>NC_133460.1:17026459-17756459 GCF_048565385.1 Saimiri boliviensis | reverse complement strand
CAGCATTCTATCTTTCTGTGGTTCTGCCCTTTAAATTCACCATGACAGATAGCCTCATTTGTATGTGTATTTGTGTGGGGAGTTACTTAGGGTAGTGCTTCTTGGCCTTGTTGTACACAGGAATCACCTGGGTATCTTATTAAAATGCAGATTATGAGTTAGTAGGTCAGGGGCTAGGCCTGAGAGTCTGCTTTTTTTTTTTTTTTTTTTGGTATTACGACAGAGTCCTGCTTTGTTGTCCAGGCTGGAGTGCGATATTGCAGTCTGGGCTCACTGCACCCACTGCCTCCCAGGTTTAAGCAATTCTGTGCCTCAGCCTCCAAGTAGCTGGGATTATAGGCGTGCACCAGCACACCCAGCTAATTTTTGTATTTTTAGTAGAGATGAGGTTTCACCATGTTGGCCAGGCTGGTCTCAAACTGACTTCAAATGATCCATCCACCTCTGCCTCCCAAAGTGCTTGGGATTACAGGCGGGAGCCACTGTGCCCAGCAAATCTGCATTTTTAACAAGCTCTTAGATGATGCCACTGATGCTGAATGCTGCTGGTTCTGGACCACAAAGCAGCAAGACTCCTGGAACCAAGCCCTGAAGCTGAGGCGCTTGTGCCCTTAGGCTGAAGAGTAAGATCTTTGCCTTAAACATACTTATCGGTAGCAAGTTTTTTAGGGGAGACCTAATTAGTCCAACAGTAGATGATGGCTAATTTTGAGTGAAGAGTCCTGCATCTGTTCTTAAATAATGTCTAGGTTCACCAGAATTTTATAAACTTCTTGTGGAATTCTCTGTCCTCAGAGGGGTTCCCTCATATAAACCCACAGAAAAAGCTTTAGGAGTTTTTGAATATCCTTTCTTGGCCAAATTTTCAAGCATTCCGAAGACCCTAGCTAAAGCCAAAGAGAAAAGCAGCAGGGCTCAATGCTTAAAAAGCCTTGTTGGACCACCGAAACTACTGGTTGGGCCCACTTTTCTTTTCCCTTGAGGTTTGGAGCTAGTTTCTACTGACTGTCTGGATCCCCCACTGTATCATCTGGTCCCTAAATATGTGTGTAGGCACCGCAAGCCATTTCTTAAGATTTCTTACTTGATTTTCTTCATTGTTTATGTGAATTGCCATACATCTACTTTGGCAAGCAGTTGTTATTTTTATATGGGTAATTGAGTTGCTACAACTTGGCCTGGTATTTTGTTCCTTAAATTGGTTAGACTGAATTTCTGTTCTATACCATTTATTTTTCCTTTGGAATTCAAACGAGTCACTGTAGCAGAGATTCTTATCCTTTTGGGGGTCCTGTAGCTCTTTGAAAGTGATAAAAGGTAGGAATCCTCTCTTCAGAAAGTGCTTACATTCAATATTTTGCATATGATTTTGGGGGTTCAAACTTTATTTCTCCTTTCCTCTGGAAACCATAAAACCCTGTTTAAAATTCCCTGCTCTAGAATTTCACAGTTTGATCAAAGAGGCAATGCAGTTAACAAACTCCTTTGGCTTCCCTAACTTGCAACTCTTCTGCTTTTTTCTTTTGATACCTACCCTGCTTCCAATCCTTCCTGCCCTGTGTCCCATTCTCTGCTAAAAACTAAATTTAAGGGCCCACCAGTACCTTTCCAGCCATGGTAGTGGGAGATTATTACTACAGGTGGCCATCTCTTACAGAAATCATAATTATGGTACCGTCTTGAATTAAGATACTTATCAAACTTCCTTTATGTTGGAAAGGAGAAGGCCAGGTAAGGAAAGAATTAATAGCTGTTCCAGAGTTTATTTTATGAGAAAGAGGCATACCTCTTCCCCTCTAAGTCTAGAGAGAACTTAGCTTGTGACCAGAGAACCTAGGATGGTTATTAGACATTAAAGTTAAACCAAAATTAAAGGGTCATATCTCTCCATGGTATGTGTTTATGAGAAACTTTGTATTGGGCTTGGTATTTTAGGTGAGACTGTTCTTTGCTGTGCGAGTGCCCCACACACTGCAGGAACTTCTAACTTTTCTGGCCTTGCTCACTAAATGGCAGTGGTACTCCCAGGTCATGATCACTGGAGACTCTCCTGTCTACTCTCAATGCGCCCTAGAGGGCAAAATCAATCCTCATTGTTAAACACTGGGCTTGATGGATTTTGATTTATTTTTTGACAGTATTAACTTTTTGTCAAGTGCCTGTTGCTAATGTTCTTTGGAAATAGCACGCTTTACCCCTCTCTCTGTTGCCTTTCTTTCTTTCTTTTTTGGAGACAGGGTCTCGCTCTTTCACCTAGGCTGGAGTACAGTGGCACAGTCATGGTTCATTACAGACTTGACCTCCTCAGGGTCAAGTAATCCTCCTGCCTCAGCCTCCCAGGTAGCTAGGACTACATGCTCATGCTACCATGCCTGGCTAGTTTTTGTATTTTTTTGTAGGGGCAGGATTTTACCGTGTTGCCTAGGCTGGTCTCAAACTCCTGGGTTCAAGAGATCCTCCCGCCTCAGCTTCTTAAAGTGCTTGGATTACAGACGTGAGCCACCATGCCCAGCCTCTAGTGCCTTTAAATGTAGATCAATCAGATGAACTTGGTGAGCTCTGATCTCAGGTGACCTCTAGTTCAAAAATTTTATGATTATCATGCCAAGATTCCTCACATCCCAAGGAGAAATGGCTTGGGAAGCATGCTGTTTAGAGCTGGGAAAATTTAAGCAAAGTAACTATTTTGTGACTTACTTTTGGTCCTGTAGTAAGTCAGCATCAGCATTTAAAATGCGCCTCTCCTTAGCCATGCTGCCCATAGCCTCTTTCTGTTGTGACTCTGGTTTCTTTGTTAAATTTTGTACAGTCACTTCAGCAAGTTCAGATTTGCTTATTTTCTTACTGTAGCATATGAACAATTGAGGAATAAAACAACTTGACTTTTATGAGACGTGATTTTCTTTGGTAAGCAGTTGTAGTTGGTAACATCATGATTTGTGGTCTCTGAGGTCTTACTCCCTCCAATTTTTTTCTTCTTGAGATGGAGTCTTGCCCTGTTGCCCAGGCTGGAGTGCAATGGCATGATCTTGGCTCACTGCAACCCCCACCTCCTGGGTTCAAACGATTCTCCTGCCTCAGCTTTCCAAGTACCTGGAATTACAGGCCACTGCCACCACGCCCAGCTAATTTTATTTTGTATTTTTAGTAGAGACGGGGATTCACCATGTTGGCCAGGCTGGTCTCAAACTCCTGACCTTGTGATCTGCCTGCCTCTGTCTCCTAAAGTGCTGGGATTACAGGCATGCACCACTGCACCCAGCCACTCTCTCCAATTTTTTAGCATTTCTGTGAGGCAGAAGATTTACTATAAACTTAGTTAAATTCTCTTATGGCCTTAATGGGAAAAGGAAGGGAGACTTCGTTACATAAACTCCATTATTTGTATTTTTTCCTAAAACTGGTCTTAACCTTGGGCACCATGTTGAATGTGTCTTCCCAGTCACCGTATAGCAGCAGGAAACATATTGTACCTTACGATTGTTTCCCAAGAGCAGCAGTACAGCACAGGTTTCCCTCCCACTTCCTAGAGACCAGTGGTCCCCAAACTGTTTTCCGGGGTCTGAGGAGGAAGTGCCTCAGGAACTGCTTCAGGCTGCAGAGAAAGGCCTAGAAGTGGGCTGGCCACAGCTCCTGGGCTCCCGTCCTCATTCAAACAGCAGCAGCTCTCTTAGGATCTTATGTTGTCTGTGAGTTCCCCTTTATTTAAAGCAGGCGTCCCCAGACTTTTTACACAGGGGGCCAGTTCACTGTCCCTCAGACCGTTGGAGGGCCGCCACATACTGTGCTCCTCTCACTGACCACCAATGAAAGAGGTGCCCCTTCCTGAAGTGCAGTGTGTGTGTGGGGGGGAATAAATGGCCTCAGGGGGCCACAGTCTGGGGACGCCTGATTTAAAGGAAGGGTTCTGCTGCTTAAAAGAGGGTTGAAAAATCCCTGCCCTAGATAAACTAGAATTTGAGAGCTAGAAAACAAGTCCTAAATAGGGAGTGTGTTTTATTTCCCAGGGCGATGCTTTCATAAGACTTGGCTTAACCTCTAGCTCTTCTAAGGATTCTCTTCTATCTCCATTTAAACTCCCCTCAGTCTCTTTTTTCAAAGGCATTATTATGGTTTTGAATGTTTTCTAGAACCTTTAGAAATAATAGGACCCAGACAGTTGTTAACCTTATAAGCTGATGTAAGTATGAATCTCCTACTTTAATACATGTTAACTGATATCACAAGGACCACTCTTTTCTCTATTTTCTCTAGTGTCTTTTAAAAACCTATTATCCTAAAGTTGTTTTTTTCCTCATCCTTGGTTTAGTTCCATATTTGAAATACCTTTTTTCCCCTATTTGGTTTCTCTGCTACTGTGATCTGTTAGCTTGTCATCTTTTTCAACTGATAACACGTTTTCTGTTACTCCTTCCACCTTTCCTTCCTAATTTGACTTAAGTTCTTCTCACACATCTCTTACTTCTTCCTTCCCCTGTCATCTTTTCCCCTTTCCACCTTTTATTTCCCTCCTTCTCCCATCCCTTTTGGGGTAATATTTGCAACTCCAAAGACAAATGGTATCTGGAGGCGTTTTCTTATTTTACTAACTTTGCTTTCTAATCATAAAAGTCATATGAAAGATAATATCTTAACCACGTAATAAGTGATTATGGTTGTTGGTGCTGAGTCACTGCATTCACTTTGTGTGTGTATGGTGAGGGGTACTTAATTTGCATAGACACTTCCATTTTTGTTCTTTTTTTTTCCAGGTTGCTAGGAAGAGGCTCAATGTTTGTGTTTTCACCAGATCAATTTCAGAGACTGCTTAAAATTAATCCAGACTGGAAAACCCACAGACTTCTTGATTTAGGTGCTGGAGATGGAGAAGTCACAAAAATCATGAGCCCTCATTTTGAAGAAATCTATGCCACCGAGCTTTCTGAAACTATGATATGGCAGCTTCAGAAGAAGAAATACAGGTATAATTTTTAGACATGGGATATATTTCTTGATTTTAGATGCATTTCTTTTTGAAAGTATACTATTTAAAGGATATGAATCAAAAATGATCTTCCATGATTAAGATTTCTAAAAAATTATTTCATACACAATTAACTGGAAATTTAGAGAAATAATCTTCTGGTGGCAGTATTTTTCTGGAGCAGAGAAGTTAGCACTATAGGGAAGAAAAGGACTAGTGAGAGACACGTTGGAAAAGGCAGATCAGGAGAAGGGACTTGTTCCCTAATCAGAATCTGGCATTCTCAAAAAAATATTTTTTAAGTAGTGGTAAAACATATATAGCATAGAATTTACTTTTTTTTTTTTTGAGACGAAGTTTCACTCTTGTTTCCCAGGCTGGAGTGCAATGGCGCGATCTCGGCTCACCACAACCTCCGCCTCCTGGGTTCAGGCAATTCTCCTTCCTCAACCTCCTGAGTAGCTGGGATTACAGGCACGCGCCACCATGCCCAGCTAATTTTTTGTATTTTTAGTAGAGATGGGGTTTCA
Organism: Saimiri boliviensis; assembly: GCF_048565385.1. NCBI lineage: Eukaryota > Metazoa > Chordata > Mammalia > Primates > Cebidae > Saimiri > Saimiri boliviensis. The sequence continues at coordinate 17,750,966 of NC_133460.1, read as the reverse complement.
CCATGTTGACCAGGATGGTCTCGATCTCTTGACCTCGTGATCCACCCGCCTCCGCCTCCCAAAGTGCCGGGATTACAGGCTTGAGCCACCGCGCCCGGCCAGAATTTACTATTTTAACTATTTTAAAGTATACAGTTCAGTGGTATTAAGTACATTTACATTGTTGTACAACCATCACTACTATTCATCTCCAGAACTTCTTTATCTTCTGAAACTGAAACTCTGTACCCAATAAATGTAACTCCCCATTCTTTCCTCCTCCTAACCCCGATAACCATCATTCTACTTTGTCTCTCTGAATTTGACTACACTGGGTACCTCATGTAAGAGGAATCTATGCATGAACTTTTTGTGACTGGCTTATTTCATGTAGCATAATGTCTTCAAGATTTACTCATGTTGTACCATGGGCCAGAATTTTCTTTTTTTTTTTTTGAGATGGAATCTTGCTCTGTTGTCATCCAGGCTGGAGAGCAGTGGTGTGATCTTGGTTCACTGCAACCTCTACCTCCCAGGTTCAAGCAATTCTCCTGCCTCAGCCTCCCAAGTAGCTGGGATTACAGGTATATGCCACCATGCTTGGCTAATTGTTTTGTATTTTTAGTAGGGACAGGGTTTCACTGTTTGGCCAGGCTGGTCTTAAACTCCTGACCTAAAGTGATCCAAAGTGCTGGGATTACAGGTGTGAACCACAGCACCCGGCCCAGTGTTTTTTTTTTAAGGATGAATAATATTCGTTGTATGCACGTACCACATCTTCTTTACTCATTTATCTGTCAGTGGACACCTGGGTTGTTTCTACCATTTGGCTGTTGTGAAGAATGCTGCTACGAACATGGGTGTACAAATTCCTACTTGAGCCGCTACTGCCACTTCTTTTGAGTATAGACCCAGAAGTGGAGTTGCTGGATCACATGGCTAAGTCTGGGTTTAATTTTTTGTGAAATTGCGATACTTTTCCATTGCTGCTGCACCATTTCTCATTCCCACCAGCAGTGTAATAAAAGGGTTCCAATTTCTCCACTCCTTGACAGCACTTGCCTATTTTCTGTTTTGTTCTGCTTTTAATATCTAGTCGTCAATGATAATGGGTGTGAAGTGTCAAATACTGGTTTTAAGATCATCTGGAGCTTGAAAGACTAGGAAGAAGGATATTATTTCAATATGATTCTGTTGACTGGGAGATTTCCATATATTGGCTCAGTGTGGAATGGGGGAGGTAGAGCTGGAGTCGGCCTCCTCCTCTATGATATTTTTGGAAGTCTGGTTAGCCTTAGAGAGAAAGGAGAAAGAATTATGTAATCACTCGCTTTCCTATCCACATGTTTCTACTTTTACAGATTAACCCTAGAGACAGAACGTCAGTGTAGCTTTTGGAGCAGGACTGGATTGAGCATTTGCAAAACATGGAGATTTTTAGTCTGAAGGAGAGAATATTACTGTGAACAGATACTCAGTGGGATTTTATATGGAAGAAAAGGAATAGGTATAGTTTCTAGTATAATCAGGCACAGCTACGCCTTAGAAATTGAGTTACAGCTTAGGGAGATCAACCTTTCTAGCTTGAACCATCAAAGTCCTTATCACTGTCAGTGTTTAAATTGCTGTTAGGGATGTTATAGGAAGAGATGAAAGGAAGGTGTGAGTTTGAACTGAGTGATTAGAAAGCCCCTTAGCTTTAGCAGTCTGTCTCAGATAAGGTTCTGGTGGGTCTACATGATAATAATTGACATGTTTTTCTTCAATTAGAAATTGAATAAGTTATCAATGGAAATCATTTTATACCACTCCAGCCTTTTTTTTTTTTTTTTTTTTGAGATGGAGTCTTGCTCTGTCGCCATGCTGGAGTCCAGTGGCACAATCTCGGTTGACTGCAACCTCCAACTCCCTGGTTCAAGCAAGTCTCCTGCCTCACCCTCCCAAGTAGCTGGGATTACAGGCACGCCCCACCACACCCAGCTGATTTTTGTATTTTTAGTAGAAATGGGGTTTCACCATGTTGACCAGGATGGTCTCGATCTCCTGACCTCATGATTTGCCCACCTCAACCTCCCAAAGTGCTGGGATTTTAGGTGTGAGCCACCATGCCCGGCTCCCAGCCATATTTAAGAATAGAAGGGATCCTAGGAATAGAAAACTTTAGTCCGGGTGCAGTGGCTCACAGAATCCCAGCACTTTGGGAGGACGAGGCAGGTAGATTATGTGGTCAGGAGATCAAGACCATCCTGGCTAACATGGTGAAACCCCGTTTCTACTAAAAATACAAAAAATCAGCTGGGCGTGGTGGCATGCGCCTGTAGTCCCAACTACTGGGGAGGCTGAGGCAGGAGAATCTCTTGAACCCAGGAGACAGAGCTTGCAGTGAGCTGAGATCGAGCCACTGTACTCCAGCCTGGGTGACAGAGGAAGACTCTGTCTCAAAAAAAAAAAAAGAAAAAAAAGAAAAAAATTAATTATATGATATATTTTTTTATTAAGTTCCAATGAGTGGTAAAAAGCAGGACTCTTGTTAATGATATTCAAGAATTTGATGTCTTAGTTTCATAACTTTTTATCAGCTTGCATCTTCATACTTATTAAACATGATTAGTTCTTGTAAAGGGAATTCCATATGTTTTGAGATTTGGAAGTAGGTGAAATGATAAATTTAAAAAAATATGGGCTGGGCGGGGTGGCTTATGCCTGTAATCTCAGCACTTTGGGAGGCAGAGGCAGGCAGATCACTTGAGGTCAGAAATTCAAGACCAGCCTGGCCAACATGTTGAAACCCTGTCTCTACTAAAAATACAAAAATTAGCTGGGCATGGTGGCATATGCTTGTAATCCCAGCTACTCAGGAGGCAGAGGCAGAAAAATCACTGGAACGTGGGACGTGGAGGTTGCTGTAAGCCAGGATTGTGCCACTATACTCCAGCCTGGGTGATAGAGTGAGATTCCGACTCAAAAAGAAATATGGTTGCTATTTTTCTCTTGCCTGGCCTTGTCATTATTGCAAACATAAATTATAACAAAATTTTGAACTTAATTTAGAAGACAAAATTAAAGCCTTTGCCGGCATCTCACTTATTTTAAAAGATGTCTTTAGAGGGATGTTATGTTAATGCAATTATTTCTGATTTTTCTAGAGTGCTTGGTATAAATGAATGGCAGAATACAGGGTTCCAGTATGATGTCATTAGCTGCCTGAACTTGCTGGACCGCTGTGATCAGCCCCTGACTTTGTTAAAGGATATCAGAAGTGTCTTGGAGCCAACTAGAGGCAGGGTCATCCTTGCCCTGGTCCTCCCCTTTCATCCCTATGTGGAAAACGGTAAGTGTAGTCAGGCTAGCTCTTACCCAGGATAGCTGTTTATTGGTATTCGTGTTTTTGTGCTGTGTACAATTAAACATTGTCTAGTATTTCTTATAATAGCCTGCAGTTTAGAATAATCTAGTTAATCCATGTAAAACACCACCTTGGTTAATGTTCACCTTAAGGTGGACTTTATAGAGCTCTAGCACTCCCTTTGCAGTGGGGATAATTAATATTTAGCTGGGTTTGACTGCTTGAGATTGAAAGCCAAAAATGCATCTGTATCTCTGGTTTCAAATGGAACTTGAACCATTTATTTATTAGCTTTACAACTGAATCAAGCAATAAACAGTGCCTTTAAATCTAGTCATATACACTTGCTAAATGTCATGGCTGTTTTGTTTTGTATTTTGCATCTTTTGTGCCAGACTCTAAAAATGATAAATGCTGTTATCTGCTTTTTTTCTATTTTGAAGACCATGCATCTCGCAGCATGTATAATTTCTTTCTGCAACATTTGATTTCTTGATTGCATGGTCTTGCTCTTCAGCAATATTGAATGAAGAATATGTCAGAAGAAATGGGTTGATTTCATAACACTTCGTATTTATTATGACTTCTGGCCATTCTGACTTAATGCCACATTAATTTACAGTTTTAGTTTACATGGTTTGCATTTTAGACAATCTTGAAAGTTACTACTTTAAGTCTCCTGCATTTTCATGTTAATGTACATTTATATAAAATTGTTTTATGAATAATACAAGTTACTATTTAAAAATCTTTAGTGTTCCTTTCTTTTTCTTTCTTTCTTTGAAGCAGGGCCTTGCCCTGTCACCTAGGCTGGAGTACAGTGGTACAACCTCAGCTTACTGCAACCTCCGCCTCCCAGGTTCAAGCGATTTTCCTGCCTCAGCCTCCTGAGTCCCAAGTAGCTAGAACTATGGGTACATGCCACTATGCCTGGCTAATTTTTGTATTTTTAGTAGAGATGGGGTTTTCCCATGTTGACAAGGCTGGACTCGAACTTCTGACCTCGGGTGATCCATCGGCCTCAGGTGTGAGCCGTCATGCCCAGCCAAAAAATCTTTAGATTTCCTCTTTGACTGCCTCATTTGATGGTGACTTCAAAAACTGTTTTTTTTTTTTTTTTTTGGAGACGGAGTTTCGCTCTTGTTACCCAGGCTGGAGTGCAATGGCGCGATCTCAGCTCACCGCAACCTCCGCCTCCTGGGTTCAAGCAATTCTCCTGCCTCAGCCTCCTGAGTAGCTGGGATTACAGGCACACACCACCATGCCCAGCTAATTTTTTGTATTTTTTAGTAGAGACGGGGTTTCACCTTGTTGACCAGGATGGTCTCGATCTCTTGACCTCGTGATCCACCCGTCTTGGCCTCCCAAAGTGGTGGGATTACAGGCTTGAGCCACCGCGCCCGGCTTCTCAAAAACTCTTAAGAGTTCACAGACATTTTGAAGAAATCTACTACTGTTTTGCAAAGTCATTATCAAATAACAAGAACATCTATGTCTTAAGGATAATGCCTATGTTTCTTATAACCCTTGGGTTCTGTGTAGATTTGTGGTGTTACTTGCTTGCTCCTTAATTCGATTCATTATTTTTTCTCCCTACATCTTAGTGCCTTCAGACTTAATGCTTGTCTTAACATTTACCAAATGGTTTCAGATTTGTGTTGATAATGGCGAAATTGGTGAATTCTTTCGATATAGAAGGGTGTGGAAAAGAACAGAGAGAACAAATCTTCCCATTCCCATCCTAGATCTCCATTTTTACATTCCTGTTATCGAGTGGCTTGTCATGGTAAAGAAAAAAACTGCTTTTACATGTGAGTGTACATATATCATCTAGATACTGCACAGTGAAAAAAAACTAGTAAATGTCCTCCTTTGTGAGTCAGCAGCCTCATCGTCAGTGCTGCTCCTACCTGTATAATTAAGCTTCAGCTCCAGCTGTCTGCATTGCACTCACTAGTTATGAGGTTGGAAGGTCCTGGCTTCCTGTGTCCTGTTGGGCAACCTCATGATAGAACTTTAATGCGAATTTTATTTCATTGTGTTTCTGATGCTAAAAATGGAGAGGAAGTCAAACTAGACAAGAGGGCCGTTTCCATGAAGGGTGGAAAACAAGCTCCTTGATTGTGGATATGCAGAATTGCCTGTTGAGTCTGTGGAGTCTGGCATGTGACACACTGCAGACCTGAGACGACAAGGCTTGTTGCTATGGGTGACTTTTAGTGACCTATAAATTTTTCACACTGTGCCATAGCACTCTATTATTGCTTTCTTCCTCTGAGTCACTAATTAGATCCTGATGATTTCCCTGTGAAACCTTGAGGACCAGGAGATGCAAAATGGTCTTGCTATGTAGATTCATGAATACTGGACTGTTTTAGGATATCCGAGTGTGCTTTGCATACTTGGCTTAATTTTTTTTTTTTAAACTAAAAGTAGTTGTAGGTGAAATGATTACTTATGTAATTGTTTTGGTAAATGACTTGAAGTTGAACTACAGCAGTTTTGTATTGGAAAAAAACAAAATGAAAAAAATATTGTTCGAATTTAAGTTTATTTGGTTTACTGACACAGTTTTGGTTAGGGGTTGTTGAATCTAGTGCGAATTGCTTTAAGTACCCTCCCAAAAAGGAAAGATATGTAGTCAAGAAAAGGATAATTATATTGTAAAAATAAACATTTAATGAGGTTTAATTTTTCAAAATTGTAATTTTTATTAAAAAGTAATTTAATAATTTAAAAAAATATTCAAGCAGTTTACTAGAGGGTTTATAATAAAAAGTGTCTCATCCAGTCCAGTTGCACAATCTTGTTCTGGTATCTTGAATATTCTTTAAAAGATAGTCTATGCAAATATAAGTATGTATGTACATTTAAAAAATTACTTATACAGGCAGTACCCAATTATAGATATTTTTGTTGCCTTTTTCCACTTAAATGTACCTAGGAAAGTAGTTCTTACCAGCACATATGTCTCCACATGGTTGTCTAGATCTAAGCTGTGGATGCTGGAGATGGCTTGGACTGGTTTATGAGAGCCGATTGTTGTTTTGGTGGGATTTGAGTGAAATGGTTATTAAACATGGCCATTATTGAAATTGACCATGATGGGAGTATTTACACTGTAGAAATTGGAAAACACTGCAAATAGCCTTTTTCTTTTCCAAGCTGGTAGTTACACATTTGCCAGCACACCACTAGATGTATAATTTACTAGAGGTGTCTAAATACCAGCAATTTGCTTTGTGGTGTTTCAAAACAAAACAAAATAAAACATTCTCCCCTCCCCTACTCTCCTCCTTTTTTCCTTTTTCTCTTTCTTCTTTTTTTTTTTTTTTTTTTTTTTTTTTTTTTTTTTTTTTTGAGACAGAGTTTCGCTCTTGTTACCCAGACTGGAGTGCAATGGCGCGATCTCGGCTCACCGCAACCTCCGCCTCCTGGGTTCAGGCAATTCTCCTGCCTCAGCCTCCTGAGTAGCTGGGATTATAGGCACGCACCATGCCCAGCTAATTTTTTGTATTTTTAGTAGAGACGGGGTTTCACCATGTTGACCAGGTTGGTCTCGATCACTCGACCTCGTGATCCACCCGCCTCGGCCTCCTAAAGTGCTGGGATTACAGGCTTGAGCCACCGCGCCCGGCCTCTCTTTCTTCTTATTTTTCTTTTTCTTCTTTTCTGACAGGGACTTGCTCTGTTGCTCGTACTAGAGAGCAGTGTGGTACCATCACAGCTCACTGCAGCCTTGACCTCCTGGGCCCAAGCAATCCTCCCACCTCAGCCTCTTGAGTAACTGGTACTACAGGTGGATGCCACCACAGCCAGCTAATTTTTGTATTTTTTTTTTTTTTTTTTTTTTTTTTTTTTTGTAGAGAGGGTGTCTGGCATTGCCCAGGCCTTCATGACCTCATCTAATCCTATTCACCTCCCAAAGACCCCACTTCCTAATACCATCACAATGGGGGGTGGAGGCCTTAACATATATATATTTGGGAGGAACACAAACACACAGTCTGTAACACAACTTTAAGAGGGAAATGTAGTCCCAGCACTTTGGGAGGCCGAGGTGGGGAGATCACTTGAGGTGAGGAGTTTGAGGCCAGCCTGGCTAACACAGCAAAACCCTGTCTCTACTAAAATCATGAAAATTACCCAGGCATGGTGGCACACATCATCTGTAATCGCAGCTACTCAGTAGGCTGAGGCAGGAATATTGATTAAACCCAGGAGGTGGAGGTTGCAGTGAGCTAAAAACAAAACAAAACAAAAACCATCTCAAGTCAAACAACAGCAACTTCAAGTAAAAATAAAATAGCATCAGCATCATATTTAAAGTAGAAATATTTTCATTAAAGTTGGAAATAAGGCCAGGTGCAGTGGCTCACACCTATAATCCCAACACTTTGGGAGGCCAAGGCAGGCCAATTACTTGATTCCAGGAGTTCAAGACCAGCCTGGCCAACATGATGAAACCCTGTCTCTACTAAAAATACAAAAATTAGCCAGGCATGGTGGCAGGTGCCTGTAATCCCAGCTACTCAGGAGGCTGAGGCAGGAGAATTGCTTGAACCCTGGAGGCAGAGGTTGCAGTGAGCTGAGATCACACCATCGTACTCCAACCTGGGTGCCAAGAGTGAAACTCCATCTCAAGGAAAAAAAAAAGTTACAGCTTAATCATTTTCATTGAAAATGTTTCTGGGCATAGATAGGAGTATAATTACGACTATTAGGGATTTGTTGAATGGTCTTTATGGAAAGGGTTGAGGCTTCATGGTGAGGGACTGAAGTATGCCACAGATCTTAGTTTAAATGCTGTAGAAGCATTTTTCTATAGAAACGTTGTTAAGTTGCATTTATAGAAAGGCATTTGAGGGCCTACAGTGTACCAAGTAGAAACACCAAGATAAATGAGAATTGTGCTTTGCTCTTAAAACACAGAATAGTACAGAATATAGATATAAACAGATAATGGCAGGAGATTGTGCTAAGAAATAATGGCAAAGTACTGAAGAATTAGAGACAAAAAGATCTGTTAGCCCCTGGGTGAGTTAGGGAAGGTTTCATGTTGGCGTGAGCTGTGTTTGTGGTCTGAAGCATTTTACCAGGCTGAGGGGAACAGCATGTGCAAAAGCATGAAGGTGTGAATAAGGTTCGCGTGGGGCGGAGCAAGTTCAGTATGACCCAAGGATAGTTTGCAAAGAGGCCTTTGATTTGTATAGTGTAGCACTCAGTAAATATTGTTGGCACCTGAAATCAATGGCTGTACATTCCAAACCATTCTGAAAACTGTTTCCTTTCGGTGTGGGTTTGGTTTAGTTCAGGCGTCCCCAAACTTTTTACACAGGGGGCCAGTTCACTGTCCCTCAGACCGTTGGAGGGCCGCCACATACTGTACTCCTCTCACTGACCACCAATGAAAGAGGTGCCCCTTCCTGTAGTGCGGCGGGGAGCCAGATAAATGGCCTCAGGGGGCCGCATGCGGCCCGCAGGCCATGGTTTGGGGACGCCTCGTTTAGTTGTTAATTTTCAAATATATTTTTGAACACTGTGATCTCTGAAACTGCTAGATCTCTAGATTTGTAATTGGGAAAGAAACTTGCTTGTAGCTTTAACAAAATAAGAAACTCTTCCCAAATAAAACTTGTTTTGAAGTTTGAAAATAAATACTGGTGGCAAGATAGATGAATAAATGCATGAATACTGTGTATACACCAGATATTCTTATATATGACCTAGAGGAATATAACTCTTTGGGAAAGTATATGCCATATTTGAGCTTCAAAATCTGTCTTTGAAACACAGTTTTTACTTATAGTGGGAAAGGCATATTGTGAGAAAATACTAGTTTATCTTAGGGATTTTGTCTCCTGATTAGTTAACGGCAAACAGTGAATTTTCAGCCCTGGAATTCAATTCAGTACCAAAATGTAATGACTTCCAGAAATGAAAAGTAAATGATCGAATTCAACACTTCTGTTCTCTTGATGGTATCAGTGCTTGCCCTTTTTTGCAGTCTGGCTTAGAAGCTTATTATTTTACCTGAGCCAGTGGTCTCAGAGTAGGGAAGTACACACTGCAGAATGCACAAGACAGTTTATTTTGCAATGTGGCAAGAAAATGTTAGCATTTTTTATTTGTATTGCTGCTTATGCCATTGTTTAATTTCTGTTTTTGTGTATAAGGTACATACGTGCATGTTCACGCATATACTATACACAAAACATGTCACTACACACATGTACACTCACATGTATACATAGATACACACAAATAAAATGAGGTTCCACGCTCCCTCCTTTCCTCTGTCCACTTTTCTGGGCACATATGATCAGGAAAAGTTTGGTATCACCGATTTCAGCCATCAGTGCAAAAATGCTTTCAAAGGAATCTTAAAGTATTTTAAAATTATGAGTTTTAAAAAGAATACATCTTAGGCAACACCAGTTTAAAAGAAACACTTAAATGACATAAACATAGTAGTTTGTAAGGTTGTAATTTGTGTTTAATAATACTGATACTTATGAGTTCTTTAGATTTTTTTATACCAAAGTAGCTTTCAAAGGACAACTTGTATCATGTTTTCTTAGTGAAGTGGTCATGAATTCCATAAATATCCTTGCTGTACCTTGCCTCCTATTGACATTTTCCTCCCAAATGGGTTAAAATCAATATTACAAATGTACTTGTAAAGTAGACGTGTTGCCCACACCTTCCCTGGTGCTGATACTTGACACAACACTGACATCTAGAGTCAGTTGTGGCTTATTTGTTCTGAAATTTCCTCTGTTCAACCTTCAGCTTTGGACTTTCTGTATTTTGGCTTTTATGTTCTTATTCTAGTCACTATTCTGTTCTCATTTTGCTAGTAGCATGATGTAAGTTACTTTGCATACCCTGGCAGGCAAGCTACCCCATTGCCCCATGACAGCATCAGAAGAAATAACTTTCACTAAGGTGCTTTTCAAAATGAACGTCTCTAACTCGAATTTTGTCACTTTGCTCCCTCTCAACTTATTTTAATTGTCCCATGATTTCCACAAACCATAAAGATGATTCTTCCACTCAAGACGGAGGCATATGGTTTAGCTTCAGATCTTCAGGATGGCAGTCATCACACATCTCATGTTGAATGAAACAAACTCCGGATACGTGTTTAAAATAGAATTTTTTTCTTGGCAAATTTGGAAGGTATTTTTCAGTTGCATTTTGTTGGGTTTTAGTATTTTGTTAACGACTGTTAGTTGTAGTTTCCTCACATTTCGGCATCCTTCTTTGTAGCCAGTTGTCTTTTCTGTTTACCTGATGGTGTATGTTCATTAACACTGCCATAGCTCCTGCAGTTGGATTTTTCAGTGAGTTAAATGAAAACTAAAACATTTCTATGGTCTTTCATAGTTGGAAAGTGCTCTTCTGTTTTCATAAGTGTTGTTATCTTTCTCCTGCAATAATAAATAGAAAGCCATGTTTAAAGTTTTGTAACCAATGAAGCCACCCACCAAGCAACATGCAAACCACCAGGCCATCTTGGATTCTGGGTCCTAAGTGCCCATTCAGTAATCTTAAAGGTCAGGTTGCCATTTTCCCCATCCGCTTTTAGAGTAGGATGAGGGAACTGAAAAATATTTTTCTTGTTTGGATGCTATTGTCAAAATCCTGGTTGGGAACTTTACAGTTCTCACTTCTGGACTGCCTTTAGGCCGCATACCTTGGCCTTGTTGTTGAAACATGTCCCAGCCTCAGAAAGAAAAATAATTTATAATTACTCAGTGTGGCATCTTAGTAATTAGACTGTTTATCATTTTTATGTATCCATATATACACTGGAAGATGAAACGACTGCTTCGACAATATTCTTTCCTTGGCAAAAATCCTTTGTAAAAGTTAGATTTTTAGTGCTTGCTTTGGCAGCACATACCCTAAAATTGAAACAGTATAGAGAAAGTTATCATGGCCCTTGTGCAGGATGATGCACAAATTCGTGAAGCATTCCATGTTAAAAAAAAAAAAAAAATTAAAAAGTGAAAATTGAACAACAACAAAAAAAACTACCCTATTCAGTCTCCTGTTGCATTTGTCCTCTTGGCTGCTCTTTAAGAGGAAAATATGTTTACTAGTGTATCAGTTCAGCTTATTTTGTGCTCACTTTGGCAGCACATATACTGAAATTGGACTGATACAGAGAAGATTAGCATGGCCCTGCACAAAGATGACATGGAAATGTGTGAAGCGTTGCATAAATTTTAAAAAATAGAAATAAATTAACCTTATTTTGTATACATTTTAGCTTATTTGAGCTATCTCATCTTGCATCGTGGAATCAAAGTATCTGTTCTGCTGAAGCTAAGACAACATCATGTTCGAAGAACCTGTTTATATAAGACTTAAAAAAAATACTGTCAGATGTATTATAGATATGGATGTATTCGTCTTTTCAGTTCAACTCCAGACACTGGGAAAATACTCATTTTTAAATATTAGCTGCCTCATTTCTAATGTGAATTTATTTTTGCCTTATACGTAACAAGTAATTGTTTTCATAATTTGACCCACAAATGTTTGCAATTATCTACTTAATGCCTACCACTGCATGCAGGATACTGTATGGAGTAGCTTTTAATCCATCTTAAAGGATCCTTTTGTGTATTGAAAACGTTGCTTGTGTCCAGTATGTTTCCGAAAGTTTCCATGGCAGTCATCTGCCAGCCTGGGGCTATGTAATATTGTATCAGATGCCTTTTGTTATGTATTTATTAAAACAGGTTCTATATAAAAATGCATTTCATGTGAAAGTTCCCTTTCAGAGTCTTCTGAAAGAAAATATGGTTATTGACAGTTTAGTTTAAACTGTCCTTGGCAGTTTAGTTTTTTCAAACATGCTATTTGTATTACTTTGTGTGTGTGTGTGTGTGTGTGTGTGTGGACATTTTACACTTACAGGTTGCTGGTTTGTTTCCACATGTCTCTTATGGTATAGTTCTTGAGCAATTTCCTGAAAAATACGCCGAACACTCTTCTTCTATAAAGACAATGAGAAAAAAAAATCTTTCCTTTGAGAATACAAGTGATGGTAACTGCACGTCATCATAACTTTTCTTGCTTTATTGCCATCAGTCTTAAAAACTATGCCCTCCCAAAGCATGTACGCCTACCGTTAACTCTTTTGTATTTGAGTACTTTAAATAGAATTTATGGTTGAGAACTGTCCAATTTAAGCCACAGTTTACCGCTTGAGATTATTTTGTCATTGAGTTTCTCAGCAATAGGAAACAGTATCTGTTGATTGAAAGTTACCTTGATATTCTGTTGAAACTTTAAATATTAAAAAACTTAAAATACTTCAACAAGTTTTCAAATAGTTACAACCAGCCACAGTGTAAAAAATATTTTGCAAGTGTTGGTCTGTACCTTTTGTAAGTCTTCTTTTGTTTCTTTGTTTCTTAGAGGATTGGATTTTGACTGCCAAGAAGAGAAGAAAAGTCTATGAAGCATTTTATGTCCTCATAACAATGGTGGCAGATAGCTCATGCCCTAATAAGATTAAACTGACTTAATACTTAAATGATAGTGAGTAAGAGTTAATTTTTACATCACTTCCAAGGTGCTTTTATTCCATTAAAAACTAATGGAACAAACTGATGTTGATTGTAGGATTTATAGAAATCCTAACATAATGTATACATCTCTTTTCTTATATGCATAGCCAAAAGGCATTCTTTCTCAATAACTTTAGGCCTTTTTTGAAGATTTTAAGGCTGCTTTTAGTCTCTTCATCAACCCATTTTTGTTATTAAAGACCATTTTGGCCAGGCGAGGTGGCTCACACCTGTAATCCTAGCACTTTGGGAGGCCGAGACAGGTGGATCATGAGGTCAGGAGTTTGAGACCAGTCTGGCCAATGTGGTGAAACCCCATCTCTACTAAAAATACAAAAAATTAGCTGGTGTGGTGTGTACGCCTGTAGTCCCAGCTGCTCAGGAGGCTAACGCAGGAGAATTCGCTTGACCCCAGGAGACAGAGGTTGCAGTCAGCCGAGATCGCGCCACTGCACTCCAGCCTGGGTGACAGAGCAAGACTCCATCTCAAAAAACCATTCTTAAGGCTTTCACAGATAACAGTAATATCTTCCAACCACCTCCTCTCCCCTCACCCCTACAGCAGAAAGATAGTCTAGCGGATGATTCTCTTCTTAATCCCATGTTACTAGGCTTTAAAGAGAAAACACTGTAAGTCGTGTCCTCTGTCTTATAATTTCAGTGATGAGAAGGTATGATGCTTTCTTCCACAGACCTCTTCTGCAGGTGATGTTCCTCCCTGCAGCTGCACAAGAAAATATTAGATGAGCTCTTGCTGAGGTCCATAACTTGTGGAGAGATAGAAATTGTTTTTCTTGATAATATTCAAGGTTATAGACACATTCCATGCAAGAAGATTTGACTTACTTTGGAGAGGAGTATGAAGGCCACGCATACACCAGTCACATAGAGAGAGAGCAGTGATATAAGAGCTGTCAGGACACTCCACAGTTCCTTGCTGATAAGCTTAATTTCTTAATTACAAAAACAGAAAGAAGCATAGTCTCTATTAAAGCCTATTCTTGCAAATACATGTATAAAGTATCATAGACACTGAATGTTATAGGTGAAATGTGAACTTACTCTGCTTGCCTATTCATATAAAAACTAGACCTCAAAAGGTACTCAAGTATGTGATTGTTAAAGCCAGTTCATCAATTCTTTAAATGTATTATGCCAAAAATGTTACTGGTTTTTAAAAATTAAAAAAAAAAATTCAACCACAACCATCTGTCATACTGGTAAGCATCACTTTTTAGATAAAGCCTCATTTGTGCTCGCTTCGGCAGCACATACACTAAAATTGGAAAGCGTCATTTGAAGTTAGATAAACATTTCCAGACAGTTTGTTCAAGGGCATCTAAAATCTCTTTTGGTAGAAATGGTTTTCCAGGATCATAAAGAGTCTGCCTATGTGGTTAAGATATTTTCACATATATTTGTTAAGGATAATATTTATAACCTTGGAACTAGTACACACAGCCAAAGAGTCTGTCTGTGAAAGGATCTGGGAAGGCCATACATTGATGAGCGCAGTGCTCACTGCGTGCTTAAAAGACAGGCACTTTTGCTACATATGTCCTTCCTGCTTTATGATAATATTCTGGAAATAGAGTTATTGAATCCATTTTCACATTCTGAATTTCTGCCTCCTGGCAGAAATTGTCTTGTAACATGCTGTGTCTTCAATTACCTGACTATTTGGAGTACAAAACACAATTAGATTTGTGCCTACTGGCTGAATAGCCTGTACTTTCCAACTAAATATCCCATAGATGAGGCTGGACATGGTGGCTCATGCCTGTAATCCCACCTATTTTGGGAGGCTGAGGCGGGCAGATTGCTTAAGGTCAGGAGTTCGAGACCAGCCTGGCTAACATGGTGAAACTCCGTTGTCTACTAAAAATACAAAGAATCACTTGAATCTGGGAGGTGGAGGTTGGTTGCAGTGAATTGAGATCATGCCACTGCAGTCCAGCCTGGGCAACAGAGCAAGACTGTCTTTAAAAAAAAAAAAAAATTCCATAGATGCTTATCCTGTGAATGCAGTTTTATGCAGCATGCGTTTTTATTTGTGAAACCAACAAATTAACCACATCTATACAACTTAAATTTAAAAACTCCAGTGCTAAATTAGGAGCTCTGTAGAAAAGACAGGAAATAGCCATGTCTGTCTTAACACTTTCACTTCTGCTCATAAAGAAGAATTTCTGTACATAAGCCTTGCTGTTTTTGAGACCTTCATCTTTTTACAAGCTATTTTTCCTTTTACTAATGTTTTTAGAAGGCTAATGCAGTGAGACATACAAATCTCTAAAGCGGTGTGTGTAATGTCAGTAGCTAACATTTGTTGTTTTCTATATGCCAGGAACTATTAAAATGCTTTATGTGCATTAACTTGTTTATAATTTAGCTGACAGGTGAGAATAAACTAAGGTTAAATGACATTTGAATATCAAAAGCCCATTAGAACCCTAGTAGTTTAAAAGCAGGGATTATAGTACTGGATGATCTCCCTTTCTCAGAGTCCTATTTTAGAATAGAAGGGCTGGTTGATTTTGAGTTCATGTTTTAATGATCTCAGTGCTCATCATACCAGGGTCCTTTCTAGGGGAAGAGACCCCAACAAGGCAAGGAGTTGCTGCTTTTCTCTCTCTCTCTCTCTCTGTCTTTTTTAGAATCATGTAAAGCTTTTTCTCTGAAATTCCTTTTTTTTTCTCTGAAATTTCTTAATCTCAGTCTTCTTAAGGGAATGACGTGGTGAAATTACTGCTAGAATTTACCTGTGTTTGATGTCCTTGCTCAGGTGAGGAAGTGTCATGGGTTTTACCAAATCTTAGAAAGTGATGTCCAGGCAGAATGGGAAAGCTCAGAGATCCCTGAGTAGCTTCTCTCCAAATCTGTGCTTATTCTCCATGTTGCATATTTTCTGTGGGTCCAATTTATTGATCACTTATGCATCTCTAGCACTTTGTTGTAGATGGTGCATTACCAGACCAGTTCCTGAGAAAGCTGATAGTTACTCACCACGAGCTTCCCTTTGGACATGGTACTTTACACTAAATCACTGTAATATACAAAAGGGATGAGCATGGCTCATGTGAAGGTTAGCCTTCACTGTGGAGAGAGTAGAGCACCCAGCATATCACTGACTGTGTTAGTGGATGTTTGAAATGAGTTGGAGTAGTTCTTTTATTTTGTTTTATTTTTCTGAGATGGAGACTTGCTCTGTCGCCCCGGCTGGACTGCAGTGGCACGATCTCGGCTCACTGCACCCTTCGCCTCCTGGGTTACAAGGGATTTTCCTGCCTCGGCCTCCCAAGTAGCTGGGACTTCAGGTGCATGCCACCATGCTTGGCTAATTTTTGTATTTTGAGGAGAGATGGATTTCATCATGTTGGCCAGGCTGGTCTTGAACTCCTGACCTCAAGTAATTGGCTCGCCTTGATCTCCCAAAGTGCTGGGATTACAGGTGTGAGCCACTGTGTCCAACCAGTTGGGATTAGTTCTTTAGTCCAAACCTCATAGTGACTTGTGCTCAGATCACACCCTTTACTGGCTGAGGTATCCACTTAGCAAATTTATCTCCTGATTTCTGCATGTGAGTGAGGTAATGATTTTACAGGTCTGAATAAGAGGCAATGATGCACTGAAATAAAGCCTCACTGACTGACCTCTTACCACCAGTGTGGTTCCTCCTCCGGTCTGCTTAGCTCTTGCTTCCAGCGCGCTGGGGAATGCTATTCCACAGATATAAATTGCACTGTCATTTGAAGTCAGTCTGTTTACAGTGAGAGAAACTTGGTTTTCTGTGGGTGCTTCCCTCACTGTGAACTTGTCTGCCTCGCTTTTGCACCCATCCAGGCACAGGTTCTCAGGCTGGTGAGCGCCATAGCGAAACCACAGGTGTGTCGGTCTCTCGGAAGGGCATCCGGTTATGGAGAAGGTACACTTTATGGTGACAGCCTCGTGAGTGTAGTCCACTTCTAGGTACTGTGGCTGTGTGACAGAGACAGTACAGGCACCCACAACACCTGTGGGAGGAAGCAGATGAGTGGTTTAATGGGCTTCTCACCTCACTTTGCCTGTGCTTTTATTTTACTTAAACTTTTGGGGTAGGAAACCCAGTCATTCTGTTCTTTTTCTTAATCCCAATGTAAGTAAGACTAAAAATAGACACCAGTGGTCCTCACTTGTCCCAACTGCTCCTGTTTTCTGACCTTGACCTGCTGGGTCACATTATGTCTGTTCACTGCCCTAGAGAGGCTACAGGGGAACAGAGTCCTGCACAGAGGTGACACCATATTGGAATCAGAAGTTTGGGGTGTCTGTGACTCTCCTTACAAGCTTTCCTTCTATCCAACCACTTAATCTCCCAGCCTCCTCCCTAATCCGCACCCTGGCCTTCCTGGAGTGCTGTGTTCAGTGCGGTAACCTGTGTCAAAGCTCCCCAGACAAACGCTGCTGCCGCTGCTGATGGAGCCCATGAGCAGGAGCGATGTTTGTGCTTTGTGGGAGTTGGGATTGCCAGGAATTCATGGCTGTTCACAATTGTACCTTTGTGAGCCTAGTGTCCCTTTGGGAAACATGATAAAAGGCAAGATGTACACCTGTGGAAATGCAGCCCTGGCTTAGCCTGCCATGTCTTTGATTACTGAGCAGGGACCAAATGAGCTCGCCAGGCCATGGCTAAGCAGATTTGTTTTCTTCCTGGCACGTGTGCGCTGCTTTGTAGGCCCTTGTAGCATTTATCTTATTTAATTAACAATATTGTAAAGAGCGCAGACTTGAGTTCAGATCCTAGCTCTGCCTGTTCCCAGCATTATAATCTCAGCATCTCAGTTTCCTCATTAGCAAATGGGGATAGTATTATTGACCTCATGCGGTTAGTGTGATGTTCAAGACGATGCCTAGGGAGTATTTACCTGCCTAGGCTATAGTAAGTATTTAATAGAAGGCAGTGATTGCTGCTGTAGCTGTCACTGCAACTGTTCCCACAGTGTCAGGTGGCCGTTTGAGAGATGGTTGTGGACATCTGTCCGTGAGGTGTGTTCACAGAGCTGGAACTAGTCACCCAGTCCAGTGCACTTTCCAACATGCGGTGGTCTTCCAAATTATAAGGATTGAGTCCCCCACCTTGGCCTTCATATCCCAGGCATGTGAAGATGGAAAGCCACTCAGGTGCACAAATGGAAAGACCCACCCTAAACCCTTCTTGAGGCAGGGGAGGCCATAGGTAAAACAGTATTGGTTGAGACAAATTGGAATTTGTCAAGGTTTTGGTCTGACTTCAGCCTGGTCGTATGTTCCCCAATGTTTCTATTTGTGTTAATTTGTCCTTTGCTACCGTAAATGAAATTGAAAAGTCATTCCAAGTGGCCTAATGCTTAACGTTAAGACAGGGGCTTTTTTCTCTTAGTATTTTATGGGTCCCCATTCATAACAGCAGAGGAATTAAAATTAGAATCATGGCATTGTGACGCGAGTCTCTTCTCACCAGGTTTTTTTTTTTGTGTTTGTTTTTGTTACTGTTTTTAAATAGAGTCTTTGTCTCCCAGGCTGGAGTGCAGTGGCGCAATCATGGCTCACTGCAACCTTGACCTCCTGGGTTCAAGCCATCCTCCTGCCTTAGCCTCTCAAAAGTAGCGAGGACTACAGGCATGTACCACTGTGCCCAGCTAATTTTTGTATTTTTGGTAGCAATGGGGTCTCGCCATGTTTCCCAGGCTAGTCTCGAACTCCTGAACTCAAGCAATCTGCTTGCCTTGGCCTTCCAAAGTGCTGGGATTACAGGTGTGAGCCATTGCATCTGGCCCTCTTCTCACTATGTTATATTTTGGTATTTATGCCATGTGAGATGAGCTGGGAGCTCTGTAGTGACCTGATAAATGCAAACCAAACAAGAAGGTACTATCACCTGGAGGAGGCCTGCAGGCTTCTCAGAGCTTCAGGTTTGCGGGACACCTAGCTCAGCTCCGTCTCCAGCTGAGGGGACTGGATCCTCTCTCAAGTCTTAGAAATACAACCTCATGTCTCCTGCCCAGACTTCAAGCACCTTACAAGTACAGTGAAACATTTTATAGTATTTACTGACTAGAAATGTAAAATGGAATTAGGTCTGCCAAAACTTAGCAAGGTTAAGCAGTGTCTCAATCTCAAGTCATCTTTCAGATAATTATTTTTAAACTGGATGATTCCATTATTTACACATTATTTTTATTTTTGAGATAGGGTCCCACCATGTCATCCAAACTGGAATGCAGTGGTGTGATCTCAGCTCACTGCAGCCTTTGCCTTCTGGGCTCAAGCCCTCTCACTGCAGCCTCTGGAGTAGCTGAGACTACAGGCATGCACCACCACGCCTAGCTAATTTTTTTTTATGTTTAGTAGAAACGGTTTTGCCATGTTGGCCAGGCTGGTCTCAAACTCATGAGCTCTAATAGTCTATCCACCTCAGCATTCCAAGTCAGATAGTGTTTTTAAAAGGGATCTAAGGAGCCAGGCGTGGTGGTGTGCCCATTAGTCCCAGCTATTCAGGAGGCTGAGGCGGGAGGCTGATTGAGCCCAGGAATTCCAGGCTGCAATGAGCTCTGATGCCACCACTGCACTCTAGCCTAGGCAGCATTGTGGGGCCCTGTCTCTATCAAAGGAATAGAGGCTGGGCGTGGTGGCTCACGCCTGTAATCCCAGTACTTTGGGAGGCTGAGGTGGGGAGATCACCAGGAGTTCAAGACTAGCCTGGCCAACATGGTGAAACCCATCTCTACTAAAAATACAAAAAATTAGCCAGGCGTGGTGGCAGATGCCTGTAATCCCTAGCTACTTGAGAGGCTGAGGGAGGAGAATTGCTTGAACCCAGGAGGTAGAAGTTGCAGTGAGCCGAGATTGTGCCATGGCACTCCAGCCTGGGTGACAGAGTAAGACTCTTGTTTAAAAAAAAAAGGTTGGGGGGAGCTGGCTTTTAACACTTTTCTTTAAAAACTAGTAGTATAGGATAAAAACAGGTATTTGTAACTTTGGAATTTCATATCTGCTTATTTCTACCTTCTTCGCAATTAGCCTGAGTGCAGGAGGAAACCAACTGCAGTGGTTTCCTATGTGAGCAGGGACTTGTGACAAAACTGCAGTTCCCTCCCCCCACCACTTAGGCAACATATTAACAAAAAAGAGAAGTTTGGGTATGTCACACCACAGCCTGCTCCTGTGAAAATTTTCTTTTAAGAATCCTCATAGTCTAGGATTTGTTTTTTAAACAGAGTATCCAAGGAAAAGGTTGAAGATTTATTTCCTCGGTGGAGGGAATAAAAAGATTATTTTTATTATTTAAAAAAGATGGCCAGGCAAGGTGCCTCATGCCTGTAATCCCAGCACGTTGGGAGGCTGAGGTGGGTGGATCACGAGGTCAGGAGTTCAAGACTAGCCTGACCAACATGGTGAAACCCTGTCTCTACTAAAAATATAAAAATTAGCTGGGTGTGGTGGCATGGACCTATTATCCCAGCTACTCAGGAGGCTGAGGCAGGAGATTCACTTGAACCCAGGAGGTGGAGGTTGCAGTGAGCTGAGATCATGCCACTGCACTCCAGCCTGAGCGACAAAGCAAGACTCCGTCTCAAAAACAAAGACAACAACAATAAAAAAACCATATTGAAAGTAAGTAGAAAACTAATTCTTGACATTTAAACAAAGCTGTCTATCTAGTAAGTAAGTAAGTGTGTTGCTCTGTTGCCTAGGCTAGAGTGCAGTAGCACGATCACAGCTCCCCTGCAACCTCAAACTTCCTGGGCTCAGGTGGTCCTCCTGCCTCAGCCTCCCAAGTAGATGGGACTTCAGGTGCATGCCATTACCCCCAACTAATTTTATTATTGTGTAGAAATGGGGGTCTCATTATGTTGTTAATGCTGGTCTTGAACTCCTGGGCTCAAGCTCTCCTCCTACTCTGGCCCCAAAAGTGCTGGGATTACAGACATGAACCACTATGCCCAGCCCAGAGCTTTTTAAAAAATTATTATTATATTAGGTTTCAAATTTCTAACCTATTGAAGTAGCAGATAGTACAGTCATCCCCTGCCATCACATGGCTTCCACTCAATCTTGTTTTTTTCTCCTCTCACCTACTCCCTCATGCTTATATTATTTTAGAGCAAATCCCAGTCATTATATCTGCAAATATCTTTCAGAATCTATCTCTAAAAGAGAATTCCTATTCTTTAAAATAATGCTAATTAAAACAGTCTATGAAAGTAATATATACTTATTAGGAAATAAAACAGATTATTAAAAGTAGAAGCAAAAAGTCACCCATAGTCCTTTTGCCTGAATAACCCCCATTAACATTTTGATGTATTTCTTTACAGATGAGAAAAAATTAATTTTAAGAACTTCGCCCCCTTCCCTGCCCTATAATCCAAATTGTGTGGGGAAAACTGAGATTATTAGATGTAATGAAAATACTTTCTCTTTCATAGATAAAAAACAGGGGTAGGCAGAATTTTAAAAATATATTATGGAATGGCTATTCTCTATAGAAGGAGTCATGGCAGTTTTTTTTTTTCTTAAATGAAAAGTACTTTTATAGAAATTGTTCTTTGAAACTATTCAGCAAATATTGTTTAATGCTTTCTATGTGCACATCAAGTTTGTCTGAAAATTAAATTGTTGATGACTTGTACATATTATTTTAATAATATTTTCAACTCTTTGTTTAGTCAGATCGTCTCCAAAGCAGCATAATAGCAAAGAGACTTTTCAAGGTTAATATGAAACTTTTTCTCAGCTGTTTTTTTTAATTATCTATTTCTTAGGGGAAAAAGGAAACCTATCCCCTTAAGGCAATTTCCATAACGTTATACATTTAAAAATTAATCTGAAGGAGCTTAAAATATAAAAGCATTAGGTGAAAAATAGCAAGTGATTTAAATAAAATGAAGGCGGAGAAGAAAACGAACCTTACCAACATAAAATAGAATGAGATTGGTTTGCAGATGGCGAGCGATGTTGCTTCTGCTCACAGTCCCCATTTCTGTGTGTGCTGGGGCGGGGCGGGGTGTGTATTCAAAAGGAAAGTTGGCTTTCTTTTTTTCAGAAGGGAAGATTTGAAGAGAGGAACCTCTTATGAAGTAACCATAATCAGGAACTTTTTGAAATTGTGTAAGGATGGTTTGTAACTCAGCTTCACCATTTGACGTTGAGATTTTGACCTGGAGCACATTTAGAAATGTGTGTATCATTTTTTTCCATGGATTTTACAGTCCTCATAGGTGTTAGATGTTCCTGGATTTTGATTCACACGTAGCACATATTCCCAGGAAGAAGGAATGTTATTGGACAGACAATTCGTACTTGGATTTTTTCAGAACAGTTCAGTCACTGTCCAGGCTACCTGCTGTGGGTCCCACTCTGGGCCAGTAACTGCTGGGAACAAAGAAACAGCAGAAGGAGAAGTGGCTTCAGGTAGAGACAAGAGAAAAGTTAGTAAACAACACATTTTAGTGCAGTGAAGAAATAAATTGTCTTTTATTAACTAGTTGTATTCCAGTTTTGAATCCAAAACCACTTCCTCCCCCCCACCCCTTTTTTGAGACAGGGTCTCTTTCACCAAGGCTGGAGTGCAGTGGCAAGATTGTGGCTCTTTGCAGCCTCAGCCTCCTGAGTAGCTGGGACTACAGGCATGCACCACCATGCCCAGCTAATTTATTTTTCTGTAGATTGTATGTTGTCTAGGCTAGTCCTGGCCTCAAGCAGCCCTCCTGCCTTGGCCTCCCAAAGTGTTAGGATTACAGGTGTGAACCACCCTGCCTGGCCCAGAGACCTCCTTTTATTTTTATTTTTATTTTTTTGAGATGGAGTTTTGCTCTTGTTACCCAGGCTGGAGTGCAATGGCACGGTCTTGGCTCACCACAACCTCCGCCTCCTGGGTTCAGGCAATTCTCCTGCCTCAGCCTCCTGAGTAGCTGGGATTACAGGCACGCGTCACCATGCCCAGCTAATTTTTTGTATTTTTAGTAGAGACGGGGTTTCACCATGTTGACCAGGATGGTCTCGATCTCTTGACCTCGTGATCCACCCGCCTCGGCCTCCCAAAGTGCTGGGATTACAGACGTGAGCCACCGCGCCCTGCCGAGACCTCCTTTTAATGTGTTGAGAAACAAGTATGTGGGCCCTCTGTCCTCCGTGCCTCTCCCCCGATGCTTAGCAGTGATTGAGTAAGGAAGGTTCTTCTTTGAAAGCAGCAGAAGCAGACTCAGGCTGACTTAAGCAAAAGGAAATTTATTGCAGGCATTTAGGGGTAGCTCCTAGAGTCACTGGGAGGGCTAGTGAACCTTGTGTGGGATCTACAGCCAGTAAGAATTCCCCAGATCACAATTAACGGGTCTGAAGAGCATGCTGCTGCCACTGCCAAGCACTGGGTGCCGTTAGCCCTGTCATCAGCATCCCTCAACCATTGCCCTGGCCCCTTGGTCTCACTGCCATTGCTCCACTCCCAGAGATGGAGAAGCTCATGTCCCCACTGCTCTGGGTCACTGGCTTTTCATTTCGGGGCTCTGGCAAAGGTGCCTGGCTCAGGCTGTGTGCCGGTGCCTCAGCTGCCTGGCAGGCCAAGAAAGCCAGCTCCAGGCCTTGCCTCTCTCCCAGACTCTGGGCAGGCAATTCCCCAGACATGGGAAGAGTGTCATCTGCGCCACTGAAAATTATGGAAAAATCTCTCCACCATGGTGTCTGTGCCTTTGGCATCTGCTCATGATATATTTTCTCATTAACAGAAAGTTATTCTCAGTCTGGTTTTAACACTTCAAAGGATATATGTAGTTTTTTTTTTTTTTTTTTAATCATCATAGCACCTAAAAAAGCACCCCCAAAGTTAAATATGCTGTCATCTTTGTGTGTTGTCTGTAGTCAGTGCCAGATTTGTATGTGAATTAGAGGACCTTACCTAATCTCCTTGTCCCCCAGGCATCTCCTGCTCATAGGTTTGGAAATGACTGAAAGAGACTTCATCTCTAGTCCAAGAAATGCCAGAGGGTGCATCCATCCTGGTGTTCCACCTCTCTGGTCCTCGAGCTTAATGTTTATAAACTTGTTCTGAAAAGGCAGGGAATGAGTCAGCTTCCCTTGAAAAACTCTCCGATGATCTGTTTGTATAAATTAAAATCCTTCATGAGCCTATTTTTATTTTCAGCCTAATAAATCTCTCTAGGTAATAAGTTGCATAAGTTTACTACAACCAGTGGTATTTTCTTGGATTTGTCCAAAACACTCTTTCAAATATTACATGTTGCTCTCTGTTTCAATATTCCAGCATTTAATGACCAGTTTTCCAAACCCATTAACCATTACATCCCCAGTCAGTCTATTGGCAGATACTACCCAGCACCGTCAGAGAAGGTAACAGTGTGGGCTTTGGATCCAGACAAACTGGGCTTACATTTCCATACTGACACTCATTAACCTTGCAAGTGTGGGGAAGGTCTCAGCCCTTCGGAGTCTGTTATTTATCTCTGTGTCCATCTGTCTCAAGGAGTACCTGGGAAGTGTAAAAGGTAACTTATAAAACCCTCAGGCCTGGAACATACCGAGGCATTGACAGATATGGCTCCTCCCCACTTCCCTTTTTAAAATCACTTGTTTGTTCAAGAATTTAACTGAATGTTTTTATTTGTATTAGTAGGTGGCAAGTGGGAGAAACCATCAGAAATTTTGGAAATCAAGGGACAGAACTGGGAAGAACAAGTGAATAGTCTGCCTGAAGTTTTCAGAAAAGCCGGTTTTGTTATTGAAGCTTTCACCAGACTGCCATACCTGTGTGAAGGTGACATGTATAATGACTACTACGTTCTGGATGACGCTGTCTTTGTTCTCAAACCAGTATAAACACGGGGAGGTCAAAGTCTTCAGAGTCCGCACCCTCCGGGATGTGCCCTCGGAAGAGGGTCTGCATTCACAATTATGTGAAGGGAGGACCCTTGGGGACCGCCATTCTAAATATCATGTAGGAATTTTAAAAGCCAAAATACTAATTATTTCTTTGTAGTGTGTAAAGGAATGTTTTTAAAAGAGAAAACCCCAACTCTTTGTGAATTTTTATCAACTCTTTACTCAGTTAGAGCCACTCTCTAATGCAGGTCACACTCCAATTATGATGGAAGATATTTTTTATACTTAATTGCCGTAGGGACTCATTCCCAGACAAAGCAATAGTCACGACTTCATGGAGCCAATCAATGGATTGTTTTTAATAATATGAAGACTGGCAATAAAGCTGTCCATTCAGTTCCAAATACTGGTTTTAAGGTTTAGCCACTGATATTCTTTCATGCTTAGAAATTCGTTGTTATTATTCAAGAAAATGTTTTTAATCATGCTAATAAACTTTTTTGGAGATGACTTTGGCATCATGTTTGAATTAATATAAGGCTCCCCTAGCATTTTTTATTGCTTTGGCTTCAGGAGTACCCAAATAGTAGCATTATGTGAATGACGCAGACAATTTGAATATGGGAGAAAGAAGGCTTCAGACTCGGGGGAAGGGGAGATGATTGCAAATTGCATTGAACGCTGAAGCATTAAAAAAAAAAAAAAGACAACCCCACAACCCCAGCCTCATTCAGATACAGTACTTCAGGTACCACCCCCACACCCCAGTTAATGCTGCTGTGAGAAATGCAAAATAACCTGGTTCTGACTTTGTGATTGTTCATGTCCCACACACTGAACTAACTTTTTCTGGACAATCTCAGGTTCTCAGAATTGAAACATTCAGTTTTGTCTACAGACAATGCAACTAAAAATGTTTTAATTCAGCTTCTTACTCTACACTTGTATACCTCTCTCCCAGAGCTTGGCTCTTCCCTGAAATCCTTAACGGAGTTTATTATTTGCCGGGAATACGGTTTGATGAAGACCATGTCAAACTCATGCATTCTGGAATCTGTGAGTGCCTCCAACCATAAACCCAGAAACGTTGCAATAGAGAAAACCATTAGCAAGATCAGTAACCATCGTGGATATTCCAAAGAGCAGAGCTCTTAACCCAGAATTTGAAATCTCAGTAATAACAGAAATGCCGATGTGAGATTGTGGTTATTAGCAATATGTTATTCTCACAACTTTATTTCTTTTTTCATCCAGGTGTTTCATTAAGCATTCTCATTTATATGCTCATAGAAGTCATCAAATCAACACATTCACTGCAACACGTGGGTATAAAGGTGAATTAAAACCTGGAGAATTGCTTGGATTATTCATTAAGAACTGCATTCCCACATCCTCACACCAATATCTTCCACTGTTACTGTGCAGTCATAATAAGAGTTGGGTTAAGTGATTTATGCAAAATTGTTATTGGTGTGTTCTAATGATTTTTCCAGAAATTCAAATAAGTGAAGTACAAATACTTAGCACCATAGATTGTAAAAATAGAGAAAATGAGAAAACAATGTCATTTTTGTACAGTTGAGTTTTGCTTCTTTATAAACTGCTATCATAATCAGGGGTTGCTGTTTGACTGTCAAGCCGAAGTGATGGGTGTTCAAAGAGGCAGGTTACCCCAAAGTGGTTTATAACTTTCAAGTTGAGAATTAATTTTATGGTCTAATAAAAATACAACTCATTCTTAATGCCCCACCAAAAACAAAGCACATACATGTGCATTTTAAAGATAAAAGCAGTTTCTGAAAAAAAATCTGAGGTTCTCCGAAAACCAGCTTATTAAAAGTGCTGTTTTATGGTGAAAATTGAAACCAAATGCACTCACGTTTCCTATCTGGTCTTGAAAGTCTTGGTGGTGTGTCACCATTCCACTAGATGGCAGTGTTGCTTACTGAGTGTCAATGGCTTTTTTTCCCCACTAAATGGAATCATGTTTTTCTCCCCTAAAGTACAATAAAGCTGCCTTCTTGTCTGCACCATTCCTCGTGTAAGTGCTTCATATCAAGTTAAGACTGTACTAGAGAAATTGAGAAGAGCTTTGTGGTCAAAGGAAGCTAACCAGTTGATCTTAAAGGTTGAAATGCAAGCTGCACCTGTGATTCCTAGCTCCTTGCACCTGCATTATAAGCTCCTAAAGTGCTCAGACCACTGATCTCAGAGAAGGCGAGGAAACGAGGTACAAGGCCCTTAGTCATTTATCCCTTGCACAGAGTAGTTAAAAGCAATACTGTATTTTCTGCCATTCAGTGTGACCTGTTATCAAGCGATTCTCCTGCCTCAGCCTACTGAGTGGCTGGGATTATAGGCATGCACCACCACGCCTGGCTAATTTTGTATTTTTAGTAGAGATGTGGTTTCTCCATGTTGGTCAGGCTGGTCTCGAACTCCCGACCTCAGGTGATCTGCCCACCTCAGCCTTCCAAAGTGCTGAGATTACAGGCGTGAGCCACCTCGCCCAGCCTTTGACTGACTTCTTTCACTTAGCACAATGCCCTCAAGGATCACTGATGTCATAGAGGGTGTCAGAATTTCCTTCCTTTTTTTTTTGGAGACGGAGTCTTACTCTGTCCCCCAAGCTGGAGTGCAGTGCCAGGATCTTGGCTCACCACAACCTCTGCCTCCCAGATTCAAGTGATTCTTCTGCCTCAGCCTCCCAAGTAGTTGGAATTACAGGCTCACCCCACCACGCCCGGCTAATTTTTGTATTTTTGGTAGAGACAGGATTACGCCAGGTTGGCCAGGCTGGTCTCAAACTCCTGACCTCAGGTGATCCACCTGCCTCACCTCCCAAAGTGCTGGGATTACAGGCATGAGCCACCGCTCCTGGTCAGAGTTTCTTTCCTTTTTAAGGTTGAATAATCTATTGTATGTATAGACCACGTTTTGCTTATCCATTAGTCTATTGATGAACTCTTGGGTTGCTACTACCTTTTAGCTGTTCTGGATAACCCTGCTGTGAACATGAGTGTACACATATCTTGTGACCCTGCTTTTAAGTCTTTTGGATATATAACTGGAAGTGAAATTGCTGGATCATATGATAATTCTATTTTTAATAATTTGAGGAACCACCATGCTGTTTTCTGCACCATTTAACATTTCACCAACAGGGCACAACCGTTCCAATTTATCCATGTTCTCACCAGCATTATTTTGTTTTGTTTTGTTTTGAGATGGATTCTTGCTCTGTTGCATAGGCTGGAGTGTGGGGCACAATCTCGGCTCACTGCAACCTCCATCTTTGGGTTCAAGTGCTTCTCCTGCCTGAGCCTCCTGAGTAGCTGGGATTACAGGTGCCTGCCATCATGCCACAGCCTCCCAAGGTGCTGGAATTACAGGTGTGAGCCACCATGCCCAGCCTATTTTGTTGTTTTAGTAGTAGCCATCCTACTTGTGATTGTGGTTTGGATTTACATTTTCCTAATGACTAGTGCATCATTTGTTTATAAAGTACAGCTTGTATGGCATTTGGCTTCATTTACTAGTAAATTGCTTTGTAGCTTGCTATCTATATTGGTATCACTGAATTGGAGTCAGTATTCACTGATAAGAAATTACTCCTTTTTCACTATGAAATTTTATACTTTTGGAGTATTGGGAGAATATTATTACATAACTGAACTTAAGATTTCCCTCTGGATTTGAGTTAGTATGTTGTACTCACATGAATCAAATAATATGCTTTTGTTACAAAGTCACTTTAAAATTACTTTCAATACTTGTAAAATGAAAAGTAAATATTTTTTCTCTCCAGTAAATGACCATGTAAATTGGGATGTTTTATGTACATGCACTTCTTAAGTTCTGGAAAATAAGAACAGATAGAATGCCCAAATGCTGTTTTCTCATATCCTGTTTAAGATTCAACACAGAACATTGGTTTTAAACAACTGTGAACTCTCAACGCTTTTTCAAAAGCCAGCATTCAAGTGAATACATTGGTAATTTTTTTTTTCTTTTTCTTTTTTTGAGATAGAGTCTTCCTCTGTCGCACAGGCTGGAGTGCAGTGGCATCATCTCGGCTCACTGCAACCTCCACCTCTCGGGTTCAGGTGATTCTCCTGTCTCAGCCTCTGGAGTAGCTGGGATTATAGGCATGTGCCATTATGCCCTGCTAATTTTTGTATTTTTAGTAGAGATGGGGTTTCGCTGTGTTGGTCAGGCTGGTCTCAGACTCCTGACCTCAGGTGTTCCACCCGCCTTGGCCTCCCAAAGTGCTGGGATTATAGGTGTGAGCCACCGCACCCAGCCTTCATCTTGTTTTTGTTATTTATAGGGTGGCTATGACTGACTGTAAAGCCCTACTGGTTTTTGCATTATAAGTAACACATTTTTATTAGTCTTTTCTTGTACTGCTATAAAGACATGCTTGAGACTGGGTAATTTATAAAGAAAAGAGGTTTAATCGGCTCCTGGTTCTGCAGGTTGTATAGGCTTCTGCTTCTGGGGTTGCCTCAGGAAACTTACAATCATGGCGGAAAGCAAAGGGGAAGCCAGCATGTCTTACATGGCGGAAATAGGAGGAAGAGAGAGCCAAGGAGAAGGTACCACACACTTTTACAACTGAGCACTCACTCGCCATCATGAAAGCAGTATTGAGGGGGAAGTCGGCCCCATGATCCAGTCACCTCCCACCAGGCCCCTCCTCCAACACTGGGGATTGCAATTCCACATGAGGTTTGGGTGGGAACACAAAGCCAAACCATATCCACGTTCATTGCAGAAAAAGTAGAAAATTAAAATTTACTTACCCCATAACTTTGAGAGAACGACTACCGACAATTTGGTTTATGCCTTCCAGACTTTTTTCTGTGCACGTATGTACACACAGATTTATAAACGTTTAAACACTAAAATACGTAAAAATGAAAAGGTGCTTTTATTTTTCCAAGATGAATCATGTGAGACTCCTAGACACTTAACATTCTAAATAAAAAATCGATAGAGGATGGAAGCCATTCCTGTCATTTAAAGCTTGAGGTTAAGTTTTTTATTTAAAGGATTAAACAAAGACCCTGGGGATGAAAGGATGTTTTTGAGGATGCTGGAGATTAGCATTATATAAATTACTATCCAGTGGGCAGCAGAATGCTACAGTTGGCCATGTCCGAAGATAATATTTTAATTTTGCCACTGACAAACTAATGTTAGCATTGGGCACTTCAATAATTACTTTGAAATATTACAGGTATTAGATGTGTTTCATTAAATGTGAAGGATTGTAAGGAAACCTCTTGAGTTCACAATTATATTTTCATTAGGAAAGATGAAAAACAGTTATGCATAATCCTATTATGCAAAGCTAATATTTTAATGCATTGCCTTAATTTTTTTTTTTTTTTTTTTTTTTTTTTTGAGACAGAGTCTCACTCTGTTGCCTAGGCTAGAGTGCAGTGGTGTAATCTTGGCTCACTGCAACCTCTGTCTTCCGGGTTCAAGTGATTCTCCTGCCTCAGCCTCCTAAGTAGCTGGTATTACAGGCGTGTGCCACCATGCAAGGTCATTTTTGTATTTTTAGTAGAGATGGGGTTTCACTGTGTTGGCTAGGCTGGTCCTGAACTCCTGACCTCAAGTGATCCACCCACCTCAGCCTCCCAAAGTGTAAGAATTACAGGCCTGAGCCACTGCACCTGGCCTTGCCTTCTAGTTTTTTGTTGTTTTGTTTTGTTTTGTTTTTGAAACAGTCTTGCTCTGTCGTCCAGGCTGGAAGGCAATGCTACAATCTCAGCTCACTGCAATCTCTGCCTCCCTAGCTCAGGCAGTTCTCCTGCCTCAGCCTCCCAAGTAACTGGGATTACAGGCGCCCGCCACCACACCTGGCTAATTTTTGTACAATTAGTAGAGACGATGTTTTACCGTGTTGGCCAGGCTGGTCTCAAACTCCTGACCTAAAGTGATCCATCCACCTTCGGCTTCCCTAAGTGCTGGGATTACGGGTATGAGCCACTGCACTGAGCCCCTAGCTTCCAGTTTTAATTAAAGTTTATATACATGTATTTCTTAACATTTGGCTTTTGTTTGTTTGTTTGTTTTGGGTATAAAATTATTTCCTTGTGCTAATCATGTGGTCTTTGTTAAGAACAATTTAATGACTGTGTAATCCACAGAGTTTATATATTCATTTATTTAACCATTTCCTTATTGGTGGGCATTTAGAATGAATTTTTTTCTACCACTCCGTGTATGGATACATCTATTATAGGTCATACTATTAATTATTTTTATTGTGGAAAATTCCAAATACATAAAAAAGATAATAATAAACCCTCCCTACCCAGCCTCAGCGGTTATCAACATGTGTCCAATCTTGTTTCATCCCTACTCACAATTCCTTGGTTCCACTTTTGCCAAGCAAATCTCAGATGTATCATTTCAGTTTTGTAAATATATATGTGTAAAAGATAACGACTCTGAAAAGATAGCCACATTACAATTATTCATTAAGAAACCCGGCCAGGTGTGGTGGCTCACGGCTTTAATCCCAGTACTTTGGGAGGCTGAGGCAGGCAGATCACCTGAGGTCAGGAGTTTGAGACCAGCCTAGCCAACATGGCAAAAAATACAAAAAATACAAAACACAAAAAATTACCGGGGCGTGGTGGTGGGCACCTGTAATGCTAGCTACTTGAGAGGCTGAGACAGAAGAACTGCTTGAACCCAGGGGCAGAGGTTGCAGTGAGCTAAGATCGCACCATTGCACTCCAACCTCGACGACAGAGCAAGACTCTTTCAAAAAAGAAAGAAACCCAGCCAATAAATATATCCAGCGACCACATTGCTCCAATTTTCTTAGAATTTCTTTTATTCTTTTTGAGACGGGGTCTGTCTCTGTCAGGCAGGCTGGAGTGCAGTGGTGTTCTTGACTCACTGCAGCCTCGACCACCCTGGTTCAAGCGATTCTTCTGCCTCAGCCTCCTGAGTAGCTGGGACTACAGGCCTCTGCCACTGCGCCTGGCTAATCTTTGTGTTTTTACTAGAGATGGGGTTTCGCCCTGTTGGCCAAGCTGGTCTCGAACTCTTGGTCTCAAGAGATCCGCCCGCCTTGACCTGCGGAAAGCGCTGGGATTGCAGGAGTGAGCCATCATGGCGGCTTATAACGTCTTTAACGGGTTGAATTCAGATCTAAATAAAATCGCCACGTAGTAATCGATGGATAGCGCTCTAGCGCTCCCCTTCCTCGCTGCCTCGCTGCCACCCCGAAGAGTGGCTGGAGAGCAGGCCTGTGTGCGTTTTGCACGCTTCAGGTCCAGATAGGAAGCCCCAGGCGGGGACTGTGACCCCCGCCGCTCAGCTGGCGGGGTTCCCACCTGGGCCGCTGCAGAGAGGAGGTCTCGGAGCTGCAGGCTGGCGCCGCCCCGCCGCTCCACTGCCTGCCCGCGCCCTGGGTGAAGACCGCGGTCCCGCCCTGCGCCACCCGCCAGCCCGGGGAACTCAGTGCAGCCGAGGTGGGCTCCGCAGGTGAGGAGCGCGCTGGGTGCCTGGGTGGAGGACCCGGGGCAAAGCGCTGGGGGTGCAGGTGGGCGCTCGCCGCTGGGTCTCCTTAGGGAAGGGAGAGGTGTGTATGGATGGGGTTGGGGGCGGACCGAGAGAAAGGGGGTGGGCAAAGTGTGGGTACAGTGGAGGGCACTTGTGGGGGTAATGAAACTTCGAGAAAAGGGATTCAAAACTACTTAGTAATAATAACATCGATGACAACTGTTACA
This sequence comes from Saimiri boliviensis, assembly GCF_048565385.1. Taxonomy (NCBI): domain Eukaryota; kingdom Metazoa; phylum Chordata; class Mammalia; order Primates; family Cebidae; genus Saimiri; species Saimiri boliviensis. Next base: position 17,718,444 of record NC_133460.1, on the reverse strand, counting down.
ATAACTATCACAATTATTGTTTGTGATAATATATTGGCAGCAAAAACAATAGCATCAATAATAACAATAGTAATGATTCATTGCATTCTTAATATGTGCCAGTGCTGGGCTTAGTTCTTTATGTATTTTGTGTTTAAAATAATACCTACCTCATAGCAGTTGTGAGGAAGAAATGTACAAATGTAAGTAAAGGCCAGGGCTCACACCTGTCATCCCAGCACTTTGAGAGGTTAAGGCAGGCAAATCACTTGAGGCCAGGAGTTCGAGACCAGCCTGGCCAACATGGTGAAACTCCGTTTCTACTAAAAATACAAAGGTTAGCCAGGCACAGTGGTGGGCACCTGTAATCCCAGCTACTCAGGAGGCTGAGACAGGAGAATCGCTTGAACCCAGGAGGCAGAGGTTGCAGTTGAGCTGAGATTGTGCCACTGCTCTCCAGTCTGGGCAACAGAGCAAGACTCTGTCTCATACGTAAATAAATAAAGTTGATAGTTTTTTTTGCAAAGGAGGTATGAGTGCCATGCCTATTATGCAGAGGAGGAAATGCAAGCCTGGAGAGGTTAAGGAATTTACCCAACAGCATGCAGCTGGTTAAGGCTTGGTTCAGATTTAAGCTGGGGTCTTATCCCTGGGATGACACGTGCCACCTGGAGTTTTAGGTTCAGGGCTGCTGAGCTGGGGCTGGAGAGCAAAGCCAGTAAATATTGGAATCATTTAGCTCTGGGTTTGCCACCTGGCTGTGCATGCGTTGCTGTGTGATCTTAGGCAGGTCACTTGACCTCTTAGAACCTATTTGCTGATCTATAAAGTAGAGATAATGGTAATGCTTGCCTCAAAGATTCTGCAAAAATTAAGCGAAACAATGTATGTTAGAGGGGCATGTCCTTAGTTCTCTCATTAAATGGCTGCTGGGATTAGGGTTACTAGGGAGCCCAGCAGCCCTGCATCACAACGCCCCTTCTGCCGTTCGCTTGCTATGTGATTGTTTATGTCCACTGAACTCATCTGTCAAACTGAGCGCAGTAAACCTTCAAAGCTGGTGAAAAGAGTAAATGACAGGGAGGGTTTGGTGTGATGGTGGGCTCCTAGAGGATGCTCAGTGAGACCAATTTCTTCCTCTCTTTCCCTCTTTTCCTCATTGAATCCAAAGCCATTTGTTCTCAGGAGACTTAGGAGAGAAGAAGGGAATAGCTGAGCCTAAAGTCTATTAGGGACAGGGCTGGGACAGGAACTCAAGCCTGGTCATCTCTAGTCCACCAAGTGCCCATCCCTTGACCTCTTCTTCTTTTTTTTTTTTCCAGCCAGGGTTTTGCTCTGTCGCCCAGGCTAGAGTGCAGTGACATGTGATGACAGCTCATTGTGGCCTCAACCTCCCAGGCTCAGGCAATTCTCCTGCCTCAGCCTCCCAAGTAGCTAGGACAACAAGCATGCACCACCACACCTGGCTAATTTTTAAATTATTTGTAGAAATGGAGTCTCCCTATGTTGCTAAGGCTGGTCTTGAACTTCTAGACTCAAGTGATCCTCCTTCCTTGGCCTCCCAAAGTGCTGGGGTTACAGGCATGAGCCACCAAGCCTAGTCTCACTGGACTTCTACAACCATTGTGAGCTGGGCCATTCCAACTCCAGGCATTCGTAATCAGGCTGGTATTCTACAAGCCAGACACACTTGCCTATTATGCATTAATAGTCATTAAATTGCTTTTTTTTTTTTTTTGGTGAAAAATCTCCCAGCCAGTGTCGGTATGCCTGGAGTTATATGTTCATGACACAGAGCTTAAATGGAACAGCCTTGCAGACAGTGAAACTCCATGTAATTGTGAATTAATGGTTTGTGTCTGGGCTGAGGTGTCCCAGCAGTAGGGGAACCTCCTAGTCTTTGCAGGTTTCACAGAAGATGAAGTGACTGATCCGTGGGTTGACCAACTCCTCCTGATTTGCCCATGACTTTCTGGTTTTAAAACGGAAAGTGTTGAATCTTGGGAAACCTCTTGGTCCTGGACAAACAGGAGATTTGATCACTCTGCACGTTCACGATTTCTCTGGAAACCATCTTCATTTCAGGTTTGTGGTTATTGATGCTGTTTTCGAGTAGTTTTCACTGCAGGGATCCTTGCCTGACTGATTTCCTCCAGTCTGCAGTGGGGGGAATCATTCAGTGGGGAAGGGGTATGGCCCATAGAGAAAGCTATCGACCCCCAAATCACCATCGCCCTGCCCCGTCCTTTCAGTCCTTTTAACCCATCTGCTGAAAACAGAGTGGCCCAAAGGGCCTTTAATGAAAACCAAATCCTGATGGGCTGCAGTTTCTGGCTGGAACAAGGACATTATGAAGAGCAGAAAGCAAGGCGTCTGTTTCAGTAACCTTAAACCTCTCCGTAGGGTTAATAGAGAGGCCTGAGCAAAGAGCACAAGAAGCCACATTGTCTGGGAAACTGAAGAATTGTGAATGGGGCCAATGCCCCAGGGCAGCTGCCCAAAAGGAAGGGAGAAAAAAGGGCCAAAGGGTCCTCAAAGCCCCAAAAGCCCCAAACCGGGAAGACTTCTTACTGGAGTTGAGCATTCCAGTTACAGAGTGGTGACGGTGGGCCAACGTACCTACAAAGTGCTTTGGGATCAGATTCACTCAAAACCTGTTAGAATGCATGGCTTTTGGTGTCTGGGGACTTCAAAAGTTTTACTGTTTTTGTCCTGGGCAGTAAAATGAGCATAATTGTTTTCAAAGCTGGTTGTGGAGGTCCCCTTGGGAGAAAAATAATCCATTTGCTTAACAAGTTAGGCAACATGAAGAAAATCTGCATTAAAGAATGCTGGGATGCCTATAAATAATTTCAGGAGACCATGAGTGTCTCCTGAACACATAATGTTTCTGTTTTAAAGGATATATTATGCATTTCCTTTAATACGGAAAGTTCCTGTTAATACTGAAAGAGGCTAGGCTTGATGTTTGTGCCTGTAATCCCAGTGAGCCTGGAGGCTAAGGTGGGAGGATCACTTGAGGCCAGGAGCTTGAGGCCAGCCAGGGCAACAAAGCCAGTTCCCATCTTTAAAAAAAAAAAAAAAAGCGTTTAAAAAAATACCAGTTGGGCACGGTGGCTCACGCCTGTAGTCTCAGCACTTTGTGAAAGTGAGGTGGACCGATTGCTTAAGCCCAGGAGTTCAAGTTGCCCAGACCAGCTTGGGCAACATGTCAAAACCCCATCTCTACGAAAATACAAAAATTATTCAAGCATGATGGCGCCCGCCTGTAGATGCAGCTATTCAGGAGGCTGTGGTGGGAAAATTGCTTGAGCTCGGGAAGTGGAGGGTGCAGTGAGCCGAGACTGCGCCACTGCACTCCAGGCTAGGCAAAAGAGTGAGAGCCCGTCTCAGAAAAACAAAAACAAGTGAAAAACAAATCATGAAAGAGGGTGGTGGGTGGTGTCACATAATTGGGGTATGGGCCACTTGAGAGCCAGGTGAAGCAAAGTGCAGTTCCCGGGCCTCATTGGATTTGACCCTCTGGCAGCTTTTAGTGACCCTACTCCTTCTCCACTTGACCTCAAGGACACCATACTCACCTGGTTTCTCTCCTGGCCCTCTGGCCTCTCCCCTCAGGCGCTCTCCTTAGTTCCTCCTCCTCTGTCTAACTTCTTTTGTTAAAAACGCACAATCTCTTTTGTTTTCCTTTTCCTTTATGTGGAAAATTTCAAACACATGAAAAAGTAGACATAAGAATAAAATGAACGTCCATGTCCCCAGCACTCAGCTTCAAGGACAGTCAACTCATAGCCAACCTTGTTTCATCTTTGCCTCCACCTTCCACCCAGTTCCCCACCGCAGCATTATTTTGGAGGAAATTCCAAACATCACATCATTTCTTCTGTAAATATGTAAGGATGTAGCTTCAAAACAGGGATTGGAAGCTGGGCATTGTGGCTGACACCTATAATTTCAGCACTTTGGGAAGTTGAGGTGGAAGGATCACCTGAAGCCAGGAGTTTGAAACCACCCTGAGCAACATAGTAAGACTTTGTTTCCACCAAAATTTTTTTTAAAAGTTAGCTAGGTATGGTGGCATGTGCCTGTGGTTCCAGCTACTTAGGAGGCTGAGGTGGGAGGATCATGTGAACCCAGGAGGTCGAGGCTGCAGTGAGCCATGATTGGGCCATTGCACTCCAGTATGGGTAACAGAGAGAGACTCTGTCTCTAAAAAATAACAAACATTAAATACATACATAAAAGAGGGGCTAGCAAGCTTTTTCAGTAAGGGAAACAGGGAATACGTATTTTGGGCTTTGGACCCAAAATGGTCCCTATCCAAAGTACTCAGCTCTGCCGTGGTAGCAGGAAGCTGCCCTAGACAATAGGCCAGTGAATGGCATGGACATGTGCCAATAAAACTTTATTTATGGACACTGAAATTTAAATTTCACATAAGAAATTTTCATGTGTCAATAAACACTATTCTTTTGGTTTTTAAAAAACTAAACAACTTAAAAATCATTTTAAGCTCATGAGTCACACAAAATCAGGTGGCCATTTCAGTTTGGCCTGTGGGTGGTTCTTTACTAACCTTTCCTTGAAACAGTAAGGACTCCTTAAAAAATATAACCACGGTTCCATTATCAAACTTAAAACTATGAACAATAATTCTTTAAAATCTTCAAATATTCAATTGGGATTTCAAGTTTCCCCAATTATCTCATAATTTTGGGTTTTCTAAGGCAGGATCTTGTTTTGTCCCTCAGGTTGGCGTGCTGAGGCATGATCATAGCTTACTGTAGCCTCGAATTCCAGAGCTCAAGAGATGCTCCTATCTCAACCTCCAGAGAAGCTGGGGCTACAGGTGTGCATCACCACGGCAGGCTAATTTTTAATTATTTTTTATAGAGATGGAGTCATGTTATGTTGCCCAGGCTGGTCTCAAGCTCCTGGCCTCAAACAATACTCCTTCCTTGCCCAAAGCACTGGGATTACAGGTGTGAGCCACTGTGCCTGGCCTAATTTTTTATTTTATTTTATAGTGTTTTTTGATTTTTTTGTTTCTTTTTCTTTTTCTTTTCTTTCTTTCTTTTTTTTTTTTTTGAGACACAGTTTCACTCTTGTGCCCAGGCTGGAGTACAGTGGTATGATCTTGGCTCACTGCAACCTCTGCCTCCCAGCTTCAAGTGAGTCTCCTGCCTCAGCCTCCTGAGTAGCTGAGAATAAAAGCATGTGCCACTACACCTGGCTAATTTTTTGTATTTTTAGTAGAGACGGGGTTTCACCATGTTGGCCAGGCTAGTCTCAAACTCCTGATCTCATGTGATCTGCCCGCTTCGGTCTCCCAAAGTGCTGGGATTACAGGTGTGAGCCACCATGCCTGGCCATGGTGTGTTTGAATCAGAATCCAAATAAAGTCTAGATTCAACAAGTGATTTATCTTTCAAGTTGTTTTTGAGTCCATAGGTTCTCTTTCGCTCTCTCTGTAGTATATTGGCTAAAGAAACTAGGTTGGTTGTTTTGGGGAGTTTTCCACAGTCTTGGTTTCTCTGGCTGTACCTAGTCCACTCAACATCTTGGCAATGGGGGTGTCCTGGGTCTCAGTCCTTAAAACTCAACTAATTTCTCTGTAAACTTACTTTCTTGGTGATGTCATTCAGGGTTTAAACACATGCTATCTGGGGCCAGGCATGATGGTTCATGCCTGTAATCTCAGCACTTTGGGAGCTGAAGGCGGGCAGATCACTTGAGGATAGGAGTTTGAGACCAGCCTGGCCAACATGGTGAAACCCCGTCTCTACCAAAAATACAAAAATTAGCTGGGTGTGGTGGCACACACCTGTAATTTCAGCTGCTTAGAATGCTGAGGCATAAGAATCGCTTGAACTTGGGAGGTGGAGGTTGCAGTGAGTTGAGATCACGCCACTGCACTCCAGCCTGAGCAACAGATTCTGTCTCAACACCCCCGTCCCTCCCAAAAAAACCCCCAAACAAAAACAAAAGCAAAAAAACAAAACCCACTGACTATCTCTGTCTAGATAGCTGCTTCTGGCTGCACCTCTCCCCTAACCTACAGGCTCAAACATCAGACTGCCTACTTGCTGTGCTATCTGCACTCTAAAAGGCCTCTCAAGCTTAATATGTCCAAAACTGAGCTCCAGGAATTCTCCCCTAAACCAGAACTCCTACGGTTTTCGTATTTCCCTCTCTACATGCTCAGGCCAAATCTTTGGAGTTGTGTTTGACTCGTCTATTTCTTTCATTTTCTACATTTGAGCTTTTGGTTCTACCTTCCAAATACCTCCAGAATCCAACCACTTATCACCACCTTCACTGCTGTCAATGACCAGGTTATTGTCATCTCTTTCCTAGCTTGGTCTGCCTGCTACAGCCATTGTTCCACTCCAGGTTATTCTCAACACTGCGATCAATGTGCCTGATCCAGTTAAAATAAACATTGGGGCCAGGCACAGTGGCTCATGCTTTGGGAGGTCGAGGTGGGTGGATCACTTGAGGTCAGGAGTTTGAGACCAGCCTGGCCAACATGGTAAAACCCTGTCTCTACTAAAAATACAAAACTTAGCTGGGTGCGGTGGTGGACACCTGTAATCCCAGCTACTTGGGAGGCTGAGGCAGCAGATTGCTTGAATCTGGGAGGTGGAGGTTGCAGTGAGCTGAGATTGTACCACTGCACTCCAGCCTAGGTGACGGAATGAGAGTCTGTTTCAAAAACAAAACAAAACAAAAAAACCCAAAACAGCAAGTCAGATCATTCCATCCTGGCTGATATCCCTTCAGTGGCTCCCACCTCCCTCCAAGTAAAAGTCAGAGGGCTCATGATGGCCTGAAAGACCCTGCTCACTCTGACCCTGATAGCCTTCCAGCCCCATGTCCTACTGTTACATCCTCTTCATGCAATTTACTGAAAAAGCCTTTGCACTGTGATTGTATTTTTCTTTCTGGAACTTTCTTTCTCCAGATATTCCCATGATTTGTTCCTTCACTCCCTGAGGTCTCTGCTTAAATGTCACCTCCTCAGGTCTTCCCTGACCACACTGTCTACAATAGTACCTGCTCCTTCATTGGTTCCTCTTTCCTACTCTGTTTTATTTTTCTCCATAGCACTCACCGCTCCCTGACATAAAATACTTATTTGATTATCTATTTATTTTCTGCCTGACTCATTCCAGTGCACCAGCAGGGAGTTAGTTTTGTAAACTGCTGTATTCTCAGAGCATAGAATAATGCCTGGCTCACAGCGGTATTCAACAAATATTTGAAGAATGAAAGCATGAAATAATTACACAAACATAAATATGTATTATAGCTGTGCTTGGTGCTATAAAAGAGAAGTATTGGCCTTTTCTTCTGGCTAATTGCTTTGGCCTGGTCAGAGAATTCAGGGAAGGCTTCATTGAAGACTTGACATTTACAATGAGTTGATCTTAGCCGGGCAAAGAGGGAGGGGAAGAATCTTCTGGGCCGAGGAACAGCCTGTGAGAAGGTCTTGATTTGGGGAGGATGGCACCTTGGAGGAACAGATAGATGGCCCGAGCAGGAAACTTGGGGAATGAGGGGCAAAGAGGTGGGTGATAAAGGCACTGAAAAAGCTTTTGGCTTTATTTTGAGGGTAATGGGGAGAGGAGGAGGGTGATATGAGTTTATTGAGATGGTGTTTTTCAAAACAGCATCTGTTTGAAAACAGCAATCTGGTTTATTTGCTTATTGAATAAACTCATATACAGAGCTGACTTGGTGTCAAGCCCTGTGCAAAGTGATTCACTATTAACAACTCATTTTACCCTCATACAACACCATGATGCTGGTACCATATATAATCTCATTTTACAGATGAGAAAATTAGAGCGCAGAGAGATTAAGAAACTTGTCCAAGGCCCGGCACAATGGCTCACGCCTGTTATCTCAGCACTTTGGGAGGCCAAAGCAGGTGGATCACTTGAGGTCAGGAGTTTGAGACCAGCCTGGCCAACGTGGTGGAACCTCGTCTCTACTAAAAATACAAAAATTAAGAAAGAAATTTGTCCAACATCTCACAGCTAGTAAGTGATGGGTGGTGGAGAGCGATTCAGACCAGGTGACTGGCTCCACAGTCAATGCTTTTCCTTTTCTGTTTGATATTGACCTCTGTGAGGTATAAATTTACGTGCAATACAATGCACTAAGAGGGCAGTACGGTGAGAGCTGATACACATATGCATCTGTGTGACAATCACTACAAGAAGACACAGAAAATGGGGGCTGAGTGCAATGGGATCTACCTGTAATCCAGCACTTTGGGAAGCTGAGGTGGGAGGATCGCTTGAAATCAGGAGTTTGAGACCAGTCTGGGCAATATAGTGAGATTCCATCTCTAGAAAAAAAATTTTCCATCACCCCAAGAAGTTCCCTTGTGCCCTGTTGCAATACACTTTTCCCATTGCACTCTAATAATGACCCAGATCATTCCTGATTTGTTTTCTGACACTGAAGATTATTCTACATAACCTAGAGTTTCACAGAAATGGAATCATGTGGTCTCTTGTGACTGGCTTCTTTTGCTCAGCATCAGCATAATGTTTCCGAGTTTCATCGGTGTTGCCTATATCAGTAGTGTATTCCTTTTTCTATGCACATAATATGTGTTTTTTCCCTTTGGGTGCTTAAAATTTTATTATTTTATTTATTTTAAAGATTGACATATAGGCCAGGTGTGGTGGCTCACACCTGTAATCCCAGCACTTTGGAAGGCCAAAGCAGGTGGATCACCTGAGGTCAGGAGTTCGAGACCAGTCTGGCCAACATGGCAAAACCTCATCTCTACTAAAAATACAAAAATAGGTGAGCGTAGTGGTGCATACCTATAATCTGAGCTACTCGGGAGGCTGAGGCAGGAGAATTGCTTGTTCCTGGGAGGTGGAGGTTGCAGTAAGCCAAGATTGAGCCACTGCACTCCAACCTGGGCGACAGAAAGAGACTCAGTTCCCCATGGCTCACTGCAGCTTTGAACTCCTGGGCTCAAGCGATCCTCTGGCCTCAGCCTCCCAAGAAGCTGAGACTACAGGCATGCAATACCACACCCAGATAATTTTTTAGTTTTTGTAGACATGGGTTCTTGCTATGTTTCCCAGGCTGGTCTTGAATTCCTGGCCTCAAGCAATCCTCTTACCTCAGCCCTCCAAAGTGCTAGAATTACAGGCGTGAGCCTCCATGCCCAGCCACACAATTTCTTTAAATTTAGGTATAGTATTCCATACCACTGTAGGATGACAATAGTTAACAATAACATATAGTTTCAAATAACTACAAGGAGGATATTGAACAGGAAGAAATGAAAAATGTTTGAGATGGTGGACATGCTAATTACCCTGATCTGATCACCATACATTATACACATCAAAACATCATTATGTACACCATAAATATGTACAATTATTATATGTCAATTTTTTTTTTTAGATGGAATCTCATCCTTGACACTCAGGCTGGAGTGCAGTGGTGCAATCTCGGCTCACTGCAACCTCCACTTCCTAGGTGCAAGCAATTCTCCTGCCTCAGCCTCCCAAGTAGCTCAGATTACAGGTGTGCACCACTACACTCACCTAATTTTTGTATTTTTAGGAGAGATGAGGTTTTGCCATGTTGGCCAGGTGGCACTGAAGTCATTAAGAAGCAGAGACCCAGATAGAACAGCAAAGTAGGACCATCTGGGGGGCTGACAGTCTTCTGAGCTGAGAGCCTCAAGGAGCTGACAGCATTCCGGGATGAGGGCCTCGAGCAGACTCTGATCCATGTAGTTGTTCTCTCTGAACAGGTGATTATTATTAACAGCAGATGTCCTGTGTTTTCTCATAGAACCAAGATAAACTAGGTGGGCAGCTGGTGCCTGCTTACCACTGATCAGGACAAAACAGAAAGTATTCTCCACGAGGGAGACACGGGGGCAGGGTCACGTATCCCGTGCTTAAAGAACTGTTTTAACTGGTGTATAATATACATATACTGTACTGTCTTGCCACTTTAGAATGCCCCAAGTAGTTTTCCACTTGCTGGGGGCGGGGTGGTGGGGGGAGGTGTGTGGCTAGATTTTCCTTAGCAAACAATATATATTGTTCTTCTTAGCAAACAATATATTTTATCATACGCTCAGCATTTCTCAGCAATCATACACTCAGTATTTCTCAACAATGGAGGCAATTACTCTTTGATGATTGTCCCTGATGCCCAATGTATTTGGAGTTTTTCTATTGCAGCTTGTAGGAGCTATTCTCATTCCGGTGTGAGGTCCACGGGTTGTTCTGCCTACTGTTGGTTCATTCTCCAGCCTCAGGCGGTTTCTTACAAGCATAGGTAGATCAATATTCAGCCGAAGACTCAAAAGACCCTCTTCAGATCTCCAGAACTTTCTCTCTGTGCAGTTTCCTCCTCTCCAAGTATTCTTCCTATGGATTCTAGCTGCCTTGATCTCCCTGAAGTTCCACTCTGTCTTTTCTGCTCAGTGAGACTTCTAAGCTCTGTTTGGATTCTCCCCCCTTGGGCTATGGGTTGGAGACTCCAGACAGTGTGAGCAGGAGAAATTATAGAGCACGGGTTGTTTGCTTTCCTTGTTCAGGGATCTCAGTCTTGTGCTATCTGCTGCCCAATGTCTGAAAAACCTTTGTGTCCACATATTGTGGCCAGCTTTCTAATTGTTTAAGGCAGGAAGGTTTACCCATTGCCAATTACTCAATCGTAGCAGGAAGAAAATTATAACTAATTTCTTTCTATTATTATTACTGAATGGTATCCCATTGAATGGAGATACCAGGTTTAACTTTTTACCTGTTTTTGGATATGTGATTGTTTCCAATATCTGGCTACTATGAATGAACCTATACAAATATTTGTGTAGACATGTTTTTATTTCTCTTGGTTAAACACCTACGAGTGACATTTCTTGATTATAGGGTATTGTATATTTAACTCTGTAAGACACTGTCAAACAGTTTTCCCAAGCAGCTGTATCAACAATGTGTGAGAGTTCCCATTGTTCCATATCATCACCTGCATTTGATATAGTCAGTCTTTAAAATTTTTAGCCATTCTAATGACTTTGTAGTGGTCTCGTTGTGGGTTTAAGTTGTAAGTTCTTGTTAGCTAATGTTGTGATAATTGTTTGTGTGCTTATTGGCCACTTACACATCTGTTTTTATGAAGTTTAATTTCATATTTTTCACTTGGCTTGTATATCTTCTTACTGAATCATAAGAGTTATTTTTATATTCTGGATATAAATTTCTGGCAGTTATAGTAGAGTCTATACTTTTTTTTTTTTTTTTTTTTTTGACAGAGTCTTGCTCTGTCGCCCAGGCTGGAGTGCAGTGTCGAAATCTTGGCTCATTGTAACTTCTACCTCATGGATTCAGGCAATTCTTCTGTCTCAGCCTCCTCAGTAGCTGGGACTACAGACGTGAACCACCACACCCAGTTAATTGTGTATTTTTAGTAGAGATCGGGGTTTCACTATGCTGGCCAGGCTGGTCTTGAACTCCTGACCTGAAGTGATCCACCTGCCTTGGCCTCCCAAAGTGCTGGGATTACAGATGTAACCCACCATGCTTCGCCCAAAGTATACTTTAAAAAAATTTTTTTTTATTTTTAGAAAGAAAAAAAAAAAGAATAAAGAAGAGGAAGAAAGAGAAAGAGGAAGAGGGAGAGAGAATGGGGGTATTGCTTTTTTGCCTGGGCTAGAATGCAGTCTAAATATGGGTATGCCTATAATTGTCCTTAATAATGGAGACATGAAAGAAAATGAGGGAAGAGAATAACAAGGAGCCAACCAACATTTCGTTTAAACTTCTAAGTTGATAATGATGTGGTACTGATAAGAGTGTATATTTTGTGTAAAGTGGAGAGTTCTATAAATGTTAATTACGTTTACTAGTTCCAGATCTGAGTTCAAGTCCTGGATATCGTTGTTAATTTTCTGTCACATTGATCTGTGTAATATTAATGTTGAAGTCTCCCACTATTATTATGTGGGAGTCTAAGTCTCTTTATAAGTCTTGTATGTCTGGGTATTCCTGTATTGGGTGCATATATATTTAGGATCTTTAACTCTTCTTGTTGTTGAGTTGATTCTTTTATCATTATATAATGTCCTTCTTTGCTTCTTTTGACCTTTGTTGCTTTAAAGACTATTTTATCAGACGCAAAAATTGTAACTTCTGCTTTTTATTTATTTATTTTTGCTCTCTGTTTGGTTGGTAAATCTTTCTCCATCCCTTGTTTTGAGTCTTTGTGAATCCTTGAATGTGAGATGGGTCTGGATGCAGCATACTGATGGGTTTTAGTTTTTTGTCCAAATTGCCTGTCTGTCTTTGAATTGGGGAATTTAGTCAATTTAAATTTAGAATTAATAATGATATATGTGAGTTTAATACTGCCATTTAATATTAGCTGGCTATTTTGCCCATTAGTTGATGTAAATTCTTCATTATATTGATGTTCTTTACTTTTTGGTATTTTTTAGAAAGGCTGATACTGTTTGTTCCTTTCTATGTGTAATGATTCAGAAGCTCTTGTAAAGCAGGCCTGGTGGTGATGAATTCTCTGAGTGCTTGCTTGTTCACAAAAAACTTTATTTTTCCTTCACTTATGAAGCTTAGTTTGGCTGGATGTGAAATTCTTGGTTGAAAGTTCTTTCCTTTAAGGATGTTGAATATTGGTCCCCACTCTCTTCTGGCTTGTAGGGTTTCTGCCGAGAGATCTGCTGTAAGTCTGATAGGCTTCCCTTTGTGGGTAACCTGACCTTTCTCTCTGGCTGCCCTTGGTATTTTCTCCTTCCTTTCAACCCTGGTGAATCTGACGACTATGTGCCTTGGAGTTGCTCTTCTTGAGGAATATCTCTGTGGTGTTCTCTGTATTACCTGGAGTTGAATATTATCCTGCCTTACTAGGTTTGGAAAATTTTCCTGAATAATATCCTGAAGCATATTTTCCAGCTTGGATTCATTCTCTTCGTCACATTCAGGTACACCTATCAAGTGTAGATTAGGTCTTTTCACATAGTCCCATATTTCTTGGAGACTTTGCTCGTTCCTTTTTATCCTTTTCTCTCTAATCTTGTCTTCTAGTTTTATTTCATTGAGTTGGTCTTCGACCTCTGATATCCTTTATTCTGCTTGATCAATTCGGCTGTTAAAACTTGTGCATACTTCACGTAGCTCTCGTATTGTGTTTTTCAGCTCCATCAATTCACTTATTTTCCTCTCTAAATTTTGTATTCTTGTTGACATTTCGTCAAGCCTTTTTTCAAAGTTCTTAGTTTCTTTAGATTGTGTTAGAACAAGTTCTTTTAATTCACAGAAGTTTCTTATTATCCACATTTTGAAGCCTGCTTCTGTAATTGGAACACACTCGTTCTCCATCAAGCCTTGTTTCGTTGCTGATGAGGAACTGGGATCCCCTGCTGAGGAAGAGGCGTTCTGATCTTGAGTATTCTCAGCCTTTTTTGACTGTTTTCTTCCCTTCATTGTAAATTTATCCATCTGTGGTCTTTATAATTACAATCTTTGTAATTGGGTTTCTGAGTGGACATCCAACTTATTGATTCTCAGCGCCGAAATCTGAGCAACCCACTGCGCCGACTAAATCAGCGGCGTTAAGATTGATGGTGCTTTTCTGACTCTGCACCAAGAACCAACGCTCCGAGGCACCGGCAAAACCGCCTCGCTGGTCACAAGAGTCGCGCTGGCGACCCGTGGGGCTCCTCCGCTGGGAATCTCCTGGTGCGTGAGCAATAAGAATTCATGTGAAGGTATGGCGTCCTCTCGTTCTTTGCGTTTTCACTGGGAGCTGCTAGTGATCAGCCATCTTGGATCTCTCCCCAAAGTATACTTTTGACCATGCCTTTTTGTGGGGATTGAGAGGAGTCAGGGGTAGTGGTAAGATACAAAGGCCATTGTAGTCACCAAGGAGAGAGATGATAATGTCTTAAGACTAGAATTGGGGCTTAAATAAAGCAAAGTAGCTAAGTTTTAAAATTATTTTTAAAAAAGACTTCAAGGGATTCTAGGTCTACTTGGTTTTACTTTTGTCTTCTGAATGTCCATATATATATATATAATTTAAAAATCTGAATCACTTCTATGCTTAAATTAACTGCAGGAGAATGTCTCAGGAACCTACAACATACTCCCTTTTCCTGTTCCTTTTTCTGAGCCATGGAGCATCGAGTTACACAGTTCGAAATTCCAGGCAGGGTAAGTCCTGAGGGAAGAATCACCCTTTGTGGTTTCCACACAGTTTAAGGAATGTGGTGGAATAGATCAATTAGGTACATGATGCCGTAAGTTGTGTGTGTGTGTGTGTGTGTGTGTTTGTGTGTGTGTATGATTTTCAGGATTATTCTAAGAGCATTTTTCAAGCCACAGTTTTCTCATGGTGGACGGTTATAATTTAAATTCACTAAAAATTTCCTTCATGAGTGGCTTTCTCGGGCTTTTCCACTAACCCATATTTGTAGTTTTGAAGGTCATACAGTTCAATTCTAGTTATACATTCAATGGCTTTCTTACAGATTTACATCCGTTGTTGCAAAAAATGGCGGTGAGTGTTCTATTTTCTTTTAATCAGAATCCTCTCTACTGGAATTGCCAACTTTTGGATGTTATACTTGATGTTCTCTCTTTGCCTTTTAGGAAGAAATAGTAGATGGAAGCTATCTGAATGGTAATATGCCCCCTTGGTCTCCACTTGCTGCTTCTACGAATTTCAAACAGAATGCGGCTGTGATCTCTCTGGAATGATTCCTTTTAAAGATCTCTTTTCATTTTATTCCCATTGTAGCACTGCTGGATCTCATACAGTTTCAAAGGTAACCTGCCCTAGAGGAGAGGGGAAAGGATGGGATAGATTTTTAATAAAAATTATTAATGAAAGTCTCTTAATTGTAAAAAGTAATATGTGCTCATTACAAAAAATGTCAATCAATGCACAGTGTTTTAAAAGTCAATACTCTTGCTCCACAGACATTCATTCCTTTTCACTCTAGCATAAGAGCTGAATTTTTTTTTTTTTTTTTTTTTTTTTTTTTTTTTTTGAGGTGGAGTTTCATTCGTGTTTCCCAGGCTGGAGTGTGGTAAAGCTACAACCTTGACTCACTGCAACCTCCGCCTCCAGGATTCAGGCAATTTTCCTGCCTCAGCCTCCTGAGTAGCTGTGATTACAGGCATCTGTCATCACTAATTAGCCCATTGGCTAATTTATGTATTTTTAGTAGAGATGGGGTTTCACCATGTTGGCCAGGCTGGTCTCAAACTCCTGACCTCAGGTGATCCGCTTGCCTTGGCCTACCATAGTGCTGGGGTTACAGACGTGAGCCACCGCACTGGGCCTAGGAGCTGAAATTTATTGAGTGCTTTCTATGTAGTGGGTATTCTGCTAAGTGCTTGGTGCATGGAAACACATCTAATCCTCACAAGTGCCGCACAAGGTAGGTCCTATTGTTTCCCCATTGCACACAATGGTGAAACTGAGGCCCAGGAAGGGTGAATCAAGGCCACACTGCTGGGATGTGAACCAGTGGCCTGGCTCCAGGGCCCATTCCTTTCACTGTTGTGCTATTAACTGCATACAGGTCTGTGTGTCAGATACCAGGGACATGGGGCAAGGAGCTAGGTAATGTGGAAATGCCAATATTAATGAATAATTCTAATATAATGAGTACTTTGATGGATAAGAAATAGGGGTCTTGGGGCCCTGTGTCAGGGATACTCAGTTATGTTAAAGTGAAAGATCCCCGTAACCACTCCTTTCCCTAAGATAATGCCAATGGTTATTTTTGGAAATATTCTTTCAGTCTAAGTATTTTATTTATTTATTAATTTATCCATTCATCCATCACTTTATTTATAAAAGAAGTAAGATTACAAAAGGCTGTTCATCAGTGGTTCATACCTGTAATCCCAGCACTTTGGGAGGCCAAAGTGAGAGGATCACTTGAGGCCAGGAGTTCCAGACCAGCCTGGCCAACATGGCAAAACCCTATTTCTACTGAAATACAAAAATTAGCTGGGTTTGGTGGTGCATTCCTGTAATCCCAGTTACTTGGGAGGCTGAGGCAGGAGAATCACTTGAATCCGCGAGGCGGAGGTTGCAGTGAGCTGAGATCACACCACTGCACTTGAGCCTGGGTAACAGTGCGAGACTCTGCCTCAAAAAAAAAAAAAAAAAAAAAAAAAAAAAAAAGAAAAAGAAAAAAGGCTGTTTATGAACATTTACTGTGTGTTGGGCACTGTTTTAAGCAATTTTAATGTGTGAACAAATTTTAATCTCACAGTTGTTAGCCATATTTCATAGAAGGGAAAACTGAGGCACAAGAAAATTTAGCAAACTGTCTCAGGCCACACAGCTAAGTGATAGAACTAGGATTCAAATCCAGGTTTGGAGCCCACACTCCTAACTATGCTGTTCCAGACTCTCATGGTATACCTCATATCTGCTTTTTAAATGTACATCTTTTTAACTCCATTAGTTTGGATAGTAGTCAATCTAAGTAGATTGTTATAGGAATGAGAATATTGTACACAGCTTAGAAATTTGGGAATTGGCTTTGAGAGAATGGGAGCCAGGCAGGTTCCTTAAATTGGAAACTCCCTTATCACTGTGCCTGGTTAAGAAATCTTTTACTTCAGGCTAGGCGCAGTAGCTCACTCCTGTAATCCTAGCACTTTGGGAGGCAGAGTTGGGAGGACTGCTCAAGCCCAGGAGTTTGAGCCTGGGCAACATAGTGAGACCCCATCTCTACAAAAAATAAACAAAATTAGTTGGGTGTGGTGGCATGCACCTGTGGTCCTAGCTGCTTGGGTGGCTGAGGTAGGAAGATCACTTGGACTGGGGAGATCGAGGCTGCTGTGATTGTGCAGAGCAAGACCCTGTAAAAAAAAAAGAGAGAAACCTCCCACTTCCAAGCACAAAATTCCTAACATCCCTGGTCCATTCCACGTGTCCCTTGGGTACTTAGCTAGTGCAGTACTGCTTGTAGAAGAATCTGTCATTGTGACCTTTTCCCATCTGTCTTCAACTGAAGCTCCCACATGTGGACGGATGACCTGTCCCACAGAGTCCTGGCCTATCTGAATTCCCGGAATGTTGCCTTCACCATCCCTAGCCTACAGGTGTGTACCTGAGACCCATGTGTATGTTCCCATGTCAGTGCTCAGGGATTGCAAATGCAAGGGCCAGGTAAGTTGGAGAAGTGGGCTGGATGTAGAGATGTCTTTACTTCTGCGAGGAAAAGGGTTCTAGTTTTTCTTGAAATATGATGTAAGCTATTTTGCGTTTCTTTCATTTTCCCACTCTTGATGGAAACATGGTATATTAGAGTATAGGCTGAGCTGCTGCAACAAAAAGACCCCCAGATAACAGCAACTCAGATAATTTAGTTTATTTCTTTCTTATGTAATAGTCAGAGCTAAGTGGGAGAGCCACAGAGAAAAGGCAGCTTTATTCCATGAAGTTTCCAAGGACCCAGGCTCCTTTTACCTTTTTGCTGTATCATCTCCTAGAGGGTTACCACCCATGTGGTGGAAACACCACATCCTTTCTCCAATCCAGGGGAGGGCTGGGGAGAAGACGAGGATGAGCATCTTCTTTTCTGAGGATATGACTTGCAAGCTACACAATTCCTTCTGTGCACGTGAGCTTGGCCCACACTCCATAGTCACATCTTACTGCAGAGGAGCCAAGTACCCCACTAAAAGTTGAAGGGTTCCATTGATGAAGAGCAGTGAGAGAGTGGATATTTGGATATAGTCTTGGATTAGTCTTTCTACCATGGGTGGAAGAAATGTATTTTTTCCTCTTTTAACTCTACTGTAATGAAAACAACAGCACAAGCTTGTTGATAGGTGGCAAAGGATATTTGCCTTAAGGGGCAATAGGGCGTGGTGGTGACTGTGGTGAACTACACAGCACATTCCTGACTGTTGGCCTAGTGTGGCATGTTGTATCTTTACCATCACACTGTGGATAGCACAGAAAATTGGATAATAATTTCTTTAGTATTGAGAAATAATTATTCAGTTTAGCAAAAGGTCATTTATGTCATTAATTAATGAATAAAGTTCTGATATATGTCTTTTTTTTTTTTTTTTTTTTTTTTGAGACAGTCTCGCTTTGTCGCCAGGCACCAGGCTGGAGTGCAGTGGCACCATCTCGGCTCACTGCAACCTCCACCTCCCGGGATCAAGCAATTCTCCTGCTTCAGCCTCCAGAGTAGCTGGGACTACAGATGCATACCACCATGCCCAGCTAATTTTTGTATTTTACTAGAGACAGGGTTTCACTATGTTGGCCAGGATGGTCTCGATCTCTTGACCTCATGATCTGCCTGCCTCAGCCTCCCAAAGTGCTGGGATTACAGGCGTGAGCTACCACGGCTGGCTGTTGTTTTTATTTTTACTTAACGTTTTAATGGAAATGGAAATGTCAACCAACATTCATGTCACAAGTATATTCAGAGAGCTTGTTGTCTGCCAGGTCCCAGGATACTCACTAGCTGGAGGTGGCTGTTGGCCCCACATGGCATCTGCTTTTCTTCTCCTTTTCATCAGTCAGAGCAACTGAAAGAGAAGCAATGTCTGCCCCTTTCTCTCTAGCCATAATGGATATTCATGAGATGTATCTACTTGAACCTGATTAGTAGATACTTCTCTTCCTGTGTATATAACCATGTTCATTTATTCATTCAATATCTACTGAGTTAACATCTGCTTTCTGCCAGGCATAGCTCCAGACACTGAGGACTCAGTAGAGAGCAAGACAGTCATGGACCTTTCATTTTAGGGATGAGACTTTAAGTAAGCCATTATTCACCTTGGTAAAGATAGGGAATAATAGCTGGCACTATTGAGCACTTACTGTGTGCCAGCCACTACTGAAAACACTTTACACACTCAATCCTCATAATAACCCTACATGGTAAGTCTTCCTATTGCTTCCATTTTGCAGATAGGAAAACTGAGGCCCAGAATAAGTGTCACTGATTTAGCAAATAAAAATATGATGTGGCTCTGCATGGTGGCTCATGCCTATAATCCCAGCACTTTGAGAGGTGTAGGTGGGAGGATTGCTTGAGACCAGGAGTTGGAGACAGGCCCTGGCAACATAGCAAGACCCTGTCTTTACAAAAACAAAAACAAACAAACAAATAAACAAAAAATTAGCTGAGTATGGTGGCATGGCCTGTAGTCCCAGCTACTTGGGAGGCTGAGGCAGGAGGATTGTCTGAGCCTAGGAGTTTGAAGTAACAGTGAGCTATGATCATACCACTGCACTTTAGTCTGGGCAACAGAGCAAGACCCTGTCTTGAAATCAAAAACAAAAACAGATGCCCAATGTCACTTGAATTTCAGATAAACAATTAGGGATTTTTAAAGTTAAGTATGTCTCATGCAACATTTGGGACATACTTATACTAAACAAAAAAAGCATCATTTTTCCAGGATGCTCAGTTAAATTCAAATTCAAATTTAATTGCACATCCTGTATTTTATCTAGTAACCCTAGTTAAGTAACTTGCCCAAGCCACACAGCTTGTAAGTATCAAGGTGGAGATTTGCACGTGAGTTGTCTGGGTTTAGAGTTCACCTCTTGCCCATGACATCACACTGGGTATGTCTGTTTAAGGGAGGTTTAGAGAACAATTACCCAGACAGCAGAGGAAGTCTCTTTCAGGAGAGGCTGATGGCTTCTGCTCCTTGCCCTGTAGGAGATGCCACAGAGTTTGTTCATTTCGCCTATATTTTGCTCCTGTGCTTGTAGCTTGGGTTTGGGCACACTGCCATCTGAGGGGTACTGAACTTCCTGGGCAAAATCCAACTGCTATGGATGGGAAGCTCAATCACCTTCAGGGACCACGCAGGCCACGGAAAGGGGGAATCAGGTAGGCTGGGCCTGAGAGTTACTTCAGCAAACAGCTGTCCCTTGGTTTGCCAATTACCAAAAGGGGGATGTGTGCCCGGTGTTGCCAAACCTTTGCATTTTTCAAGAGAAGTTGGAAGTCTTGATCTTGTGAGGAACTGCCTCACTTTTAAATGTTGGCAGCTAATAAGGAAATTTGGAGCTGGCCAAACCAGACTGCTGGCCCTTGGTGGTGGTCTCTGCAAGGAACAGGTGGCTGACTGGGGCCGCTGGCCATGGTGCTGACAATGTGCTCCTCTTTCTGTTCTCACTGACTCTCCCAACAACCCAAATACAGGCAGCTGTGGAAAACCACCTGGAGCAGCGTCTGCACCAGCCCCAACAGCTGCTGGAGGACCTGAGGAAGACAGATGCCCAGCAGTTCCGCACTGCCATGAAATGCCTCTTAGAAGACAAGAAAGACCACTTGGTGAGGCATCCTTGGCATTCTGGGGGTAGAGGAAGTCCAGCACCATGTGGTGTTTGTTGAATTGAATCAAATTGAACCTAACTTAGGCCTTGGTCCTTCTTTGTCTCTTCCTCCCTCCTTCCGCCTCCTCCAACATCCTGGGAGCTTTAGGATCTAGGTTTTCTCACTTACTTTCTCCAAAGTTAAAATGAAGGGCTTTATAATTTTTTTTTTTTTCGAGACAGGGTCTCACTCTGTTGCCCAGGCTGGAGTGCAGTGGTACAATCTCAGCTCTCTGCAACTTTTGCCTCCTGGGTTTAAGTGATTCTTGTGCCTTAGCCTCCTGAGTAGCTGGGATTACAAGTGTGCACCACCATGCCTTGCTAATTTTTGTATTTTTAGTAGAGACAGGGTTTCACCATGTTGGCCAGGCTGGTCTTGAACACCTGATTTCACATGATCCACCCGCCTTAGCCTCCCAAAGTGCAGGGATTACAGGCGTGAGCTACCGCACCTGGCCTAATTCATATTTTTGTGAGTACTAAGAAGTGAGGGATCCCAATTGAGGATCTGAGGATCTCCTGATTGTTTGGCTCAATAAACATCCACTAAAAATAATTGCTATGCACCAGTGGACACAGAGATAACTATCCCTACCCTCAAGGAGCTTACAGTCTGGAGGGGAGACAAAAAACACAAACAGATAATTTCCACAAAATGAGGTTAATGATCCAAGAATATCACAAGGTAAGGACTCTGAGACCTTAAAAACTGGGATTTAAAAGCCTGGGACTTGGCTGGGTGTGGTGGCTCATGCCTGTAATCCCAGCACTTTGGGAGGCCAAGGCAGGCAGATCATGAGGTCAAGAGATTGAGACCATCCTGGCCAACATGGTGAAACACTGTCTCTACTAAAACTACAAAAATTAGCTGGGTGTGGTGGCGCCTGCTTGTAGTCCCAGTTACTTGGGAGGCTGAGTCAGGAGAATTCCTTGAATCTGAGAGGCAGAGGTTGCAGTGAGCCAGGATTGTGCCACTGCACTCCAGCCTGGGGACAGAGCAAGACTCTATCTCAAAAAACAAACGAAACAAAACGAAAAAAACACCGGGACTTGAAAAAGTGTGTCATTTGTTCAGGACACACAGATAGTAGAGGCCCTGGGATTTGCACCTTGGAATGCCTGATCCTAGGACCCATGGGGCTTAACCTTAGGACTGCCATGAGAATCAATGAGATGATGCCTGTGTGCTCCAAGCTTTGCACAGTAGAGTCAATGCTCAGTAAAATGGAGGCTTTTTTTTTTTTTTTCTTAGAGACAGGGACTTGCTCTGTCATCCAGGCTGGAGTGCGGTGGTATAATTATAGCTCACTGTAGCCTTGATCTCCTGAGCTCAAGTGATGCTCACACCTCAGCCTCTCAAGCAGCTAGGACAACAGTCCATCTCTACAAAAAATAGCTGAGTGTGGTGGCATGTGCCTGTAGTTCCAGCTACTCAGGAGGCTGAGGTGGGAGGATTGCTCAAGCCCAGGAAGTTGAAGCTGCAGGGAGCGAAAATCACACCACTGCACTGCAGCTTGGGTGACAGAGCGAGACCCTGTCTCAAAAATAAAATAAAAATGTAAAAAAGCTTCCCAGGTGATTCTGATGTGCAGCCAGAGGTGAGAACCACCAGCTTGGAGGAAAGACACCTGAGTCCCTTTAATGTATCAGAGAGTTTGGCTCAAGATTCCCTGGGAGCACATAAGAGAGGAAAATCTGATTTGAAGTAGGAAGTTCGAGGGATCAGAGAAGACTTCACCAAGGAGATGGCAATGGATCCCAGCCTTAAAGGATGAGCTAGATTTCATCAGGAAAAGGAGAGATGCAGATTCCAGGTAGATAAGGGCCTGAGGTGTGATTGGAAGGTGTGGAGAGTGGGAAGGCTCCTGCGTGAGTGGAGCAGGTAAAGGCCTTGACTTTGTTCTGCAGGGGATGGAAAGTTCTAGAAGTTTCAACATAGCAGAATGGTGTTAAACAGCGATCCTGACTTTCCCCACTGTTGCAAAGTGTGGTCCCTCCCAGGGCTTCCAAATCAAGAGCCAGCTCTTTCAAGGTGACCCTGGCTTCTCTCATTTCTTTAGGACCTGAAAGACATCATTGTCAACTTAGGAGAGATTCGAGACCGAGCCTTGCAGAGTCCTGGCATGAACCGCAGCCTGTTTCTCATCACCCTGGAGAGGTGTTTCCAGGTGCTGAACTCCCTGGAGTGTGTGGAGATCCTGGGCAAGGTGCTGAGGGGGTCTTCAGGCAGCTTTCTCCAGCCAGACATCACAGAGCGGCTCCCTCAGGATCTGTGCAAGGATGCCTTTACGAACCTGTGAGTGGTTCCTCCCACTTTCTTCTTCTCCTTCTTCTCTTTCTTTTCTTTCTTTTTTCCCCTTCCCCCCTCCTTCCCCCTCCCTTCCCCCTCCCCCTCCCCCTCCCTTCCCCCTCCCCCTCCCCCTTCCCCTTCCCCTTCCTCTCTTTCTCCTCCTTTTAAATGGAATTTCACTCTGTCATGCAGGCTGGAGTGCAGTGGCACAATCTGGGCTGCAACTTTTGCCTCCCAGGTTCATGTGATTCTCCTGCCTCAATTCCAAGTAGCTGGGACTATAGGCATGTCCACCACACCTGACTAATTTTTGTATTTTTTAGAGATAGAGTTTCACCATGTTGGTCAGGCGGGTCTCAAACTCCTGATCTCAAGTGATCCACTTGCCTTGCTTTCCAAAGTGCCGGGATTACAGGCATCAGCCACTGCACCTGGCCACTCCCACTTTCTTAACTCATCACACTATCCTTCAGGGGCTGTTGTGAGACTTCAAAGAGGTATCACCTGGCAGCAAGGAGAAGACAGGTGGGGACAGGTCGATATACATGTTTTGGAGCAAAAGCTTAAAATTTTAAAATCCCAACTCATGCCTGGGATTACTGACGCCTGTAATCCCAGCACTTTGGGAGGCAGAGGTGGGTGAATCATGAGGTCAGCAGTTTGAGACTAGCCTGGCCAACATGGCAGAACCCCATCTCTACTAAAAATATAAAACTTAGCCAGGCGTGGTGGTGTACACCTGTAATCCCAGCTACTGGGGAGGCTGAGGCAGGAGAATCACTTGAACCCAGGGGGTGGAGGTTGCAGTGAGCTGAGATCATGCCACTGCACTCCAGCCTGGGTGACAGAGTGAGACTCCATCTCAAAACCAAACCAAACTGAACCAAACAATCTGTAGAGTTGAGAGAGACTTTGATTTAAAAAGTGTCTCTCAAATTTCAGTCACTCTGCTACCATCTTCACAATTTTTGCCATAACTCTACACTGCCTGTACTACTATTTTCTTCATGTTTTTATTCATAGTAATGAATTCGTCTTACAAATATTTATTTTAAGAATAAATTTGGTATCATTGCTATAAATGAGAAACCAGTGCCCTTTGTCTTAAGTAAAAGTCATCATGAAAATAAATACAGTGGGGCCGGGCACAGTGGCTCATGCCTGTAATCCCAATCTCAGATTGTTTTTAAATCAAGATTGTTTTTAAATCAATGGGATTACATGCCTGTAATCCCAACACTTTGGGATGCTGAGGCAGGCAGATCACTTGAGGTCAGGAGCTCGAGATCAGCCTGGCCAACATGGTGAAACTCCATCTCTACTAAAAATACAAATACTAGCCACGTGTGGTGGCGGGCGCCTGTAATTCCAGCTACTTGAGAGGCTGAAGCAAGAGAATCGCTTGAACCTGGGAGGTGGAATTTGCAGTGAGCCAGGATCGCACCACTGCACTCCAGCCTAAGTGACAGAGTGAGACTCTGACTCGAAAAAAAAAAAAGATAAATAAATACAGTGGAAAAGAAAGTGTCACTAAGTCCTAGCTAGATATGTTGCTTGTTTAAGTGTATTAATCAGATTGGGCTGCTATAACAAAAATATCATAGATTGGGCAGTTAATAAAAAACAGCATTTATTTCTCATGGTTCTGAAGGCTGGGAAGTCCAAGATCAAGGTGCTGACAGACTTGGTGTCTGGTGAGGGCTTGCTTTCTGGTTTATAGGTGGCAACTTCTGGCTGTGTCCTCACATGGTGCAAGGGGAGATTGAGCCCTCTGAGATCTCTTTTATAAGGGCACTAATCCCATTCATGAGATATCCAGCCTCATGACCTAATCATCTCTCAAAACTCCACCTCTTAATACTGTCATGTTGGGACTTAGGGTTTCAACACAGGAAATTTGGGGAAGTGCAAATGCTCAGTCCACAGCATCAAGGCTCTGAACCTGGGTCTTGTTCTCTTGATTTAAAAACAATCTGAGTGTGTTTTAAAGACTCACTGGAACTAAACTGATATGTACTTCTTGAGGGACAGCAGAAGGAGTGACAGAGCACTGAAAAAGGAGGATTTTTCTCCTTTTGAGATGCCCTGCCAGCTTATATTGGTTACACCTAGCCCTGCATGAAATTGCGCTTTGATGTAGACCAAAGTAGAGGATTGTGTCTAGGACTTCAAGAGCCCTAGGCATTGCAACCACTGCCAACTCCCTCCTTTTACTAATTGTAGCACTTTATGGCTATAAAACAGTCTTTCTAAATCTAAAAATAATTTAGAAGAAGGAAAAGACCAATATGAAGATAACAATGTGGAAGATTCCTTTTATCTTTTGCAGCCAAAGGACAGTAGGGAAAAACAATAATATACTGACCTCATCTTTTCTCTAGGGTGTCAGTTTTTTCACTAAGACACATACTCATGAAACCCTTTTGCTCTGCAGGCTATTACACTATTCCTATGAAATTCAGTGTCTTCTCCCTCCTTTATTCATTCGGGTTGTGGAAGAGAACAGCATTGGGGGAGAGAGTTTCTGGGTTACTACTGCTCATTTGAGTGAGCACTAAACCTAAAAGGCAGAAAAACCCATTCAAACTGGCTTCAAGCAAAAAGGGAATTATTGGAACATGTAATTGAATAGTTTTAGGTGTAGGGCTGACTTCAGACACAGCTGGATCCAGAGACTCAAATAATGCCATCAGGAACATCTTTGGCTCTTTCTTATGTGCTGAAAACCATTGAATTGTGTACTTTAAATGGGTGAATTGTAGGGCATATGAATTATGTCTCAACAGAGCTGTTCTCCACCTCCCCAAGAAAGGACCAAGAGGTGAGGAAGTGGTGACAATATGTGTAGAATATTCTTTGGAAGGTGTTTAGCTGTGAAGGGGAAGAGGAAAATGGGAAAAGAGCTACATATAGTTAAGGAGTGGGGGGTGGTTATTTTTAAGTTCTGGGGTACACGTGCAGGATGTGCAGGTTTGTTACATAGGTAAATGTGTGCCATGGTGGTTTGCTGCACCTATCAACCCATTAACTAGGTATTAAGCCCAGTATGCATTAGCTATTTTTCCTAAGGCTCTCCCTTTCCCCATCCCACCCCACAACAGGCCCCAGTGTGTGTTGTTCCCCTCCCTGTGTCCATGTGATCTCATTGTTCAGCTCCCACTTATAAGTGAGAATGTGGGGCATTTCATTTTCTGTTCCTGCATTAGTTTGCTGTGGATAATGGCTTCCAGCTCCATTCATGTCCCTGGAAAGGACATGATCTTGTTCCTTTTTATGGCTGCATAGTATTCTATAGTGGTATGCATACCATATTTTCTTTATCCAGTTTATCACTGATGGGCATTTGGGTTGATTTCATGTCTTTGCTATTGTGAATAGTGCTGCAATGGACATATATGTGCATTTATCTTTGTAGCAGAATGATTTATGTTTTTGGGGTATATATCCAGTAATGGGATTGCTGGGCCAAATTGTACTTCTAGTTCTAGATCTTTGAGGAATTGCCACAGTGTCTTCCACAACGGTTGAACTAATTTACATTCAGGAGAGGGGTTTTAACATAAGACAGCTTTGGGTCACGCTTGCTGTTGTGACTCCCTCCCTCTTTAAAGCAGCCCCTACCTGCTTGTTATTAATCGATGCCTATGTTTGTGTTATTTAGATCTGCGGTGTTCAAAGATCTCTATGACCAAACCTCGGCTCATTCCCAGAGAGCTCTCTATTCCTGGATGACTGGGATATTGCAGACATCCTCCAATGCTGCTGGTGAGCCTGTACTTTGAGGTGGGGTCACTTTTTGGGGGAAAATATCTTCAAAAGAGGTGCTTCATCTCCGAAAACATGGATTTGATGTTGATCTCTTGTGAGTTTTACCACCTCTCACCACATCGAAAAACAGTTTCACGTGGCTTATGGAATAAAACACATACCCTATTTCGTCAATGCAATTTGCACATGTTGAAGCCTCTGAAATAATAATTTGTCTGTATTTTACAATGAATGCTATGTCTGAGTTTTTAAGTGAAACATAAATAATGATGGTAATTTAGATTCAATGTGTACCTTGAGTAGGATTACAAGTTCAAATCTGTATAAAAAATCTATATTAAAATGAGGGAAGAGGCTGGGTGCAGTGGCTCACGCTTGTAATCCCAGCACTTTGGGAGGCTGAAGCGTGTGGATCACTTGAGGTCGGGCGTTCAAGACCAGCCTGACCAACATGGTGAAACCCTGTCTCTACTAAAAATACAAAAATTAGCTGGGTATGCTGGCGGGTGCCAGCTACTCAGGAGGATGAGGCAGGAGAATCACTTCAACCTGGGAGGCAGAGATTGCAGTGAGAGATTGCACCACTGCATTCCAGCCTGGGCGACAGAGTGAGACTCTGTCGCAAAAAAAGAAAAAGAGAGAGAGAGAGGGAGAGACAGAGAGACAGAGAAGAAAGGATTTTGTTAGGATATCTAGGCAATGAAGCACAGAAATTTAACTCTGAGTGTCCTGGCAACCAAAGCAGAAATAGGTCAGGATTTATTTATGTGATGGATGTTGATTAAAAGCCTCTTTGTGTCCTAGAGCAGTCAAATTCCTAGAGACAGAATTTAGAATGGTGGTAGACTTTTGATTTTGCAAGGTGCAAAAAATTCTGGATATGGCTAGTAGTGACAGTTGTACTATAATGTGAATGTGAATGTACTTACTACCACTCAACTGTACACTTAATAATGGGGCTGGGCAGGCCAGGTGCAGTGGCTCATGCCCGTAATCCCAGTACTTTGGGAGGCTGAGGAAGGTGGATCACCTGAGGTTAGGAGTTTGAGAACAGCCTGGCCAACATGGTGAAACCCCATCTCTACTAAAAATATAAAAAATTAGCCTGTCATGGTGGCAGGCACCTGTATTACTAGTTGCTTGGGAGGCTGAGGCAGGAGAATCACTTGACCCTGGGAGGCAGAGGTTCCAGTGAGCCAAGATTGCACAATGGCACTGCAGCCTGGGTGACAGAGCGAGATTCTGTCTCAAAGAAAAAAAGAAAAAAGAAAAAAAAAAAAAAAGAAAATTGGGCCTGGGTGCAGTGGCTCACACCGGTAATCCCAGCATTTTGGGAGGCCGAGATATGCAGATCACTTGAGGTCAGGGGTTTGAGACCAGCCTGGCCAACATGGCGAAACTCTGTCTCTACCAAAAAAAGTAGAATAATAATAGTAATAAAAATAGCCAGGTGTAGTGGCATGTGCCTGTGGTCCCAGCTACTCAGGAGGCTGAGGCAGAAGAATCGTTTGAACCCAGGAGGCAGAGGTTGCAGTGAGTCGTGATTGTGCCACTGCACTCCAGACTGAGTAATGGAGTGAGACACTGCCTCAAAAAAAAAAAAAAAAAAAAAAAGAAAAGAAAAAAAGTTAAGATAGTACATTTTATGTTATGTGTATTTTATCACAATTGAAAAAAAAGAAAAGAATGGCTATATAGATTAACATATCAATTTCTCAGATAGCTTCAACTTGTTAAATGTTTAATGTCCGTAATGTAAGCAGAATAAACTTTTAAACACTTTTAAAAAGCTCGTTATGTATCAATAGCTGAGCATAGAGAAAGAAACAAAATCTCTGCTCTCATAGCCCTACTATTTTATTGTGGGAGGGTTGGTGGAGAAAAATTTTTTTAATATGTAAGTAAATAGAGACAGAGAGAGAGAGAGAGAGAACTTAGGAACTTAAATACTGCTGGCTGCTATGAAGAAAATAAAATAGTTTGTTGAGACAGAGTCTCACTCTGTCACCCAGGCTGGAGTACAGTGGCAGAGTCTCTGTTACTGCAACCTGTGCCTCATGGGTTCAAGTGATTCTCTTGTCTCAGCCCCTGAATAGCTGAGATTACAGGTGCCTGCCACCATGCCCAGCTAATTTTTGTATTTTTAATAGAGTCGTGTTTCCTCCATGGTGGCCAGGCTGGTCTTGAACTCCTGACCTCAAGTGATCCACCCACCTCAGCCTCCCAAAGTGCTGGGATTACAGGCATGAGCCACTGCACTTGGCCAGAAAGAATTATTACAGGTATTTTAGACTAGAAGAGGGCTTGGCAAATGTTTTCTGTAAAGGACCAGGTAAATATTTTAGGCTTTGTAAGCCTGCCATCTTTGCCTCAACTATTTAGCTCTGACATTGCAGCTTGAAAACAGCTGTAGATAGTAGATGAATGAGCATGCTTGTGTCCCAGTAAAACTTTATTTATGGACACTGAAATTTGAAATGTGTATAATTTTCACGTCACCAAATAGGATTCTTCTTTTGATTTTCCTTTCAGCCATTACAAACGTAAACGCCAGGCAGGGTGCAGTGGCTCATGCTTATAATCTCAGCACTTTGGGAGGCCCAAGTAGGAGGATTGCCTGAAGCCAAAAGTTTAAGACCAGCTTGGGCAACATAGCAAGACCCCTTCTCTTGAAAAAATAAAAAAAAATTAGCTGAGTGTGCTGGTACATGCCTGTAGTCCTAGCTACTCTAGAGGCTGAGGCAGGAGGATCCCTTGAACCCAGGAGTTTGAGGCAGCAGTGAGCTGTGAGGTGCCACTGCACTCCAGTCTAGGTGACATAGTGAGACCTTGTCTCTAAAAAAATCCTCAGAACAATAAATGGATATCCATTTTTGGCTCATGGGCTGTATAAAAACAGGTGGCAGGCTGAGTTTGCCCCATAGACTGTAGTTTGCCAACCCTTAGACTAAGGAGTCAGGGAAGACCTCTCAAGTGGGTGAGGTCGGAATCAAGACCAAAATGAGGAGATGGAACCAGTCATATAAGGCTCTGGAGAAAGAGTATCCCAGGGAGAGATCCCAGGAAATACAAAGGAACTGAGATGGGAATAAGCTCAGTGTGGGCAAAACATAAGGAAAGCAGATGGGGCTGGAGGATGGGGAATGCCAATCAATCCTTTTCCTGGAATTCAGCTCTGAGATTTGTGCGTAATGAACATTAAACAACATCATGATCAAAGTCTCAAATGCATAGTAGAATTCCCTCTGGTTGGTGCATAATTATGGCCTCCAGGAATCGGAGTCTCACACTGTGTAACTATGAGAAAGCCGCTCAACCTTCAGACTTCTCTGTCTTTATTGCCAGAGTTTAATTAGGCACAGACTTTCCTTCTAAAATTCCTATATGGTTTGCTTCATTATTAAACTACAGCAAGTTGAAATTAATTCTGTTTGGACCTTAAAAAAAATTTTTTTTCATGAAGGCCCTTGAGGGAACTGGAAATACTTTGGCTGTTAAAATATCCCAACCTTGCTGGCCAGGTGTGATGGCTTATACCTGTAATCCTAGCACTTTGGGAGGCTGAGGAAGGAGGATTTCTTTGGACCAAGAGTTCAAAACCAGCCTGGGCAATGTAAAAAATTAAAAGATTAGCCTCTCTACAAAAAAAATTAAAAGATTAGCCTGATGTGATAGTGCATGCCTGTAGTCCTAGCTCCTAGGGAGGCTGAGGCAGGAGTTTGAGGCTGCAGTGAGCTGTGATCATGCCACTGCACTACAGCCTGGACAACAGAGGAAAAAATAATCTCAAGCTTGGGGATCATTGATCTGTGGAAATACAGTTCATGCTTAGTAATTAGTTTAAAAATCTGCAACTAGCTTGGTTCTTTGTGAATATGTGGTTCTGGCCCCCAAATTTTCCAGCCCTCTGTATAGGCAAGGCAAATGTCCATGGTCCCCATCTGAAGGATCGTAGGAGTATGCCTGTGTCACCTCAACATCTTTGATTCCTGGTTTGGGGGAGGCGCTCCGTATGTTCTTGTGAATTAGTCCATACACAACTTGATTTCTCCATGTCATTTGGGCATCTGTCATTGCCCACAGCTTCTGCAAATAGCTCTTGGTGTTAAAGTCACTGCATCCTGTAAATGCTCCCCACTTCTTTCATTTTCCCCCAATGCCTCCAATACAATGTGTGTAAATGTCTTTTCCTAAATAACTGGGGAGCATTGGCAGCTACTGCCAGCTCAGTGAAACTTGAGGTGTGATCCTAGACTTAATGGTGGTGGTTGTTTTTTTTTTCTTTTTTTGATATGGCGTTTCCCTCATATTGCCTAAGCTGGAGTGCAATGGTACAATCTCGGCTCACTGTAATCTCCGCCTCCCAGGACCAAGTGATTCTCCTGCCTCAGCCTCCCAAGTAGCTGGGATTACAGGCATGTGCCACCATGCCCAGCTATAATTTTTGTATTTTTAGTAGAGATGGGGTTTCACCATCTTGGCCAGGCTGGTCTTGAACTTCTGACCTTGTGATCCACCTGCCTCGGCCTCCCAAAGTGCTGGGATTACAGGCGTGAGACACCGTGCCCCGCCTAGACTTGATGGTTTTTAAAGTCCCACTGACATCTCAGTGATGGGGAAATTCAAAGGCCAGAACAAGGTATCAGAGAGTCCTCTGGGAATTCAGTGGAGGGAGAAAGTACTTCTCATGAAGGAGACAAGAGAAGGCTTTAAAGGAGAGAAAAATTTGAGGTTGATCTTAAAGTAGGATTTGGATGCAGAAAGGTTAAGGAAAAGCATTGTAGGTGGTAAAAAGATGCCACCTGGCTGGGTGTGGTGGCTCACACCTGTAATCCCAGCATTTGGGGAAGTGGAGGTGGGCAGATCACCTGAGGTCAGGAGTTTGAGAAGAGCATGGCGAAACCCTATCTCTACTACAAGTACAAAAATTAGGTGGGTGTCGTGGCTGGTGCCTGTAATCCCAGCTGTGTAGGTGACTGAGGCAGGAGAATGGCTTGAACCCGGGAGGCAGAGGTTGCAGTGAGCCAAGATCACACCACTGCATTCCAGCCTGAGCAACAGACTGAGACTCCATCTCAAAAAAAATTTCAAAAAACAAAATAAACAAAGAATTAATGAATGCAAGAAGGAGGTCCTGACAGCAAAGATGCTGTTGACTATCACATACCAGTGCAAAGGCATTTATTTATTTATTTATTTGAGATAGAGTCTTGCACTGTTGCCCAGCCTGGAGTGCAGTGGCACCATCTTGGCTCACTGCAACCTCTGCCTCTTCGGTTCAAGCCATTCTCCTGCCGCAGACTCCCGAGTAGCTGGGACTACAGGTGTGCACCACTATGCCCAGCTAATATTTTGTATTTTTAGTAGAGATGGGGTTTCAACAAGTTGGCCAGGATGATCTCAATCTCTTGACCTTGTGATCCTCCTGCCTCAGCCTCCCAAAGTGTTGGGATTACAGGTGTGAGCCACCTCACCTGGCTGGCTTTTATTTATTTAATTTGCTCATTTATTCATTTCTTTATTTTTTGTAGATGACTCTGTTTCATGGGTCAGTGCGGAAAACTTATGGATTTTGGGCAGATACATGGTTCACCTATCATTTGAAGAAATTATGAAAATTAGCCCTATAGAAGTAAGTTGGAAATGTCCATTTATACGTTGCCATTGCTGATACACTTTGGGTAAGGTGTATTCTCAACCTCTAATGTTCATCCAGCCAGTCAAGGTGCCTTGGAAATTGTATACCCTCCTCAGCCCAATAGAGCTTGGGCCTCTAAGGAAAACTATTGGGACAAAGTTTCAAGTGGGCAGTCATGGGATTGTGTTTTAGTATGGAAGGGCTAAGAAAAGAAAAAGAATTGTGGACAACTAAGATCACATCTCTGATGGGAGCAAACATGATTTAAAGGGATTGTTGGCTATGAACCAAAAATCATTTAAGAGTATTTTTGTACTTAAGAAAAGCCAAGGACAAAAGATATAAAGTTACCAGTCCTTGGAAGCATGAACTCAAAGCAAAAACAACATAGATTAATAGCTACTTCTATATATAGCTACTTCTGTTAATAGCTGTTTGAGCATGAGCAATGGTTAGATTTTAATTCTAGAGTTTACAGTGGAGCAATGTACACGTTCTAAGGTTACTTAACTCACCAGTTAACCTGTCCCTCTCCTTTTGATGTTGACCCAATGACACTAAAATCCCTTGGGCATCATGATTCTTGAATGGGGTCTCCAAAGAATGCTGCCAACACAAGGGGACTCATAAAGAGACCGTGGGCCTTGCCTCCAGTTTTTTATTTTTATTTTTTATAAATCATATGTACTCTGACACTTCTGTCCAATGAGAGAAGTGTTTGCATCAGATGACTGGCTTGTTCAAGGACCCATTGACTCAGCAATGTCTGCTTATTATGAAACCAGAGGCAGAACAAAGTTTCTCTTTTTTACCTAGGGGGCTGGGAGTATTTCAAGTGTCTTCTGATTTTTATAACCAGCAGTCCTAGAATTAACCCCCGACTCCACTGTCATTTATTTTCTCAATGTTGAGTTGCTTTGAGTAGGTAGCAGCTTAAATTTTTAGAAAGCTGGGCTCCAAGAAGAAATTTCTAAGATCAAGCACCATTGGCAACTTTTCATTCTCTAAATGTAGAGAAGGGAGAAGTCAAGAGTAACACTGTTAAAAGGTAATTTTATTTATTTGTTTGTTTGATTGTTTATTTATTTATTTTTGAGATGAAATCTCGCTCTGTTGCCCAGGCTGGAGCTCAGTGGCGTGATCTTGGCTCACTGCAACTTCTGCCTCCTGGGTTCAAGTGATTCTCCTGCTTCAGCCTTCCGAGTAGCTGGGATTACAGGTGTGTGCCACCATGCCAGTCTGATTTTTGTATTTTTAGTAGAGATAGGGTTTCACCATGTTGGTCAGGCTGGTCTTAAACTCCTGATCTCATGATCTTCCTGCCTGAGCCTCCCAAAGTGCTGGGATTACAGGCATGAGCCACCACACCAGGCCTATTTTAGTTTATTTATTTTTGAGATGGAGTCTTGCTCTGTTGCCCAGGCTGCAGTACAGTGGCATGATCTTGGCTCACTACAACCTCCTTCTCCCAAGTTCAATTGATTCTCCTGCCTCAGCCTCCTGAGTATCTGGGATTACAGGCACATGCCACCATGCCCAGCTAATTTTTGTATTTTTAGTACAGATGAGGTTTCACCATATTGGCCAGGCTGGTCTTGAATCCTTGACCTCAGGTGATCTGCCTGCCTTGGCCTCCCAAAGTGCTAGGATTACAAGTGTGAGTCACCTCACCCAGCCTAAAAAGGAATTTTATATGGACAAAGAGTACAATCCACAAAGGAGAGACAACTTTATGAGCGCCTTTGAGCACAGCATAATAGTGCATCAAAATACAGAATGTTCCTGGTGCTGTGGCCCATGCCTGTAATCCCAGCACTTTGGGAGGCCCTTGGATAAGTTCAGGAAAACATTCTGCATGTTGTATCTAGTCTGATGTACTTATCCATCTCATTACAAACAAAAACACGCAGACTGCATCTTGTAGCTCTGTAACCCTTGAATACAGAAGTAAATTTTCTTCTTTCCTGACTTTGACATTGTAGCTATACTGTTTTCATTTTTATTTTTACAAATCCTTTGGGTCTAATTCTGTGAGCCTACCTATAGCACTGGATTAAAATGTCTGCATCATTTCTTTAGTTATCCAGTTAACTTTAAAACTGTTGTAAAAGTGTAAACCAGCCCATGACAGTTTTTTGTACATGTTAAAGAACTTCATTGTTCAGTTTTCATGATTATTGTATAAGGAAGTCTGATATAGATGTTCTATGCTGTACTGAACCACGTTAATTACACTTACGATGTATTTTGATTCCACATCACATTGATCTGTCCCCAGTGACCCTTTTATCCTTTCTAGGCACATTTTGTTGTTGTTGTTGTTGCAGTTCCCCTTTGCATTGTATTGCTTTGACAACTGTAATTTGAATCAGATCTGAAAGAGGTCCAGAATAAAATATATTTTGATATTTTTTTTTTAAAAAAAAAGGGAGGGAGGACTGCTTGAGCCCAGAAGTTCAAGACCAGCTTGGGCAACATAGAGAAACCTCACCTCTACAAAAAAATTTAAAAATTAGCCAAGTGTGGTGGTGTGTGCCTGTAGCCCAGCTACTAGGGAAGCTGAGGTGAGAGGATCACTTGAGCCCAGGAGGTTGAGGCTGCAGTGAGCCATGATCACATCACTGCAACCCAGCCTGGGTAATAGAGTGAGACCATGTCTTGGCTGGGCACAGTGGCTCGTGCCTGTAATCCCAGCACTTTGGGAGGCTGAGGTGGGTGGATCACGTGAGGTCAGGTGTTTGAGACCAGCCGGGCCAACATGGTAAAACACTGTCTTTACTAACAATACAAAAATTAGCCGGGCATGGTGGCACATGCCTGTAATTCCAGCTACTCAGGAGGCTGTGGCAGGAATATCACTTGAACCTGGGAGGCTGAGGTTGCAGTGAGCTGAGATTGCACCACTGCATTCCACTCTGGGTGATGGAGTGGGAATCCATCTCAAAAAAACAAAAACAGAAACAAAAAAAAACGAATGAGACTGTCTCAAAAAGATCATATGCATAATGTATAATCTGCTAGAAATACAAGGGAAAATAGATATGAGTCCTATGGTAGTAGAAGACTTGCATGTGGCACCCTTGGACATGTGGAGGAAAGAGAATGTCGGGAATCTGAATAGTATATTTAATAAGTTGAATATATATGCATCAAACTTTGTTTCTTACAGAGAGATTGCCCAAGGGCCATTATAAACCCATTTGTCTATTAAAAAAAGTTCTGATTCTTCAAAGCAGAAAGTTTGTGGACCACATTATCTGACCTCAATATAACAAATCTAGAAATAAATGTGCAAAGATTAGCTTTTAAAAAGCCCAGTTTCTCAGATGTTAACTGTCCTTTCCTAAAGAACAGTTAGGTTGAGAAGGAAACCAAAGTAGCAGTTACAGACCACTAAGAAATTAATGGCAATGAGGCTGGGCACGGTGGCTCACACCTGTAATCCCAGCACTTTGGGAGGCCAAAGTGGGTGGGTCAGTTGATGTCAGGAGTTCAAGACCAGCCTGGCCAACATGGTGAATCCCTGCCTCTACTAAAAGTACAAAAATTAGCCAGGCATGGTGGGAGGCATCTGTAATCCCAGGTACTCTGGAGGTTGAAGCAGGAGAATTGCTTGAACTCAGGAGGTAGAGGTTGTAGTGAGCTGAGATCGCGCCACTGCACTCCAGTCTGGGTGACAGAATGAGACTCCATCTCAAAAAAAAAAAAAAAAAAAAAAATCAATGACAATGAGAACCAAGAGTCGTATCCAAGTATCCATGATGGGGCACAGCGCAGACCACCAGGGTGGGGCCACACTGGGCCACTTCTGCCCTCCTCACTGATATTCCCGTCCTTGTCCACCAACTAGATTGGGCTGTTTATCAGCTATGACAACGCCACCAAGCAGCTGGACACGGTCTATGACATAACACCTGAGCTGGCCCACGCGTTTCTGGAGAGGATCAGCTCCTCCAACTTTAACGTGAGGAATACCTCCACCATCCACAGGCAAGGACATGGGCTCTGGGCCTTGGAACTCTTTTGCAAGATGTGATCTAAGCATCAGAATTCTCTGAGCAGCAAAAGACCCAGGGAGGAAAGGGAGGTGGCTGGTCCATCTCTTTGAATAGTTTCACATTTCTCTGTGCACATCTCTCTGTGCATGTCTGCACCTTTTTCATGAAGTGGTTATGAAGCAGGGTGAAAGGGTAAATGCTTTCTGAGCATCTCCTCCTGTGTGCCAGGCATTTTATACAATCTTATCAAGTGCTAATTCCAGCTCTCAGCACAGAAATGAAACATTTTAAATACTCAGGACTGGGTCCTGTTCCAAAGTGAATATGTGGTTTCTGTTTTAAGTTGAGTCAAGTATTGGAAATAACTCATGGGTCCCCATATTTGAGAACCCCTTGTTATCAGACTCTCAGCTGGATGAGATCAGCTCTAGAATTTAGTGATTGTAATGTGATCCTCCCTGAAACCATCCCAGCAGGGGAGGGACAGGAACTCTACATTCCAGGGGTGTCAGGAAGGGTTTGAAGGTCAAGGCAGGGAGTGGGCAACGGGAAGTTGGTGGTGAGTACCGTTCAATCCCCCCTCCTTTTTTTTTTTGGTGAGACAGAGTCTCACCCTGTTGCTCAGGCTGGAGTGCAGTGATGGAATCTTGGCTCACTGAAACCTCTACCTCCCGAGTTCAAGCAATCCTTGTGCCTCAGCTTCCAGAGTAGCTGGGACTACAGGTGTGTGCCACCATGCTCAGCTAGTTTTTTTTGTGTGTGTTTTTATGGGGTTTTGCCATGTTGGCCAGGTTGTTCTCGAATTCCCGACCTCAGGTGATCTGCCCACCTCAGCCTCCCAAAGTGCTGGGATTATAGGCATGAGCTACCACACC
This sequence comes from Saimiri boliviensis, assembly GCF_048565385.1. Taxonomy (NCBI): domain Eukaryota; kingdom Metazoa; phylum Chordata; class Mammalia; order Primates; family Cebidae; genus Saimiri; species Saimiri boliviensis. The sequence continues at coordinate 17,681,499 of NC_133460.1, read as the reverse complement.
TGGCCCATTCAGTCCTCTTTTTTTTTTTTTTTTTTTTTTTTTTTTTTTGAGACAGAGTCTCACTCTGTCACCCAGGCTGGAGTGTCGTGGTACAGTATCACCTCACTACAACCTCCACCTCCCAGGTTCAAGAGATTCTCCTGCCTCAGCCTCTCAAGTAGCTGGGATTACAGCGCATGCCACCAAGCCCAGCTAATTTTTATATTTATAGTGGGGACGTGTTTTTGCCATGTTGGCTAGGTAGGTCTCAAACTCCTGACCTCAAGTGATCCAACCACCTTGGCCTTCCAAAGTGCTGAGATTACAGGGGTGAACCACTGTGCTAGGCCATCATTCAGTCTTCTTCTGTACATCTCTCAAGATTTTATTGCCACAGTGTACCCACCCCATATTACCTTAAGTTTTCTAAATGAGCCACTTTTAGGGAATGTACTCATAGAGAACAATTACATCTCCTTCACCTATCCTTAGTAATTTTCACTTATTAGCATGGGTCCCAGTTTTCTTTTTCTTTCTTTCTTTCTTTTTTTTTTTCTTTCTTTCTTTTTTTTTTTTTTTGTGAGACAGAGTCTTGCTCTGTCACCCAGGCTGGAGTGCATATTGATGCAATCTTGCCTCACTGCAACCTCTGTCTCCCAGATTCAAGCGATTCTCCTACCTCAGCCTCCTGAGTAGCTGGGACTACAAGTGCATGCCATCATGGCTGGCTAATTTTTTGTATTTTTAGTAGAGATGGGTTTCACCATGTTAGCCAGGATGGTCTTGATCTCCTGAACTTGTGATCTGCCTGCCTTGGCCTCCCAAAGCACTGGGATTACAGGTGTGACCCACCATGCCCAACTGGGTTCCATTTTTCTATGGCTACATGTACACACAAATAGCCTCATGATTAAGAACATGTGTCCTTGAGCCAGACTTCATGGCTTAATCCTGGCCCTGCTGCTTACAAATTGTGTGATCTTTGCCATTTTTATATCACCTCTCTATGCTTCCGCTTCCCCATCTGCAAAATTGGAGATAAAAATATGCCTGCTGCATGAAGGTCTTTGTAGGGATTTGCACACCTGACACATAGTAAGTGCTCAAGAAATATTATTTTTTCTTTTATAATTTATTTTTTAAATTGATAAAAATCTATTTATGGTATGCAACATGATGTTTAGAGCTATATATTCATTGTGGAATGGCTTAATCAAGCTAATTATCATTACCTCACATACTTTTTTTGTGGTGAGAATACTTAAAATCTACTCTTAGCAATTTTGAAAATATGATATATTGTTATTAGCTATAGTCAGTATGTATAATAGATCTCCAGAACCTACTTTCCTATTTAGCTGAAACATTGTATCCTTTGTCCAATTGTCTCCAAAACTCCCTTCCCACCTCCAGCCCCTGGTAACAACCATTCTAACTCTCTGCTTCCATGAGTATGACTTTTTTTTCCCGATTCTTTTTTTTTTTTTGAGACGGAATCTTGCTCTGTCACTCAGGCTGGAGTGCAGTGGTGTGATCTCGGCTCACTACAACCTCTGCCTCTGGGATTCAATCGATTTTCCTGCCTCAGCCTCCTGAGCAGCTGGGATTACAGGCCCGCATCACCACGCCAGGCTAATGTTTGTATTTTTAGTAGAGACAGGTTTTCACCATGTTGGCCACGCTAGCCTCGAACCCTGACCTTGTGATCTGCCCACCTCTGCCTACCAAAGTGCTGGGATTACAGATGTGAGCCACCATGCCTGGCCCAGATTCTTCATATAAGTTAGGTCACACAGTATTTGTCTTTCTGTGCCTGGCTTATTGCACTTAGCATAAGATTCTTCAAATTCATCCCTGTTGTCCCATATGATAGAATTTCCTTCTTTTTTCAAAGCTGAAGAGCATTCCATTGCGTATCCACTATATTTTTAAAAAATTCATGCATTCACTGATGTGTCCAACACTTAGGATGATTCCATATCTTGGCTATTGTGACTAGGTATTCTTAATGTGGTGATTAGCACTCAGCCTTCACTTCCCTAGTCTTCTTTTCTCGATGTTAAGCAGATCTCTTTTCCTCATCAGACACGCTTTCAAATCTTTTCCCTGGACCTGGCACCTCTTCTGTGGGCATATCTGAATATGTCAATATCTCTTTGAGAAGGCAGAGCCAGGCTGACTGTAGACACCAGGTAGTCTTCATACTAACTCTAAGAGCATTCATTAATGAATGAGTGCTTAGTATCCGTCAGGAAGTATGCATATCAGTTGGTGTGGGCCACTTCTCATTTAACTTTCACAGCCATCCTCTTTCTTTCATTCATATTTATTATGAAATGTTACAATGAACAAAGCAAACCTCCCATTTATTAAAGCTCAGAGAGGGAGGGGCACCCTGCCTCTGTACAGTACAGAAGTACAGAGTGTGCATTGTGGAACTGTGTACAGCAACCTCATGGAGAAGTTAAATAACTCAGTGGAGATCGAACATCTTAAAGAGCCGGGCTTCAAACTGCAGTAGGCCTGAATCCATGCTCTTAATAATAGACACATTGCTCTCAGTTATACCAGGGTTCAAATTTCACCTCTGTCCTTCCACTGTTTTCCTCCAGTCTTTTTCGTTTTCCTTCTGAAATCTTTGCATCATCTTGGTGGGTAGGTAAGAAAAGGCATCCTGGAAACAGAACTCTGCCTCAGAGAATCCATCAGGGTGAAGAAACCCCCTTTTCTCCATGGGGAAAATGGGGAGTTTTTTGTGGCTCCCAGCACCATTCTTTCCTTATTCCCTTCATTCATCCCTGGTGGAGAGATGGCATAGTTGGATGGGTCTACATTTAAGCCCAGTTCCACCGACTTGGCTTGGACAAATCAAATCTCAGTTTGCCCATCTGTAAAATGGGGCCAATGAGAGCACCTGCCTTGTAGGGTTGCTGTGATGAGATAATGCAGGTAAACAGCTCAGCACAAGACCTGATAAGTGATAGCTGCTGTTAATACAATCAGGACCCCATTGTTTTGGACTGGGCAGTGGATGTCATTGTGTCCACCAGCTCTCAGCCTTCTGCTATAGAACCAAACGGTTTGTTTGCCCATGCACAATGGAAAACCAAACACTGAGGCACCAGGTTTTTGTAGACAGAAACGTTTACTGTGAATCAGCTTCCAAGGAGAAAGGAAGCAGCGCTGGAATCTGTGTCTCTGAGCTGTGGGCTGGGGCAGGTTTTATAGGCAGAGGGTAATGAGACTTGATCTGATTAGGTCTTGCTATGAGGTGATGGTAGGAGGTGGGATCTAATTGGATTATGCCATTAAGTGATGCCAGGGCTCAATCTGATTGAATTATGGACCATGCCATGTGGTGTCCACTTCTTAATTCAGCCTTCATTCCTCGGTCCTGTCTGAGTACTTAGGTTCCACCTGTGGTTGCACATTTGGTTCATCTGGGCATGTTCAGGTTATATGACCTTCAATCTGGGAGTCCATGGCAACTGAAAAACAACTCACCATTTTGTTACACAAAATGATACCAGAATGGGCTGGTTCTGCCCTTACACCTCCACCATACCCCTCCTCTTCTCACTCAGGTTGGGGCTGCTGGTTTGTTTCTACGATGACCTGGAATTGCTGGATGCTGCTGTGGCCCAAGTCTTGCTTCACCAGATGATCAAGTGCAGCCACCTGAGGGGCTTCCAGGCTGGCGTCCAGAAGGTACAGCTGTGGTGCAAGGCCCTGAGGCCTCTGCTTCAGTTTTTCTAGCCGGAGAAATGGGGAGAACAGCCTAGCTTAGGCTTTGAGAGAAAACACACAACACTAGTTGGGATTTAAGACCAGTCACAGCAAATGGCATCTCAAATACTGGGATGAGTGTAACGTCGAAGACAGAATACAGCAAAGGGACAGATCCTAGGGAGATCAAACTTCAATCAGCCAGGTGTGGTGGCTCATACCTGTAATCCTAGAACTTTGGGAGGCCAAGGTGGGAGAATCGCTTGAGGCTGGGAGTTTGATACCAGGCTGGTTAACATAATGAGACCCTTGTCTCTGTAAAAAATACAAAAAAAAAAAAAAAAAAAAAAGGGTTGGGCACGATGGTTCACACCTGTAATCCCAGCACTTTGGGAGGCTGAAGCAGGCAGATCACCTGAGGTCTGAGGTCAGGAATTCGAGAGCAGCCTGGCCAACATGGTGAAACCCCCCCCATCTCTACTAAAAATACAAAAATTAACCAGGCATGGTGGCACGCACCTGTAATCCCAGCTACTCAGGAGGGTGAGGCAGGAGAATTGCTTGAACCTGGGAGGTAGAGGTTGCAGTGACTGCCACACCGCACTCCAGCCTGGGTAACAGAGTGAGATCCAGCGTCAAAAAACAGAAGAACAAGAAGAAAAAAAAATTAGCCCTGTGCCTATAGTGCCAGTGACTTGGGAGGTTGAGGTAGGAGGATCTCTTGAGCCCAGGAGTGCCAGCCTGCAGTGAGCTATGATAGTGTCATTGCACTTCAGCTGGATGACAGAGCAAGACCCTGTCTAAAAAGAAAAGAAAGGGGCAGCTACCTCAAACTTAAAATGTACATACAGATCACCTAAGGATCTAAATGCAGATTCTGATTCAGGAGCTCTGGGTTGAGGCCCAGGACTCTCTTTTCTCTCATCTTCTTCTTCTCCTTCCTCCTTCTTTCCTCAGCTTCAAAAGTGTTAGGATTACAGGTGTGAGCCATAGTGCCCAGCTGACGCTGCACTTCCAACAAGCTTTCAGGTGATTCTGAAATTGCTGCTCTGGTGGACATGCCTGGAGCAGCAGGAGATAAAGCAGTGGTTCTCAAATTTGGCTCTAGATTAGTAACACCCCTGCCAGGTGCCATCCCCAGAGACTCTGATGTTATTGTTCTGGGGTGTGGCCTGGGTTATGGCCTGATTTTAAAGCTTCTCAATGCAGCCAGGATTGAGAACACTGGATTGGAGGGTAGTTATGAATTCCCAAGACCAGATTCTGGACACATTAGTAAACACACTATCTCTCATTTTCCTTCCTCTCCATCTCTCTCTTCTTTCTTCCATTCAAGTCTCAATTCTACCCCCTTCCCTTCCACTTTTTGTGGTCCTTTTCAATTTGCTTAAAATCAGAAAGATGACATGAAAATAATATTAAATGAAATTTTGATAAAGTTATAAATAATTTCACAGAAGTTTTTCACTCATCACCATACAGTCCCCAAATGCATTTGACATTTGAGATCATGGTCATCTATCTTGGTCAATGCATTTTTTTTTTTTTTGAGGCAGAGTCTCATCCTGTCACCCAGGCTGGAATGCAGTGGCACAATCTCAGCCCACTGCGACCTCCGCCTTCCAGGTTCAAGTGATTCTTTTGCCTCAGCCTTCAGATTAGCTGGGACTACAGGTATGTGTCACTGTGCCTGGCTAAGTTTTTGTAGTTTTAATAGAGATGGGGCTGCACCATGTTAGCCAGGCTGGTCTTGAACTCCTGACCTCAGGTGATCCACCTGCCTTGGCCCCCCAAAGTACTGGGATTACAGGTGTGAGCCACTGTGCCTGGCCTGTCAATGCATACTTTTGTTTCTAAGGAAAAGAATCCCTCCCAAGCAAGCTCCAGAGAAAAATAAGATGTATTTTAAGGCCCAGGGTTCTCAACATGTGGCAGCCCTGACCAAGGAGAAGGTCGCACGCAGTTAGATATGAAGGAGCCCTTTGGAATAATCTAGCTCAATAGTTCTCAAACTGGAGAGTGCATCTAAATCACAGGGAGGGCCTGTTAAAATACTGCTTGTGGGCTGGGCTTGTTGGCTCACGCCTGTAATTTCAGCACTTTGGGAGGCTGAGGTGGGTGGATCATGAGGTGAGGAGTTCAAGACCAGCCTGGTCAGCATGGTCTCTAGTAAAAAACACAAAAATTGGCTGAGTGTGGTGGTTCGCATCTGTAGTCCCAGCTATTCGGGAGGCTGAGGCAGGAGAATTGCTTGAACCCGGGAAGCAGAGGTTGCAGTGAGCCAAGATCATGCCAGTGTACTCCAGCTTGGGTGACTGGGTGACAGAGTGAGACTACATCTCAAAAAAAAAAAAAAAAAAAAAAAAAAAATACAGCTGTGGCAGTGGTCCAGTTTTGTGGAACACAATTCTTTTTCCATGGACTGGAGCCAGGGGATTGTTTCGGGATGATTCAAGTGCATTACATTTATTGTGTACTTTATTTCTATTATGATTACATTGTAATATACAATGAAATAATTATACAACTCACTCAGTGTCATGTGGAATCAGTGAGAGCCCTGAGCTTGTATTCTTGCAACAAGATGGTCCCATCTGAGGGTGATGAGAGACAGTGACATCGGGCATTAGATCATCAGGCATTAGAGTCTCATAAGGAGCACGCAGACTAGGTCCCTGGCATGTGCAGTTCACAACAGGGTTTGCTGTTATGAGAATGTAATGCCGCCTCTGATCTGACAGGAGGCGGAGATGATTCAAGCGGGTGCTGCTCACCTCCTGCTGTGGCCGGTTCCTAACAGGCCACGATCCCGGTGGTCCTCATCTGTGGCCTGGGGGTTGGGGATCCCTGGATTTTGGAGCTCCACCAAGTCTCTGATTCAGGAAGTCTGGGAGCAGCCTGGCAAGTTGCACATCTAAGTTCCCAGGTGATGCCCATGTCGCTGGGTGTGCCCCACACTTTGAGAGCTGCCACTGTAGTCCACTCCTTCATTTTACAGATGTGGAAACTGATCTCTAGGGAAGGGAGTTGCTGAACTTGGAGAACCCAGGTGCTGTGACAGCTGTTTCTTCTACTTCACTTTTCTGCCCTCTAGTGGCTATTTCAATATTGCCAGAAACCCGTTTCATGCATCTGTCTGAAATAACTACGTTGTTTACGTAAATTCAGGTGTTAAACATGAACTATTTTTGTTTTTTTTTGTTAAAGAGCTCATTATATAGTAGGTGAGTTTATCACATGCCTTACTAGAAGCAGTTGAAACACACTTTTCTATCATTAGGCAGGCATATTGCAATAAAAAATTATTAAAATGATCATAGAAATGTGCAAACAGGTGCAAGAGATAATTTTAAGGGGAAATATGGAAGAGCAAATTGTGCTTCTGTTTATGTTATAACTCTGTAAAAACTACATAGTGTCTCTATATTTATAAAGGCACAGAAGTCTTGGAAGCATATACACCCAATTGCTAATCATGGTTACTTTTACAAGGTAGGATATTGAGGAGACTTTTACTTTCTTGTACTGTTAAGAGTTATTTTTGGCTATGTGTGGTGGCTCATACCTGTAATCCCAGCACATTGGGAGGCTGAGGCAGATGGATCACATGATGTCAGGAGTTCAAGACCAGCCTGGCTAACATGGTGAAACCCCTCTCTACTAAAAATACAAAAATTAGCCAGGTGAGGTGGTGGGTGCCTGTAATCCCAGCTATTCAGGAGACGGAGGTAGGAGAATTGCTTGAACCCGGAAGGCAGAGGTTGGTGTGAGCTGAGACTATGCCATTGTAGTCCTGCCTGGGCGACAAGAGCGAAACTCAGTCTTAAAAAAAAAAAAAAAAAAGAGTTATTTTTACACAGACTGTAAATTATCCTGAAAAGGGCCCTGGCTATTTCATGAAAGGAAAACAGCCTATATATATGGATATAGAGTTCAAGGTCACCAGAGGAAAATAGATGCTGTAAGAGTGTGGTGAGCGCTGGGCACGGTGGCTCAAATCTGTAATCCCAGCACTTTGGGAGGCTGAGGCGGGTGGCTCACAAGGTCAAGAGATCGAGACCATCCTGGTCAACATGGTGAAACCCCGTCTCTACTAAAAATACAAAAAATTAGCTGGGCATGGTGGCGCGTGCCTGTAATCCCAGCTACTCAGGAGGCTGAGGCAGGAGAATTGCCTGAACCCAGGAGGCGGAGGTTGCGGTGAGCCGAGATCACGCCATTGCACTCCAGCCTGGGTAACAAGAGCAAAACTCCATCTCAAAAAAAAAAAAAAAAGGAGTGTGGTGGACCTTGCCATGTATGTACCTATGCAACAATCCTGCATGATCTGCACATGTACCCCAGAACCTAAAGTACAGTTAAAAAAAAAAGACCCTATCTTAGTAAAAAGTACTCTAAAATAAAAGAGCTCATTTGTTTGAGAAAAAAAAAAGTATGGTGGAATTATAAAGGGAACGAGATTTCTTTCTGACATGGTTTAAGGTTGATTTAATGACAAATTAATATTTAAATGAAGCACAAAGGGAATTTTAGGCACAGGAGAGCCAAGGCCAGAGGAAGTGCCCTCCATGTGGTGCCTCACTTTCTGGGCATGTCAGGAGTCCCTTTCCTTCCTCACTTCGGTGTCCAGAGGCTTTGATGGGGCAGGGTCAAGGGAGGGTGCGGCAGACTCCTAATAGCCCTGGTTATGGTCAGAGGGAGCCATTGCCCTGCTTCCTATCAACACTCATTCCAGTTTGCTCTCCTTCCAGCTCAAAGCAGAACTCCTGGACATTGCCACAGAGAACCAGACCCTCAACGAGACCCTGGGTTCTTTGTCAGATGCGGTTGTAGGTTTGACCTACAGTCAACTGGAATCTCTCTCCCCCGAGGCTGTGCACAGAGCCATCTCCACCCTCAACCAAGTCTCAGGTTGGACCAAGAGCCAGGTCATCATCTTGTCTGCCAAATACTTGGCCCATGAGAAGGTCAGCTGGGGTTTTAAACTCTTCTTTATTCCCCTGAGATGACCTAAGGCTAGTGTATTAGTCCTCTCCGGCTGCCGTAACAATATACTGTAGATTGAGTGGCATAAACAACATAAATTTATTTCTCACAGTTGTGGAGACTGGGAATTTCAACATCAAGGTGTTAGAAAGGTAGATTTTATTCTGAGGCCTCTTCTCTTGGCCTGTAGGTGGCCGCCATTTTGCTGTGTGCAAAATGGGAGAGCAAGCTCTCCAGTATCTCCTCTTACAAGGAAACTAATCCCATTGGCTTAGGGCCTCACCTGACCCTCATTTTCTCATGACCTCATCTAACCCTTAAAAGCCTCTTAAGGGCCCCCACCTCCCACTACCATCACATTAGGGGTTAGGACTTTGACATATGAATTCTGGGGGGACACAAATATTCAGTCTGTAACAGTCAGTTATAAACACACAGCAGGGGCAACCAATCGGTAAGAAGATGATGCTGAGGAGGACTGCCTGGGTTCAAATCTCACTCTGCTATTTACTAGCTGTGTGACACTGGGCAATTTGCTTAATTTTACTTTGCCTCAGTTTCTCTATTTGTAAAATGGGGATAACAATAGCATTTACTACTAGGCAAGGTAGCTCACACCTGTAATCCCAGAACTTTGGGAGGCTGAGGTGGGAAGATTACCTGAGGCCTGGAGTTTGAGAGCAGCCTGATCACAGTGAAATCCTGTCTCTACTAAGAAAATACAAAAACTAGCCAGGTGTGATAGTGCACGCCTGTAATCTCAGCTACTTGGGAGGCTGAGGCAGGAGGATGGTTTGAACCTGGGAGGCAGAGGTTGCAGTGAGCAGAGAGCGTGCCACTGCACTCCATCCTGGGCCACAGAGCAAGACCCTATCTCAAAAAAAATTAAACAACAACCACTGCAGCAACAAAAAATTAGTAGCACCTACCCTGTAGCATTACTGCAAGGATTACGTGAGTTGGTACACATGAAGAAGCTGGAACACCAGGTGACACCACGGAGTACCAGCTCAAGCGGTGTTAGCCATCATTGGGAGAGATCCCAGGATTTTCCTGCCTGCTGTTGAGCTGCTATTAGGTTCATGCAAAAAGTAATTGTGGTTTTTGCCATTTCTTTGGGATTAGGGATGGTGCTCTTTTATTCCAATCTTGGGCTGGAGAGAGGGCACTGTCAGGGCAGATAGTCCTCTTTGGTGGGGACAGTAGTCTTAATCTGGTTCTAGCTGCTCCTGGGGTGGGAAATGGACATTCTTTTGGGGAGAATTAGTGTTTTCCATGGACTGGAGCCAGAGTTTTGCTCATGTTGCCCAGGCTGGAGTGCAATGCTGCAATCTCAGCTCACTGCAACCTGTGCCTGCTGGGCTCAAGCAATTCTCCTGTCTCAGCCTTCCAAGTAGCTGGGATTACAGGCACCTGCCACCACATCTGGCTAATTTTCGTATTTTTAGTAGAGACGAGGTTTCACCATGTTGGCCAGGATGCTCTCAAACTCCTGACCTCAGGTGACCCATCTACCTTGGCCTCTCAAAGTTCTGGGATTACAGGTATGAGGCACCACACTGGCCTGGCCAGCTCTCTTTCTTGGTAGAAGGAAGGAAGGCCTGTGGAGGCAGCATCTGTCTGGCTCACTGCTGTGGTTCTAAGGTGTCACCCATTCCGATACTTGGCATATAGATGGGCTGAGTGCATGTTGGAGAGGCAAAAGGCAGGAGCAGAGCTTGACTATGCGGCTGCTCCTCTTCTAGGTACTGTCTTTCTACAATGTCAGCCAGATGGGCGTGCTGCTGGCCGGGGTCAGCACCCAGGACTTCTGCAGCATGGACCGCAAGGACCTCTTGCAGGTCCTGAGAAGTGCTGTCTCCCAGTATGTGTTCAACTTGTCACCTGCCCAGAAGCAAGGTATCCTCAGCAAGGTGAGAGGAAGATGTCTGGTGCTCAGCCACGTGGCTCACAGTGGGTGGGGTTTTGCAGTTTGGTGAGTTGGCTGTGACTTTGGGCCATGAATCCAGGGGTGGGATTGTCTCAGCCGTCGGTGTCTGGAGTGGCTCTGCCTTTTCCTGGCGATTCACCTTCCCTCCTTTCCAGACAGAGCCCTTCAGTCATGCTGCCATTCTTCCCAGACCCCATTATTCTCCCAGTCTAATCTGGAAGACTTACTTAAATCAGGTTTCCTGATCTTACAACACTTCAAAAGATCTTTTTTTTGAGACAGTTTTATTTGTTACCCAGGCTGGAGTAAAGTGGTTGATCATAGCCCACTGTAGTCCCTCCCTTCCCTCCTTCCTTCCTTCCTTCCTTCCTTCATTCCCTCCCTCCCTTCCTTCCTTCCTTCCTTCCTTCCTTCCTTCCTTCCTTCCTTCCTTCATTCCCTCCCTCCCTTCCTTCCTTCCTTCTTTCTTTCTCAGAAAGAAAGCAATCCTCCTGCCTCAACCTCCTGAATAGCTGGGATCATAGGCATGAATCACCACACCTGCTTATTTTTAAACTTTTTGTAGAGATACGGTCTTGCTATGTTGACCAGGCTAGTATCGAACTCCTGGCCTCAAGCTACCATGCTTGGCTAAATTATTAATTTTTTGTAGAGATGGAGTACTGCTATATTGCCCAGGCTGGTCTCCAACTCCTGGCCTCAAATAATCTTTCTGCCTTGGCCTCCCAAAGTGCTGAGATTACAGGTGTGAGCCACTGTGCCTGGCCTAAAATTTGTTTTTCAACTCTAAAAACAAACTCCAAAGTTCTAGGGGGCATCTGAAAGTCCTTTTCACTGTCCATAACCACGCCTGTATTCCATTTTGTTTGTTTAGATAGGGTCTTGCTCTATTACCCTGGCCAGCATGCAGTGGCATGAGCTTGGTTCACTGCAACTGCAGCCTCAACCTCCGGGGCTCAAGTGATCCTCCCACCTCACTCTCCCGCATAGCTGAGACTACAGACCTGTGCCACTGGATGATTTTTATGTTTTTTTGTTTGTTTGTTTTTGTAGAGACGGAGTCTTGCCATATTGCCCAGGCTGGTCTTAAACTCCTAGGTTCAAGTGATCTGCTCACCTCGGCCTCCTATAGTGCTGGGATTACAGGCATGAGCCACCATGTCTGGCCCCTTATTACTTGTCAGGGAAATCAAAACCTAAGGGATTTGGCCTAAAACACCAACACCCTGCAGATAGCAGTAGCCCATATGGTTAAAATAAAGAGCACGGGTTTTGGAATAAGATGAACTTGGGCTTGCATCTCACTTAGTGACTTTCAACTCATCACTTTTGAAGTCTGTTTCCTCAGCTGTGAAATGGGGATGATGCCACTCTCCACTTCCTAGGGTAGCTGAGCGGGTCTGATGGATTTTATTGCCTGTGATGTAATGCCTGGCCCTTCCTCAAAGCTCAATACATTTTTTTTTTTTTACAAGGTTGTTGTGTTGCTTCTCACTTTTGGCAGGTGATCGAAGCGGGAGACACTGCCTCGGGCATTGTGGATATACAAGGGGCTTTCTTTAAGGAAGTCTCTCTCTTTGATTTAAGGCGGGAACCTGGATTCAACTCTACAGTCCTGAAGGAAAAGGAACTTGGAAGGAGCCAGGTATTACCACGTAGCAGGGATTGATCCTGTATTTCTATCTGTCTGGTGAGAATGAATGGTCTGTTTTAAGGTTAATTTGATAAAAGAAATTTATTTCTGTGTGATTAAACCCAGGAGGCAGAATAGTATAGTACTAAGAAATTGAACAGGCTGAGGCAGGAGGATCGCTTGACGCCTGGAGTTTGAGACCAGCCTGGGAAACATAGAAAGACCCTGTCTCTACAAAAAGTTAAAAAATGAGCCAGGCATGGTGATGCATGCCTGTGGTCCCAGCTACTCAGGAGGCTGAGGCAGGAGAATCGCTTGAGCCTGGGAGTTCCACACTGCGGTGAGCTATGGTCATGCCACTGCACTCTAGTCTGGGCAACAGAGCAAGACCCTGCCTCTTAAAAAAAAAAAAAAAAAAAAAAGAGCTAGACAAGACCTTAGCATGAATTCTGGCTCCCACTTATTTATTAGCTTTGGAGAAGTTCCTTACATGGCCTCAGTTTTCTCGTGTGCAAAATGGGGATAATTTTGATAATAAAATGAGGGTCACTGGTGTATGCCAGCTGGGCTGTGTGCTATATTCACGGCTGTGATGTGTATTATTAAATGCTGCCAGCATTGAGGCTGCTTGGGGGTATGGTGCTGTTGAAGTGGATGCTCTGCCTTAGTACTGTCTTTGATTTCCTTTGCATTCAGTCGGTCTTCATTACATGCACCCAGCAAATGTTTATCAAGCACTGCTCAACAATGTGCCAGGTGCTGTTCACAGTGCTGAGAGTGCAAAAGTGAACGAAATAGACACAAATCTCTGTCTGTTCCAGGGCCTCTTGCTCAGGGTCTCTCATGAGGCTGGATGATATCCCAGTGACCTATTGCTGTGTCACAAACCACCTCTAAATTTAGTGACAGTGGCAACCGTTTTATTATTTTATTTTTTGAGGCAGAATCTCTTGGTAGCTCAGGCTGGAGTGCAGTGGCACAATCTTGGCTCACTGTAACCTCCTTCTCCTGAGTTCAAGTAATCCTTATGCCTCTGCCTCCTGAGTAGCTGGGATTACAGGTACATGCTGTCATGCCTGGCTAATTTATGTATTTTTTTTTATAGAGATGGGGTTTCACCATGTTGGCCAGGCTGGTGTCAAACTCCTGACCTCAAGTGATCCACCTGCATTGGCCTCCCAAAGACTTGGGGTTACAGGTGTGAGCCAGGGGGCCCGGCCGATCATTTTATTTTGGAAAGTACATCCTGCCATCAAAAACTTCAAGGTATGTTTGTCTCCACCAGGCATGGTGGTCCATGCCTGGAATCCCAGCACTTTGGGAAGCTGAGGCAGGTGGATCACAAGGTCAAGAGATTGAGACCATCCTGGCCAACATGGTGAACCTTGTCTCTACTAAAATACAAAAAATCAGCTGGGCATGGTGGCACATGCCTGTAGTCCCAGCCACTCAGGAGGCTGAGGCAGGAGAATTGCTTGAACCCAGGAGGCGGAGGTTGCAGTGAGCTGAGATCGACCCACTGCACTCCAGCCTGGCTACAGAGCAAGACTCAGTCTCAAAAAAAAAAAAAAAGATACTTTTGTCAGCCACTGGGCTGATGGATTGCCATTTCCTGAGATGGGGAAGACCATGGGAGGGTCCCAGAATTTGACCCCGTGCCCAAGGAAATCTCTGAGGCCACACACAGTGTCCAGAACTTCTCTCCATCGCCCGCTCCTTTTGCCTGGGCTTTTGTGCTGCTTTATGGCTCTCAGAGACCATGTCTAACGCTAGCTCATAATTTATTCTGTTTGGGGAATGATGCTCAAAGTTTCAGAGTCTATAAAATAGACAGATGTAGTACTTGATTGCATCTGCAAGTTAGGGATTCTGTAAAATTATGTTCCTTAAAACAAATGACTCCCCTGTCTACTCAGCATTGTTCTAGAGTGCTCATCTGGGGGTGGTTGGAAGCGGGTGCATGCTGCCGGCTGCAGGTACTTTATTGCTGGTGCTTTCTAGCCCATCCTGGTCTATTCTGGGATGCCTGTTGTTCAGGACCTGGCAGGTGCACATGTAAATAGGAGTTACAGGGAGTTCTCAGCTGGTCAGAAACTTCATACAGCACAGGACATAAAACTCCAGCCCTGCCACCAACATCTTTGCTTCTCATCTGCCTCATGGAGTATAGGGAATCACCTGGCGTGTGAGAGTAGGGTTCTGGAATTACCTTGACACTGGTTCAAATCTTGGCACTGCCACTTAGCAACGGTCTGGTCCTAGGTAACTGACATAACCTGTGGAGCCTCCATTTCCCTACCTGTAAAATGGGATTGTAGAGCGCCTTCCTGATAGGGCCTTACAGTGTTGGGCACACGCTGAGTTTGCCATCGGTTCTGTCGGTCATTCTCTTCTCTCAGGCTCTGTTCCTGTATGAGCTTCTGTTAAAGACCACCAGAAGACCTGAGGAGCTTCTGAGGTAGGACAACGTAACTTAGCCTGGGTGCTGAACAGGCTTCCTTCTGCCAGAGGAGCCTACTTTCCCAGGAGGGAGAGTCAGGCAGTGGCGTCTGTAGTGTGTCTGATCACGTCTGCCTTCTCCTGCTCTTTGTTTCCTCTCCTCCGCCCACCCTCTTCCTCTCCCGAGTCCCTTGTTTTGTTTTCTAGTGCTGGGCAGCTGGTGAAAGGTGTGTCCTGCTCACACATTGATGCCATGAGCACCGACTTCTTTCTGGCCCATTTCCAGGATTTTCAGAACAACTTCGCCCTGCTTTCACCATATCAGGTACCATTTAAAGCATTTTCTAACTTCTCATTCTCTCTCCCTTCCCCAGTCACTGGGCCGGCATTGGCTGTGGCATCTAAAGATCTTTATGCCAGAATTATTCAGACACAACCGATGACTTGGGACCAAAGTTTGAGCCAGGTTTTTTTTTTTTTTTTTTTTTTTCCAGTTTCTTTTTAAACAGCTCCAAATGCCCACATCTCTACAGCCAAAGTATCAACAGATTGATTATTCCATTCTCAAAGTTGAAGCTTAAAATATATTCTTAAGGGATAGTATTTTGCATGTTCATAATTATGCTCTCCTGGGATGGAAGATAATTCTTCAGCTAGAATTCCAACGCTTTGCAGGAGTAGCTGTGAATGCGAACAGTACTCTGACAGCCTTTGCTTTCTCACTTAAAACTTCATTTTCCAAAAGATTATGGAGGCTGTTTAACCCTTTGGGGGCACTAGAAGCAGTACCTGATTTTTTTTTTTGACAGGATCTTGCCCTGTCACCCAGGCTGGAGTGCAGTGGCACGATCATGGTTCACTGCAGCCTCAACCTCCTGGGCTCAAGCGATCCTCCCACCTCAGCCTCTTGAGTAGCTAGGATTAAAGGTATATATGACCATGCCTGGCTCTTGATATGTTGCCCAGGCTGGTCTCAAACACCTGGGCTCAAGTGATCCTCCTGCCTCAGCCTCCCGAAGTGCTGGCATGGTAGGAATGAGCCACTGAGCCCAACCAGTGACTGATTTTTCACAGTGTCTAAGCTAGTAAACACAGGCCTTGCAACATTTGAACTTTTGTGTGAACCATTGGCTTACAGACTCCTGTAATGGATATAAAAGGCATCTTCTCAACTCTGCCCTCGTGTTTCAGACCAGAATGAAGACTTTCTAAAGAGTAAATTATCTCCCAGAAACCAGGAAGCATAGAGTGCTTGGTGTATAATCCTTTGAGATCATTAGAGGAATATGTAAAGTTTTAATGAAGCTCTGTCATTCTCTTGGACTGTTAATTCTATTAGTGACTCTCAGAGCTGAGCTTGCATCAGCATTGTCTGGAAGGCTGTTAAAACACAAATTGGGGCCCCACTCCCAGAGTTTTACATATAGTAGGTAAGGAGTGAGGCCTGAGGCTTTGCATTTCTAATCAGCTTGCCAGTACAAACCACTGAACTATATTAAAAGACTTGCCCAAGTGGACAAACCAATAATTGAGCAAATGGGTGGAGGCCAGACCTGCTTTGAGGAAGACCTACGTGTTCGAGCAGGAAGGTTTGCCCCAACAAAGGTGCTTCCCTAGGCTTCCAGTTCTCAGAGCCTTCAAATACCAGTTAATTAGAAACTTTGCCTTTCTCATTTATATTTTTACTGAAAACACATCATTATTATTATCATTATTATTATTGAGACAGGATCTTGCTCTGTTGCCCAGGCTGGAATGTAGTGGTTCGATCTCGGCTCACTGCAACCTCCGCCCCCAGGTTCAAGTGATTCTCCTGCCTCAGCCTCCCGAATAGCTGGGATTCTAAGCTCCTGCCACCACACCTGGCTAATGTTTTGTAGTAGAGACGGGGTTTCACCATGTTGGCCAGGTGGTCTTGAACTCCTGACCTCCAGTGATCCACCAGCTTCAGCCTCCTAAAGTGCTGGCATTACAGGCATGAGCCACCATGCCTGTCCTGAAAACACGTAATTATTACCAAAAAAAAAAAAACAAAAAAAAAACAGAGAAAGTAAAATTTTCCCAAATTTTTCCCAGAGCAGTTGTTCTCAACAGAGTACCATTTTGGCCTCCTAGGGGACTTTTGGCTATGTCTGCAAACACTTTTGGTTGTCACAACTACAGAGCTACTGGCATTTAATGGGTAAAGGCCAGGGTTGTGGCTCAACATCCTACAATGCATAAGACAGCATCACTACACAAAGGTATCTGGTCCAAAATGTCAATAATACTGAGGTGTTTGCGCCATGTTTCAGAGGTTAACTATAAAGAACAGTTTGCTCTCATTTTTGAGAGTTTTATTTTATATATAAAATATAGGCCAGGTGCAATGACTCATGCCTGTAATTCTTGCACTCTGGGAGGCTGAGGTGGGAGGATCACTTGAGGACAGGAATTTGAAACCAACCTGGGCAATGTGTAGCTAGACTCTATCTCTACAAAATATACAAAAATTAGCCAGATGTGGTGGCACATGTCTGTTGTCCTAGCTACTTGGGAAGCTGAGGCAGGAGGATCACTTGAACCCAGGAGTTCAAGGCTGCAGTGAGCTATAATCGAGTCACTGCATTCCAGCCTGGGTGGCAGAGTGAGACTCTATCTCTGAACAAAATTTTAAAAAACATATATACTTACATGTAATATAAAACCCACAAGTGGGCCGGGTGTAGTGGCTCATGCCTGTAATTCTAGGACTTTGAGAGGCCGAGGTGGGCGGATCGCTTGAGGTCAGGAGTTTGAAACCAGCCTGGCCAACATGTTGAAACCCCATCTCTACTAAAAATAATAAAAAAATTAGCCATTCCTGGTGACGGGTACCTGTAATCCCAGCTACTCAGGAGGCTGAGGCAGGAGAATTGCTTGAATCCGGAAGGTGGAGGTTGCGGTGAGTTGAGATTGCGTCACTGTACTCCAGCCTGGGTGACAGAGTGAGACTGTCGCTCTGGTTTAAAAAAAAACCAAAGAACCCGTAAGTGAGCTCATACTATACACACTGTTCTGTTTAACTATGTATATGGCTAAGCTATATATATATATAAAACTATATATAAATATATGTAAAACTATATATAAATATATATATATAACTATAGTTAAGCTATCTATATAACTATATATAATTAAGTATAACTATATATAGTTAAATATAAATGTATAACTATATGCATAGTTATACATATAAACTATATATAGTTTAACAGAATAGTGTGTATAATATGAGCTCATTTGTGGTTTGTACGTGATATATAACTATATAATGTAATATAGCTTAACTATATATATGCACATGCATAAAATAGCACAGACATCATTTAGTGTCGACATATATAAATCTACCTTATTAAAACAAAGTAGGTGCACTATTCCATTGTACGTATATACCATATTTTACTTAACCAATCCCCTACTGAGGAATGTTAAAATTATATCTCTCTTTCTTGCAGATATAAACAAAATTGTGATGAGCATTCTCATAGTTAAATGTCTGTGTTCATGTTTGTTATTGCCTTAGTGTTCTCATCCATACACTGGGCACAGTAGTGGTACCCACATCATAGAGTACTCTATTGCGTAAGTGAACACATATGAAGCACTTAGAATGGTGACTCAATAGCACACGGAAAGCACTATCTGTGTTTGCTCTTCTTCTTACTGCACTAAATCCCCAAAATGCTTAATCTTTCAGGTTAATTGTTTGGCGTGGAAATACTGGGAAGTTTCCAGGTTGTCTATGCCACCTTTCCTCTTGGCTGCACTCCCGTAAGTGAACATAAGCCCCCACTTTCTGGTGCAGTAGGGTCCGTGGGAATCACTGAAGTCAAAGTGATTTTCTCCCCACTGGGTTTTCTTGAGGAACCAGAGGCAGAATGAAGCGTGCCTTAGACAGTTAAGCCCTTGGGGTCCAGGATTTCAATTCTAGCATCACACAGACCCTCTTGCTTTTCTTGTTATGTAAAAAGCAAGCCGAAGCAACCCAAGCCTGAATGAGTGTCAGTGAAGCAGGTTCCAGCTGGCCTGGCTTTGCGGCTGTGCCAGGCTCCACGAGAATCAGGGCTGATGGGAGCAGTAGGTGTTTCTCCTGGCATGTGTGAGCTACCAGGCCTGCAGGACAGCCCTGCTTTTCAAACATGATGTGGACATTGTTTCTCTCCTTCTCTCCTTATTTCCCTCTACTTTCTTTAGCTCTTACTGTCTTTATTCATTCAAAAAAATGTTCATCGAGTACTTGCTGTGTGCTATTTCTCAGATACCTAGATTTTCTTTTTATAAGACCTTATAATCTCATGGTGGGAGAGAGAATAGACAAGCATGAAGTCAATTATAATATCAGGTTGATATTTGATTGAAAATGACTCAAACTGGCTTATGCAATAAAAGGGAATTTTTGATTCAGGTAACTGGAAAGTTCAGAGAGGGACTTCAGGCATGGCTGAATCTAGAGGTTCAAATGATGTCATTTGTCTCTTGTTCCAGCTTTTCTCTGTTGGCTTCACTATCAGGCAAGTTCTTTCTCTGTGGGAACCCTGGCAGATCTAAGGTTAAATTTTCCCAGCTTCATATTCAGGGAAAAGAGAAAAACGTTCTTTACCCATCATTCTCAATACATATCTTGGGTTTGACTCTCATTGACCTTAATTGGGCAAATTTGTTTTTCTTGAACCAATCAGTGAGGTTGGGAGGATGGGTAACTTTGACTGACTTCGATCTGTATTGCACCCCTGGAGCTGGAGAGAAAACACAAGGACCTACAGCGAGGGAGGGTGTTTTCCAAGAAAAACCAGATGCTTTCCAAGAAAGCCAGGTGCTGTTACACACCTCTGTGCTACACCTCTGTTAGCACAGAGGTGGAAGAACATATTTTTGGGGAAGATGTTGAATTTCGTTTTGGGGACAGTCAAGTGGTGGGGTTGACTAGGCCAGATGGGTTTCATGCAGCCTTTCTTAACTTTTTTATTGCCTTCCAAAGGAGAGGCAAAGGGGTTGGATAATGAGCACTGGGCATAGGGTAGGGAATATCACCTACAGACTGCAGAACAGGGGAGACTGAACTCATGCTGGATAGAGAGTTTAAGATGAACATTCCAGGCAGTGGAATGGGGATGTCCAGTTCAGCAGTTGGTAAGAAAAGCAAAACACTCTGGGAACATGGGGGTGTATACACATGGGGGTGTATCTGCAGAGTAGATAGGGGAGAGAAAGCCAGAGGAGTAAGGGACATCAGATCATGGGGGCTTTGTGAATTGTGGTGTTTCACTCATATTCTGTGTGCAGCCATCAGATTTATATTTCAGAAAGATTATATCCTCTACGCATATGGAGGATAGAATGCAGGGAGGCTGAATGGGAGGAAGGGAGGCAGCAGATTATTTCAGTAACCCAGATCTTGGCATGGCATTTCTTCCACTCATTCATGTCTCAGCTCAAATGGAACTGCCTTAGAAGGGGCTCATTTGATTACCCCCAGCATAATTGTCTTTAACAGAGCCATTTTATTTTCTTCCTTACACTAATTAATTAATTAATTTTTGAGAATGAGTCTCACTCTGTTACCCAGGCTGGAGTACAGTGGTGTGATCTTGGCTCATTGCAACCTCCATCACCTGGGTTTGAGCGATTCTCCCACTGCAGCCTCCCAGGTAGCTGGGATTACAGGCATATGCCATCATGCCTGACTAATTTTTGTATTTTTTGGTAGAGACAGGGTTTCACCTTGTTGGCCAGGCTGGTCTCGACCTCAGAAGACCTGCCTGCCTTGGCCTCCCAAAGTGCTGGGATTACAGGCGTGAGCTGCCACACCCGGCTTTCTTCCTTACATTATTAATAGCTGAAATGAAATGTTTTATTCATTGGTTTCTATGTTTCTTCTCCCTACTAGAATTAAGCACTACGAATGCAGGACCACTTGCGTCTTGTTCATTGTTGTATTTGGTGCCTAGAACAGTGCCTAACTTACTGTAGATGCTTTGTAGATATTTGTTGGATGAAGGTAGAAATAAATAAGACAGTAGTACTGGGAATGGAGAAGTAAGAATAGATCTTTTGTTGTTGTTGTTTTGAGTCAGGGTCTCATTCTGTCACCTAGGTTGCAGCTCACTGCAGCCTCGGCCTCCCAGGTTCAAGTGATTCTTCCCTTTCAGCCTCTGGAGTAGTTGAGACCACAGGTGCATGCAACCATGCCTCCCTAATTTTTTGTATTTTTGGTAGAGATGGTGTTTTACCATGTTGCCCAGGCTGGTCTTGAACTCCTGATCTCAGGTGTTTCACCCATCTTGGCCTCCCAAAGTGCTGGGATTACAGGTGTGAGCCCCTGCACCTGGCCAGAAGTGAGAACAGATTTGAATAATACTGAGGAGATGGCAAGGACAGTCTTGGGATAAAGAAAAAAAGGAGTGTGGGTTAGCACAGAGGTGGAGGAACAAGTTTGTGGGAAGATGTTCAATATGGTTTTGGAACAGTTGAGTGGTGGGGTTGAGTAGGTAGGCCAGATGGGTTTCATGTAGGCTTTCTCAACTTTTCTTATTGCCTTCCAAAGGAGAAAATTTTAATTTCTCCTAGGTCAAAGAAATTATGTATTTTGAGTAGGGTTGAGCTTCAGTGGGTCACAGATCATTGTCGTAACTAAATCTTTTTTTACCCCCCATCCAAACCAGTTTCTCCTTCTTGAGGGTGACGTTGACCCTGTTGAGAATACATGGTCAAGAGCTGAAGGGTCAAGAGCTGAAGGCAGAGTTCTAGACTGGAGATGACAGAATTTCTTTTTCTACTCTCTCTCTTTTTTTTACCTTTCTTTCTCACTTTCTACTTATTCTCTCTCCTCTTTGTCTCTTTCTTAACCTACTTTTTCCTTTCTTTTTCATCTTCCCTCAACTAGTCCATCAATTAACATGTAGCATAATGGGAAATTTGTTCCCACCCATAGAAGAGAAGCATGATGGTTGGGAGGCTTGCTACCTGCCACAGGGAGCCACAGCATCACTGGGGAGAACAAACATTTAAAGAATGCCCCTGGGATGAACTCTTGGACATGTGGACCCTGATTTTAGGGCCCAATAGCAAGCAACCAGTTCTTTCTCCTTTTGCTCTCCCCGTCTCTCTCCAGGGCCCGCTACCTGGCTTCTGTCCCAGCCTCCCAGTGTGTGCCCTTTCTGATCAGCCTGGGGAAGAGCTCGTTAGACTCCTTGGTTTTAGATTCTCACAAAAAGACTTCAGTCCTCAGGAAAGTGCAGCAGTGCCTGGTAAGAAAACTTCCTGGGTGTCCCCTCCCCTCTAGACGTCTGTGGCCATCTTGGGGAGCCCTGTGAGGGATCTGTCTGGGTGAGCCTGCTATGATGGCTGGAAGTCTGACTTGTGGGTCTTGAAGCTGACTCTAAAGCTGCTGGTTGGAACAATCTTGGTCATTGGTTCTGGAGACTTCTGGCCCAGGACCCGAAGGAGGGGAGGCTACTCTTCAGGGATGGGAAGAGCCCGTACCCAGAGTCTGGGTGCCAGTGATTGGTTATGTGGCTTTGGGCAAATCACCTTCCCTCCCTGAGCCTCAGTCTCCTCATCTGTAAGGTGGGTGTAATAGCACATCCCCCTTAGAGTATATATTTTTTGAGACAGAGTCTCACTGTGTCACCCAGGCTGGAGTGCAGTGATGTGATCTCAGCTCGCTGCAACCTCTGCCTCCCAGGTTCAAGTGATTCTCCTGCCTCAGCCTCCCAAGTAGCTGAGACTGCAGGTACACACCACCACACTCGGCTATTTTTTGTATTTTTGGTAGAGACAGAGTTTCACCATGTTGGCCAGGCTGGTCTCGAACTCTTGACATCAGGTAATCCACCCACCTCAGCCTCCCAAGATATTGGGATTACAGGCATCAGCCACTGTGCCTGGCCTTCTCATAGAGTATTGAGAACATGAAATGGGCAATGTTTTATTTAATGTAAAGGCTCAAAGACTAGAGTGTCTGGGGGTGACTCCTAGCCTTGCCACTAGCTGGCAGTTTCTTTATCCTTAAAAAATGGATAATAGTAGTACTTACTTCTCACAGTTACTTTGAAGATGAATAGATTGAGACCCGTAGATACTCAGACAGTGCTTGCACATAGGAAACACACAAATGTCAACAGTTTTTGTCATTTTGTGAAAGTGCCAAAGAGCTTTGAAGGCTTTCGAGTGCCATACAAACTTTAAAGTGCTGTTTTTATTTTTGTGGTGCTAATAGTGTAATGGTGGTTGAACTCTGGAATATTCTCAGCGCAATAACAATGACAGCAGTTCTTATTTACTGAGTGCTCCTGATATGCCAAGCCAGGGTTTCCCAGATATCTGAGGCCTGCCTCCCTGGGGAAGATCAGGTCTCGTTCCATTTCTAGAATCCATTACAGGGTAGACAATTCAGATCCTGAAATCTTTAAGAAGTTTGGGATTGGAACTTTTTTTTTTTTTTTTTTTTTTTTTTGAGACAGAGTTTTCCTCTGGAGGCTGGAGTGCAATGGCATGATCTTGGTTCACTGCAACCTCTGCCTCCCGGGTTCAAGTGATTCTTGTGCCTCAGCCTCCCAAGTAGCCGAGACAACAGGCATGTACCATGATGACTGGCTAAGTTTTGTATTTTAGATGGAGCTTCACCCTGTTGGCCAGGCTGGTCTCGAACTCTTGGCCTCAAGTGATCCAGCTGCCTCGGCCTCCCAGAGTGTTGGGATTATAGGCGTGAGCCACAGTGTCCAGCCCCCAGGATGTGTGTCTAATGGCTCATGATCTTATGCCCTGCTGGAACTGCCCATTGACTCCACTTGTTGGGTTCAGGATGACTCCATTGCTGATGAGTACACTGTG
The DNA here is from genome assembly GCF_048565385.1 of Saimiri boliviensis. NCBI lineage: Eukaryota > Metazoa > Chordata > Mammalia > Primates > Cebidae > Saimiri > Saimiri boliviensis. The sequence goes on along the minus strand of NC_133460.1, from coordinate 17,657,947 downwards.
GACATCGTGGGGAACCTGCTCTGTCACTTACCGGCAGCCATGATCGACAGGGGGATCTCCCCTAGGGCCTGGGCCACTGCTTTGCACGGCCTCAGAGACTGCCCAGACCTCAACCCCGAGCAAAAGGCTGCAGTGAGGCTCAAGCTCCTGGGACAGTATGGGTGAGGAGCGGCTGGTGATTGGCTTTTGGGGGTGTGGTATGCTCTGCGGGAGGGACACCCAACCTTGGATCTCCTGCCCTGCCAACAGAAGCCTCTGGCTTAGGATGAGATAAAATTCTTATGCTTATTTTGGAAATGTGACCTTTCTTCTTTTGGTTTCAGATTTGCTGTAAAGTGGAATCAATAGTTAGCTGCCCTACAAATCTCAAAGAGTTGTTACTTACACTGCTTGGCATATGAAAGGGAAAATTTGGAAAAGATGGTCCTTTACAGATGCAAGGTGGTGGTATTATTATTGAAGACTCTTTTTTTTTTTGAGACAGGGTCTCACTCTGTCACCCAGGCTGCAGTGCTGTGGCACAATAATGGCTCACTGGGCCTCAACCTCCCTGGGCTCAGGTGATCCTCCCACCTCAGCCTCCTGAGTAGCTGGACCACAGGTGCACATCACTATACCCAGCTAATTTTTGTATTTTTTTTAAGGGATAGAATTTCACCATGTTGTTCAGGTGGGTTTTGAACTCCTGGGCTCAAGGGATTTACCCACCTCAGTCTCCCACAGTGCTGGAATTACAGGCATGAGCCATCGTGCCTGACCCTAGAGACTATTTTTAAGACTAGTTTTAGGTTCTCAGAAAAATTGAGAGGATAGAGATTTCCCATCTCCCTCTGACCCCATACCTGCATGAGCTCCCCATGATCAATATCCCCCACCAAAGTTGTACATTTATTAGATCTGATGAACCTATGTTGACATTATTGTCTTTGGATTCTCATTATCACCCAAAGTTCACTTTACATTAGGGTTCACTCTTGGAGATTTACATACTATGGGTTCAGACAAGTGTATAATAACATGTATTCACTGTTATAGTATCATGTGGAGTATTTTCGCTGCCCTAAAAATCCTTCCGGGTTTTTCTGTTCATTCCTCCCTCACTCCTAATTCCTGGCAACCACTGATGACTTTCGCCTTTTCTAGAATATCATATATTAGGAATCATACAGTAGGTAGCTTTTTCAGATGGATTTCTTTTACTAACATGCACTTAAGTTTTCTCCAGGTGTTTTTTTCGGCTTGATAGCTCATTTCTTTTTAGTGCTGAATAATATTTCATTGTCTTAATGAACCACAGCTTATTTAGCCATTCACCCACAGAAGGACATCTTGGTTGCTTTCAGGTTTTGGCAGTTATGGTTAAAGCTGCTATAAACGTTCATATGCAGGTTTTCATGTAGACATAAGTTTTCAACTCCTTTGCATAAATACCAAAGTGTGTGTTTGCTGGGCTATATGGCAAAATCATGTTTGCTTTTGTGAGAAATCACCAAAATGTCTTCCAAAGTGGCTATATGATTTTGCATTCACACCAGCTGTCACTGCTAATTGGGCAGACCTCCTTTAGAGATGTCACCAAAGATAGTGTAATGCTCTTCGCTGTAGGCATTTATGGTCTATATAAGAATAACAGTGGATTCTGGGTCAGTGCTTTTATTTTATCCTGCCAAATTCAAGAGAAAATTTCTTTCTTATTCTCAGAGAAGACTGTTATGGTAAATTAAAAGGAGGAAATATATCATTGCTCTTCTATTGAGGAGGGAGAGGAAGGAAACATTGTGATGTAAATGGCAGAAATTCAGTAGTTCAATTCAAATGGAAGAGAATGGGAATGTATTGAATTCAGGAATGGAATGTGATGGAAAACTCCATGGTTGGTCTCCAGGCATGGCTGAATCCAGTGTCTCAAATGACATCATCAGGAATACGTTCCTCCAGTCCCTCAGTGGTTCCTTGGTGTGGTCTTTTTTTTTTCCACTTGGTTATATGAATGTCCTCCAATATCCTCTTTACTGCCAGAGATACCAGAGAAAAGAGAGCTTCTCTTATAGTTCCATCAAAATTCCCGGGGATGACTCTGGTTGGTCAGCGTGCGTCACATGCCAGTTTTCTTGGTCAAGGAAATGGGATCATGTGATTGACAGCTTTTCTAAGTATAAGATAGTCTATTCCTGAATGAAAAGGCAACAGATGTTTACTACAGCGTGGTTTTTCAGTTTACTGGCTATTATCTCTTTTTAGACTCCCTCAGTACTGGACAGCTGAGACCACGAAGGACTTGGGACCCTTTCTAGTACTTTTCTCAGGAGAGGAATTAAGCTCTATAGCCATAAAGGTAATGTTGTGCTCCATCTTAAGAAGGCTGAAGGAGTTTGAAGGGAAAGAAAGTGTGGTCAGTTATACACCATTGGGTTTACTGCTGTCTATGGTTCTGGAAGCTTCCTCCCTGCCTCAAAGCTAAGAGGTTTCCAGCTCCGTTCCAGGATGTGAAAGGTTCTGGAAAAGGGAGTGAGGCCACAGCTAAATGAACTCAGGCCCTTTGGTGTGGCCCTCTATGCAGATGTGTGCAGAGAGGTGTCACTTAGCCACCACTCTGCTATTAGTGTGCATGTCACGTGCACACCTGTCCTGGCTCTCACACTGGCTGGTGCCCTATGCACATACATATGTGTTCTCAGTGTATGCAATCATATGTGCAAACACTTTCAGTCCAATAGCAAGTCTTTATTGACCATTAAATTTGGGCAGAGCACTTTTCTTGGAGTAACACTCCAGAAGTTAGTCCAGGCCAAGGGACATGCAAAATGAGCATGAATTGATTATTTTTGTTGCATAACAAAGCCACACCATCTCAAGGGTATAGAACAATTCTCATGTATCTCTTGCTGCCTGATTTGTGGGTCACTGGGACAGCCCTGCTCCGTAAGGCTGTCTCCGGAGCCCAGACTCTAGAACTTGTTCTTCTCACCATGAAGGTGTGAAGCTACCAAAAAAGGGAAGGGATAAGTACAATTCTCCTTATGCCCTAGGCTGGAAATTGGCACGCTATCACTTTTGCCACACTCCAATGGCCAAAGTAAGTTAGATGACCATGCCCAACTTTAATGGGGCAGGAAGGAGTTTCCTTCCACGGAGGAGACTCAGGTGGAGTCTCCCTCTATTGTCCAGGCTGGAGTGCAGTGGTGCAATCTTGGCTCACTGCAACCTCTACCTCCCACGTGCAAGTGATTCTCCTGCCTCAACCTCCCAAGTAGCTGGGATACAGGCAACTGCCACTATGCTCTGCTGGGTTTTATATTTTTAGTAGAAACAGTGTTTCACCATGTTGGCCTGTCTGGTCTTGAACTCCTGAACTCAAGTGATCCATGCACCTCAGCCTCCCAAGTGCTGGGATTACAGGCGTGAGCCACCATGCCCAGCCCTGACGCACAAATGTTATATATCTGTCTAATTGTTTTCCTTTCTTGTTTGTTTCTTTTCTTTTTTTTTCTCTGAAATATTTTATTTTATTTTATTTTTTTAATTGCATTTTAGGTTTTGGGGTACATGTGAAGAACATGCAAGATTGTTGCATAGGTACACAAACGGCAGTGTGATTTGCTGCCTTCCTTCCCCTCAGCTGTATCTGTCATTTCTCCCCATACTATCTCTCCCCACCTCCCCACCCCCCATCCCTCCCCCATTTCCCCCCAACGGATCCCAGTGTGTAGTGCTCCCCTCCCCGTGTCCACATGTTCTCATTGTTCAACACCCACCTATGAGTGAGAACATGCGGTGTTTGATTTTCTGTTCTTGTGTCCATTTGCTGAGAATGATGGTTTCCAGGTTCATCCATGTCCCTACAAAGGACATGAACTCATTGTTTTTGATGGCTGCGTAATATTCCATGGTGTATATGTACCACATTTTCCCTGTCCAGTCTACCATCGATGGGCATTTGGGTTGGTTCCAGGTCTTTGTTATTGTAAACGGTGCTGCAATGAACATTCGTGTGCATGTGTCCTTATAGTAGAATGATTTATAAACCTTTGGATATATATCCAGTAATGGGATCGCTGGGTCAAATGGGATTTCTATTTGTAGGTCATTGAGGAATCGCCACACTGTCTTCCACAATTTTTAAAAAAAATGTTTCCCCGAGTTTTTGGGGTAATGATTGTATCTGGTTACCTAAGTAAGTTCTTCAGTGGTGATTTGTGAGATTTTAGTGCACCTATCAGCCGAGCAGTATACACTTCAATATATTTGCAGTCTTTTATCCCTCACTCCCCTCCTACTCTTCCATCCAAGTCTCCAAAGTCCATTGTATCATTCTTAGGCCTTTGGGTCCTCATAGTTTAGCTCCCCCATATCAGTGAGAACATACGTATATCCATCTAATCTTAAAAAAGTAAACTTCTGAAATTGAAAAAGTCTTGTATCAACACTGAAATCTCAAAAACACAGTATAGAGTTAACAAAACAAAACAAAACAAAATGACCCAGGTTGCAAAAGAATATCCGTAGTAGGGTAAGAAGTAAATAAATAAATCCTAGCTGAATTAATTTAAAGCATATGCAAGCCAAGTTTATATGTAAGAGAAGTGTAAAAGTGAATACCAAATTCAGGGTGACAGTTACTTCTGGGGAAGGAGAAAGGCAAAGAGTGAAGAAGAGACATTAATTATACTGTGATGTTTTATTTTTTAAGTTGGGTTGTGAGGACATGGGTGTTTTGTTGTATTATTCTATGTACTCTTTTTACTGGAAATGTTTAATAAAACAAATAGTACATGCTCCTGGTTAACAAATCCCAATTGCACCAAAGGTAATAGGATGAGAAGCAGGTCTCCCTCCCACCCCAGACGTCTAATTCCCTAGCCTCCCTCTTCAGAGGCAACTGCTGTCCCCGATCTCTTCTGCATCCTTTCAGAAAAATCCTGAATACCTATGTAACAAGTTTTATATAGGTATAAAAATACCTATATAACAAGCCTGGCCAACATGGCAAAACCCCATGACTACCGAAAACACAAGAGTGTATACATACTCTTCTTTAAAAAACACAAAATGGAAAATATCATTCACTCTGCTATGCACACTGCTTTCTAAAAGTTAACTGTCTTAGAGCCGTTGCTTTCAGCCTTAGCTGCACATTAGAATCATCTGGGGAGATTCCAAGGTGGACCAATCCATGGTACCCACCCCAGATCAGCTGATTCAGAATCTTTCGGGGCTGGCTCTGGTTGTCTGTAGAATTCCCAGGTGATTCTTACACATAGCCAGGGTTGAGAACTGCTGGCCTAGACTGTGACTCTAATTCTGAAGATGAGACTAAAAGGGAAGCTACATAGGCTGAGAGGCTTTCTCTCTGGGTGAGCTGGACCCAGTAAGACATAGCTCTTTGTAGGGCTTGATGAATTCCCTGGGCTCATGGACAGGTCTCTCAATAATATCCCAAGTCTTGACAAAGTGCATTCATTCTAGATGAGAAATGGCACTTTCTCGAAGGCAACCCAAAGTTTTCTAAGTTCCCTCATTGCTAGTCTCCATCCAGAATGTTGAGACAACCCTCCTTGACTTTCTTTTCATGATAAATACTGTGTTAGGTAATTTTTTTTGAGATGGAGTCTTACTCTGTCACCTAGGCTCGAATGCAGTGGCACGATCTCGGTTCACTGCAACCTCCACCTACTGGGTTCAAGCTATTCTCCTGCGTCAGCCTCTCGAATAGCTGGGATTAAAGGCATGCACCACCAAGCCTGGATAATTTTTGTATTTTTTGTAGAGATGAGGTTTCACCGTGTTGGCCAGGCTAGTCTTGAACCCCTGACCTCAGGTAATCCACCCACTTTAGCTTCCCAAAGTTCTAGGATTACAGGTGTGAGCCACTGCACCTGGCCTGTGTTAGGCAATTCTTGCATTGCTATAAAGAAATACCTGAGGCCGGGTGCGGTGGCTCAAGCTTGTAATCCCAGCACTTTGGGAGGCCGAGGCGGGTGGATCACAAGGTCGAGAGATCGAGACCATCCTGGTTAACATGGTGAAACCCCGTCTCTACTATAAATACAAAAAATTAGCTGGGCATGGTGGCACGTGCCTGTAATCCCAGCTGCTCAGGAGGCTGAGGCAGGAGAATTGCCTGAACCCAGGAGGCGGAGGTTGCGGTGAGCCGAGATCGCCATTGCACTCCAGCCTGGGTAACAAGAGCGAAACTCTGTCTCAAAAAAAAAAAAAAAAAAAAAAAAGAAATACCTGAGACTGGGTAATTTATAAAGAAAAGAGGTTTACATGGAATACTATGTGGCCATTAAAAGAATGAGAACATGTTCTTTGCAGGGACATAGATGGAGCTGGAGGCCATCATCCTTAGCAAACTAATGCAGGAACAGAAACCAAATACTGCATGTTCTCACTTATAAGTGGGAGCTAAATGATGAGAACACATTGACGCATAGAAGCAAACAACAGATACTGGGGCCTATTGGAGGGTGAAGAGTGGGAGGAGGGAGAGGATCAGGAAAAATAACTAATGGGTCCTAGGCTTGATTCCTGGGTGATGAAATAATTCATACAACAAACCTTCATGACACAAGCTTACCTATGTAACAAACTTGTATGTGTACCCCTAAATAAAATTTAATAAAAGTTAAATTTAAAAAAAAGAAGTCCAGGTACAGTGGCTCACACCTGTAATCCCAGCACTTTGGGAGTCCAAGGCAGGTGAATCACTTGAGCCCAGGAATTTGAGACCAGCCAGGCCAACATAGTGAAACTCTGTTTATACTACCAAAAAAAAAAAAAAATTGGCCTGGCACAGTGGTGCACACTTTTAATCCCAGCTACTCAGGAGGCTGAGCCATGAGAATTGCTTGAGCTCGGGAGGTGGAGGTTGCAGTGAATGGAGATCACATGACGGTACTCCAGCTTAGGCAACAGAGCGAGACTCTGTGAAAAAAAAAAAAGAAAAGAAAAGAGGATTAATTGGTTCATGGCTCTGCAGACTGTACAGGACGCATGATGCTGGCATCTGCTAGCTTCTGGGAAGGCCTCAGGAAACTTACAATCATGGTGGAAGGCAAAGGGGGAGCAGGGCCATCTTACTTGGCTGGCGCAGAAGCTAGGGAGTGATAGGGGAAGTGCTACATGCATTTAAAAGACAAGATCTTGAGAGAACTCACTCACTATTGTGAGGACAGCACCAAGGGGATTGTATTTAACCCTTCATGAGAAATCTGCCCCCATGATCCAATCACCTCTCACTGTGTGAGAGAAGATAAAGAGGTGGACCCCACCTCCAACACTGGGGATTATATTTCGACATGAGATTTGGGTGGGGCACACATCCAAACTATATCAAATATAAAGTTTAGTAAAAATTTTGAAATAGCACCAAGCCAAAAAAGGGATAGGTACACCTACATTTTTTTTTTTTTTTTTTTGAGACAGAGTTTTACTCCCATCGCCCAGGCTGGAGTGCAGTGACATGCTCCACTCACTACAACCTCTGCCTCCTGGGCTCAAGTGATCCTCCTGCCTCAGTCTCCTGAGTAGTTGGGATTGCAGGTGCACACCACCACACCCAGCTACTTTTTGTATTTTGTGTTTTTTTGCTGTTGTTGTTGAGATGGAGTCTTGCTCTGTCACCAGGCTGGAGTGCAGTGGCACAATCTTGGCTCACTGCAACCTCTGCCTCCCGGGTTCAAGTGATTCCCCTTTCTCAGGCTCCCCAGTAGCTGGGACTACAGATGTGCACCACTATACCTGGCTAATTTTTGTATTTTTAGTAGAGATGAGGTTTCACCCTATTGGCCAGGCTGGTCTTGAGCTCCTGATCTCAAGTGATTTGCCCGCCCCGACCTTCCAAAGTGCTGGGATTACAGGTATACGCAACCACATCTGGCCTAAACCTACTTTTTTTGTCAGTATTGTCAGATTGCTCTGCTAATAGTGCACAATTTAACAGTCCCACAGAAAAATGAATGTGCCCAGCGTTAAGTATTAGCACTTTATTTTAGTTTTGACAATCTGGTGAAAAGTGATGTACTTATGTTATTTAGGCTTTATTGGATTATTATTGAGGTTGAATATCATTTTATAGGATTCTTTATAGAGACCACTTTAGTGGGACTAGGGATTAGATTTATATGAGAAGTTGTTATATTAAAGAATAAAGACAGTAAGTAGTATGAGTTTCAACTCTGATTTCAATCTGTATTTAATGAGCTTTAATTATTATTCCTCTTCTTTTATCTTCTCTCACACAGTTTCCTGAGATCCTTCTACAAGCAGCTTCCAAGATGCCCAGGACCCTGCTCCCTAAAGAATTCCTCTGGGCTGTCTTTGAATCTGTTCGGAACGGCAGTGACAAGCTCCCTAGCTCTGTCCCTATGCCTGGTGAGTGTTTCCAGGGTACCTGAGCCAGTGCTGGGCTAGCAATGTTTCAGGCAAGGTCCATGATATCAAGAGGGCTCCTTATGCTGGGAACTAGATTAAATGTCTGCAGAGCAATAGAATGACAAAAATCTATAGGCAAAAGAATTACACTTTTGGGCCAGGTGTGGTGGTTCATGCCTGTAATCCTAGCACTTTGTGAGGCCAAGGTGGGCAGATCACTCGAGGTCAGGAGTTCGAGATCAGCCTGGCCAATATGGTGAAACCCTGTCTCTACTAAAAACACAAAAATTAGCAGAATGTGGTGGTGTGCGCCTGTAGTCCCAGCTACTCGGGAGGCTGAGGCACAAGGATCACTTGAACTTGGGAGGAAGAGGTTGCAAGGTTGCAGTGAGCTGAGATGGTGCCATTGTACTCCAGCTTCGGTGACAGTGAGACTCGGTCTCCAAAAAAAAAGTTATACTTTTGTAAAGTGACCTGGAATCATGACCCATACTCCATATCCAGGCTAGTAGGTTTGATGAGTAAATAGGTGTAACAAACATTTCAGTAGGATTGACTTGGATTAGTGGTTTAACATGGCAGTGAGAGGGCTGGGCTGGGTGGATTTCACACCTGAGTCTACCACTTACTGGCTGTGTGGCTTTGGGTAAGCTGTTTAACCCCTGTGTGTCTCAGTTTTCATTCTTTATCAAATGGGGATAATGAAAGTCTCTATCTTGCTTTAAACCCAGACACATGTTTATAAGAATGCCTTGCATGTAGCAGATCCTTAGTAAGATCCTTTTAAAATTTGATTTTTTTTTTTGTTTTTGAGATGGAGTCTTGCTGTGTCACCCAGGCTGGAGTGCAGTGGTGTGATCTCGGCCCACTGCAACCTCCTCCTCCCAGGTTCCAGCAATTCTACTGCCTCAGCCGCCTGAGTAGCTGGGATTACAGGCATGTGCCACCCCACCTGGCTAATTTTTTTATTATTAGTACAGATGGGGTTTTACCATGTTGTCTAGTCTCGTCTTGAATTCCTGGCCTCAGATGATCCACCTGCCTTGGCCTCCCAAAGTGCTGGGATTATAGAGGTGAGACACCTCACCCAGCGTAAAATTTGATTTTTATAGAGGCAGGGTCTCTTTCTGTCACCCAGGCTGGAGTGCAGTGGTGCAATCATGGCTCACTATGGCTTTGACCTCCTGGACTCAAGAGATCCTTCCACCTCAGCTTTCCAAGTAGCTGGGACTATAGGCATGCACCACCACATTTGGATAACTTTTTTATTTTTTGTAGAGATAGGGTCTTGCTATGTTGCCCAGGCTGATCTCAAACTCTGAGCCTCAAGTGATCCTCCTCCCTTGGTCTTCCAAAGTGCTGGGATAATAGATGTGAGCCACCATGCCTGTCCAAGTGTTAGATATTTTATTATCATTACCATATACCTACTAAGTACAGATTGGGGCCAGGCATGAGAAGACATGGTTAATCAGACCCAATGATAGTAGTTGACAGTCAGTGTTTGCTTTCATCCACCCAACAAATATTCATTAAGCACCAACTATGTGAACAAAGAGCTTACTTTCAAATGGAGGGTAGCAAGACAACAAATTCCATGCATAAGTAAAATATATGGTATATTGTATGAAAAGTGCCAAGAAGGAAAATAAAGCAAGGGAAGGGGCCGGGAGTGTTGAGAGGGGGACTGTCAGGTGAAAAGAGGCCTGTGAAGGAACATCTCATTGAGAAGGTGACATTAGAATGAAGACCCAAGGGAGAATGGGCCATGTGAATATTTTCAGTTAGAGTCTTCCAGGCAGAGAGTGCGACATGATCACTCCTATGAGTGGGAGGTAGGGGCCAGTGTGTTTGGAGGGGAGTGAGAGACAAGGCCAGCCATGTAGCGACTGATAAGGAAATCCTGATGACTTTGGCTTTTACTCTGGGTGGAGACACCATGTGACTTCAAGCAAAGAAGTGTCACAGTTGGATTTATGCCTACTTTGGGTGATCAGCCCTCCATGCATTGTCCTGTTCTCCCATTTTTTTTTCTTGGTGAACGTGGGGATTTTATTGGGTTTTGGAGGTGGCTCTCAGCAGGATGGATGGGGAGCTGGAAAGGCGATGGAGTGGGAAGATGATCTTCCCCTGGAGTTCGGGTGTCCTGCAGCCAATCTCCTCTCCAACTGTCCCCAGCCGAATTCTTCTCAGAGAATTCGCTCCTTCTCTTCTCTCCTTCTCTGCCATGCTGCTCCTCTGCTCCTCTGCTCTTCTGTTCATCTGCTCATCTGCTTATATGCTCATGGAGCCTGGGGTTTGGGGTTTATATGGGTACAAGGATAGTGGGACATGGCAGGACAAAAGGCAACAGTTGAGCACGAAAACAGGAATGCCTGTTCCCATTTAGAGCTGCAAATTTCCAGGCTCAGGTGTTCTCCCATTTTTAAAATGAAAGAAACTGGGGCTTAGAGAGACTAAGGGACTTGTCCAAAGTCACAGAGTTAGTAAATGGCAGTTCTCGTATTTGTACCCAAAGCTGATGGTGACCACCACCGGCTCCCACTGCCCTCAGGGTCTAGCAGTACATGTCGTATTGCAGAGCTCTTACTGTGTTGTGTGTATGTGGTACACAAAAGTAAGGCTTTCCATGCTCAGCGGAAGAAAGCTCTGGTATCAGTGCATAGGTCAAGTGTTCTTTAGTTGGTTCTGGGTATTAACTGCTGCTATGCTTTAGTGATTAATGAATTAGGATTGCTGCTTGGTTTTATATTAATGTGTGCGTGTATGTGTGTGTGTGTGTGTGTGTGTGTGTGTGTGTGTGTGTATGTATGCACTCATTCCACAGATATTTGATGAACACCTACTATGTGCCAGGCTCTATTCTAAACCCTGGACAGACACAGTGATAAGACCAAGCCCTGATGTACTAGTCAACTATTCTGCCCTCTCTAATTCTCTGCTACCGCTGATAATTGTTTTCACTAGAGAGTGGAGTGGGGGTTGGCCTAGGGAGGAATTAGTCCCCTCCAAGTGGCTTATGATAAAGATATTTGAGGACCACAACTGGCATCTTTGATCTGGTCCACTTTTGCCTCTTGATTGGAATCCAGTGAACTTACATTGAAGGTACAATGAGAAGAGAAAGGCCATGGGGCTTGGCAAATGCCCTGGCCACAGGTGGGGTTGGTGCATCTGTCAGGATCAGTGGTGGTCTGCTGCTAGGACAAGAAATCCAGAGTTGCTCTTAAGGATCCTGGAGTTTTCTCTCAGGTTGGGCACATCAGAGCCAGCAAAGACAATATCTCATTTGCATGTTGGTTGGTAACTGGTTTGAGTAGGCAAAATTCACCTTATTCAAAGACCGAAATGGATGAGATTTTCCTGTTGCCAAGGGAAGTGCAACGGGCTCACATCCTTCTCTTTTGGGATGGGAAAGCCACAGCCCCCACTGTGATTTTCATGGATAGCAACTCATCTTCTCAGTTTTTATTTTATTTTATTTTGAGACAGGGTCTCACTGTCACCCAGGCTGGAGAGTAGTGTCACCAAGGCTCACGTGATCTTCCCACTTCATCCTCCTGGGTAGCTGGGACTACAGGCATGTGCCACCATGCCCAGCTAATATTTTGTATTTTTTTTTTAAAAAGAGATGAGGTCTTGCCCTGTGGCCCACACTAGTCTTGAACTCCTGGGCTCAAGTGATCCTTCTGCCTTGGCCTCCCAAAGTGCTGGAATTAAAGATGTGAGCCACCATGCAGCCCATCTTCCCATTTTTATAGGAAGGCTCCTTCATAATTTTGGAACCTTTATGCTGGGTTGCAAACTCAAAGGCATAAGGGGTGAGGTAGGCAATAGAAATTGTGTATTGAGTGCTTACTGTATGTCAGCACTGTTCTAAGTGCTTTATATACGACACAGTCTTCACAACCATCCTATGAAATGATTTTATTTCCATTTTATGGGCAAGAAAACGGAAATACAGAGAGGTTAAATAGCCTTGGATTTGAATAGAAAGTCAGGACCGTTCACCACCAGCTCTTTCTGCCCTCAAGGAATTTGTAGTTTAATTGTAATGTTGCACTGCTCCTAGTTTGTGCATTTGGCTATGCAAAAAGCTGGCGTTTCCTCGACTTTGTTACCCAGTAATTAGCAAGAAATGGCAGAAGTGCGATTCAAACTGGTCCTTGGGCTCCTGCTCTCAACTGCTCTGGCGTCCCTTCAGTGCATAAATCCGACTGGCAAAGAATGTTACTCATTTCAATAAAGACACAGACTAACATTTCCTGAAATTCTCTTTTTTTCCTACATCTCCCCTTTCTTCAGGTTGCCATGGAGTCGTGGCCCCCTCTTCTAATGACATCTTCAAGTTGGCTGAAGCCAATGCCTGCTGGGCCCTGGAGGGCCTGCGGTGCATGGAGGAAGACACATTCATCAGGACCGTGGAGCTGCTGGGAGCTGTCCAGGGTTTCAGCCAGCCTCAGCTGATGACCCTGAAGGAGAAAGCAATACAGGTGAAGCTCACCTCAGGGAGGAAACGTTAAACAGAGGAAAAAAGGAAAACACCAAAAACCAATTCAGCATTTCTGCACATAGAGTCCTCCTCAAGGAGCTTTCACATACATCATCCTGAAATTTTACTGTATCAGCTCAGTGATACTGTGATCTCCTTATCTGAGAAAGGAGGAAATTTTCAGTTCCTCCCTCTTAGGGCTATGGTAGAGAACAGGATAAGATGTGTCTTGGCATCTAGCAGATGTTCAGTGAATCAAGTTCTGTGGATATCCCAATGCCTCTGACCAAGGCAGTTTGCAGGAATTAGGCTGTTTTTTCCCTCCACCTAGAGAGCCCCTGCTGCTGCTTTCATCAGGTTTTCTCAGAATCTGTTGCAAATTTGTCTGAAAATATAACGAAGGAGTAAAAAGAGGTCTGGAAGTAGTTTTCCATCTTTAGAAAGATCCCTTTGTTGGCCAGGTGCGGTGGCTCACACCTATAATCCTGGCACTTCGAGAGGTGGGCAAATCACATGAGGTCAGGAGTTCAAGACCAGCCTGGTTGACATGTTGAAAACCCACCTCTATTAAAAATACAAAAATTATCTGGGTGTGGTGGCGTGCCCCTGTAATCCCAGCTACTCAGGAGGCTGAGTCAGGAGAATTGCTTGAACCTGGGAGGTGGAGGTTGCAGTGAGCTGAGATTACACAAGTGCACTCCAGCTTGGGGGTCAGAGTGAGACTTTGTCTCAAAAATAAATGAAAATAGGTTGGTGTGTTGGCTTATGCCTGTAATCCCAACACTTCGGGAGACTGGGGTGGGCGGATCACGAGGTCAAGAGATTGAGATCATCTTGGCCAACATGGTGAAATCCCATCTCTACTAAAAATATAAAAATTAGCTGGGTGTGATGGCATGTGCCAGTAGTCCCAGCTACTCGGGAGGCTGAGGCAGGAGAATTGCTTGAACCTGGGAGGTGAGGTTGCAGTGAGCTGAGATTGTGCCACTGCACTCCAGCCTGGTGACAGAGTGAGACATTGTCTCAAAAAAAAAAAAAAAAAAAAAAAGAAGAAAAGAAAAAAGGTCTCTTTGTGATCTGTTTTAGCTGTTTTTTTTTTTCTTTCTTTTCTTTTTCTTTTATGATAGAATCTTGCTTTGTTGCCCAGGCTGGAGTGCAGTGGCGCAGTCTCTGGCTTACTGCATACTCTGCCTCTTGGGTTCAAGCAATTCTCGTGTCTCAGCCACCTGCGTAGCTGGGTCTACAGGCACAAGCCACCAAGCCTGGCTAATATTTGTATTTTAGTAGAGATGGGGTTTCATCTTGGCCAGGCTTGTCTCCAACCCCTAGCCTCAAGTGATCTGTTCACCCTGACCCCCAATATGCTGAGATTATAGGCATGAGCCACTGTGCCCAGCCCTGTTTTAGCTTTTTACGTGGTTATGGAATATCTAGTTACCCTCAAGGGTTAAACAATTCAATTTCTTAAAATTATAAATATAACTATATTTATGTATTATATGAGTAGTTCAAGTTTCTCGTAGAAAAGTCAGAAAATAATAAAGAAGAAAATCAGTCATAATTTTTAACCCACTGTTGATATTTTGATAAGCACTGATCAACAGATAAGCACTGATGATATTTTGGTATATATACTTGAAGCTTACTGGACTTCAAGACTATGAGTATACAAATATATATTATTTTATATATTTCATATGTATATTTTATGTTGTTCTACAAAAATTGTATCACACTTAACCTACTATTCAGTAACTTGCTTTCTATACCCAACAGCACAGACTGCATGTTTTTCATATCCAAAATGTAAATCTATATCAGTATTGAATTAATTAATTAATTAATTTTTTGAGATGGAGTTTTGCTCTTGTCACCCAGGCTGGAGTGCAGTGATGTGATATTGGCTCACTGCAGCCTCCACCTTCCAGGTTCAAGCAATTCTCCTGCCTCATCCTCCTAAGTAGCTGGGATTACAGGCGCCCGCCACCACACCTGGCTAATTTTGGCATATTTAGTAGAAATGGGGTTTCACCATATTGGCCAGGTTGGTCTTGAACTCCTTACCTCAAGCCATCCACCTGCCTCGGCCTCCCTAAGTACTGGGATTACAGGCATGAGTCACCATGCTCGGCCTATGTCGGTATTTTAAAT
The DNA here is from genome assembly GCF_048565385.1 of Saimiri boliviensis. Taxonomy (NCBI): domain Eukaryota; kingdom Metazoa; phylum Chordata; class Mammalia; order Primates; family Cebidae; genus Saimiri; species Saimiri boliviensis. The sequence goes on along the minus strand of NC_133460.1, from coordinate 17,642,928 downwards.
AGCTTTGTAATACAGTTAGTCTTCCCTATCAGTGAATTCCACATCGGCAGATTCAACCAACCTCAGATAGAACATATTTAGAAAAAACACTCCAAATAACAATATAACAATAAAAAATAATACACATAAAAATACAGTAGCATTTTTGACATAGCATTTTGTACATATTTACATAGCACTTACACTGCATCAGGTATTATAAGTAATCTAGAGATGATTTAAAGTATACAGGAGGATGTGCATAGGTTATATGCAAATACTACACATAAGATACACATTTTATATGAGGGACTTCAACATCCGTGGATTTTGGTATCTTGGAGGTGTCCTGAAACCAGTCCTTGGTGGAGGTATCCACAGGGGCAACTGCATTTTATTTATGGTTAGTTCTTATTTATTTAGCTAATTGTTAGACTTTTAGGTTGCATTAAAAAAATGCCTCAACGTATGCCTTTATACATATACTGTTGGGTACTTGTCTCATTTACTTAGGCTAACTTCCTAAAGGTAGAATTTCTGGATCAAAGAACAGAAATACTTTAAAAGCTTTTGATACAGATAGCCAAATTGCCCTTTCAAGAGCATGTACAAATTTATATTCTCAACTACTACAATGAGGGTATCCCTTACATTGTTTCTTTCCAGCATCATAAATGATGGTAATTCTTTTTACTTCTTGTCATATGATAAATCAACATGGTCTTCTTTGAGTGTTTTTAATGTATATTTCTTTATGACTTTTAATTATGAAAAGTTAATAAATTTTTCAGTAAACAATGTAAAAAATTTTTACATTTAATTTTTCTTTTGCAAATTCCTTGTTGATGTCTTTTGTCTATCTTTTTATAAAAACAAATACAGTCATCTTTTTATTATTGATTTAAAAGAGAGCTTTATATTAAGATATACCTTGTCTTAAATTTTTATTTATTTTTTTATTAAGGGATAGTTGACAAATACAAGTTATATATATTTATGGTATATACATATATACAATATAATGCTTTGATATATATATATATACATTGGGAGAATGGTTAAACCAAGCTAATTAACATGTCAGTCACCTTTCATGCTTGCCAGTTGTCAGTTTTTGTTGTGAGAATATTTAATATCTACTTTCTTCACAATTATTAAGTACTCAATACATTGTTATCAACTATAGTCACCGTGCTGCACAATAGGTTTCCCTATGTTTGTTTTATTTTTATTTTTTTGAGACAGCGTCTCACTCTGTCACTGAGGCTAGAGTGCAGTGGCACCATCTTGGCTAACCACAACTTCCACAAGTGAGTCTCATGCCTCAGCCACCCTAGTGGCTGGAATTACAGGTGTGCACCACCATGCACAGCTAATTTTTTTTGTATTTTTAGTAGAGGCAGCGTTTTGCCATGTTGGCTAGGCTGGTCTTTAAGTGCTGGTCTCATGTGATCTGTGTGTTTTGATCTCCCAAAGTGCTGAGATTACAGGCTTGAGCCACTGCACCTGACCTATGTCTGTTTCAGATACTGTCTTTGTCCATTCAGGCTGCTATAACAAAACAGTATAGACTGGTAACTTATAAACAGAAATTTATTTCTCACAGTTCTAGGGGGTAAAAAGTCAAAATCTGAAGCACTGGCAGATCCAATGTCTGGTAAGGGTTTGCTTTTCATAGATGGTGCTTTCTCACTGCGTCCTCACATGGTGGAAAGGGGCTAGCATGTAGCTAGCTCTCTGGGGTTTCTTTTACAAGGGCACTAATCCCACTCATGAGGGCTCCACCCTTATGACCTAATCATCTCCCAAGGCCCAATCTTCTAATACTATCACATTGGAGGTTAGGTTTCAACATATGAATTTTAGGGGGACACAAACATTCAAATCACAGTAAATACAATCACCAGCGTGTTCAATCTAATCTGCTTTCTTTTTCACTTATAGGTTTGGGACATGCCTTCTTACTGGAGAGAACACCATATTATTTCCCTGGGGCGCATTGCCCTGGCTCTTAATGAGAGTGAGCTGAAGCAGCTGGACCTCAGCTCCATAGACACTGTGGCTTCCCTAAGCCAGCAAACAGAATGGACCCCAGGACAGGTGGGTGGATGTTTATGAGTCTTTTAACTATTCCATATTTGTAAGAGCTGCCTTCATATCCTTACTGTTAATTTCATCATCACTGTCATTTCTGAGTCTGTTTCTCTTGACTGATTTTTCTCTTAGTTATGGGTCATATTTTCTTTTTTCATTTGCAAGCACAGCAATTTTGATTGGGTGATGAACATTGTGAATTTTACATTGTTGAATACTTGATTTAGCTGTATTTCTTTAGAGAATTGGGCTTTGTTCTGTCTTACACTTAAATTATTTTCAGATCAGCTTGATCCTTTTGATGCTTCCTTTTGAGTTTTATTAGGGCAAGTCTAGAGTGACCTTTATTCTGTGGTTAATTTATCCTCATTACTGTGACATGATTCCTTTGAGGACGTTACCTAATGCTCCATGTATTTCAAGACCTCTCTACTCTGGCTGGTGAGAATGTGAACTATTTCCAGCTCCACCTGAGCTCTGAAAGTTGCTCAGCTTAATCCTTTCTGATTACTGATGACTCTTTTCCTGCCTATGTGGAGTCTCACTCTTTGCATATGCAAATTAGCAATCAGTACTTAACATCTCTGCAGATTTCTGGAACTCTCTGCAGTTTCCTCATCTCCAATACTTTGCCTCACAAGTGATAAGTGCCCTGGCCTTCTGTATCTTCAACTCACCTGGACCACTGGGCTTGTTGGGTTCCTCTTCTTGATCCACGTCCTGGAAACTGCTTTTTGGCAGTAAAAATTTAGAGTTCATCTTGTTCGTTTTTCTTCTTCTGTGATGCTGATTCTGTGTTGTTCAATATCCGGATGCAGTTGTTAGATATATTTTGTTCAATTTTCTAGTTGTTTATGGTGGGAGGACAATTCCTACATCAACTCATCCTTCATGGGCTAAAGAAGAAGTTCTCTGTAGAATTTTAATTGTTTTGATTGGAAGGGAAGTTTAGGGTGTCTAATCCACTGTACTGCTGGAAAGGGAAGTCTTAGCTCTTCCGTATTATCTTCATTCTTAGGCAGCTTTCTCAGTGCTCATTTTCAGCACTAGGCTTATATAGAACCTACTTAGCAAGCTCATAAAAATGTGCCTCTTCTTTATTAGTCTTTGAAAAAGTCCCAGCATTTACTTCACCCATGCAGTTGCCCACCCCTGAGCAACCACTCTGGTCTGTGGTTGAATATGTTGGTTGGCCAGGTCTGCATCAGGGAATGGAGTCCATCTCATCACCATCTCATGATTACATGAGCTGAGTGGAGAAGGATATGTGGTAGGCTGATTAAGGTCCCCCAGAGGTGTTCATGTCTGAGCCCCTGGAAGCTGTGAATATGTTAACTCATGCAGCAAAAGGGACTTTGACGACGTGATTAAGGATTTTAAGATGGGGAGGTTATCCTGGATCATTTGGGTGGGCCTGATGTAATCACAAGGGTCCTTATAAGAGGGAGCAAGGTGGGTCATAGATAAAGAGTGATGTAATCATGGAAGCAGAGGGATATAGAAAGAGAATTGAAGGTGCTCTTTCACTGGTTTTGAAGATGGAGGTTTGGGCTATGAGCCAAGGGAAGGCAGGTGGCCTCTTGAAGCTAGAAGAAGCAAGGAAATGAATTCTTTTTAGAACACCCAGAAGGAACCCATCCTTCCAGTCCATTTTAGGATGTACAGTCTCCAAAACTATAAGAGAATGAATTTGTATTTTTAAAGCCGCTATGTTTGTTGTAATTTGGTAGAGTAGAGCAGTAAGAAGCTAATAGAGGGCAATTCTCTGAACAAAAAGCGTGGCTGCCGAGCAGCCAAAACCAATGAATGTCCCCTTACACTTATGAGCTTTTTGCAATCACTGTTGCCATGTCTCATAATTCTGAGTGGCACCATTCAAACAGAATACAGTGTGAATGGTGACCCCTGGAGCTGGGCAACATGCAGATTCTGGTCATTAGGATTAAATGAGTTAACACTTGAAAACATTTTGAACAATGTCTGGTACGTAGTAGTCAATAAAAATGAGCTGTTTTCATAAGCAATATTGACATCATTGCATTGTCATCATCATCATCATCATCATCATCATCACAGCCCCTTTCTCTGGATTAGTCTCCTCATTTGCAAGATGAGAGGGTTAGCCCCAACAATCTGAGGTTCCTTCCCATCTGATATTCTATAATCCCATGGTTCTTTGACTCTAAAACTGGTTTTGACTAGTTTGAGAAGTGTCACATCACATTGTGCTATTAAAATCATTCTATTTGCAGTCTGGGAGAAACAGAAAAATGCATCCAACTTAGAAACTAGGGTATCTCTTTCCCTTCACACCGATTTTAATTCTCATGGATGGCAGTGAGATTTATCAATGTGTTTGAAGAGGATATGAAAACCTAACATTTGCATGTATCATTTGCAGTCAGTTCTTCAACTTTAGCTCCCAATCAAACCTTAAATGCATGTTTCTAGATTAATAGTCAGACCTGACGGAACTACATTCACAGATAGTTCAGCTCAAAAACCAATATAAGGAAAAAAACTATTATAGAAGCCAGAGGGATGAAGAGAAAGATTGAAATCTTACAGCTACTCATTTTTCAGCAGTTAATATTGTCTAAAAGTGTTGGTATTAATTGTCTTGGAGTCATTACATATACGCTGGTCTAGTCATTCAAGGAAATATATTTTAACTTATCACCTTGCAGGCTGAGCTTGCATTTTCTGGGTTTCAGTGGCAAGGACAGTTTAATACCATATCTTCAAAGTAATTTTATTTAAATTGTATTTTTGCACTTGCATTTTAAAGTGAGCATGCCTGATAGTTGAGGAGCCCAAATTGCTCTGAGTCAACTAGTGAAACCTGACTGTGAAGACTTAATAAGAAAAATTTGAAAGCTAACTTGAATCTCTATCTTTTCTCCATAGCCAAACATCTTCACTGGCTAAGAGTATAGGCCCTGGAATCAGACTGCCTGGATTTTGATCCTAGAACCTTTATTTTCTAGCTGTGTGACTTTGACCTAGTTACTTAACGTCTCTGTGCCTCAGTTTGCTCATCTGCAAGTAGGGATACTATTAACACTTACCTCATAGGGTTATTTAGGAGGATTTGACGAAATGGTATGTGTAAAGTGGCCTAAGTAGTGCCAGCACACAGTAGGCACTCAATAAATGTTAGCTATTACCAGTTTGGATGTACATTTCCATTACGTCAAAGACATTTAAGTCTAAGCATGGTGTTACTGAATCCCCCGCCCCCATAGTAGCTGTGAGCTTTGTAATCACAGAGGACAATTTGATGAGGACGTGGACCAGTCTGATTTTCAGAAACATGAGAAGTCTTCCTGAAGCCAATCTATCACATGAAGGCAGCAAAATGAAGCATGTCAAGGAGTATATATTGTCTGTGACTTCTGTAGGTGACTCACTCGGATGTTATTTCATTCATTCATTCGTTTACTCAAGAAGTACTTATTGAAATCCTACTATGTGGCAGGCATTATGCTAGGTGCTGGGGACTCATTGGTGAACTACCTGGATGTGGTCCTTTTCTTTGGGGAGTCTACTTGGTGATACAGACAAAAAAGTGAGTTATCAAAGTGAAAAATTTGAAAAATTATGATAAGTGATAGGGAAAATGGACAAGGTACTCACGGGAATAATGGGAAGAGAGGCTGTTTGAGATGGAAGAGTCCAGAGGGCAGCTTTCTCTGAGTAGGTGGCATTTAAACAGACCTGAGGGGTGGGAAGCACCAGCCCATGAAAACGGAATTTCATTGCAGTGTTTCACAGTCTTCCTCAACCCTTTCTCTCAAAACTGTAATGATCTATATTGTATGATGGCGATGACTAACATTAAAGGGAAATGGGGGCCAGGCATGGTGGCTCACACCTGTGATCCCAACACTTTGGGAGACCGAGGCAGGTGGACCATTTGAGACCAGGAGTTTGAGACCAGCCTGGCCAAAATGGCAAAACCCTGTTTCTACTAAAAACATAAAAAACTAGTTGTATGGTGGCGGGTGCCTGTAATCCCAGCTACTAAGGAGGCAGAGGCATGAGAATTGCTTGAACCCCAGGAGTTGGAGGTTGCAGTAAGTCAAGATCACGCCACTGCACTCCAGCCTGGGCAACGCAGTGAGACTCTGTCTCCAAAAAAAAAAAAAAAAAAAAAAAAAAAAAGGGTGGGGGGGAATATTGACTATAGCCTATGATTTTCACTTCCAATTAGATGTTTGTCCATGGATGTCTCCTCATCTTTGCCTTGTGAGCTCTTATAATCTCTTTTACCTGCTCCCATGAGCACTGAGGGAGTCAGACTTTATTTGTTTTGTGAGATAGTCTCACCCTGTTACCCAGGCTGGAGTGCAATGGCGCGATCTTGGTTCACTGCAACTTCCACCCCCCAGACTTAAGCAATCCTCCCACCTCAGCTTCACAAGTAGCTGGGACCACAGGTATGTGCTACCACACCTGGCTAATTTTTGTATTTTTTTTTTTTGTAGAGACAAGGTTTTACCATGTTGGCCAGGCTGGTCTCAAACTCCTGACTTCAAGTGATCTTCCTGCCTCAGCCTCCTATAGTGCTGGGATTACAAGTGTGAGTCACTGCGCCCAGCCCAGACTTCATTTTACAGTTGATCTTCATAGGATTGGCTTGGATACTTCCTCATGTCCTACATAGGTAGATTAAATGAATCAGCCTATGTTTAGTTACAAGTGGCAGAAACAAAAACTGGCTTGATTAAGAAAAGGGGCTGGGCATGGTACACAGTGGCTCGCACCTGCAATCCTAGCACTTTGGGAGTCCAAGATGGGCAGATCACTTGAGGTCAGGAGTTTGAGACCAGCCTGGCCAACATGGCAAAACTACATATCTGCTAAAAATACAAAAAATTGGCCTGGTGTGATCGTGCTTGCCTGTAATCCCGCTACTTGGGAGGCTGAGGCACAAGAATCACTTGAATCCGGGAGAGGGAGGTTGCAGTGAGCAGAGGTCATGCCACAGCACTCCAACCTGGGCAACAGAGTGAAACCTTGTCTCAAAAAAAAAAAGTGGAATTTATGGACTCCCATAACTGGAAAATTCAGGGATAGAGTTCAGGTACAGCTGGATCCAGAATCTTCAAAATTCTTGGTGGGACTGTCTCTCATCATGCTTTTGAATTTTGCTTTTCTTTGTGTTGGCTTCATTGAGAGGCAGGCTCTTCTCCACATGGTGGGTTCCGGCAGATTCTTGTCTATATCCTTATAAGTTCAAGTCCATAGTAAAGAAAGATTTGCTCGTAATGTTCCACTCAAAGTTCTCGTTGGCTCTGGTTGAATCACTTGTCCAATCCAGAACCAGTGACTTCAGCTAGGCCAAGATATGAACTGAGTTCTATTACTTCTGCAACTCAGTATGCAGTTAGCTTTGACTGAACCACATGAAGTAGGAATATAAGAGGGGGGGTTCTCCAGAGAACGTTATAAGTGATGAATAGCCACTGTGCTAGAATTATGGAGACCTATGCATCAGCCACCTTAAATCAAGGCTTAGTTTAAAATACTCCAACACCAAAGCATTTTTTGTGCTACTCAGTGGAATTGAAGAGTGAATGTTGGGACTGAAGGGACAAACATATTTTTGTAGGATCATAGAGGAGGAAAAATTCATTCTGGCTGGAATGTTTTGAAAAAGGTGACATTTGAGTTGGATCAAAAAAAAAAAAGATGGCTGGATTCTAACACTTGGAAGTGCAGAGGGGCATTTTATATGAAAGGACTGGTTTGAGCAAAGGCAAAGGTACATGAAATTATAAGGTTTTGTGGAGAGGTTGTGAAAAGGCTGGGCATGGTGGCTCATGCCTGTAATCCCAGCACTTTGGGAGGCCAAGGTGGGCAGATCACTTGAGGTCAGGAATTCAAGACCAGTCTTGCCAACATGGCGAAACCCTGTCTCTACAAGAAAATACAAAAAGCCAGGCATGGTGACATGCATCTGTAATCCCAGCTACTTGGGTGGCCGAAACATGAGTCGCTTGAACCTAGGGATGTGGAGGTTGCAGTGAGCTGAGACTGCACCATTGCACTCCAGCCTGGGTGACAGAGCAAGACTCCATCTGAAGAAAGAAAGAAAGAAAGAAACGTAGAAAAAGATGCTGGAAAAGTTTGACTCCTGATGCAGAAGAACTTGTATGTCCAAACTGTCTGAAGGTCAAAGCGTGACTGAAGGAAATAAGCAGCAGACACAGACACAGGACACAAGTGCCTTTAATACTGCTGAAGGATATAAGAGATTCTTTGCCTGAAGACACCTCCATAGATCAGACAACATATTCAGTTGAAGTAGTATCTTAATGACACTAACTTGGATGCAGAGGCCAGGATGGTTTGGATTCCAAAGGAGTGGGATGGGAGATCAGTCAGGAGACTACAGCAAAGCTTATTTATCCCCTCAGGCCTGGGGACCTTGATCATTCCTGGATAGTTTATCTTTTATTCTTTCTCATGTTTTTAGGCTGAATCCATTTTGCAAGGGTTCCTGGATGATTCTGGCTACCGTATTCAGGACCTGAAGAGCTTTCATTTAGTAGGACTTGGTGCAACCCTGTGTGCTATAAACATCACTGAAATTCCACTTATAAAGATCTCAGAATTCAGGTAACTAAAATACAAATGTGCAAAATGGCAAATGACTTCATTAATCCATCCATCCATCCATCCATCCATCCATTCATCCAGATGTTCAGCTTCCTGACACTATACACCTCTCTGGGCTAAAATCCCACTGGGCTAATGGGATAAGCTGGATCTGCTCTCCCTGCGGAGCCTACCTAACTTCTGAACATTTTGAGTGTGTGTGTGTGTGTGTGTGTGTGTGTGTGTGTTTGGATGAAGAGTCCAAGCTCAGACTATATCCCTCCCTCTTTAACAGGGTGGTAGTGGCCAGAATTGGGAAACTGCTCTGCAGCATGCATGTCTTGGCCGAGTTTAAGAGGAAGGCAGAGGTTGTGTTTGGGGATCCCACTGAGTGGACCAGCTCTGTCTTGCAGGAGCTTGGGACCATTGCAGGTAAGACTCACCCTGAGCATGCCTTTCTCTCTGTTCAAACTTAAATGTGAGGGCACAAAATAAAACATGATCCTTGGCCACGTGTAGCAAATATCCGTGGCGTTACAGTGGAACCTACATTTCACGATTTGAAGTTGCAGATCTGCAAATCTGCTTTTAAAACAAGCTCTCTTGGAGATTCTTGTGTACAATCACGTTTGGAAAACCACTGGTTTAGAATGTGATTTAATTGGCCCCTAAGTAGGTTTATACACAATTTGGAAGTGTGTAAATTGAAGCTTCTTCTGGGCATGCATTTCACTGTAGGAGGCCAATCAGGGCTAATGTGACCTATATTTTTTTTTTCCTGAGTTGATGAGGGAACTTGATTCCCCAGTGTGATTTCCAGGCCCTTTTGTAAAGAATGATGCTTGCTAGAACACTTGGATCTGTGCATTATGCAGCCCCATTAATAAAACAAGCGGAGTTCTGATGGCTTGAACTAAACCCCCATGATTCCTTTTTCTCCCCAGCTGGATTAACTAAGACAGAGCTCCGGATGCTTGACAAGGATTTGATGCCATATTTCCAGCCATCAGCAATAAAATGCCTTCCTGATGAGATATTCAAAGTAGGTGCTCAGTTCTTCAAAGAGAAATGGGGGAGCTTGACCCCATTTCAAATCACACAGGGACACAGGTGATGGGCCTCAGAATTCAGGGGCTTGTGACCAGACTCTGCTGTTGGGGTCAGAGGAGATCTGTATAATTTTAGGTGTTTTCTTTTTTTTTTTTTTTCTTTCTTTCTTTCTTTCTTTTTTTTTTTTTTTTAAAAAAACAACATTATTTTCAGCCAGGCGCGGTGGCTCACACTTATAATCCCAGCACTTTGGGAGGCCGAGGTGGGTGGATCACGAGGTCAAGAGATCAAGACCATCCTGGTCAACATGGTGAAACCCTGTCTCTACTAAAAATACAAAAATTAGCGGGGCATGGTGGCGTGTGCCTGTAGTCCCAGCTACTTGGGAGGCTGAGGCAGGAGAATTGCTTGAACCCAGGAGGCGGAGGTTGCGGTGAGCTGAGATCACGCCATTGCACTCCAGGCTGGGTAACAAGAGCGAAACTCTGTCTCAGAAAACAAACCAAAAAACCAAAAAACATTCTTTTCTTAAAATTATAATATGTGTTTTAATTATACTTATTTTTATGGTTACCTTCTCTTCTTCTAGCAAGTGGTGTTGATTTTCTATTTATGGTGGTACGACAGGTTCATACACCCTTATGAAAACCTTTGGGGACAGATATAGTTCAGAATTCAGAATTTCTTAGATTTTAAAAAGATCACTCTGGCCAGGTGTGGTGGCTCATGCCTGTAATCCCAGCACTTTGGAGGGCCGAGGTGGGTGGATCACCTGAGGTCGGGAGTTTGAGACCAGCCTGACCAACATGGAGAATCCTGTCTCTACTAAAAATACAAAATTACCTGGGCGTGGTGGCACATGCCTGTAATCCCAACTACTCAGGAGGCTGAGGCAGGAGAATCTCAGGAGACGGAGGTTGTGGTGAGCCAAGATTGTGCCACTGCACTCCAGCCTGGTTAACAAGAGTGAAACTCCATTTCAAAAAAAAAAATCACCCTGTACATTTACTGTATGTAATTTCGTACCCCTAGCAGTGTCTTGGGAAGCACCTTATAAGCAAACACATTAATATTTCTTTGAAGAAATCTATGACAAGCCACACTAATTTGAATAATTAGAGACTATAAATAAATAGCCTCACATCACTTCAGGTCAAGTTTTGCTGATAAGTAAGTTTGACTTAAACTTTGGGAGAAAACTTTCAGTTTTCAGATTTGTTTTTTGGACTTCAGAATTGCAGATGAGGATTGTGGACCATTGTAACATTTCCTTTAAAAATACAATTAAACAAAAATATTTTAGTTGATTTAGGCCAGGTGTGGTGGCTCATGCCTATAATCCCAGCACTTTGGGATGCTGAGGCAGGCCAATCACCTGAGGTCAGGAGTTTGAGACCAGCCTTGCCAACATGGTGAAACCCCATCTCTACTAAAAATACAAAATTAGCTGGGCCTGATGGCAGATGCCTGTAATTTCAGCTACTTGGGAGGCTGAGGCAGAAGGATCACTTTAATTCGGGAGGCTGAGACAGAAGAATCACTTTAATTTGGGAGGCAGAGGTTGCAGTGAGCTGAGACCACATCATTGCACTCCAGCCTGGGAAACAAGAGTGAAACTTCACCTCTCTCTCTCTCTCTCTCTCTCTCTCTCTCTCTCTCTCTCTCTCTCTCTCTCTGTCTCTCTCACACACACTATGTATGTACATATGTTTTCTATATCTATATCTATATATATATTTTAGTTGATTTAAAGAAAAGCATTAGGAAAATCACAAGAGAACAGGTGAAAACTGCTATGGAAAAAATTGAGAGGGTGAAATTGGATCAATTGAAGTAAGTGAAGCAGGGTATCTAGTGACAGGACCTTGATTTCTGTCTGTGTACAAGATTAGGGGAGTGTTTGGTGGGAATAGTCTGCTCTGATGAGGCAGTGACCCTGGTGTTCCTGCTTGCTGGGTCATGTGGGAACACATTTTGTCCACCACTCCTGGATAAAACACACAAACCAGGCTCGACAAACTCGCCCCGTGCCACATCACTGGTTCATTTCAAGAAAGATAGCCTACCTTCAATCACTTCAGCACCCTGGACAGTTCCCAGCACATTGCGGCTTAATAGCTGTTTGAGGGCAATACATAGCAGTCTTCCAGGCCATTGAGCAGATATACCTGCTTCCCCTCTGGGGCACTCTGCATGGGACAAGCAGCTTGGTCTTGGATGCTGGCATTTTGCTAAGCACTTTCTCTTGGTCTTGTTTGGAGTGCTGTTGTTCTGCTTCCTTCTACAGGTATCTATTCCGGAAATCCCTACTGACCTGAAGTGATGTGAGCCTATATTGTGGCAGGCTCCAGGGTAGGTGCACCTAAGGATGCACAGGTGAAGGGGTTATCACACAGTGCCTTCAGGGGCTAGAAAGGTAATGTAAAGTGCAGTCGGCCGGGTAGAGACTGAAGTGAACTGGAGGGCCCTGCCTGAATGTGGAGGCTGCTTCTAATCCCTAGCACATTCATGCATTGTGACCATGTGGGCCCAGTATTGCTGAATTTTCCTTTTTACTTTTTTGGAGAAGTCAGAAATCTTCATTTTCATATGGAATTGCCTGATAATTAAATGTTGGCAGCCAATCTGAATTTATTTTTGCAAACACAGTGCCGTAGGCCTAGAGATTCAATCTGGCTTGTGGGTCGCAAGTCAGCAACATTGATAAAAGAGATACTTTTTAGAATATAGACTCTGTGTTAATGGTATATGGAACCTGCCCTTCCTCTCTCTCTCTCTCTCTCTCTCTCTCTCTCTCTCTCTCTCTCTCTGTGTGTGTGTGTTTGTGTGTGTATGTGTGTAGTGAGAAGATAGGAGGTGATGCTGAATTTTATTTTAATTTTTTTTGAGACAAAGTCTCACTCTGTTGCCCAGGGAGTGCAGTGGCACAATAATAGCTCACTGCAGCCTTGATCCCCTGGGATCAAGCAATCCTCTCACCTCAGCCTAAGTAACTAGGACCACACATCTGGCTAATTAAAGAAAAACTTTTTGCAGAGATGGGGGTCTTACTGTGTAGCCCAGGCTGATCTCAAACTCCTGGGCTCCATTAATCATTCTGCCTCAGCCTCCTAAATTGCTGGGATTATAGGCGTGAGCCATGGTGGTTGAGTGGCCAGATGCTGAATTTTGGAGGACAGCTGGTGATGAAGGAACAGTGTTCCAGGCAGAAGGAGGTGCGCAGAAAGGTTGGTACCCACTCTCCTGGAGTGAAGAGTGTCAGGTGTGAGGCTGGAGAGGTGGGCAGAGCTTTTTTCCAGGAGCCTGAGCTGTGTTCTGGAGTGGGGTGCCGGGAAGGGCTCTACGCAGAGGGATGTGATTCCAGAGAAGTATCTACCTGGACAAGAGAGGAATAGAGGAGAGGAAGGGATGAGGGAGCTTAAGCACCTTTCCCAGATTCTCCAGGGCCTTTAGAAAATAAGCGGGATGATATAGAGTCCCTTCTATAAGAGCGGCATCCTTCCATCCCATTGTATTCCAGTTCCAACAAGTCACCAAGTCCTTTGAGCTGGAAATGACTTCAAAAGACACCTTTTTTCACAGTCCTTGAAAAATTTCCTACTCGTGTTGTCCATGGCAAACATCACCAATAAATGACCACACTTTCCCTCCATGGAGCAGTCACAGGGCTCATCACATGGTGCTCAGACAGACAAACCAAAGGATCAGAATCAGTCAGCAGAGGGAATGAGTTCTCTATGCTGTCCCACATTTATCCCCAAAGCCCAGAGAGGCTGTATAGTTTGTCCAAGGTGACACAGCAAGCATGTGGCAGAGCTGGGGCTCAGATTCAGGCGTTTGGTCTTTAGGGCCTCTGTTTCCTTCTCCACATCAGTGTTTCAGGAGGTGGAAGATGTGAAGCATTGGTAAGGTGTCTTGCGTTGCGTTAAACAACATTGCCGCATAGGGCGGAAATCGTGCCTCCCTTTTCAACTCTCCATTACTACTTCTAATTACCTCAGGGAGGAAGTGTCAGTTTGGGACTAGAATGTCCTTAACACCTATATAGCACATTTTATATTCTCTCTCTCTTTTTAAGAGGCCAGGGGTTCAGATATTGTTGGTGGACAAATCTAGCGAGGGGTCAACAATATTGTTTTATTTTTATTTTGTGGCTTCTATTTAATGCTTGCTTATGGCAAGTCTGGCGGCTTTCCATTTTTGGAAATTTCCATTTAAAAATTTCTATTTTTAAATGCATTTATTTTGTAGTGCAAGAGTGATCTAATTTTAAGGAAACATCTTAAAGAGGACCACACATGATACAGGAAAGGGGATGGCGAAGTCGTGCGCATCCTGCGCGGATGCCCTAAGTGTGGGAAATCCAGGAAGGGGTCCCGAGTGAGGGTGCTGCCCCTTTGCCTCCCGCAGGAGCTGTCCGCAGAACAGATCGCCTCCCTGGGCCCGGAGAACGCAGCGGCGGTGACCCCTGCCCAGCGCCGGCAGCTCAGTCCGCTGCAGCTGCAGAGCCTCCAGTGGGCGCTAGATGGCGCCAAGACTCACTCCTGGCAGGACGCGCCCGCGAGCGCCGGTCCCTCTAGGACCCCATCCTCGCGTTCTCCCGCAGGTGAGCAGAGCCGCTCTCTGCCCCGTGTCCCAGCTCCACTCTCCTTCCCTGTCCGACCTGCCGGGGCTGGGCCGGGAAGATTCTTAAGATTTAGGGCGGGGTCTCTGACAGTCACTGGGGATTCTGCTCTCAGTGAAAAACCCAAAGTCCTATCAAGCTTCCCTACCAAGCTTCAGAATTAATGATTCTTAACTGTGGCTTCCCTTTCCAGTTCCCCAGCCCCTATCCAGAACCCATCGCATCAGAATCTCAGAACAAAATTCATTTCAACGGCTCCTTTGCAAACTCCCTCCTTACTGTCCAATAATAAAGTATTATTATTGAGTCAGAGTGTTACTCTGTCGCCCAGGCTGAAGTGCAGTGTTGCGATCTCGGCTCACTGCAACCTGCATCTCCTAGGCTCAAGCGATTTTCCCACCTTAGCCTCCAAGTAGCTAGGATTACAGGTATGTGACACCACACCCTGTTAATTTTTGTATTTTTAGTAGAGATAGGGTTTCACCATGTTGGCTAGGCTGGTCTTGAACTCCCGACCTCAGGTGATCCTCCCACCTAAGCCTGCCAAAGTGTTGGGATTACAGGCATGAGCCACCAAGCCCAACTTGTCCAATATTAATTAATTCAACCCGTGTTTACTGGGCACCTACTATGCTCCAAGTCTGCAGTAGGGGTGGGAATACAGAGGTGAGCAAGATAGATAAGGCCCTCTTACAAAGGAAGAAGAAATTTCAAATCTGACAAGACCACTCCACCTTTCCCTGACTCCACTGTCTCCCTCTGCTGCCTTCACCTAGGGATGGTGAATTGGAGTATTCCCCATTCTGCAGCCACAAGTGGCCAGAGGTGGCTTTTGAAAATATAAACCATGCCTCTTGATGTATTATATTATTACTTTAAAAAACTTTTCATTAATGCTGGGGGCGTTGGCTTATGCCTGTAATCCCAGCACTATGGGAGGCTGAGGCAGGCTGATTAGCTGAGGTCAGGAGTTTGAGACCAGCCTATCCAACAAGGTGAAACCCCATTTCTACTAAAAATAGAAAAATTAGCCAGGTGTGGTGGTGGGCACCTATAATCTCAGCTAGTCAGGAGGCTGAGGCAGGAGGTTTCAGTCAAGCAACACGTCCTCTGTCTTCTCTGGGCACCTGCACACGCCATTCCCTACTCCTGGGACACTATCAACCTGGCTAAACCCATCTTCTTCTCACCTTGTGCCTCACATGAGACATCACTGACTTTAGGAGTTTTTCTGATCCACATGTGTTCCCTGTGTGTCCCCCATTTCAGCATGCAGCCCCCTGCCTCATGCTCACCAGAGTACATGTCTCCCCTCCCCGCCAGGCTGCCCTGAGAATTCAGTGAGGGCAGGGGACATTGCTGGCTTGTTAGAAGTTATCTCCCCAGAGCATAGTCCAAATGTGGTGTTAAGAACAGAAGGCATCACAAAGAAGTGAGAAAACAAAGGGAAAGGGTGAGAGCTGTAAGAAAGGCAGGGAGGCCATTTCTGCCCAAAATGCAAAAATTAGTTGGGTGTGGTGGCACGTGACTTAGTCCCAGTTACTAGGGAAGTTGAGGTAGGAGAATCACTTGAGGCAAAGGCTACAGTGAGGCAAGATCATGCCATGGCACTCCAGCCTGGGTGACAGAGCGAGACTCTGTCTTAAAAAATTTATTTATTTATTTATTTTATGGATGTTGTCAAATCCCCTGCAGAAAGCTGGGACTGGTTTTCTCTTGAAACAGCAGTATCAGAAAGTGACAAGGGTCCCTGATAAAGATATTCCCTAAGGCCAGGCACGGTGGCTCACACCTGTAATCCCAGCACTTTGGGAGGCTGAGGAGGGCAGATCATGAGGTCAAGAGATCAAGACCATCCTGGCCAACATGGTGAAACCCCATCTCTACTAAAAAAATACAAAAATTAGCTGGGTGTGGTGGCGCATGCCTGTAGTCCCAGCTACTCAGGAGGCTGAGGCAAGAGAATGGCTTGAACTGGGGAGGCAGAGGTTGCAGTGAGCCGAGATCTCACCACTGCACTCTAGCCTGGTGGAAGAATGAGACTCTGTCTCAAAGAAAAAAAAAAAAAAAAATTCCCTGCATGTCTCCAACTGGGCAAGTTCCTGGATGCTCCTTCTTCACTTACCCCAAAGACCTAAGTGAGGGCTGCCATTGGGGGAGCCCTTCTATGGACCAGACCCTAATCTTTTGTTTCCTAAACTTGCTTAATTATCAGAATCACCTAGGAGAGATGCTTAAAACACAAATGACCGGGCCTCCTGGCAGACTTGCTAAGTCAGAATCTCCAGGGGATCCTGGCATTGGCGTTTTTAACAAGCTCCCTTGGGTGACTTTTATGAGCAAGGCAGATCTAGTACCTGCTGACTCACACAATCTCATTGAATTCTCACTCCCCCCGCCCCCTCCTCTTTGGGTGTCATTGTTCCCATTTCAGAGATGAACAAACTCAAGGTTCTGCATCAAGTGGCCCCAGAGGGAGACTTGGGGAGTTGGATGTGATGTGTCCACCTTCTGCTTGCTGCTTCGACTTCATGTACACTCTTACTTTGTGTTTGCTTTCAGGAGCTCCCCTGTTGTGGGGTCTTTGGCTTGGTTGTCCCCTGCTGGTTCAAATGGCCAAAATCCTGTGGTGAGTGGCCTGAGCGCATCGTCCTGTGTTGCCCCCTGCAGCTGGCCAACATGTGTAGAGACAGGATGCTCCAGATGGTGGGAGACCCTTCCCCGGATCCAGACCCTCACCTAGGGCAGGGACACCCTGGGGCCTTGATGGTTAAAAGGCACCAAAAGGAAAAATAATTATTAAAAATAATATTTCAAATTATTTTTAATTTTTTAAATTTTAATTTTTGTGGGTACATAGTAGGTATATATATTTATGGGGTACATGAGATGTTTTGATACAGGCATGTGATGTGTAATAATCACATCATGTAAAATGGGGTATCCATCACCTCAAGGCTTTATCTTTTATGTTACAAACAATCCAATTATACTCTTTTAGTTATTTTTATTTTTTATTTTTTGAGATGGAGTCTAGCTCTGTCTCCAGGCTGGAATGCCGTGGCGCAATCTCAGCTCACTGCAACTTCTGCCTCCTAGGTTCAAGCAATTCTCCTGTCTCAGAGGCCTCCCAAGTAGCTGGGACTACAGGCATGCACCACCATGCCAGGCGAATTTTTGTATTTTTAGTAGAGATGGGGTTTCACCATCTTGGCCAGGATGATCTCGATCTCTTGACCTTGTGATCTGCCTGCCTTGGCTTCCCAAAGTGCTGGGATTACAGGCAGAGCCACTGTACCTGGCCTCTTTTAGTTATTTTTAAACGTACAATTAAATTACTATTGACTATAGGATTGGGTGGGGTGGCTCATACCTGTAATCCCAGCACTTTGGGAGGCCGAGGCGGGTGGATCACCTGAGGTCAGGAGTTCAAGACCAGCCTGGCCAACATGATGGAACCTTGTCTCTACTAAAAATACAAAAATTAGCCAGGCATAGTGGCAGGTGCCTGTAATCCCAGCTATTTGGGAGGCTGAGGCAGGAGAATGGTTTGAACCTGGGAGGCAGAGGTTGCTGTGACCACTGCCCTCTAGCCTGAGTGACAGAGTGACTCTGTCTCAAAAAAAAAAAAAAAAATCCCGAAAATAATCTATTGACTATAGTCACCCTGTTGTGCTATTGAACAGTAAGTCTTACTCATTCTTTCTATTTTTTTGTACCCTTAACCATCTCCCTCCTCCCTCCAGACTCTCTCATTACTCTTTCCAGCGTCTGATCAGTGTCCTTCTGCTCTGTCTCGACGTGTTCAATTGTTTTGATTTTTGATCTTGCAAATTCTTAAGCCCACCCGTCTCCTCAGCAGGGAGACTTTCTCTGTCTCATGGCAGCCTCTTTTGTTTTCCAGCTTGGAGACAGAGAACCTGTGTGGAATGAAGTGGGTTTTCTTTTCTTTTCTTTACTTTTTTTTTGAGGCGAAGTCTCTCTTTGTCACCCAGGCTGGAGAGCAGTAGCCTGCGATCTCAGCTCACTACAACCTCTGCCTCTGGGGTTCAAGCAATTCTCCCACCTCAGCCTCCTGAGTAGCAGGGATTACAGGCACCCGCCACCATGCCCGGCTAATTTTTTGTATTTTTAATAGAGACAGGGTTTCATCATGTTGGTCAGGCTGGTCTTGAACTCCTGAACTCAAACAATCCACCCGCCTCGGTCTCCCAAAGTGCTGGGATTATAGGTGTGAGCCACTGTGCCCGGCCAAAGGGTGTTTTTTTGTTAACAGCACAAGGCCCTTACAAACAAGTTACTGCCCTCGCTTTAGAGAGATGCCAGAGACAGGCAGTGTAAGAAAAGGCACCATTTTAGCCAGGGCCTGATCTGGTTTCCCCTTGGACTTAATTTCACTTCCTTGGAGCTACAGGCTACATTGGATTTTTCCTCGATGATATTTAGCAGAGCTGAAATAAATGAATCCCTCAGCAGAAGCCAATATTCTTGCCTGATTGCTGGGACTAATTGATGTTTTGGTGGGCATTGCATTGGTTGGAAATTAAAACATTTAACATGGCTCAACGTTAAATCAATTTAAAAATACATTTTTCAGATGTCTTCCATTTCCTTGGGACTCAGCTGAATGGATGGCTGTGAAGTTATCATTAAACTTTCAAAATATTCCCTTTTTTTTGGTGGAGATGGTGGTGGCTCTTCTGGCTTTAAGTGGCTCTGGGCTTTGGGGGATTGGCTGAAATAAAAAAATAAAAATACGTTGGGTAAGTCAGTCACTGGTGTGATATCCTGGTGTGGCTGAACAAACTCTGTTCACTGGCTGGATCCTTCTAGGATGAAGTTACTTCTGGAAATTGCCAGGATACTTTTAGTCTTAGATTTGGGAAGCCAGGGCTCAGGGAAGGCAGGCAGCCATGGTGTTTGCCACCTCCCAGGCAAACACCTTCTGGAAGACAGCATCACAGCTGCTTGGCATGGCGTTGCTCTGCTGGCATCCCAGGTGCTTCTGTTCTGCCACCAGCACACCTTGGGTTCGCCTCCTAGTCACCCATCCACAGTAGGCGTCTCATCTGGAGATGAGAAGAAAACCCTGTATGTTTCCAAAAATCTGTGCTGTCCCATAAAAGGCCAGTAGATTTTACAAGGCATCATGAGTAGGTGTTGAAGAGGCTGGAGTGTGTTTTCAGAAGTCACGTGGTTTTATAGAAAACTAAGACTACAGTGTGAAAGGTGTGATATTTAAGATCTGACTTGGTTTTCCTTCACCCTGGCAGGGAAGTGGCAGCAAATGGTGCTTCTCAAGTACAAAACATTGATTTTTTTTTTTTTTTTGAGATGGAGTCTCACTCTTGCCTAGGCTGCAGGGCAGTGGCACGATCTCAATTCACCGTAACCTCCACCTCCCAGGTTCAAGTGATTCTCCTGCTTCAGTCTCCTGAGTAGCTGAGATTACAGACATGTGCCACCATGCACAGCTAATTTCTGTATTTTTGGTGGAGATGGGGTTTCACCATGTTGGCCCGGCTGATCTCAAACTCCTGGCCTCCAATGATCAACCTGCCTTAGCTTCCCAAAGTGCTGGGATTACAGGCATGAGCCACCATGCCTGGCCTAGAGCATTAATTTTGTTACCAACAGCAGCCTCTAGTTTAGCTGGGCAGGATCAGCTGCTTGGAGAGGGATGCTTGATGAGAATGTGCCTGCACAGACCCCCATGAGGATGCCCTTAGCTCTCAGTTGATATTTTCACTTTCTGCTGGTCTTGGATTATCCTGGACAAGAAAAAGCAAACAGTAACAAAATCCACTCTCCTCTGAGTCAGGCTTCACACTGCCAACTTCTTGTAGCTTTTGTATCTCATCTCTTTTTCTGGTCATTTGTTTCTGATCTAATTCCTCTTTCTTTCCTTCCATCTTGAATAATGACTCCCATTACAGAGGGGTGACTCTGGGTCAGGCTGTCTAAGGACTTTCCCCGTGTCATTAGCTCATTTCATTGCGGCCATGCTCCTGCCAGGTAGGCACTGTTAGGATTCCCATTTTCCAGATGAGGGGACTGAGCCCGAGAGTGGTTAAGGAGCTCTTGTCTAAGCTTCCCAGATAGGACGAATTTGAATCGTGACTTCTTTATCTCTGCACTGTGCTGCCTCCTGGATGGGTATCCTTAAACTTCCCTAATAATTCAGATCAGAAAGAGATTCTGTAAATCCCTTCACCTCCTCCTCTGGCGGGAGGCCAGTTTGCCTCACAACACATATAATTGGTGATCGCCCCAGGCAGGAAGACAAATCTAGCTGATGCCCTGCAGGAACCCCAGGGTCTCAGGTTGAAATGCACAGTCCTTTGCATGCAGGAAAGCAGCAGGTCACGCTGGTAGGTGCCGCTCCCATTCACCTTTCAATGTCAGCTCTCCTGATGGATTTCCAGCCTCCATCCTCCACAGCCCCCCTCAGCTGAATGCAGGGATCACCGGCACTTGTATGCAGATCACAGTGTGTTGGCCGTGGCTCTGATGGGTCAGGACCTGTGCCATTCTAACTTCTAAACTTTTTAAAAGGTCACCCCAGTTAGATCCTTTTGCAGAATTCCCCATTCAGGCCCACACTAGACACTAAGCCTGGCTTGATGGGGGCTGCAACTTCAGTCTAACATCCAGTGGAATTTAGAATGAAGTTATCCTCTCTAGTTCTGGTAGCCAGGGGTTCAGCCACAGCTGCTTGTGATGGGCTGTACTACCAAAAAGAGGTTACTGTGTCTTGGGGCATGTGTGGGTTTACTCTGCTTTATTGAAGAAACACTGTCATGGAAGACAGTTACAACACAGCAAAAACTTAATATTCAATACTAGGCATTTGTTTTTATCCTTAAAGTCCTTTGCCCACCTTTGCCTCTTGAGAGGCCTTTAAAAATATTGGGCCAGGTGTGGTGGCTCATGCCTATAATCTCAGTACTTTGGGAGGCTGAGGCAGGAGGATCACTTGAGGCCAGGAGTTTGAGTCCAGCCTGGGAAACATAGGGAAATCCTGTTCCTACAAAAAAAAAAAAAATTGCTGGAGGCAGTGGCTCAGTCCTATAATCGCAGCACTTTGGGAGGCTGAGGCAGGCAGATACCTGAGCTCAGGAGTTCAAGACCAGCCTAGGCAACATGGTGAAACCTCATCTCTACTAAAATACACAAAATTACCGATTGTTTTAGAAAGGGACATGGGCGTGGCTGATCCATGGAAATATCGGCAGCTTGCCAGCAGGTGAAGTCTTTATTTGCCTTTATCTCCATTGTGGCCTCTAGTGAGCTAGACTACATAGATGCTGATGAAATCTGGGAGGCACTGGTGTGGGCTGTAGTTTCCAGGAGGACTCTGGCCCTGGGGAAGTCCTTCCAGTCTCTTGAGTCCCTGTGGCACATCTCTGTGTGGCAAACTAGATGATTGTTCCCAATGATCCTGCTTACTTCCTTTACTGGCTTTTTACCATTGTGACTTTGTAGCACATCTCAATAGGTAGAGTCTACTTCCTTGCCCTTCTAACTTTGGTCATTGGAATGTGAGCAGACACAACATACTCCCCCAGCAGAAGTTTTTTGTTTTTTGTTTCTATTTGGTTGTTTTTGAGACGGAGTCTCGCTCTGTCACCCAGGCTGGAGTGCAGTGGTACGATCTTGGCTCGTTACAACTTCCGCCTCCTAGGTTCAAGTGATTCTCCTGCCTCAGCCTCCCAAGTAGCTGGGACTATAAGTGCATGCCACCACACCCGGTACATACATGGTCACATCCACATGCCCCTATATCTGATAGTGATGAATATTATGGAGCAAAGGAAATCTGGAGGAAAGAACTGAGAGCTCCAGATGGTGGTGGTAGGGATAGGAATGGTGGTGAACAAACTTTAATAAACATTACGTGGTCAGGAAAGGCTCTGCCCTCAAAAGGGATCCAATCGTCTCTTAAAGGTCCCGCCTCTCAATGCTGCCACATTTGGGATTAAGTTTCAACATGAGTTTTGAAGAGGTCATTTGAATTACAGCACATGATGTCCACCATCAGCTTTAAGCTTACAGCCTAACAATTCCACAATAGTGAAAGAGAGAGAGAGAGAGAGAGAGAGAGAGAGAGAGAGAGAGAGAGAGATTGATCTTTCCTGGTTATATGGTTAGATCTTTCCTGGTTAAATTCCCCAGATTAGATCTGATGGGCTTGCTTGAGGCAGGTGCCCATTTCTGATCTGACCACTGTGGCCCAGACAATGGTTAGACCAATTGACCAAGGCTAGGTCTGATTGTCCTAAATCTTACCATAAGTAACATTGACTGAGCAGGAAAGGACTGATTCCAGAGGAGACCAATTACCAGAATGTGGTAGGCAGAATTCTGAGATGGCCCCAAAGATCCCTGCTCCCTGTTGTGCATACTCTGTGCAATCTCCTCCAGTGCTGTACAACTAGAGGATGTGATGGAATATCCCTTCCACAACTGGGCTACTAGTTAGCTGATTTTGAGTTAATCAAAAGGGAGAGCATCTGGGTGGGCCTGACCTAATCGGGTGCACCTTTAAAAGAAACTAGGTCCTTCCTGAAGTCTGAGATATTCAAAGTGTGAGAAAGCCTATGGAGAGGCGACAGGGCAAGGACATAGGGTGGCCTTTAGGAGGTAAGAGAGGTCTCTAGTCAATAGCCAGCAAGAAAACAAGACCTCAGTCATATTGATGCAGGGCAGATGAGTTCTAAACTCCCTAAACTGGGGCTTAGCCTGTGAGGGTTCTCGGCCTTGCCTAGGAAAGAATTCAAGGGCAAACTGGAGGTAGAAGAAAACAGCTTTACTGAAATGATGGTGTTACAGCTCCATGATGGCTCCTGCAGAGCAGGGCTAGCCCATAAACAGAGAGTAGCAGCTCAGGGCAGTTTTGCAGTCACGTTTATACCTGCTTTTAATTATATGCATATTAAAGGGTGGTTTCTTCAGAAATTTCTAGGGAAGGGGTAGTAACTTTTAAGTCATTGGATCATTGCCATGGAAAGGGGTGGTAACTCCCAGGTGTTGCCATGGCAATGGTAAACTGATCTGGCACACTGATGGGTGTGTCTTAGGGAAAGCTGCTACCCTCTCAGCTCTGTTTTAGCTAGTCTTGAACTTGGTCCAATGTCCAAGCCCCACCTGCAGAGTCAAGTCCTGCCTCCTACCTCAAGATAATTAGAAGGAACGGAAGTCTGAAAACAACCAGTGATCCTGGAAGAAGACCTTGAGCTTTAGATAAGACTGCAGCTCCAGCTGACACCTTGATTTCAGCTCCATGAGACCTTGAGCAGAGAATCTGGTTGAGCCATGCTTGGGTTTTGACCTATAGAACTGTGAGATAATACATTTGTGTTGCTTTAGTTAATGCACTTCTGGCAATTCGTTACACAGCAATAGAGAACTGAATGAGGGAGAAATAAATGCCAGGTAGACAAAAGTGACTGACGTGCATGAGGAGCTGAGATAGACAGCTGCCTTGGTTGAAATACACTACCTCTGGAATTGAGCCTTACTTAGTGTGGAAGGTATGACTATGTCTCTGAACCCTCACTGGGTGAAGTTTTATTGGTCAGGCATCCTGTTCCATGTCAGCCCCTCCCTCTAGGATCTTTTGCTTCCTGCAAGGAACGGGGCCTGGTATGTTTATCTTTTGCATTTGTCACTTATAGTGACTCAGCATCAATTCATCCTTTCCCACAATATTGTGAATTTCCTGTGGGGAAGCACAGTTTTGGGACTCTCCAGTGGATTAGATGGCATTAGCTCCACCTTCACTCCAGTGCTGGGCCCTGATTCCCTTAAGCCAATCAGCATACTCCATTTGCCTGGCCATAGTGATTGATTCAGGGATGGACCAAAGAGAGCCAGGATTTGGATTTTTTATTCAACTGTCAGAGTAAAGAGGAAGAACGTCTCTTTCCTCTGCACATGAATTGGACAGCCATCTTGAAATAGTAAGAAGAGAAGCTTTATAAAGGAAATTAAGAAATGGAATGAGAGGAATGGTTAACAAATGGTGTGAGGTCAGGCATGGTGGCTCACACCAGCACTGTGGGAGGCTTAGGCAGGAGGGAGGATCGCATAAGCCCAGGAGTTCGAGACCAGCCCTGGCAACATAGTGAGGGATGCTGTCTCTACAAATAATAACAATAATTAGCTGGGCATGGTGTTGCATGCCTGTGGTCCTAGCCACTCAGGAGGCTGAGGTGGGAGGATTGCTTGAGCAATCCTGGGAAGTTGAGGCTACAGTGAGCTGAGATTGCACCATTGCACTCCAGCATGGATGACACAATGAGATCTTGTCTCAAAAAAAAGAAATAAAGAAAAAAGAAATGATGTGAGAAACACTGGGTCCTGGCAAAAGATTTTGGCACCTGGATCAAACCATACCTGCAGGTTTGCCCCTGCACCATTCAGTGTATATGAACAAATTTGGGTTGGATTTCCTGATACTTACAAGTAGTCGAGTTGCTTTCTTTTTTCTGTTTATTTTTCTTACTCATGGGATGTGCACAAATTATTTCTTATTATGGTTGTAACTGATCACAAAGAGCCCATTTTCTCTATAACCTGAAGAGGGAGAGTATGGGCATCTCAGCTTCACAAGGCCACAACAGCATCAGTCTTTACCCTGAATTCAGCCTTGATGCATCCAAGTGCCTGATGGGTTACAGGGATCTTGTTTTTGAAAACTTTACATGGGTGACAAAATAGCAAAATAGTGTGTGAGGCTCTTGCCTTGAGACCTGGGCTTGTTCTGGAGACAACTCTAATTGGAGGAGAGAGATTTTCTCCTCCCACTCTCCTTATTGACAGTCGGCCTCAGGGGACTGAGTCATACCAACTGACTTCATGTACCTTAGTTTGAGTGCCAGTCTGCTAGTCCAACTGGGTGATGCTTCCTGTCCCCTGAGGGTAGTCAATATCGTCGCTTTTCTTCCTCTGGGTTTAGTGTCACTCAGGGCAAGAATTCTGGGCTGGAAGGGAGGGGCCTATGGTTCTCTTGTATGGTCTGAGTTTGCTCACACAGCAACCTGCTCTTATCTAGTCTGATTTTTTCAGTGGCATTCTGTTGTATCTTGTCATCTGGCTCTTTGGACAGGCCTTTCTGGTCTTCACATTGATGCATGTTTGTTTGTTTGTTTTCTCCTTGTTGATGTATAGTCAGGAATTTAACACCTTTGACTGTCATCATCAGACACTCACTAGTCTTGTCAAATCCTTAGCTATGCAAATGAAAGCATGGAAGCTTGGAGGTGATATGCCAGGAGGCTGAACCCCAGGACTGAGCTCCATGAATATGCTGTTAAGGTTCTTCAATCCTTACTTCCCTCCTGGGCCTGCTGCTCTTGCAACATCCTTGTGGCATGCTCAAAGACCTTTGCAGTGCCCACATCTGCATTTCCCAACAGTGTCTTTGTTTTGGGTGCATTCTTTGATATTGGATGCTTTAAATGGACCAATCAGGTCCTGGCAGGCTATGGATGCACATTAAAATCGATTAATTGAGGACATTTCAGCAAAGAGACTATGTACAGAAGCATGGGCAGGGTTAAATGAAACAAAGGATATGAAGTACCCTGAAATTGTTAATAACAGGGAGCTCTTACCGACCAGGTCTAAAAGAGAAGGAAAGAGAGATTCTTGAAACCCAGAAAGAACTGTAATGTAATTACTCAACCTTCCTACCCACTGCACAGACAAAACCTGTTTGCTGAGACTGTGGTGTGGCATGCAGTGAAGAGTTTAATTAACCTGAGGCTGGCCATGTGGAAGAATTGGAGTTATCACTCAAATCAGTCTCCCCCAAAACTTGGAGCCTATGATATGGTTTCTCTTTTCTTTTCCTTTCTTTCTTTCTTTCTTTCTTTTTTTTTTTTTTTTGAGGTAGAGTTTTGCTCTTGTTGGCCAGACTGGAGTGCAATGACGCTATCTGGGTTTACTGGAACCTCTGCCTCCCGGGTTCAAGTGATTCCTCTGCCTCAGCCTCCAGAGTATCTGGTATTACAGACATGCGCCACCACGCCCGGCTATCAGGCTGGACAGGCTGGTCTCGAACTCCCGACCTCAGGTGATCTGCCTGCCTTGGCCTCCCAAAGTGCTGGGATTACAGGCCTGAGCCACTGTGCCCAGCCTGTGGTTTTTCAAGGATAGTTTGGTGAGCAGAAGACTAGACAATGGGTGCTGCTGATTGGTGGGGGATGGAATCATAGAAGTGTGGGAAATGGTCTTTGTACTCTAAGTCCGCCTCTGGGTAGGGGCCCAGGACCAGTTGAATCAAGAGTCACAAGTCCAGGTGGGGTCAGTTATTGGCCAGAATGCAAAAGTCTGAAAAACATCTCAAAAGGCCAATCCTGGGTTCTATAATAGTGATGTTATCTATAGGAGCAATTAGGGAAGTCACAAATCTTGTGACTTATAGAACAATGGCTGGTTCTAAAACTATGCCTAAAATTGTGCCTACATTTTAGCAGAATTTAGGCCCCTCCCTAATCTTGTGGCCTTTCCTTAGTTTTACAAAGGTGGTTTCAGCCCCGAAACAATGAAGGAATCAGTTTTAGGGGAGTACTATTATCATCCTTGCTTTCAAGTTAAACTATAAACTAAATTCCTGTCCAGGTGCGGTGGCTCACACCTGCAATCCCAGCACTTTGGGATGCCAAGGCAGGCAGATCGCTTGAGCCCAGGAGTTCAAGACCAGACTGGGCAACATGGCGAAACCCTGTCTCCACAAAAAAAAAAAATACAACAAAAATTAGCATGCACCTGTAGTCCCAGCTACTCTGGAGGCTGAGATGGCAGGATCACCCTGAGACCAGGGAGTTTGAGGTTATGGTGAGCTGTAATCATGCCACTACAGTTCAGCCTGGGCGACAGAGTGAGACCTTGTCTCAAAAAGCAGATAAATACGTAAAAATTCCTCCCATGATTAACTTGGCCTATGCCCAGGAATGAGCAGGGACAGCCAGCCTGTGAGGCTAGAAACAAGATGGAGTCAGCCATGCTAGATTCTCTCACCGTCATAATCTTTGCAAAGGCAGTTTCAGTAGTTGTGAGAAAGAGCCTCCCAACAAGAGCTGTAGTAGCTTTTCCCAGTGGCGCCAATTCTTCCCTAGTCCAGGCTCTTGGGAATTCTCTCTTGGAAGATGCAGCGGGCTGGAGTTGAGGGTGGGGACTTTAATCCTCCTTTGCACATTGCCAGGAACCACCTTTTCGCTTCCAGAGCAGACTTTCATTTTAAAAGCTATTTTGTGTTCAGCTTCTGAGAGCCCATGTGCTTGCTCATTCCCAGGAGAATTTTTATGACTTCTATACTTTTAAAAAGCTCATGTCAAGCTGTCTGGCTTTCTGTCTAGGTTTTGGATACTTTCTGCTTGCACCTCCAAATCTCTCTCCACTCTGCTGTGTCCAGGGAGCCAGGCTGGCCAATGGGAACACAGTAGGAGATTGGAGGGTGGAAAGGTAGGCCAGGGTATTTATTCCCTTGGCTTCTTTCCTGCAGGGATGAGGGTTTGCACTGGTTCAGTTTTTTCTTAAAGGCCACAGTGTCTGTTGGGCAGCTCTTTCTTACAGCGACAGCTCTCTGGGTTCCAGGATTCTCTCTCTCCCTCCTTCCCTTTTAGACCCCCTGTTGATAATACCAGTGTGCTCCACTGGTGAGAGTGGGTCAGAGCAGGTAGCTGGGGGTGACCTAGATCAAAGAAGGTGACCAGAGCAGGTGCATCCTTTGTTTTCCTGGCAATGTGCAGAGGAGGATTAAAGAAAACATCCTTTGTTTTCTCTTAATCCTGCCCACACTTCTGTAAATAATCGTTTTCCTAAACTGTCCTCAATTACCCCATTGGAGTGTGCATCTGTTTTTTCATTAGGGCTTGATTGCTCCATTTCAAACATCCAATATCAAAGAATTCACCCCTGAAGGCTGTAAGAGAAATCCCAGAGAAGTTTCCCCACTGTCTCTCTGTTTCCAGGTGGTCACCCACCTCCAGCACAGCCTGAACCAGGTCAGTGAATGCTGCCTATTTTATCTGATCAAGTTTGTCATTGACATCCTTGTTATAAATAGAATTTTTGATGCCACAAAAGAAGTGGCACTGGAATATAAATTTCCTCAGCAAGGCAATTTACTTCTACAGAAGGGTACAGCTCGCGGATAGAACAATGGTGAGCACACATTTGGACAAGGGAGAAAAAAGGGTACTTAGGCCTGACGGGGGTCGCCGCTACTGCTGTGTCAATCTCTTATTGGCTAGGGTTAGATTGTACAAGCTAGACTAATCCCAACTGGCTATTTTAAAGAGAGCAGGGGTCTGAGCTGGAGTGGTAGGGAGGTTTGGCAGGAAGGATGGTTATGGGTGGGTCAGAGCAGGTAGCCAGGGGTGACCTAGATCAAAGAAGGTGACCAGAGCAAATGACTAGAGCAGGTGACTGAAGCAGGTAACTGGGATGAGTCAGGGCGGAGCCGGGGGGCTGGGGGAACAGATGTGAACTACTGATTAAAACAGGTGGAAAAGGTTGTTTACCAAAACTACAAGGAAGTTAAACTTTAAAATAGAGAATTAAAGAATAAGAGAGCTGAGCATACTGACATACTGATTCTTTGAAGAGAGACTTGGGGTTCACTATATCTAACAGTACTGAAGATGCATACCACTTACTTCTGGCTTGGGGACAGCTAAGCACTGCCCTATAGTTAATGACTCTGGATACAGTTCTCAAATTAATCTGGGTGCCAATTGAGTCCATTAGCCATTGAGGAGCCCCTGATTCCATGGCCAAGGAAAACCAAAACTCTTCATGGTTTCTGCAAATGACTGTCTCAGGACACTTCCCAGTGTGTGCTATCTTAGTACCTCCTTATCCTGGCTGTGAATCCTCTGAAGTAATTCATTCATACAAAACCGTTGTGGGTCATTGTGGTAGACAGCTTCTAAGATGACCCCAAATGATCCCCGCCACCTCATATTCATGTCCTTTTGTGACTCCTTCCCCTGAGTGTGTGCTGGTCCTAATGACTAGCTTTGTTAAAAAATTGTCATTTAAAATGAAAAAATTCTCTTTTTTTTGAAGGAAAAAAAAAACTTCTTTTTTCTGAGACAGGGTCTTGCTCTTTGGCCCAGGATGAGTGCAGTGACAGAATCATGGCTCACTGCAGCCTTGAACTCCTTGGCTCAAGCAATCCTCCCACCTCAGCCTTCCAAGTAGTTGAGGCTACAGTTGCATACCACTATGCCTGGCTAATTTTTAATTTTATTGTAGAGAGGAGGTCTCCCTATGTTGTTAAGGCTGATCTTGAACTCCTAGACTCAAGTGATCCTTCTGCCTCAGCCTCCCAAAATGCTGGGGTTACTGGCATGAGCACCATGCATAGCTTATAATTTCAACCTTTATTTTAGATGTAGGGGGTACATGTGCAGGTTTGTTACATGGGTATGTTGTCTGTTGCTGAGGCTTGGGGTATGACTGGTTGTCCTGTCACCCAAATAGTGACCATAGATAGTTTGTCAGCCCTTTCGTCCCTCTCTTTCTCTCTTGTCTAGTAGTCCCTAGTTTTTTTTCTTTTTGTTGTTTTTTGTTGCTGTTGTTGTTGTTGTTGTTGTTGTTTTTAGACAAAGTCTTGCTCTGTTGGCCAGGCTGGAGTGCTGTGGCATGATCTTGGCTCACTGCAACCTCCGCCTCCCAGATTTAAGTGATCCTCATGCCTTAGCCTCCTGAGTAGCTGGGATTACAGGTGCCTGCCACCATGCCTGGCTAATTTTTGTATTTTTAGTAGAGACAGAATTTTGCCATGTTGACCAGACTGGTCTCAAACTCCTGACCTCAAGTGATTTGTCCACCTTGGCCTCCCAAATTGCTGGGATTATAGTTGTGAGGCACTGCACCCAGCTGTAGTCCCCAGTTTTTATTGTTCTCATGTTTATATCCATGTGTATCCAACGTTTAGCTCTTGCTGATAAACCAGAACATACAGTATTTGGTTTTCCATTCTTGGATTAATTCACCTAGGAAAATGGCCTGCAGCTGTATCCATGTTGCTGCAAAGGGTATGATTTTGTTCCTTTTTATGGCTGTGTAGTTTTTCCATGGTATATATGTACCACATTTTCTTTATCCAACCCTCCATTGATGGGCACCCAGGTTGATTCCATGTCTTTGCTATTGCAAATAGTGCTGCAATGAACATATGAGTGACTAGCTTTTAATCAGTAGAACACGGCGAACTCGATGGGATGTCACTTTGAGATTAGGTTGCCAAACACGGGGTCCTCTGTCTTGCGGGCACACACCCTGTCTTGCCTTCTCGCTGTTACTGAACCTAATTTGGGTCCCCCTGCCCAGTGCAGCAAAACCAAACATTGATATTGGAATTGTAGCAAGAGGAAGTCGGGTATCTATGGGAGGGTGCCAAACAAAGAGAATTGGGTGGTTAATGCTTAAGTCCCAAGCTCCCCAGTGGCTTATAGGTAAGGATTTATAATTGTGAGAAGGCAGAGGTTACATGCAGTTATAAATCACTATATGGGAGGCTCTACATTGGTTTGACCTAAAAAGGCAGGACATCTCAAAGTGGGAACCCAGGGGTCATAAATTTAAAGATGTTTTGATTTATAATTGACTTGGGAGGAGAGGCTTTGTCTAAAACCTTTGAGATCACTAGAATGTTAGTTCTGGCTTGGAATGTCACTTCCTCTATGCCCCTTAGGAAGAAATTTAGAAAAGAGAAGAGTGCTAAGAGTTTAGTCCTCAGTTCCCTCTTATCTGAGGTCTGCGTGTCAGTGAATCTGCCTAGTGGGGTGGGGGGGGTCCTAATTTTTGAAAAACAATCTAGGGACATTGGTTTTTATAGGGAAGCCAAATATCCCATGATTTTAACTTTCTTGCCCATCGTTCTAAGCTACTATTATCTTCTTGCTTATTAAGTCACGTATGTATGTATGTATGTATGTACGTATTTTTGAGACAGAACCTTGTTCCATTGCTTAGGCTGAAGTGTAATGGCATAATCTCGGCTCACTGCAACCTCCACCTTCCTGGGTTCAAGGGATTCTCCTGCTTCAGCCTCCCGAGTAGTTGGGGCTACAGGCATGTGTCACCATTCCTGGCTCATTTTGTATTTTTAGTAGAGATGGGGTTTTGTTATGTTGGCCAGACTAGTCTTGAACTCCTGACCTCAAGTGATTCACTTGCCTTGGCTTCCCAAAGTGCTGGGATTACAGGAATGAGCCACTGTGCCCAGTCTTATTTATTTTTTAAGGTCTAGCTAAGTGCCTGGAAATTTTCTTAAAGGAACTTAAGATCTTTATTTATTTCAATGTTTTGTGGTGGGGGGGCTGCACACCCCTAAGAGAGGTCCCTGTTCTGCCTCATTGCCTGCTTGCTCTTGTAGATCAAGCTGTTGTGTTATGAGCTGCCCTATGGAGAGGTCCACGTGGAAAGCATCTGAGGGTGGCCTCTGACAACAGTTCATGAGAAACGAATCCTGCCAATAATCACGTGGGTGATCTTGGAAGTGGATCCTTCCCCAGTTCAGTCTTGAGATGAAACCTAGCTGACACATTGATAGCAATCTATGGGAGACCCTGAAGCCGGGGGCCCATCTTCAAATTCCCAACCCACAGAAACCGTGAGATAATTAATGTGTGTTATTTCAAGCCACTGAGTTTTGGAATAATTTGTTACACAGCAATAGATAGCCTATGTAACAGTGTAGGCTTTAGTTGATGATTCCAGTGGGGAGACCAAAGTGAAATTTAAATTGCATACATCACAAGAATTAACTAACTTACCAACCCAATCAGGCATTTCTGTACATCCTCAGCCCTCTCGCCCTCTCAGTGCTGAGGGCTCCTCTTTCTTGCTCTTGTTCTCTCTCAGTATCATTCTCTAATTTGGCCATGTCCAGCTTCATTGCATATTATCTTTCTGTGGATTGTCATTTTTTTCTGTGTCCATTTGGCAGAGAATTTAATTTTTTTCATGATTTTTTTTTTTTTTTTTTTTTTTTTTAGCAATGGGGTCTCACTCTGTTGCCCAGGCGGGTCTCAAACTCCGGGGCTCAAGTAATCATCCCCACTTGGCTTCCTAAAGTGCTGGGATTACAGGCATGAGCCATCACGCCTGACCCTTTCTGACTTCTACTCCCAAACATGTTGGCAAACTCCTCAGGGTATTCAGCAGGAAAAAAAAAATCCTCTCTATTAATGCGGCCACCTTTCCTGGGCAGCAGTGTGGGTTATAGATATATGAAGTATCTGTTACATAACTCTCTCAGCTTCTTCCTGCATATATTGCTATTCAACTGCTTAAAGCTATTGAAAAATGCATGCAAACAAAATTTTAATCTAAGAAAATGTCTTTACGACATTGTTCAAATCAAGTTATATCATATGTGAAGGAGAAGCACATTCCACTGGAGAAAAGCTTTTTAAACACTCTGCTTTTTGACATTTTAACCAGTATGTTAGATAAGAAGGCTGCTGTGGAAATATAGTTAGCAACATTGTTGGAAAATATAGACTAGAAAAGAGTTCAAGAATATGTATCCATTGAACTTGATAAAATAATTTTAGAAGCTGAGGCTGTGAAATCTTGACAGCAAAACTGAAGAGACACTGGAGAGTTCCCATTTTGCAGATTTATATTTGGTTGGTTCATGCAGGCAGACCCCAGGAGAGCTAAGACTTTGTTAAATACCTAACACACACCCAGTAAGAAGGATAAATGTAGGTGTTCACATCAGTGTTTTAAACACGTGGTCCAATAAATCAGCAAAAAAGCAGCAAAGCAATTGTAGTAATGGTTAAAAAAAAAAAAAAAAGAACCAGGGAAAACTTTAGGAGCAGGAATTGTATAAAAATACATCCAAATGTGGCTATTTCCAACTACTCCATTCAAATGTGAGCCTCCATCCATTCTCACCTGGATTCCGGCAAGAACTTCCTAGTGGTTTTCCCTGTATCAGATTTGCCTTCTTGGGGTATATTTTCAACAATGCAACCAGAATGATACTTGAAAAAAAAGTATCAGGCTGACATGGTGGCTCATGCCTGTAATCTTTGTACTTTGGGGGGCTGAGGTGGGAAGGATCACTTGAGGTAAGGAGTTTGAGACCAGCCTGGGCAATGTAGCTAGACTCTGTCTCTACAATACATACATACATACATACATACATACATACATACATACATGCATACTTACATTAGTCAGGTGTGGTGGCATCTGCCTGTAGTCCTGGCTACTCGGGAGGCTGATGTGGGAGAATCACTTGAGCCTGGGAGGTCGGGGCTGCAGGGAGCTGTGTTCCTGCCACTGCGCTCCAGCCTGCGTGACAGAGTGAGACTCTGTCTCCAATCTCTCTCTCTCTATATATACCCTATCTGTCTGTCTATCTATCTATCTATCTATCTATCTATCTATCTATCTATCTATCAATCATATATCTATCATCTATCTACACACACACACACACACACACACACACACACACACACACACACGAAGTATCAGAACATTATTCATGATAGCCAAAAGGTAAAAAAAAAAAAAATCCAAATGTTCATCAACTGAATGAATAGATAAATTGTTGTACAGTATATTCATACAATGGAACATTATTTAGCAATTAAAAAAACGAAATATGAGGCTGGGAGTGGTGGCTCAAGCCTGTAATCCCAGTAGTTTGGGAGGCTGAGGTGGGCGGATCACCTGAGGTCAGGAGTGCAAGACTAGCCTGGCCAACATAGTGAAATCCTGTCTCTGCTAAAAATACAAACTTAGCTGGGTGTGGTGGTGGGTGCCTGTAATCCCAGCTACTAGGGAGGCTGAGGTGGGAGAATTGCTTTGAAACCAGGAGGCAGAGGTTGTAGTGAGACAGGATCATGTCACTACACTCCAGCCTGTGCAACAGAGGAAGACCTTGTCTCAAAAAAAAAATTGTAATATCGGTAGTCATATTTATAGAGATAGAAAGTAGAATGGTGGTTGCCACACTGGGAACTGGGGTGAGGTGGGGAATGGGAGTTGCTACTTAATGGGTACAGAGTTTCAGTCTGGAGAGGTGAGAAGAGTTCTGAAGATGGATGGTGGGTATGGTTACACAACAGTGTGACTATACTTAGTGTCATGAAAGTGTACACTTAAAAATGGTAAAGATGGTTAAAAAAAAAACAAAAGGACTGAAGTAGTGATAAATGCTATAACATAGATTAAACTTGAAAATCTTATTCTAAGAAGACAGATGCAAAATGTCACATGTTATGTGATTCCATTGTTATGAAATGTTCAGAATAGGGAAATATATAGAAAGTACATTAGGCCGAGTGGTTTTAGGGGGAGGGTTGAGAAAATGGGGAGTGAGTGCACTCCAGCTCTGGGTAATAGAGCTAGCCTCCATCTCAAAAAAAAACTATGGTGATGGTTGTACTACACTGTGTATATATAAAAATCCATTGAATTGTATGCTGTAAATGGTTGAATTTTATGCCAATTCAGCTATTTAAAAAACAGACGTATATGGAAAAACTTGAATTTGGGGGAGTTAGTTGTATTAACCAGGCCCTATCCAGTCTTTGTTTTTTTTCTTAGAGATGTGGTTCTCACTCTGTCACCCAGGCTGGGATGCAGTGGCATGATCATGGCTCACTTCAGCTTCCCAAAGAGCTGGGATTACAGGTGAATGACACAATGCCTGCCTAACTAAAACAAAAAATGTAAAAAATTTTAAGAGACAGGGGTCTCACTATATTGCCAGGCTGGTCTTAAACTCCTGGTCTCAAGCTATCCTCTCACCTCAGCTCACAGGTGTGAGCCACCATACCTGATTTGTCTAAGAAAGCCACCATACCTGGCTTATCTTTCTCTTATCTTGAGAAAGAATAAATTCAGTTTGGTTACTACACGTTGAAGAGTTAACTATCCTTAACATCCAGTAACACACCATAGCCTTTCCAAAGGTAGAAATGATGATAGGGTCCAAGAGGCGAAATGGTGATAGGGTCAAAGAAGTATGTTGTTTCAGTGAATACGGAAAAAAAATGGCAGGTTATGTTATTCGTTTGCTCAAAACCATTCAGTGGTTTTCCATGTTAACGAGTGGAAACTAAAGTTCTTAAAATTGCTTACAAGATTCAACACACTCAGTCTCCTACCTGCGACTTGTTTGAGCTTACCCCCTACTTCTTTCAGCCATGCCAGCCTTCTCTCCATCATACCTGGACCCACCCCTGCCCCAGGGCTTTGCACCTGCTGGCTGTTCCCTCTGCCTCCAAAACACTTTTGCCAAGTTCCCTCATGGCTTGCTCACTTATACCTCTTTTAGCTCAAGTGTCACTTCTTGGCCATCTCCCTGGCCACCCCCCACAAAAGTGCATTCCTGGCATTCTCTGCTTTTCTTTCCTCCTTCATTTGTTCCCATGACACACCTGACACAATACATCGTTTATGTATTCTTTGGTTCATTGTCTCCCCATACCCACTCCAGAATGTAAGCTCTATAAGGCAGGGATTTTTGTCTGTCTTGTTCACTGCTGTATCCTCAGTACCTTTATAATGGTATTTGGCACATAGTAGTAACTCAATAAATATTTGTTAAATGAATGAATGAAAAGCTGCCATGTGTTCAAGAAGTCATGGTGGGTTGCATAGGAAAACAGTATCTATTAAGGAGATACCAGCATCCTACAAATAGTGGAGGAAAATGCCACATAAGTTGCCAAATTGATTAAGGTGTGCTGTTTAACTTGCAGACTCTGGAGGATAACTTACGCAAATACAGACAATTGTTCCCTTATAAGTACAATTTGCCCCTGATTTTTCATTCCAGTTCTCAGGCCTGGAGGATCGTTAAACATCATTTAATAAGTGGGTCTTTGCTGCCCTTCTCCCAGGAATAGAGTGTATAGAGTTGCCCATGTGAGATGCAGCCGAAGCTCAGGTCAGCACCTGCAATGAGGAGGGGCTGCCTGGTTGAATGCACTGGGACTTCTGTTTGAAACCTCAATGTTTTCCTCTACTGACGGCATTTATATGTATATGGTATGTGTCTCCTGACCTTAGTGGCCTCTCACAAAACTCCAGCGTATAACAGTGCATCTCTTTGAGTTTCTCCTAGCAGCCCTCAAGGTGAATTCCCTATGGACTGTGTGTCCTATGTTTTAAACCAAACCCATTACAAAAGTATCCTCCAACTTTGCTGAAAACCTGTCCAGCCATTTTATTATGATATTGTAAGACAGAAACTTAATCTGTTTTTTTAAAAAAGTTTTCTTTGTAGATATTGTGAGTGGGAGTTCACTCATGATTTGGCTCTCTGTGTGTCTGTTATTGGTGTATAGGAATGCTTGTAATTTTTGCACATTGATTTTGTATCCTGAGACTTTGCTGAAGTCTCTTATCATCTTAAGGAGATTTTGGGCTGCGACGATGGGGTCTTCTAAATATACAATAATGTTGTCAGCAAATAGAGACAATTTGACTTCCTCTTTTCCCAATTAAGTATGCTTTATTTCTTTTTCTTGCCTGATTGCTCTGGCCAGAACTTCCAATACTATGTTGAATAGGAGTGGTGAGAGAGGGCAGCCTTGTCTAGTGCCAGTTTTCAAAGGGAATGCTTCTAGTTTTTGCCCATTCAGTATGATATTGACTGTGGGTTTGTCATAAATAGCTTTCATTATTTTAAGGTATGTTCTGTCGATACCTAGTTTATTGAGAGTTTTTAGCATAACGGGCTAAGCAACTTCAGCAAAGTCTCAGCATACAAAAATCAATGTGCAGAAATCACAAACATTCCTATACACCAATAACAGACAAACAGAGAGCCAAATCAAGAGTGAATGGTTCACAATTGCTACAAGAAGAATAAAATACCTAGGAATACAACTAACAAAGGAGGTAAAGGACCTCTTCAAGGAGGACTACAAACCACTGCTCACCCATCAAACTACCAAAGACCTTCTTCACAGAACTGGAAAAAACCACTTTAAACTTCATATGGAACCAAAAAAGAGCCACATAGCCAACACAATCCTAAGCCAAAAGAACAAAACTGGTGGCATCATGCTGCTGGACTTCAAGCTATACTACAAGGCAACAGTAATCAAAACAGCATGGTACTGGTATCAAAACACAGACATAGACCAGTGGAACACAACAGAGGCCTCTGGAGCAACAACACACTTCTACAATCATCTAATCCTTGACAAACCTGACAAAAACAAGCAATGGGGAAAGGATCCCCTGCTTAATAAATGGTGTTGGGAAAATTGGCTAGTGATGTGCAGAAAGCAGAAATTGGACCCCTTCCTGACACCTTACACTAAAATTAACTCCAGATGGATTAAGGACTTAAACATAAGACCTAACACCATAAAAACCCCTAGAAGAAAACCTAGGCAAAACCATTCAGAACATAGACATGGGCAAGGACTTCATTACTAAAACACCAAAAGCAATGGCAACAAAAGCCAAAATAGACAAATGGGATCTAATTAAACGTCAGAGCTTATGTACAGCAACAAAACAAAACAAAACAAAACAAAACAAAACAAAACAAAACAAACAATCATTAGAGTGAACTGGCAACCAACAGAATGGGAAAAAATTTTTACAGTCTACCCATCTGACAAAGGGCTAGTATCCAGAATCTACAAAGAACTGAAACAGATTTACAAGAAAAAACAAACAAACCCATCCAAAAGTGGGTGAAGGATATGAACAGACACTTTTCAAAAGAAAACATATATGAAGCCAACAAACATCTGAAAAAATGCTCATCATTGCTGGTCATTAGAGAAATGCAAATCAAAACCACATTGAGATACCATCTCATGCCAGGTAGAATGGAGATCATTAACAAATCTGGAGACAACAAATGCTGGAGAGGATATGGAGAAATAGGAACACTTTTACACTGTGGGTGGGAGTGTAAATTAGTTCAACCATTGTGGAAGACAGTGTGGCGATTCCTCAAGGACCTAGAAATAGAAATTACATTTGATTCAGCAATCCCATTACTGGCTATATACCCAAAGGACTATAAATCATTCTATTATAAAGACACATGCACATGCATGTTCATCATGCCACTGTTTACAATAGAAAAGACCTGGAACCAACCGAAATGCCTATGATAAACTGGACAAAGAAAATGTGGCATATATACACCATGGAATACTATGCAGCCATAAAAAAACAGTGAGTTTGTGTCCTTTGTAGGGATGTGGATGAACCTGGAAACCATGATTCTCAGCAAACGGATGCAAGAACAGAAAATCAAACACCACATGTTCTCACTCATAGGTGGGTGTTGAACAATGAGAACACTTGGATACAAAGAGGGGAACATCACACACTAGGGTCTGTTGGGGGGGCTATAGGAGGGATAGTGGGAGGGAGAGTGGGGGAGGGATAATGTGGGGAGAAATGTCAGGTATAGGTGATGGGGGGATGGTGGCAACAAACCATCTTGCCGTGAATGTACCTATGCAACAATCTTGAACGATCTGCACATGTACCCCAGAATCTAAAGTACAATTAAAAAAAAAAGGGCTGTTGAATTTTGTCAAAGGCCTTCTCTGCATCTATTAAGATAATCATATGGATTTTGTCTTTGGCTCTGTTTATGTGATGGATTACATTTATAGATTTGTGTATGTTGAACCTGCCTTGCATCCCTGGGATGAAGCTTACTTGATCATAATGGATAAGCTTTTTGATGTGCTGTTGGATTTGGTTTGCCAGTATTTTATTGAAGATTTTTGCGTCTATGTTCATTATGGATAGTGGCCTGAAATTTTCTTTTTTAATTGTGTCTCTGCCAGGTTTTGATATCAAGATGATGTTGGTCTCATAAAATGAGTTAGGGAGGATTCCCTCTTTTTGTATTGTTTGGAATAGTTTCAGAAGGAGTCGTACCAGCTTCTCTTTGTACATAAGGTAGAATTCAGCTGTGAACCTGTCTGGTCCTGGACTTTTTTTGGTTTGTAGGCAATTAATTGCTGCCTCAACTTCAGCCCTTGTTATTGGTCTATTCAGAGATTCAACTTCTTCCTGGTTTAGTCTTGGAGGGTGTATTTATCCATTTCTTCTAGATTTACACGTTTATGTGCATAGAGGTATTTGTAGTAATCTCTGATGGTAGTTTGTATTTCTGT
This sequence comes from Saimiri boliviensis, assembly GCF_048565385.1. Taxonomy (NCBI): domain Eukaryota; kingdom Metazoa; phylum Chordata; class Mammalia; order Primates; family Cebidae; genus Saimiri; species Saimiri boliviensis. The sequence continues at coordinate 17,603,421 of NC_133460.1, read as the reverse complement.
GGAATTGGTGGTGATATCCCCTTTATCATTTTTTTTATTGCATCTATTCGATTCTTCTCTCTTTTATTTTTTATTGGTCTGGCTATTTTTTTTTTTTTTTTTGAGACAGAGTCTCGCCTTGTCGCCCAGCCTGGAGTGCAGTGCAGTGCAGTGGTGCAATTTCAGCTCACTGCAACCTCCGCCTCCTGGGTTGAAGCGATTTTCATGCCTCAGCTACCCGAGTAGCTGGGACTGTCGGCGCACACCACCACACCCAGATAATTTTTTGTATTTTTAGTATAGATAAGGGTTTCACCATGTTGCCCAGACTGGTCTTGAATTCCTGGCCTCAAGCAATCCACCTGTCTTGGCCTCCCAAAGTATTGGGATTACAGGCGTGAGCCACTGCACCAGCCTGTATTTTACTTTCTAGGTAAAATAAGAACCAGAAAGAATGGGTCTTGTGTTTGCAGTATGGGGAACTGGAAATCCAGACTTTCAAATAAGGATGAAGCCTGAGAGACAATGGAGGGAGGGGATGGGTCTGTGGAGGGCCCTGGACAAAAGCCCATGTCTATCCACAAGTGGTGTACAGATCATCTTGAGTAAGGGAATAGGTAGGTAATGTCCATGGTCACAGCTAGCACCTGTGGTTCCTTTAGAAAGTTACAGAGAGGTGCCACTTCTGCAAAGAGGAATTTTAAAATGTGACTCCTCTGGGTAGGGTGGATGGCTATCAAAAGGTATCCCTGAAACTCTTTGGACAAGGCCAGGTAACTTAACCAGTGATCAGGGCACGGACTGAATTTCTGTCCTCACTCACTGTCTTGGCCAGATACCTTCATGCAGTGTACATACAGGCCAACTGAGCTTGGAGACCCTGAGGGTAGTTGTTATTCTTCATTATAAAACTCAGCAATGCAGACAGCTAAGAGAAGCATTTTAAATTTAAATGCAGTTCAGGTAAATTTGTGTATAATATATAAAGAATGCCATCCTTGGTGAAAGCAGGGCCTGGAAACGCTGTCTTCTTTTCCTTTTCTTTCTTTCTTTCTTTCTTTTTTTTTTTTTTTTTTTTTGAGACAGGGTCTTGCTCTGTCACCCAGGCTGGAGTGCAGTGGCACAATTTCGGCTCACTGCAATCTCTGCCTCCCAGATTCAAGCGATTCTCATGCCTCAGCCTCCTGAGTAGTTGGGATTACAGGTGCCTGTCACCACGCCTGACTAATTTTTGTATTTGTAGTAGAAACAGGTTTTCACCATGTGGCCAAGCTGGTCTTAAACTCCTAACCTCAAGTGATTCACCTGCCTTGGCCTCCCAAAGTTCTGGGATTACAGGCGTGAGCCACTGCATCAGACTTAGAAATAGTATTTAAGGTTTACTTATCTGACAACCTGATTTCCACCCTAGAGAAAGAATTAAATTGTTTTTAGCTGATTGAATGGGGGCTCAGGTGACATTTCAGGAGAGTTAGAAAGTGTATGTGTTTATTTTAAGGCTGATTTGTAAGTTGACACTTGAATATATGTAAGAGTAGTCAACTTGGTTTGAAATAGTCTTTTTTATTCTTTTTGGTTTATTGGTAACTGTGAGTTGATTTATCCCTAAAATAGTTCAAAGCCTTTTCTGTTTTATCCCTGGGAATAATGTTTTTCTTCTTTTCAAAGATGTAATATTTCTGCTAACAGTACCAAAAGATAACAAAGATAAGAACCTTCAGGGCTCTTTGAAGACAAAATGGTATTCTGAATTGGACATTCATTAGACTGAGGGGATAAATCTCTAAATCTGGGTTTTATGATTTCAGGTTTGTTTGTTTAATGGATTTCTTTGCTTAAACTTCAGGTGCATGCATGATAATTTTGAAGAGCAGAGAGATGGACAAATGTGATTTGATTTGTAAGTCTTTTCAAAGGCATTTGAAAATGTATTTCAGGTTTAGTTAAGCTTATTTTTCACACTCTCAGTTGAAGGCAGGAGTGATTGCTTTCCTTCCTCGACACCTCGGAAAGATGGAGTGCTTTTTCACTTATAAATTTTTCCATCTCAGAAAAGGAGAAGCAGAGGTTTTCCAGAAGGGTTAGGAATAAAGGTGAGGAAGGCAAGCCCTTATATAAGAGCAGGAATCCACATGGAAGAGCGGCTGGTTTAGATTTGCCGGCTTGAAAGTGGATTATTTCATCCAGCTCTTGATCAATGTTGTGAGAATTAAGTAAGATAATGGATGTAAGGGGCTTAGAAGTGTCCAATCAATGTTAGCTACTGTTGTTATCCTCAGTACTACAGGTAGAGTTGGTGGATATATTTGAAGACATTTGTGCCAAGGATTATGGGGGAATAAGTGCACGGTTCACCATTTGGCTCAGCAAACTTTTCAGGACTTAGGCTGAGGAAGGCGGGAGGGGCCCTGGGGGTGGCAGGCTTGGTGGGAGATTCTTGCATTATGGTCCTGAGAGCCCCAGGATAGTAGATGTCCTTTCTCACAAGACCTGAGAATTACTACTGCTATCTCAGGCTTCTGGGATAACGGGCTGGAAGCTCACACTCTGACAATGGAGGTTTTTGTTTGTTTGTTGTTTTTGAGACGGAGTCTCGCTCTGTTGGCCAGGCTGGAGTGCAGTGGCACGATCTTAGCTCACTGCAACCTCTGCCTTCCAGGTTCAAGTGATCCTCCTGCCTCAGCCCCCCAGTAGCTGGTATTACAGGCATGCACCACCATGCCTGGCTAATTTTTGTATTTTTAGTAGAGACGAGGTTTCACCGTGTTTTATAGCATTATGTCTACCTGGCTTTTCATATGACTTGTGTACTGCTCTTGAAGATTTGATGACTTCTGAAGTACAGATGTTCCTTGACTTACAATGAGGTTGCATGTCAATAAACCCATTGTAACTTGAAAATATTTTAATTAACAATTGCTTTAATACACCTCACCTACTGAACGTCATAGCTTAGCCTAGCCTACCTTAAACGTGCTTGGAACACTTATATTGGCCTAGAGTTTGACAAAATCATCTAAAATAAAGCCTGTTTTATAATAGCATGTTGAATATCTCACATAATTTATTGAACATTATACTGAAAGGGAAAAACAGAATGGTTGTATGGGCACTTGAAGCACAGTTTCTATTAAATGTGTATTGTTTTTGCACCAGCATAAAGTTAAAAAATTGTAGGTTTAACCAATGTAAGTTGGGCACCATCTGTGTTTTTTTTCCTCCTTAAAGCATATAGAAGTATAGCCACAGAGTGTTTCAAAGCTGGATTAGGTAATTAATGTTTTTTTTTGAGGTGGAGTCTCACTCTGTTGCCCAGAGTACAGTGGCTCAAGCTTGGCTCACTGCAATCTCTGCCTCCCGAGTTCAAGTGATTCTCCTGCCTCAGCCTTCCAAGCAGCTGGGATTACAGGTATATGCCACCATGCCCGGCTAACATGATTAATTTTTAAAATTGCATTTAATCTTTCAGAGTTTAATCTGGCTAGGTGCAGTGCCTCACACCTGTTATGACATCACTTTGTGAAGCTGATGTGGGTGGATCGCTTTAGCCCAGGATTTTGAGACTAGCCTGGGCAACATAGTGAGACCCTGTCTCTATAAATAAATAAATAAATAAATAGAAATTAAAAAAACAAACACTAACTGGGCATGGCGGTTTGTGCCTGTTATCCCAGCTACTTGGGAGGCTGAGGTAGGTAGGAAGATTACCTGAGCCAGCGGAGGGTGAGGCTGTAATGAGCCGTGATTGCACCACTGAACTCCAGCCTGGGTGACAGAGAGAGACCCTGTCTCAAAAAAACAAAAAACAAAACAAATAAAAAACAAAAAAGAAAGAAACGACATAAGAATAAAACAAAAAAATTTTAAATTTTAACCCCTTATTTTAAAATAGTTTGACTCACAAGAGTTACAAAAATAGTACAGAGATTTTTCTCTATACCAATCACCCACTTCCTTCAATGATATTTATAAAACCCTATTGCATTGTTAAAACCAGGAAACTGATGTAGGCATAATACTATTCTAATTGATTTTAAAAGTTTATTTATTCCATAATTGACTTAACTAGGAAGTTATCTAGAAACAGCTACTTCAAACCTTGGATTTCCTGGCCCAAGAAGTTACAGTTAGTTTCCATGAAAACAGCCAACAGCTTATACTTTAGAAATTTTCTTGACATCCTATTGCTGTGAGGGAGCCAATGTGGTTTACCTCGTCATAGCAATTCCTCCTTGAGAACCCTACATGTGGGCAATGAGAATGAATCATTGTTAGAGGGTGTTTTATTCTTTGAGCAAATGCATTAGCAACCATGTCTAGCTGACCTGGTAACCATGAAAAATAATAAAAGATGAGGGACTGTTAATTAGATCGCAGTCTTTTGGCTGGGCACAGTGGCTCATGCCTGTAATCCCAGCACTTTGGGAGGCCAAGGTAAGTGGATTACTTCAGGCCAGGAGTTTGAGACCAGCCTGACTAACATGGTGAAACCCCATCTCTACTAAAAGTACAACAAATTAGTTGGGCATGCCGGCGGGTGCCTGTAATCCCAGATTCTTGGGAGGCTGAGGCAGGAGAATCTCTGGAATCTGGGAGGCGGAGGTTGCAGTGATTGTGCCATTGCACTCCAGTCTGGGTGACAGAGTGCAACTCTGTCTAAAAAAAAAAATAAATTACAGTCTTTAAAGAATCTGCTAATAACAGAAGAGAATCCAGGTTCTTAATTTTTTAATTTTTTTTGACACAGAGTCATCATCTAGGCAGGAGTGCAGTGGCGTGATCTTGGCTCAGTGCAACCTCTGAGTCCTAAGTTCAAGCGTTTCTTGTGCCTTGGCCTCCTGAGTAGCTGGAATAGCTTGAATAACAGGCACACATCACCATGCCTGGCTAATTTTTGTATTTCTAGTAGAGACAGGGTTTCATCATGTTGGCCAGGTGGTCTCAAACTCCTGACCTCAAGTGATCCACCTACCTTGGCCTCCCAAAATGCTGGGATTACAGGTGTGAACCACTACACCTGACTGAAAATCCAGATTATTGTCCAAGATTGCAGAATAAATTGCCTGGGACAAGAAAGTCAATGAGTGAGTTTAGGTAGGTCAATGGACTGAGAAGGGGTAACCTTAGTCTTGCACAAACAGAATTCAGAGGGCATTTGGGTGGCTGGGTGGCAGTGAGTGGATTGGCAAAGATGGGACAAAATCGAGCCCCATTAAAGAACAATAATATTACAAAGGACAAAATTGAGAATATAAGGCAAAGAGGACAAATGTAGAAAGCATATTTTTGATCACTGACTATTGATGCTTTCCCTGCATAATCTCATTTAACCAGTTTAACAATCTTAAAAGGTAAGTAGTAGTGTTCTTATTTCATAGATAAGGGAACTGAGGCTTGGAGACAAGAGAGATGTCCAGAGAAGACTGTTTCTTTTTCTTTTTCTTTTCTTTCTTTCTTTCTTTTTTTTTTGAGACAGAATCTCACTCTGTTGCCAGGCTGGAGTGCAGTGGCACAATCTTGGCTCAATGCAACCTCTGCCTCCCGGGTTCAAGCGATTCTCCTGCCTCAGCCTCCTGAGTAGCTGGGATTACAGGTGCGTGCTACCACGCCCAGCTAAGTTTTGTATTTTTAGTGGAGATGGGGTTTCTCCATGTTGGCCAGGATGGTCTTGATCTCCTGACCTCGTGATCCACCCGCGTCAGCCTCCCAAACTGCTGGAATTACAGGTGTGAGCCACTGTACCTGGTCTACAGAAGACTGTTTCTAAAAGCGTATGTGGTTAGCTGTATTCTCGACATGCTTCGAACCTTCCCCTGACCCCCTGCCCTTGAACAGTCACTGTCTTCCCATCCATTGTCTATTCTACCTTCAAAACATATCCCCAGTTCATCCACTACTTCCCATCTGCTGCTTTGCCACTCTGACTACCATCATGTTTCATATACAACCTCCTGATCCTCCCACTTCCTAATCTGCCCCCTGCTGTTCTTTCAACAAAACCCAGAGAAACCCCACACAAATGCACATCTGATAAAGATACTGCCCTCATTAAAACCCTCAAAGGCTTCCTTGAAATTACTGTAAGAATCTAAAATGCTCATGCTGGCCTTCGAGACCCAGCATGACCTTGTCCTTGCCAGCCTCTCTAGTTACATCTTCTTCATCATCTCCTTCATCCCTGCACCCCACCAATGTGGTTCTTTCATTTCTCTACCTGCATCCTCGCTTTCTTTCTCCGTGCTCTTTACTGATGCTCTCCTTGCTACTTAAAATACTTTCCGTCTACTTTGTACTGATGAAGTGACATGTCTTGCAGTTCTCACTTGAAACATCACATTTCTACTCTCCAAATTAAAGTAAGCCTCCTGTACTTAATGAGAGTAGCATATTTTTCTTTGGGACACTTCACAATATTGAATTATGTACTTGTTTGTGTGATAATTTTTTTTTTTTGAGATGGAGTTTTGCTCCTGTTGCCCAGGCTGGAGTGCAATGGTGCAATCTCAGCACATTGCAACCTCTGCCTCCCTGGTTTAAGCAATTTTCTTGCCTCAGCCTCCCAAGTAGCTTGGATTACAGGTATGCACCGCCATGTCTGGCTAATTTTGTATTTTTAATAGAGATGGGGTTTCACCATGTTGGTTAGGCTAGTCTTGAACTCTTGACCTCAGGTGATCTGCCCGCTTCAGCCTCCCTAAGTGCTGAGATTACTGTTGCGAGCCACCGTGCCTGGCCTGTGTGGTAATTTTGTTTAACATCTATGTCTCCCTACTAGATCATAGCTCTACCTGGTGAGGGAGTGTGTTTTTACTGCTCACTATTGTATTTCCAGGGCCCATGAAGTGCTGCCATGTAAATAGGTTCTCCATAAATATTTATTGAGTGAATACATGGATGAATGAATGAATGAATGAATGAACTGCACCTAGGATTGCTGACAATTCTGGATTTGGGGACTTTAGTGTCATTTTTTATTTACTTTCTTAAAGAGAAGTAGGTTTAAAGTTATACTTTCACCTAGAAGACAGAAGAGTTTTGAAGCAAAACCTTGAAGCTGGTGCTGTGTGCCAGGTAATGAATGGATGTCCACCCAATTCAAAGTCCCTGTGTTGTGATCTGACGTGGCCTCTGAGCTTGCCGCAGTGAACTTGACCACAAAGACGCTGCATGTACTGCCGACCACAACTAGCAATTGAGTAGCGAGTGGTGGTGTCAATCTTAAAAGCCTAAGATATTCTTAGATGCTTATTTTTATAATCAGTTTTATTATAGAGTTGCTAAAATGGGCCCAAACCATATGTCTCTCCATCGAGAAAAGTCAGAGCACTGACTGCATGAAACAAAACACTTGCAGAGACATTGAAAAGCCACTTGTTTGACTTTGAAAATAGAGCACGACTGTTTTTTGCAACTCACAAGACAAGTCTTGGCTTGGAACAGTATAATGAGAAGTACAATCAAACAAACAGAAAATTGTTTGTCTCTTCTTTCAAGGTCGGTTTAGAATCACCGTGAAAGGTACATGCAATAATAGAAAACCTGGTGGAGCCCAACGCTGCAGAAAAGATTGAAATTATCTTGGGTCAAAAAGAGGCAACCAAGTTGAAAAAGGTGTCCTTATTGAGTGACACCATCAAATGGGTTCAAAAGATGTACTTGAAAATTGGTGGAGAGTCCCAGAGGCAGCCAGTCCTTTACATTTTGATGAAAGGGGAGACATCGGTGACTTGGCTATTTTGCCATCTTTAAAATAATGAAGACTATGAAAGCATGCTAATTTCCCCAATGCTGAATGGTATAGCAGCTGGTGAAGGAATTTTCAATAAGATATACATTTCTCCTTTTCTAGCAAGTATTGATATTTGCCATTTGGTTCCGGAAACTTATTTTGTATATGTTCCTAAAGCACTCTGACCCTGAGAGAGCAGACAAACTAAACCTGATGTATGATGTTTGTGCCCCTCGACGGAGGCCGAATTTTCTGAACTTGAACGATCAACACAACAGTGTCTTGCTAATAATAGCCTTGCAGAACATTTTTTATTTGTTCTTCTTGATGGCAAGTAATTTATTCCTTCATCAGAACAATTAAACATCTTTAATGATTTTTAAAGAGGGGGTGTAATTACATGCACATGGTAAAAATTTAAGCGGCACCAAGGGCGTTCAGTGAAAATCAAGTCTCTTTCCTGACTGGAGACCACAGTGTGAGTGTTTCATGGCTCCTTTCAGAGAGATTCCATGCCTAGCATTTACGCATGCATATAAATTCATTTCCTTTTTAAAATTAACACAAATGGCAGCATGCTGTATGCTCTCTCTTTTAAAACATTGAAGTGAGGATGGGCACGGTGGCTTACATCTATAATCCCAGCACTTTGGGAGGCGGAGGTGGGCGGATCACCTGAGGTTGGGAGTTTGAGACCAGCCTGACCAACATGGAGAAACTCGTCTCTACTAAAAATACAAAATTAGCCAGGTGTGGTAGTGCAGGCTTGTAATCCCAGTTACTTAGGAGGCTGAGACAGGAGAATCGCTTGAACCTGGGAGGCGGATGTTGTGGTGAGCTGAGATCGGGCCATTACACTCCAGCATGGGCAACAAGAGCAAAACTCCATCTCAAAAAATAAAAATAAATTGAAACATTGAGGTGAAATTCATATAGCAGAATTAGTCACTTTAAAGTGTGCAATTCAGTGGCATTTTACTCCATTCATACTGTTGTTCAGTTACCACTTCTACCTAGTTCCAAAATGTTGTGTTCTGTTTTGCAATTTACTATTACTCTTTCACTTAACAATCTAACATGGAGATTGTTCCATACTAATACATATAGATGCATGTCTTTCATCTTCGTTCTATGGGTAACCCTTGTGCCAGACCTGGAGGTGAGCTGCTCAGATCCTCCTTACAAAAAAGGTTCGCTGTCCAGCTAGGGGGAATGGGGAGCTGATAGCCTTAACCTGGCAGCTCTTTCAGGGTCCCCTTAGCTGTTGAGTCATGGTTATTCTCTTCTTGGGGTGGTTCCCAGCCAGTGACTGAGGGTACGAGGGCCTGACCATTTCTCTAACAGGTAATCCTTGCTGCCTTCTGAAATGGTGGAGACTTTGTGAGCTCTAAATTGGGCTCTAATGGCCCCTCCTGCCCAATCCTATCTCTTTTTTTCTGGCAGAGGTGTTACTCCCTAATGAATATTTTGCATTTTGTCTGGGCATGTGCTTTTCAGAGAACCCAACCAACATGTACAGTATCTCATATATCCAGTCGTGTAAGAATTGACACTAAAATTGCTTCTGGTCTTTTGCAATTATAGATAGTGCTGAATACAAAGCTTTGCAAACATACCTTGCATACATGCATGAGAATATCTGGAGAATAATTTCCCAGAGGTCTAATTGTGGGTCGATTTAAATTTTGCATTTAAAAACTTGATATGTATTTTCTAACCACCCACTCCTCCCAAGAGGTTGCACCAGCTTACAGTCCCATCAATCAGGGAAGAGGGATTTTTTTTTTTTTTTTTTTTTTTTGAGACAGGGTCTTGTCTTGCTACCCAGGCTGTAATACAGTGGTGTGATCATGGCTCATGGCAGCCTGGCCCTCCCTGGTTCAAGCAATCCTCCTGCCTCAGCCTCCCTAGTAGCTGGGACAATAGCCACATGCTACCACACCCGCTAATTTATATTTTACTTTTTGTAGAGACAGAGTCTCACTATGTTGCCAAGGTGGGTCTTGAATTCCTGGGCTCAAGCGATTCTCCCACTTTAGCTTCCCAAAGCTCTGGGATGACAGATGTGAGCCACCATGCCCTGCCTGAGAATTGTTTTCTCACACCCTTGTTAATAGTATTATCATGTTTTAAAATGTTCTCAATTTTATAGGTGAAAACATTATGTCATAGTGGTTTTAATTTGCTTTTATTTTATGATGAGTGAGATTGAATGTATTTTCAACTCCTTAAAAACGACGACAAGCAAATAAAAACTATTTTGTATTAAAACAAGCAGAGAATATAAACATTTGCAATGGAATCTTAAGATAAAACATAACTCTTTAAAGAAATCGTGTGCTTGTAGAGGGCTACTTTGTGCTAAATTCCCATGCATGTTGTGGTACAAATTCTCCTTCCTATTAAGGAAACTGTGATAGAAAAGTTTGAGAAGTCCTGCATATTGTTGTAAGATTTTGTTAAAGTACAGGAGAAAAGGTGTCTACCTGTATAAGAGACTTCCTGAGTACTGAATCTATTACGTTTAGACATTATTAAGCATGTCTTAATTTAATATGTATAATGAGTTAAAATGATTTTTTTTCGGGAGTTGTTGTGAGTTGGTAATTAGAATGTTTTAATTCCTACCATTAGTTACACTCTGTCAGGCTCCAATGAGATAAAGGTTATGGCAGAAATGATTACATTTCCTATTTTCCCAAATGAGTCTTAGGAGGAGCCAGGGCAGTGAAGGCTAAGCTCCCATTTCAAATGTAACAGCTGCGAGGGAAAAGGAGCAATGGGGAATTTGTCCTGTCTGATGACAGGAGCAAGTTGGGGTGACATGGAAAAGGAACATCATAACATTCTGAGTTCTGGTCACAGACCAAGGCTATAGCTACTAATTAATGGTCTATTTATTTTTATTTATTTGTTTTTTGGGACAGAGTCTCCCTCTGTCACCCAGGCTGGAGTGCAGTGGCTTGATCTTGGTTCACTGCAACCTCTACCTCTCCGGTTCAAGCAATTCTCCTGCCTCAACCTCCTGAGTAGCTGAGACTATAGGTGTGCGCCTGTAGTCTCAGCTACTAAGGAGGTTGAGGCAGGAGAATTGAGGCAGCTGATTTTTTTTTTTTTTTGTAGTTTTAGTAGAGATGGGGTTTCACTATGTTGGCCAAGATGGTCTCTATCTATTGACCTCATGATCTGCCCACCTCAGCCTCCCAAAGCGTTGAGATTACAGGCATGAGCCACCATGCGTGGCCATTTTTATTTTAATTTTTTTAAGGCAGAGTCTTACTCTGTCACCCGGGCTGGAATGCAGTGGCATGATCTTGGTTCACTGCAACCTTGCCTCCTGGGTTCAAGTGATTCTCCTGCCTCAGCCTCCCAAGTAGCTGGGATTACAGGTGCCCACTATCATGCCTGGCTGAGTTTTGTATTTTTAGTAGAGACGGGGTTTCACCATGTTGGCCAGGCTGGTCTCAAACTCCTGACCTCAAGTGATCTGCCTGCCTTGGCCTCCCACAGTGTTGGGATTACAGGCATGAGCCACTGTGCCTGGCCAATTAATGGTCTCTATCTATTGCATTTGGATGATGTTTTGAGACTCATTTTGCTTTTCTGTCTCCCTTAGGAGCAGGAGACTTGGTGAGTTATATTGGATAGACTAGAGGCTAGGCTGCTGTCACAAAGAAGTCCTAAGATGCAATGTTTCAAAAATACGATTAGGACTTATTTTTCTCCCATGTTACAATCCAGGTGGGCCCAGGGTTGGGTAGGTAGCTTGGTTCCATGAACTTATCTTGGGACTTGGGCTCCTTCTGTCTTATTGCTTAGTCATCTCCTGGGGTTTGTTTTTATTCATGTGACTGAAGCTGATTCATCAGCATCACATGCATGTTCTGGCTCATTGGAAGGGTAAAAGAGAGGAAGTTGAGGACTAGCAGTTCCCTTTTTAGGAAAGTGATGAAGATACTGACACATTACTTGCACTAACATTCTGTTCGTGAGAATTTAGTCACAAGGCCACATCCAGTTGCAAGGGAAGCCGAAACATCAAATCCCAGTAGGATGGCCACATGCCCTGTTAAAACTCCATGGGAGAGTAGAAATGGAAGAAGAGGGGATAAATGTTGGAGGACAATTGTCCATCTATGCCACATGGACCCAGAGCCTGGCAGAATCATGATCCAAGAAAGGCAAAAGTTCTACGTCTATCATCAGCCACCTCATTCCAAGCCTCTGGAACTGGTACCACAAGTGGGCAAGATTGCGGCAGGGGAGAAGGTAGCACCATTTTCTCCTTTCTCCTTCAAATAGGCCAGAATCTGGTATCAAGGGTGCCCAGTTAACTAACTTGGAAGCCATTCAGTCATTCAACAGATAATTAATGGAGCACGTGCTATGTGCCTGGCATTGCCTATGCTCTGGATGCAGAGAGGTCCCTGTGGAGTTTTTAGGAGAGTGGAGGAGGTAGATGTCTAACAACAAAGAATTTCAAAGCTAGATATATAATTACAAATTATAATAAGTCCCATGAAGGAAAGAGTAGAGGATTCTGTGAAGAACATGAGATATAAATTTCATTTGTATTAGAGATAGAGGGAGGTCTTGGAGGGAGAATTTAAGCTGAGATCTAAAAGATGTGCTGGAATTGGCTGATGGATGATGAAAGGGAAATGATGGTCTAGGTAGACTGTCTTAATCCATTCAAGCTGCTATAACAAAATACCATAGGCTGGGTGGCTTATATAAACTTACTGCTCATAGTTCTGGAGGCTAGGAAGTCCAAGATCAAGGCATTGGCAAATTCGTGTCTGGCAAGGGCCTGCTTCTTTTTTCATGTATCCTCACATGGCAGAAGGGGCAAATGAGCTTGCTGGGGTATCTTTTATAAGGGTGCTAATCTCATTCGTGAGGGCTCCACCCTCATGACCTGATCACCTACCAAAGGTCTGCTTGCTAATACCATTACCTTGGAGATTAGGATTTCAACATATGAATTTTGGGACACAGACTATAACAGAGGAATTAGAATAGTAAATGAGAAGAAGAGAAAAGAATTATGTGGCTGGAGGGAGAGGCTGCATAGCTCTTCTATAGACTTGTAGGCCTGTATGCATCAGAGAGCTGTTGTTGCATATCAAGTTCCCCCAAAAGATAGTGGCTTAAAACAATAGTCACTTATTACTTCATAACGTGGCAGGCTGGAAGTCTAGGCTAGACTCAGCTGGGAGGCGTTCGTGATCTAGGCTAACTCTCTTGTGCCTCTGCAGCCAGCTGGGGGTCTGCAGATGCTTCTGCTTCTGGGGTAGGGTGGTTGGCTGGGGCATCTCAGCTCTCCTCCACATCGTCTCTCATCTTCCATTAGGCTAGCTCAGTCAGGCTTGCTCACATGGTGGCAGGGTTCTAAGAGAAAGTGGCTGCATGCAAGGCCTCTTGAGACTTATGCTCAGAACGGGCACTCCATAATTTCTACCACAGTCTATTGGCCAAAGCAAGTCCCACGGCCAGCCTAGATTCAAGCGGTGAGGAAATAGATTTTAACTCTTGATGGGAGGAGCTACAAGCCACATTGTAATGAGCAGGATACAGGGAGGGTTGAATTATCAAGGGCATTTTTTGCAACCAGGTAGGGAATTTGCATGGTTGGAAATCACAGGAGATTTTTAAGCAGGAACCAGCAGCAGCAGGGCACCTGGTCAAGGTCATTTGTGCTGCACTGTGAGGGAAACTTTCAAGAGCTTATGTCTTACCTTGCCATCGTGGTTATGAGCTCTTAGGATGCAAACTCTGTGGTGTCCTTTCCCCTCAACTCCCTTGGTTGGAAACAAGAATTGAAAGCTCTGTTTGCAGCACCTCCAGGTTTCCCAGTGAGGTGCTGTTGAGGGGATTTCACACAGACAGCTTAACTTGTTTGGAGTTGTGAAGCTAATATCATCACCACAAGCTGAGCTGTGAAGAATTCCAGACTTGTCTAAATTATCATTTGTTTGTTGGGCTTTAAGGGGGTCTGCAAAGCCTGTTCCAAATTCTTTCTCTTGCAACACACAAGCATATTTGCCTAAACTGACATTTCCCTTTTGAGCATTTTTTTTTAATGATAGTATTTTGCCAACTCTGGTGTGCTGGTTGTTAAGCTATTGTCTCTCAATGAACCCATCCTCCTAGACTTTCCTCTGTGATGGTTTTACTTTTCTTTCTTTCTTTTTTTATTTTTTATTTTACTTCAAGTTCTGGGGTACATGTGCAGATCATGCAAGATTTTTACACAGGTGTACACATGCCATGGTGGTTTGCTGCATCCATCCCCCTACCCGCCTCGCATCTTGTAGGCCTGTATGGATCAGATAGCTACTGCTGCCTATTGAATTCCCTCAAAGTTAGTGGCTTAAAATAATAGTCACTTAATAGTTCATGATTTGTCAGATTGGCAGTTTAGGCTAGACTCAGCGGGGAAGCATTTGTGATCTAAGCAGAGCTTCCTTATCCATAGTTAGCTGTGGGTCAGCAGATGCCTCTGTGATGTTGGGGCGGGGCTCTGTGGACCTTTTTCTGTCACCAGCCAGATCCTCTGTCATGAGGGAGGCTGGAACAAAGGAAGAAGGGGAAGGGACACCCTCCTTTTTGTTTGCTTGCTCTTCTAGTAGCATCTCTTCAGCAGTGATCCTTTACCTTGGCAAGGGACATTGATTACAGAGGAAATTGTCCCAGTTTCTAGTTTCTTCCCTCACACTCCTAGAACCAGCGTCAGGAGCTCCCTTAGAAAGACCAGCATTGTCAGGGGCCGATCCTCTCCTCACAGGGTCCCAGCTCCTGGTGGTTCCAGTCTTCTAGGTTCTAATAACTCCATGCTCTTCCCTGTATTCCTCCAGGGTAGTAACTGCTTCATATAGTTCTTATCTCTTTGTTAATTCAGTGGTTCCCTTTTTCACTTTTTTAGTTCTCCCATACCATTTAAAACATTCTGGACAATAAACTCATGAAGTTTCTGTTGTGTTATCCAGATCTTGACTGCGATATATAGTATATATGATTATTTTAAATGATACCAAGTTGAACACTCAAAAATTTGAATGGGCATTTATTAGTATAATATATATTATGGAAAAATATAACTAGTACACTAAACTCATTAGTTCTCGAATATGATTGCTTAAGATTAAGGTAATAGATTAAGAATGGATTAAGTTAAAGAACATATTATGCAAATAGGACAAGAGGAACACAGGCGAAATAGCTGTGGGTATAGCTAGCTGTTGGCTGGGGCACCTCAGCTCTCCTCCACGTGGTCTCTCATCCTCCATTAGGCTAGCTTTGGTAGGCTTGTTCACATTGTGGTGGAGTTCTAAGAGAAAGCATATACATGCAAGAAATTTTGAAAGTACTCTACTGAGGTATGTCAACTCTGCTCATTACTCTAATAATAAACGTGACCTTTTTAGGGGGAAAATAATCTTGATTCCAAAAAAGGATCCAGATAGAGAGATTAGAAAAGTCATAAAGCCTGATTTCCTACATTTCTTTACATTCCCAGGTCCATATGTGTTGTCACCAGGGTTCCCAATGTAGCAGCCAACCGTGGTCATTCCCCAGCACCTGAACTCCATCCTGTAGCTGACTGTTCGCCAGATTTGAAGGCTGAGCTTTACACATTCAGGTCAATCAACAGTCGAGAGGGTTGGCTGCCATTTTGAAAGTCACATAGAAAGAGCTGTACAAAAGCAACCAGTGGAGTCTCTGAAGTTGGGGGCCCAGACCCCAGTGTTTCATCATTATGGTGTTGCTGGGCTCCAAGTGGCTTTCCGGTGGCAGTCTGGAGGTCAAATCCCAGACCTGGGAAGTCTGTGTAGCGAGTTTGGAGAGGGGCTTGGGGAGGCTTGAGGAGCCACTCAGATGTCTTACCTGTAGCTGACAAGGCACAACCCTTAATGACATCCTGTTCTGAGAACTCTAACGCTATCTTTTTTTGCTTTCGTGACAAGGAGTTGAGGTAGTTATTTTTGTTCCAAGCAACTCCAGATGGGTGAAAGTCAACCCACACAGTCTGGAAAGGATACTAATCCTTCAAGTCAGAGACTTCACAAGAAGCACAGAGGTGGCCAGGCCTAATGAGGTTACCCCAGTGGAAACTGTGCACCCAAAATGTGACTTCTGGATTATGTGCAAATGAGTAGAAAAGTACAGTCCACTAAGTGGGGACCTGGCATTAGACAGTCATTTCTGGAAACACTTCAGCAAAAGCAAAGCAGGGAACGTGTCCCTCTGTGACTGACACTCAGTGTCACGGCTTTAATTTTATTTCACTTATGAGAGGAAAGTTGACATAGGTGAGCTACAGATGGAAAGCAAGGGGGTATGAAGAATGATTTCACTTACACCTGAATGTGACAGCAAAAAATTTTCCATTTATACATTCAGTCCTTCACAGAGACTTCTTAATCTTTAGAGAGATTCTGATGTGCTAAAATTTTCTGGTTGAATGTTTTCCTTTAGGAATGAAGGTTCAGAGTTATAGGCAAAAGCAATTGAGAACCATAATTTTTCTAAGATAGCTAACAGTTCCACTTGAAATGATCAATATGATATAGAAAAAAATGTTTCTTTGGTTTCTGCACTGATTTTAATCTTTTTTGGAACTTTTTCTACACAGTGTCTTAAAAAGGACCAGGTTTGCTATTTATTGATAGATCTTCCTGAATGTCTCATCACCAAAACTTTTTTAAAAAACATTGTTTCCTTAATCACTAAAGTTTGCCAAGTGTAGGAATGAAGCATATCAAGGCAATTTGCTTGTTCTTGATTTCTGAATTATTTTTGACTTGTTCCTTTTCTCGGCCCTATATCCAGTCACTTCCCAAGCCCTGCACACAGAGACTATTCATTCATTCATTCATTCATTTGTTCATTCATTCAATAAAATGTTTATTGAGCACCCGATATGTGCAACCTTCTCCCTCAACCTGAAGATATTTATCCTCTAAGTTTTCATTCAGTGCTTTTATTGTGGACCTTAGCATCTGGTGACATGAGATATCTGTCACTGGCCCAGAAAGTGTTCTGACATCTTTGGCATCACAGGCATCACTTAGATTAGTTTATTTCCTCTCCCGTGTCCAAGCACAAGTATAATAATGATCAGGTTTGCATATATCCATCCATTTAAGTAGAGAAATAAATATAGCAGAGATCAGGTGTGGTGGCTCACACCTGCAATGCCAGCACTTTGGGAGGTCGAGGCGGGCGAATCATCTGAGGTTAGGAGTTTGAGACCAGCCTGGGAAACATGGTGAAATCCCATCTCTACTAAAAATACAAAATTAGCCAGGCATGGTGGTGTTTGCCTGTAATCCCAGCTATTCAGGAGGCTGTGGCAGGAGAATTGCTTGAACAAGAAGGCAGAGGCTGCAGTGAGCCAAGATCATGCCACTGTACTCCAGCCTGGGCAAAAACAGCGAAATTCCATCTCAAGATAAATAAATAAATAAATAAATAAATAAATAAAATATAACAGTGATCTCTGTTTATTAACACAATGTGCCAGGTACTATTGTGGTCACCTTGCAAAGATGACCACAAAATTTGTTTTGGATGTCAAGACTGATGATACACCACATGCACCAAGAGGGTAGGAAAAGGTTTACTGCTCATATAATGAAGCTTTCTGAGAGAGCAGGGCAGACTCCCAAGCAGATCCAAAAATGGCTTCAGAAAACCAGGCAAGTAGACTTCCCTTAGCATTTATGGTGGTTGGGGATGGGGATGGGGATGCGATGTGGGTCTGGTGTGAGGGCTAGGGCTTGTCAGATATGAATTTCCTGCTGGTGCCAGAGGAGAGAGCATCAGGCTTTCTTAGCTTATCCAGATGAGGGGCAGAAGGGAAGAGAGAGGATGGAAGGTGTTAGCAGTCCCATATCAAAAGTAGAGGCAGACTGTTTTTTCCTTTATAATTTTTTTATTATGGTAAAATACACAATATGAAATTTACTGTATTAACCATTTTTAAGTGTATAGTTCAGTGGTATAAAATATATTCATATTGTTTTGCAACCATCACCACCATTTATATCCATAATTCTTCATCCTGTAAAATGAAAACACTGTACCCATTAAACAATAATTTCCCCAGTCTCTCTTTCTGGACCCCCTGGCAACCACAATTTTACTTTCTGCCTCTCTAATTTTGACGACTCTAGTGCTTTCTTTAAGTAGAACCATACGATATTTGTTTTTCTGTGACTAGCTTATTTCACTTAGTGTAGTGTCCTACAAAATCATTCGTGTTGTAGCATATTGCAGACTTTCCTTCCTTTTAAAGGCCGAATAATATTCCATTGTATGGATATACCACATTTTGCTTATCCATCTATCTGTCAATGGATAAGCATTGGATTGCTTGCTGGTTTTAGCCATTGGGAACTATGCTGCTGTGAACATGGAGGGGTATATAAATTATCTCTTCAAGAATCTGCTTTCAATTCTTTTGGGTTATATACCCAGAGTCAAAATTGTTGGCAGGCCTTTCATTGCAATTTGCCCTTGATGTTTGACTGATGACTAAAAAGTGCCATGTTTCACTTAATTGAGTTTGAACTGGTTTAATTAAACCATTACCGTTCTCTTTGAGGCATGTGTCCCGAGGCTGGTAGGGAAATTGAAAGTCCCATTGAATGACTCATTCAAGAGCCCAGCATTATGTCTGCTGAGAAGTGCATGTTTTGTTCAGAACATAAAAGGATACAGAAGTGTCTGAGGGAGGCTTTGTACTGTGGTTTTTGTATGTACAGAGACATGTGTGACCTTGATTTATATCTTGGGTATCTATGAGGCAAGAGATTCACGGAGTTCTGTACTCCAAAGGCAGAAACTCTGGGTGAAACATTGTTGTTGCTGCCATTGGCAAGACTAGATGGTCAGATCATTGGCAATGGTCCATAAGTCTGTAAAAGTGAGCGCATGGGGCTGATTATTAGCCAAGGCATCCTGTGCTAAGATTACTTTCTGAAGTTCCAGCAATTGTGTTAACCCTTGGGTCCTCTCCTTTTTCAAGAATGTCCTGGTTAGGAATGGAATGCAGCAGCTTTCGAACAAGCCCCATCACATTGAGTGTGGTTCAGATCTTGCCCACAAGGATTGTGTGCAGTGGCAAGGCTGTTGAGTACCCCAGCAGAGGTCTGTTGTGCCCCTTTTTTGGTGAAGACAAAGCACAGCTAAGAGACTAAAAATAGACACTGAACATAAGAGGTTTAGATAAATCGATGACTGCAAGGGATTTACCAGTTGCCGATTCAATGAAGTGAGTAATTTAAATAATATTGGGTATGAGGACCTCAAGGGGTAAGGCATTGTGACATTAAAATTACAATATCATCTAGGTGCAATGGTGCACACCTGTAATCCCAGCACTTTGGGAGGCCGCAGTGGAAGGATTGCTTGAGGCCAAGAGTTTGAGACTAGTCTGGGAAACATGGCGAGATTCGGTTTCTATATAAAATAAAAAAAATTAACTGGGTGTGGTGGTGCACAGCTGTAGTCCCAGCTACTCTGGAGGCTGAGGCAGAAGGATTACTTGAGTCTAAAAGTTCGAGGCTGCAGTGAGCTATGATAGTGCCACTGTACTACAGTCTGAGTGACAGAGACTTTGTCTCAAAAAAGGAAAAAAACAAACAAAAACTTCAGTATCTATGGTAAGGCATCATTCCTTCCTTCCAAGGTAAAAGACAGGTCAAATTGAGCTATTAAATGGAGATGTAGCAGGAATAATCACTCCCTTTCCACAACAGACTTTGCATAATGAGTTTCAGTCTTAAATGCCTTGTTTTGACTTCTATTGGATCTTATTAAATGTTCTAACTAGGGCCAGGGAGGTTCCGGGGGTCACATTTTGTGCTAAGCCCATTGTAAGTACCAAAAACCAAATTTAACTTTAAGTTATCACACTTTTGGCTAGGGCATCCATGCCCACTATGAGATATTTTAGGGCCATGGACATTTTAACTTGGTGGAGTTTAGATAAGGCAGCATTTCTGGTGGTTAAAGAAATAACCAAATGCCTATTTGTTTTCTATTTATGTTCAGTAACTCTCCCATGATTATAGGGAGTACCTTGTTTAAATTTAGCAGGATCCCAGATATGACCATAATTTCACCCCCAGTGTTGGTGAAGGCCATTAAAATCTGCCAACTGGTACATCTCAGTAGATGCTGAAACTAATTCACAGTCTATGCTGCATATCTGTAAAGGCCAATCTTTTATCTTTTTAATATATACATTCTTTTGGTGCATCTTGGATTTCCAATTGGGTCAAACTGTGGACCTCTGTTCCTGTTTTTTGTTTTTGTTTGTTTCTTTCCTCTGGCTCTGGTATCCAGGTGTTATTATTGTTATTAGTTTTTGATGGTTACTGGATATTTTTCAGGGAGTGGGTGTTCTCTACTTGTTTGTATTTAGAAATCTCATCTTCCAGAGTCTGAAATTAATATAGTCTGAATTAGGGGCCTCCCTTTTAGAAATGGTTGCTTTATTGGGTTTAAGCTCTCAGGGTTTAAGTCATGTTTGAATTAATCCTTTGGCTATGCCACCAGGGTGCTAAGTGTATTTTTTTCTGTGTAACTCTCAGGATTGACAGCTTTGTTGTGACAAACATGTAGGCAGCAGCAGTAGCAAAGCCATTTTGTAGGGTCCTAGTGAGTCACCTGTTTTTAGGAGTGCATATTCTTCCATGCAAGGGACCACCCAATGGCATGCATATTGCATAGGGCATCCGTCTTTCCCCAAGCACGCTATGAAATGGGGGCTAAAATCTGGTTGAGACATACCACTAATGGTAACAGAGGAAGAGTCATTCCCCTGAGCCTAGTGGCAGTCATGGCTTACGCTGGAATTGAGACACACAAAGGAGTCCAGACACATGATCCAAGGTCACTTGAAGGGGGACCCCAATTCCATGCTCCTGTTTCTAAATACCAATTAGTGAAACTTCCGATTTAGGTTGGTTAAGTATATAACAGAGGCTTGAAAGATCAGCAAATTCAGCAGAAAGCAGCTCAGCTCAAAGAGCAAGCCAGCCTGGAGGCAGTGGCACAACTCAAAGCACATGCAAGCCAGCAGGCAACAGGGCCTGTTCACAAGTCAAAGCCAGAGAAGAATGACCCCTGGTGGTGGTGGCCATTGCCTAGCACACTGCTCACAGAGTCGTGGTCACCCTGCAAAAGTGGGATGGGCGCTATCACTCCAGATTTGTTCATATGCCCCCCGCCCCGACCCCGCCACACACACACTATGACAAGGTTTATTACTTACATAATGAGTAAGGCAGACTTCCCTAGTAGGTCCAAAATGGCTTGAGAGACCAAAGAATGAAGGTTGGCTTGGGTTTGATGGTAGCTGGGGGATAGGGTTGGGTTGTGGGTTCTCACCCACAAGTCAGGCTTTTGTAGTGTTGAAATTCTTGGCATCATCAAAGGAGAGGACATCCAGGCTTTTTATTTTATTTTATTTTATTTGAGATGGAGTCTCACTCTGTTGCCAGCCTGGAGTACAGTGGAGCGATTTTGGCTCACTGCAACCTCCACCTCCCAGGTTCAAGCAATTTTACTGCCTCAGCCCCCTGAGTAGCTGGGACTACAGGCACGTGTCACCATGCCCAGATAATTTTTGTATTTTTAGTAGAGATGGGGCTTCACCATATTTGCCAGGATGGCCTCAATCTCTTGACCTCATGATCCACCTGCCTCGGCCTCCCAAAGTGCTGGGATCACAGGGTGAGCCACCATGCCCAGCACAGGCTTTGTTATTGGCCTGTTCAGATAGGAGGCAGAAGAGGAAGAGGAAAGGATAGGGCTTGAAAGCTATCAGCAGTCTGATACCAAAATTGGAGTGAGATTATTACAGACAAATTATTCCCTTTAATACCAAGTTACAGATGAGAAAATAGGCTTAAATAGGCCACATGGCTATTAAATTAACAAAATAGTGGAACTAGAGTCAAACTCTGGCCCATCTGACTTCCAAACCTATTAACTTTTTTTTTTTTCCTTTTTTCGGTACAGATGTGGTCTTACCCTGTTGCCCAGGCTGATTTCAAACTCCTAGGCTTCAAATGATCTACCTGCCTTGGCCTCCCGAAGTGCTGAGATTAGAGGTGTGAGCCACTACACCTGGCTCAAACCTATTCACTCGGCCACTAGGCTACATTGCCTCTCAGGAAGAAAGTGAAAGTTCTAAGCTCTAACAATTTGGACTCTACAGATACCACGAAGGGAATATCAGTTATCAGTGAAGAACTCTATCCATTAATAAGGAGTTGGTCAACATTAGAGTATAAAACAGAGAGGTATAGGAAATGTGGGCCAATTTAGGCTTGAAATAAATGTTGACTAGAGATCTCTGTCCCTTGGTATGGTTGGCCAGAGCAACTCATTATAACTCTATTTGATTGTCCCCACTTAAAGTTGCTGTCCCAATAGTTTGTACAAGCATTGTCGGAGTTACTGGGTGCAGTGCTCACGACTGTAATCCCAGCTCTTTGGCAGGCTGAGGCAGGCGGATCGTTTGAGCCCAGGAGTTTGAGACCAACCTGAAAAACATGGCAAAACTCCATTTCTACAAAAAAATAAAAATTTAGCCAGGTGAGGTGGAGTGCACCTGTGGTCCCAGCTATTCAGGAGGCTGAGGTGGGAGGATCACCCAAGCCTGGGGAGGTGGAGGCTTCAGTGAGCAAGATTGTGCCACTGCACTCCAGCCTGGGTGACAGAGCAAGACCCTGTCTAAAAACAAAAACAAAACCATTGTGGGCTGGAGTCTAGTATCAATTAATTGCAGAGTTTCTTAACCCAGGATAGGGGAGGAGAAAAGAGTTCAGAGAAGGGACATATGGATGAGCATCAACAGTTCTGTTAATCAGGCTAGGCACAGTGGCTCATGCCTGCAATCCCAGCACTTTGGGAGGCTGAAGTGGGCAGATCATCTGAGGTCAGGAGTTCAAGACCAGCCTGGTCAACATGGTGAAACTCTGTCTCTACTAAAAATATAAAAATTACCCTGACATGGTGGCACGCACCTGTAATCCAAGCTACTCAGGACACTGAGGCAGGAGAATTGTTTGAACCTGGGAGGTAAAGGTTGCAGTGAGCCGAGATCATGCCACTGCACTCCAGCCTGGGCAACAACAGGAAACACTCGTCTCAAAAGAGTTCTGTGAATCAGACACACACACACACACACACACACACACACACACACACACACACAGAGCTTTTCTTCCAGATTTCTGTTACTTTGAAAGTCATCTTTGGAAAAAAAATTGGTGTCAAATTATATGATGAACGTATTGTTTCATTTCAAACAATTGTGGAATGGCAATATACAAAGTTTATGGTTATGGTTGTGTCAATGCCTCTATTAATTTCTCACTGATGAAAATGAAAGAAGTTATGCTTTGCCATAATACTCAAGGGAATCTGTTTTGTTTACATTGAGCTTAGCTAAATTGGGAGTATCAAGAGATAAAAGCATGATGCAACTGACGTATCCCTTGCTTTCACTTTCATCATTGAACATGATGGAATACTAAAGCCACAGTGGTTCTGTGAATGCAAATCACTCATCAATGGGTGCATAAAACAAAACCGAAGGAACAACTTCCATCTTAGCATCTTGCAGTGTGGGTGTGTTTCCTGAGAAAAACCTTAAATTTGGAAAGGCTGGAACTCCACCTGATCTTACCTTTGTTCCAGCCCCAATGCCATATCTAGAAACATTCTACAACATCGTCACTCACATTGCCAGAAAAGCAGAGTATCTGTACAACTGGGGATACCTTGGAGAAGACGAGTACCTTAGTAACGATCAAGTTGGTTTATGACTTGCAGCAGAGAAATCAATAAAGTAGTGCCTCTGTCAGATTACCTCACCTACTCCAAAAGTTGAACATTTATTTCTTCCTGATATTTTAAAGCAGGAATTGCAGCGATTTCTCCTTCCTTCAGCTTGCAACTGCGTGAAACTGCCAATGCCTTTCGGTGCAGAGGTACTACTTTCCGTCCACTATGTGCATTCTGATGCCTTCAGAAGAAACGTTTTCTTTTGGCGGGTCCCTTTGGAAACATCATGACTGAAAAGTTTATTTTCTTCAGACACAACTTTAACTGGGAAAAATGTCTGGGTATGGATGACAGCATCTGGCATGCCTTACAACACATATGGCTTCCTTGTTTTAATGGAGATGCTGCGTGCTTCATTACTTTCTACACTGGTGTGGGGATTCAGCCAAAATCCTGAAGGGAGTCTTGTCTCGTGCCCTAAAAGCTGCCCTTTTGAGGAGTTTTTGCTGCAGAATGGATACAGAGTATTGTGGTCTTCCTGTTTACACATAAGGATGCTGTCTTTCTAGAAAACAATTCCCCTAAGCTCTTGATTGAACATGGAGCAGAATTTTCACCTTTATGAGAGTATGAAAAACTCCTTTGCAGAGCAATTTGGCAGGAAATTCTTTTACCACTGGACTTACTTGGAAGAAATTATTATTCACCTGAATGAAGCCAATATTTCCACACAAGGTCTTTCAGTTACTATTATGGTCAGTGCAGAAAAATTGTGGGCTTTTTTTGGCCAAAATGTTAACCTGCAGTGGTTAAGTCTCTGCTCTCAACTGCTGTGTGAACCAAAATCTTGCCCTGCAAGGGAAGAACTCTGCAAACTTCTCAAGGCTGAATGAAAGAAAGCCCTTCTGCAGATTGGAGCCAAGAATGACAGCCTTAAAAATTTCATGGCTCACCAAATCTGAAAACACCTCAAAACACTGATGAAGTCATTTGAGAGTTACTTATGCTCAGGTCATCTTCAAATGTAATGATAGATGCATGAACTCTTCCCTCATTGACCCAGCCTCATTAACTTAAGGACAAAAGCAATCAGGTGATGTGAATTTAATTTGCGAAGTCTTGGAGGATTTGGTGTTTACTGACATAGCCCCACTCTAACTTGGCAAAGCAAGCAATGGGAATGTTAATTTTGTCTTTTCCTGTGCATTTTGGGGGTTTTTGACCCTTGGTGCCATTTAACAGAAAATTTAAAATTGATTTGGGATTGATATCAAAGACTACTCACAACACCAACTTTTAATTCTAGCCAAGAAATTATAGTATTCTCATTAAAATGTGATTCTGAGAAGAAGAAAATTTTAAACATTTCTGTTTTATTTGCAACTTTGGATTGACCCCCTTTACCATTTAAGTAGGCCTTAAATGATAGACTGGATAGGGAAAATGTGGTACATATACACCATGGAATATTATGTAGCCATAAAAAACGATGAGTTCACGTCCTTTGTAGGGACATGGATGAAGCTGGAAACCATCATTCTCAGCAAACTGACACAAGAGCAGAAAATCAAACACCGCATGTACTCACTCATAGGTGGGTGTCGAACAATGAGAACACATGGACACAGGGAGGGGAGCATCACACACTGGGGTTCGTTGGGGGGAAATGGGGGAGGGATGGGGGGTGGGGAGGTGGGAAGAGATAGCATGGGAGAAATGACAGATACAGGTGAGGGGAAGGAAGGCAGCAAACCTCACTGCCATGTGTGTACCTATGCAACAATCTTGCATGTTCTTCACATGTACCCCCAAACCTAAAATCCTAAAATGCAATAAAAAAAATCTTAGATAAGTTATAAAATGATGAGATCAGGAGGGTTTTTTTTTTTTTCTTAAAGATAGCTGTTAACTTCTACTGATGTACAAGACATACATTTCCAATGCAAAACAAATTAAACGCAAAAGTGTTGATGGGTGTATTTTTGTGTGTTTTTCTGAGAGGGAGGAGGAGCGTAGCTTTCTTCAGGTTTTCAAGGAAGCCTGGGATGCTCATAACAGAAAGAGCTGTAGCACATGGCCACGTTGGCTACTCTGACCTCTGTTCCACTGGTTCCACTTACTCCCAATCATAGGTTTAGGCTGTTGAGTTCTCAGTAGGCTGTGCATCTCAGCCAACTCCCCTTTTAAAAACAAAAACCCGGGAAGGTTAATCAGTCCAGTCCCTGGTCCTTAAGTCAATCAGTACAGCATTGAAGTTATGCATGAATTTCCCAAAGGTAAACAGATTTCTATTTAAATGTTATTGCTCTCATTAGCATCAGCAGTTTTCATTATAAATGTGCTGAGGAGTTCTTTTCTAATCTAGTTTATAAATTATGCTTATTACTTTCAGATGTTGAAAAGAAATTTTTTTTGGGGGGTTCTCAGTGTCCTTTTTCCCTGATGCTTTTATTTACTCTGCTCCCGTGTGATGAGCTGTGATTCTATTATAGCCTTCACTGCCTTTCTCAATGGCCTATTTCCCTTGAGTTTCTCTGATTCCCTGCCATTATAAATCCTCTGTTTTCTCCTTCCACTCCGAGTGTTCTTCTTTGACTCACACTAATAATTGTAGTTCCACATTTATTTTATTGTTACCTTCCATCTATGGCAAGAAATACTGGTTTTCAATTACATTGGCTATATCCTGTGTTTTATTTAGAACTGCATTTAAATTAAAAAGTGAGTTGATGAGAAGCAGGGATCAACAAACCTTTTCTGTAAAGGGCCTGATGGTAAATAGTCGTGGCAAAAAATTCAACAGATAATGACAGTGGGTGTGAGAGCAACCTCAGAGTGCCACCAGGTGTGTGTGTGTGTGTGTGTGACCAAGGGAGCTGTGTTGGCCCTTAAACAACTGCCCTTTTCTATCCACTCTAGATTATCCACCTATATATTATGATACTTTATGTTAGCCTTTGCCATTTTACTGATAAGGAAACTGAGGTTAAAGGGCTGGGCACGGTGGCTCCTGTCTGTAATCCCAGCACTTTGAGGGGGCCAAGGCGAGTGGATCACTTGAGGTCAGGAGTTTGAGACCGGCCTGATCAACATGGTGAAACCTCATGTCTACCAAAAATCAAAAATTAGGTGGGCATGGTGGTGCATGCCTATAATCCTGCTACTCTGGAGGCTGAGGTACAAAATTCACTTGAGCCTGGGAGGTTGCAGTGGGCTGAGATTGCACCACTGCACTCTAGCCTGGGCAATAGAGTGAGACTCTGTCTCAGAAAAAAAAAAAAAAAAAATGCTAGAGTATTGCTGAAGGTCACAGAATTAGTAGGTGGAAGAAGTGAGATTTGAACCAGACACTCTGACTCCAAGACCCATGTACTTCACTACAAGGCTATCCCTTGCCCCAGTTATGTTGACTAAGGAACTGACTCTTCCCCTTAGGAGGTCTCAGTATAGCAGAAACAAGTTCAGTCTTCAGAAAGTTGTCAACCTATGCATAAGTGCTTGGCATCCTCCCTCTTACAATTTCCCTGCAAAGGTGAGCAATGCAAGCCCTGTGTACCTGGGAAAGCTTGGTGTCTTCCATTGTATCAGGGGATGGACTGAGAGCCTACTTGCCAATAGTCAACTCCAGGTGTCTGTGCAGATGGGCAGGCAACTTATCTGCCCGTTGTCTGCTATTGCTCTAATGGTAAGGGACGTCTGCTTATGGGATAAAGCAACCACAACAATAATAATATCAACAAATAATAACAATGATGCTACAATTGTGTGATTCACCAGATGTAAGACACTCTCCTAAACACTTTGCATGTATAATCAGTCCCCATTTGACACCCACTGATGTCAGCTGACACCCTCTGAGCTGGCGTATTAGTGTCCCAGGGCTACTGTAACAAATGACCACAAACTGTGTGGATTAACACAACAGAAATCTATTCTTTCATAATTCTGGAAGCTAGAAGTCTAACGTCAAGGTGTTGGCAGAATCACATTCCCTCCAAAACCTTAAGGGAAGAATCTTGCCCTGCCTATTCCAGCTTCTCGTGGTTACTGGCAATCCCTGACTTGCAGATCAATCTCTCCATTCTCTGCTGTGGCCTCACATGGCCTTCCTGATGTATCTGTCTCTGTGTCTCCAAATCTTTCCTTCCTCATAAGGACACCAGTCCTTAGATTTGGGGGTCTCCCTAATTCAGCATGACCTCTTCTTCACTTGATTACATCTGCAAAGACTCTATTTCTAAATAAGGTCACATTCATAGGTGCCAGGTGTTGAGATTTTAACATACCTTTTTTTTGGGGGTGGGGGCACAATTTCACGCACAACATGTGAGTACTATTTTAATTTCCATTTTACAAATGGGAAGTCAAAGGGACTGAGAGGTTTGGAATCTTTTCAAGGTCACACAGCTTTGTTAGTAGATTCAGGATTTGAACTCAGGTATTCTGGAAGCCTCTGCTCTTAACCACTGTGTGAACAACTGCTTTGCCTGCATAGCTGGCTGATCCTCCCAAAGCACCTGGTGTTGACAAACAGGAGTGGGGTAGAAGACAAGGGAGTGGAGAAGCAGTCCGAAAAACAGAAGACAGAAGAGGCAGGTGGTTTCAGAGGGTATTTAATGGCCTCATGACAGGAAATATGAAATGCAAACTCAAGCATCTTCGACCCCACTCCACTGAATTAGCTGAATAACGCATGTGTGGCCATGTCAGTGGCGGCTCCCAGGAGCCTGAGGACAGGTGAGGGACTTGGCAAGGCGTGAGGATTCTCGTTCATCTGAATGGGGAACCAGTCTCTTTGTACGGCTGGGTGGGCACATGACCAACTCCGGCTGCCACGTGGGTAATTGGTTTTCTGTGTTCCCTTCAATAATGAACAATATTAAAGGAGGCTGGAGATGCAATGGAGATAGAAGCATTGTGGAAGAAACAAAGAGATTTTAATGTGTTGAGTCTTGGGTCCAGGGAAGATGAGGGACATGATAATCGAGTATTAAAACAGAAAAGATTATGCAGCGGGCCTGGCACCATTCATCATCACTCCCATCCTCGGCTGGCGGCAGAACTGGGCGTCTGATGAGACTCCGGCATTATCTCCGCAGTTTATTTACATCTCAAATCAGGTTGCACTGACAGGAGAGAAAGGAATTCCAGGGATGAAATGTAACTACGTGATATATTTCCTACAGAAAGTGCAAACACAATACAGACTATCTGGTTAAATATATCATCCCAGAAACGACCCAGCTGCCAAATGCTTGAGTTTGCATTTTGTATTTCTTGCCATGAGACCGTTATATACCCTCTGAGACCACCTGCCTCTTCTGTTTTCTATTTTTCGGACTGCTTCTCCGCCACCTTTTCTTCTACCTCACTCCTTAAACACTGTTGTCCTGCAGGGTCTGTCTGCTCTATTGCTTCCTTCTCTCCTCACATCTGTCAAGACAACTTCATCTTCTTCTTGGCTTTAAATGCTGGCTGGCTGCATGCTGATGGCTTCCAAGTTGTACCTTCCTAGGCACACAGCTCTTGTTTTTCCCTTCTCAGTTATTTAAAATCTTTTTGAATAGGCACTGCGTTTTCATCGTTAAAAATCCAGATAGTACAAACAGGCAGTAAAAATTCTCTCTTCTTTGTCTTGCACATGCCTAGCTTCTGTCCTCATGAAACATTATTGCACTTAATTTTCCTTTCCTTTCCTTTCCCCCACCCCCTTTCATTTCCTTTCTTAACAAGGTCTTGCTCTGTCACCCAGGCTGGAGTGCAGTGGTGCAATCATAGCTCACTGCAGCCTCCAAATCCCAGGCTCAAGTGATCCTACTGCCTCAGCTTGCCAAAGTGCTAGCATTACGGGCGAGAGCCACCACTCCTGGCACTCTTAGCTTCTTATGACTCATTCCAGAAGCTCTTTACACATATGCAAAAAGATTTACATATACATTGTATGTTTTCCTCATTTTCCCTCAAATGTATCATACTACACACATATTCTATACTTTACAGTTTTTTTGCTTTAGGTCTTTCTATGATAGCATATTGAGAACATCTTCATTCTTCTTCCTTTTTCTTTTTAAAATTTAAATTGCATAGTGTTCTGGATGTCCCATCATTTATTTAACCAGGTTCCTATTGACAGGCATGTGAACTGTTTCCAGTTGCTTGTCATGATGGATAATTTTATGTGTCACCTTGACTGGGCCACAGGGTGCCCAGATATTTGGTTAAACATTATTTCTGGGTGTGTTTGACATGAGGATGTTACTGGATGAGATTAACATTTGAATTGGTGGACTGAATCAAGCAGACTGTCTTTTCTACCGTGGGTGGCCCTCTTCAAATCTATTAAAGGCCTTAATAAAATAAAAGGCTAAGTAAGGTTCTTTCTCTGCCTGTCTTTGAGCTGAGATATCAGTCTTATGTTGCCTTCAGACAGGGACTTGGATAGAACTTACTCTATCAGTTCTCTTGGGTCTGGACTTCTCAGCTTCCATAACTGTGTGAGCCATTTCCTTATATTCTCTCTCTCTCTCTCTGTCTCTCTCTCTTAAACACACTCACATACATATGCATGTTCTTATACATACACATTTGCATTAGTATAGGTTCTCTAGAGAAACAAAACAACAGGGTGTGTGTGTGTGTATGTGTTTGTGTGAGTCCTGTTGGTATGTTTCTCTGGAGGACCCTGGCTAATACACTTGCATTACAAACAATGTAATGAGTAATTTTGTGCAAACACAATTCACACATGTGCATATATATATATATCTCCTTAGGATAAATTCTCCAAAGTGGAATTTTTGGGATAAAGGATATGTACATTTGTAATTTTGTTGGAGTGCCAAATTGCTCTTCAGAGTGATTATATGAAATTAAATCCTCACCAGCAATGTGGAAGCGTTCCTGTTTCCCCACAGCCCTTATCAACAAAATGTGTTACCAAACGTTTGGGTTTTCTTCCAATTTGATAGGTGAGAAATGTTATTCAGGTAGTCAATTTGCATTTCTTCTATTATAAGTGAGGTTGAACATCATTTTCTATATTTAAGAGCTGTTTTTGTCCTTTTCTGTGAACTGAGTGATCATATTCTTTGTCCATTTTTTGATTTGGGTTTTTCTCTAGGGCCAAGCTCTAGATTTGAATGTTCACATTCTACTTGGATGTCCTAGATGTGCCTCAAATTTACCATAGTCCAAAAGAGAACAAATCATCACCTCTTTTCTTGCCTCAGCCAGAGACTTTCTTCTATTTTCCTATCTTGGGTAATGAGACCCAGTCCAGAAATCTCTAAGCTATTCTAGATTCTTCTCTTCTTCATTTGGCCAAGCAGCACTGTAAAAATACCTGATCCAGCTTCTTGACAGAGAGAGGTGAATTTGGTTGTAAGTTTATTTTGTAACTATAGGTAACAGGCAACAGTGAAGAAGAAAATCCCCCTGCCTCTGAGCCACAGGATATTATAAGAACCTGGGACCGTGTGGAAGAATGTCTCCACAAACTGGGAAGGAGCCAAGAGACCAAAGAATGACCTGGACCAGTCCAGCTTAATGAGTAGATGAGTTTATTGGGACTTACATATATGGCACTCCTGGCAGCAGGACAGCTCCAGAGACCCACCTGCCTCCCATCTGTAAGCTGCTTTTAAGCTAAACTTTTTGGCTCTTTGCCTATTGCATGCAATAAGACTTTCTTTTGGTATAATCTCGGATATGTTGTGGGATGTTTGGGTTCTCAGGAACACCTGTGCTATGCCCTTGGCTCACTGCCCAGCCTTTAGGGTTCAACCAGCAAACACACACCCTTAAGTGATCTCATGAGGGATCAATCACTCTATACTTACAAAGAACAAGAAGCCCATGAAACTTGGACATTACCACTCCAAAGAGGCTGGCTCACCTAAAGAGGGTGGATGGACGAACTTCTGAAGAACACTCTCCATCTAATACCAACAAGATGTGAGTTCCAGACAGGTGGGGCTGTCCCAGGACAGAAGGTTAGCCAAATTCAGAGGAGGGGTGGAATAGAGAGGAGAAAGAGAGAGAGAGAGAGAGAGAGAGAGAGACTTTAAGAAAAATTGTGGCTGGGTGTGGTGGCTCACACCTGCAATCCCAGAAGGCCAAGCTGGATGACTCACATCACTTGAGTCCAGGAGTTCAAGGCCAGCCTGGGCCACATAGCGAGACCCCATCTCTACAAAAAATAAAAAAATTATCTGAGCATGGTGCTATACTTCTGTAGTCCCACCTACCCCAGAGGCTGAGTTGGAAGGATTGGTTGAGACCAGGAGATTGAGGCTGCAGTGAGCAATGATCATGCCACTACCATTGCACTCCAGCCTGGGTCACAGTGAGATGCTGCATTAAAAGAAAGAAAGAAAGATTGTGTTTTTCTCACCTTTAAGTTCATGTGTTCCTTCGATACTGGATTATGGAATGGGTTAGCCAGGCTGCTGTATGCAATGCTCACTTAGGGACATTAAAGGACATTAAAGTATGTCTATGAGGCTAAAAAGTTCCTGGAACTGCGATGAGGGGAGAACATTTTACCCATCAGAACACTGCGAGACTACGAAATGCAGTTGGAAAGAATCCAACTCTCAGATCTTTGGGACAGGGAACAGAAACCTCTTTTTTCTTCACAGAAGGGGGCATGATCTTAGAATCACAGGTGGCTGCTAATTGGTCTTGTAAAGGGTCTTATTGATTTCTGGGCTTTGGTTTTGCTGACTGGGGCATGCAATCAGATCAGAGAAGAATTGCTGAGGATGTGTAGGAGAGGCTGTGCATTGTCAACACACACCCACCATCTCTCCCTTTCCCCTGATAGGCTCAGTGTCTTCCTAAATATATGCTGAAAAAATACTTAAGACCTTAGAATTTTGAAGGTCTTCACCTTCTGACCCCCCATCAGACTCTGGCCCTATGTCTGTTTCTTTCCTCTAAGGTGGGCAGTTAGAGACCTGCTTTGTGCTGCTGCAGCTCAACCAAAGGAGGTCTGGATCTGTTGCCACAGTTATTTCTCAATGCACCCTTTTCTAGGATGTCTAACAGGTAAGGAGATATCCAAGGGAGAGTGAATGGCAAGGCAAAGACTTCTTAGAACAGGACAACAGCACACCGTTAGGGAGAAGGAGGAGAAAATTAGAGCAGGAAGGGTATAACCTCTGGCTGGGCCTCCTCATTCTGGGAATCATCATAATCTTGACTGATTTGTTTCGATTCTGAGAAAAGGAGCCTGTGTGTTGCTGTTACAGGATACAGGTCATGGTCCATTGTTATGGAGAACTGTGTCCTTCCCAAATTTATATGTTGAAGCCTTAACCTCCAGGGTGACTGTATTTGGATATAAGACCTTTAGGGAGGTAGTTATGGTTGAATGAGGTCATAAGGGCAGGGCCCTAATCCAAGAGGACTGATACCCTTAGAAGAAGCAGCAAAGATACTAGAGAGCACCTCTTCCCCTACCTCTTGGTGTAAGTGTAGAGAAAACACAATGTTGAGAACAGAGTGGGAAGTTAGCTGTCTGCAAGCCAGGAAGAAAGGGCTCACTAGAAACCAACCCTGGGCTAGGTGTGGTGTTTCATGCCTGTAATCCCAGTACTTCTGGAGGCCAAGGTGGGAAGATCATTTGAGCTCAGGAGTTCAAGACCAGACTGGGCAACATAGCAAGATCCTGTTTCTTAATAAGTAAGTAAGTAAATAAATAAATCATGTATGTATTTATAAAATTATAGAAACCAACCCTTCCACCTTGATCATGGACTTTTAACCTCCAGAACAGTGAGAAAATAAACATCTTTTTTTTTTTTTCTGAGATGGAGTCTCGCTCTGTTGCCCAGGCTGGAGTGCAGTGACGTGATCTTGGCTCACTGCAACCTCTGCTTCCCAAGTTTCAGTGAGTCTCTTGCCTCAGCCTCCCAGAGTAGCTGGGACTACAGCCATGCTCCACCATGCCTGGCTAATTTTTTTTTGTATTTTTAGTAGAGACAGGGTTTTACCATGTTGGCCAGGCTGGTCTTGAACTCCTGACCTCAAATAATCCGCTCGCCTTGGCCTCTCGAAGTGCTGGGATTACAGGCATGAGCCACTGTGCCTGGCCAGTAAGTGACTGTTTTTAAAGCCACCCAGACTGTACTATTTTCTTTCAGCAGCCCAAACAGACTAATACACCCACATCGTTGTTTCAAATTCACTTTAATTACATGCATAAGATATGCTTTCATTTTCCTTGTTTAAAAAAAAACCCTAAACATGAGAGGCTTTATACATTTCCTCTTGGTTCTCTAGACCAGGAGTTGGAAAACTACTGCAGGCCCAATCTGGCTTGCCGTCTTTATTGAAATAAAGTTTTGTTAAAATACAGCTTGTTCATTTGTATATTATCTGTGGCTGCATTTATACTCCAAAGGAATTGCTGATTAGCCATGTCAGAGACCCTAAGCCCCACAGAGCCTAAAATATTTACTATCTGGCTTTTTACAAAAGAGGTTTACCAACCACTCTCATAGACCGTCTCCAGAAACAAGCACTGTTGCCAGTTTGATGTGACTTGTTTCAGTTTATAAAGCTCTGTATTGGGGTGTGTGTGTGTGTGTGTGTGTGTGTGTGTGTGTGTGTGTGTGTGACATTAATGGTATTATGTTTCTGCACCTTTTTCTTTTACTTGTTGCCTGGACAAATAAAAATTGCATATGTTGGCCAAGTGTGGTAGCTCACGCCTGTAGTCCCAGCACTTTAGGAGGCCAAGGTGGGAGGACAGCTTGAGTTCAGGAGTTTCAGAAAAGCCTGGGCAACATGGCGAGACCTTGTCTCTACAAAAAAATACAAAAATTAGCCTGGTGTAGTGGCATTAGCTTGTAATCCCAGCTACTTGGGAGGCCGAGGCTGGAGAATCGCTTAAGCCCAGGAATTCAAAGCTGCAGTGAGTGATGATTGTGCCACTGTACTCCAGCCTGGGCGACAGAGAGAGAAACTGTCACAGAAAAAAATTGTATGTTTATGGTGTGCAATGTAATATTTTGATACATGTATATGCTGTGGGATGGTTAAATCAACCTAATTAACATATTTACCACCTCAAAGGTTTATATTTTGTTGCGAGAACATTTAAAATCTGCTCTTAGCATTTTCAAGTATATAATACATTATGATTTTTAAATTATTATTTCAGACATTAGTGCACTGGTGCCATCTCAGCTCACTGCAACCTTCAACTCCCAGGTTCAAGCGATTCTCCTGCCTCAGCCTCCCAAGTAGCTGGGATTACAAGCTAATGCCACCACACTGGGCTAATTGTTGTATTTTTTGTAGAGACAATGTTTCACCATGTTGGCCAGGCTGGTCTCGAACTCCTGAGCTCAAGTGATCCACCCACCTTGTCCTCCTAAAGGGCTAGGAATACAGGTGTGAGCCACTGTGCCTTGCTTACATTATTATTAGCTACAGTCACCATGCTATGCAGTAGATATCCTGAACTTATTCCTAACTGAAGCTTTGTACCCTTTGACCTACGTCTGCCTATCACCTTCCCCTCTCCCACCCCTGACAATCACCAGTCTCACCTTTTCCTTATGCAACAGTAAATCTTGGAGATTTGTCCATGTTAATAGACATAGATCTACCTCATGGTTTTAACTGCTGCATAACATTCAAAGTTTGAACATGCCACCGTTTATCCTGTGACTCTCTTAATGAACATTCTGGTTATTCCTACTGTGTTTTCCTCGATAATAAGAAACGCTACAACAAATATCCTTCTATACACCTCCTATGCACATGTGTGAGTGATTCTTTGTGGTGGATACCAAGACTGAAATTGCTGGGTTGTGAGGAAGATACATCTTAAAATTAAGTTCTAGTTTTTGAACAGGTCTTACATTTACTTAATTCAAAAATAAAAAATGATATGCAAGTTATAGGTCACAAAGTCTTTCCCCCATCTTTTTCCTAATCTATTTTTCCTTCTCTCACCCCTATAGGTATTAGTTTCTTGTGTATACCTCCACGGTTCCTTTATGAATGCAAAGCAAAGAAGAACATGTATTTCTATTTTCTCTTCTTTCTTGCACAAAAGGTATCATACCATATATATTCTTTATTTCACATATTTTTCACTTCACAATATATCCTGGATCTTTTCCCATAACCGTAAATCTTCTGTAACTATAGAGATGCTCGTGCTTTTTGGAGATGGAGTCTCCCACTGTGGCCCAGGCTGGAGTGCAATGGTGGCAAGATCTTGGCTTACTGCAACCCCTGCCATTTGGGTTCAAGTGATTCTCCTGCCTCAGCCTCCCAAGTAGCTGGGGATTACAGGTGTGAGCCACCATGCCCAGCTAATATTTGTATTTTTAGTAGAGATGGGGTTTCACCATGTTGGCCAGGCTGGTCTCGAACTCCTGACCTCAAGTGATCCACTGCCTTGGGCTCCCAAAATGCTGGTATTACAGGCATGAGCCACCGCACCTGGCCAACTCATGCCTTTTTGCATAGTATTTAATTTATGTAGTATTTCTTTTGGTAAAAATTAATGATTTATTTAATTTTTTTTAAAAAATTATACTTTAGGTTCTAGGGTATATGTGCAGATCATGTGGGTTTGTCACATATGTGTACACGTGCCTGGTGGTGGTTTGTTGCATTCATTGCCCCATCATCTACATTAGGTATTTCTCCTAACGCTATCCCTCCCCAATCTCACCACCTCCTGCTATTCCTTCCTTAGCTCCCCATCCCTCAGGCCCTGGTGTGTGATGTTGCTGTCCCTTGTGTCCAAGAGAAAACACTTGTGTCCAAGTGTTCTCATTGTTCAACACCCACTTATGAGTGAGAACATGTGGTGTTTGATTTTCTGTTCTTGTGTCAGTTTGCTGAGAATGATGGTTTCCAGTTTCATCCATGTCCCTGCAAAGGACATGAACTCATCCTTTTTTATGACTGCATAGTATTCCATGGTGTGTATGTGCCACATCTTCTTTATTCAGTCTATCATTGATGGACATTTGTGTTGGTTCCAAGTCTTTGCTATTGTGAACAGTGCCGCAGTAAACATACGTGTGCATGTGTCTTTATAATAGAATGATTTATAATCCTTTGGGTATATACCCAGTAATGGGATGGCTGGGAAATATGGTATTTCTATTTGTAGATCCTTGAGGAATTGCCACACTGCCTTCCACAACGATTGAATTAATTTACACTCCCACCAACAGTTTTCCTTTACATTGATATGCTATAATTCTTTTAACTCTCTCTTATACATCACTTTCCCCCAATCTTTTGCTCCTACAAATAAGATATAAAAGTTTTATTGTTTTTAAAAATTTTTGTAGATTTAGGCTTTGAGATGTTTTATTCATTTATTCAGTTGGCCAAGCATGTATGTCTGCACGAAATGTTTTCCTGCGTGATGGCATTATCTTAGGCACTGCTGAGACCGGGGTTAACAGAATATGCACAGCCTTTCTTCTCACGATGCTTCAGATCTTGTTAGGACAACAGACCTTAGACAAGGAAACACAACCATGACATGTTTCCATAATGAATGTGAACGTGTGTTAACCCACCAAGGTTTTTTTTCCTCGTGATCACACATTTTGTGGAAGAAATGTATGATTAGGTTTGTGAGACTGAGAAAAACTAAGCCATGAGGACCTGAATCCATTGCCTCGGTCATTAATACAGAGACGGGCACATTTTACATTTCAATAGACATAGCCGTGCTGCCTTTCAAAGGGGTTGTGCAGTTTACACGTCCACCTGGGTGGATTGTGTTGTTAAAAACTTTTAATTTATACTTATTTAATTTAAAAAAGTATTTATTTATTGAGAGACAGGGTCTCACTTTGTCACTCAGGCTGGAGTGCAGTGACATGATCACAGCTCATTGCAGCCTTGAATTCCCCGGGCTTAAGGGGTTCTCTTGCCTCCGCCTCCCTGTAGCTGGGCCTACAGGCACACATCACCATGCCTGGCTAATGTTTTTATGTTTTGTAGAGATGGGGATGTCTTGCCATGTTGCTCAGGCTGTTTCCTAAACTCTTGGCCTCAAGTGATTCTCTCACCTCGGCCTCCAAAAGTGCTGGGATTATAGGCGTGAGTCACCACAGCCAGCCCTGGGTGGATTTTAAAGGAGCTGAAACAGAATAGGCATTGGCATCTTCTGGTTTAGCCAGATAAATTGGTTCTCAGAAGAAGACGCACGTCGTTATGCCTTCTTGCTATTCTCTTGACTGAAAGCCCCTTTTCCACAGTTTGTCTGTCTAGCTAACATCTTCCTCTTAGTTGCACCATGAAAATCTGCAGCGCCATCTCCAACCCCTGTAGGTAGAGTTGATCTCTTCTGCTCTGTATCACCACAGACATTTGCCCACATCTCTAGTTTTGTACTTGTTCTTAGTTCATTTTCTTTCTTTCCTGGCCTCGTCTCACTTCCTTCATCATGGACTTTTTGGAGGAAGAGACCTTTGGATTCCTAATGCCTAAGACAGTGCCTGTTTCTGAATAGCTGCTCCGTTGTCTTGGCTGAATGAATAAATTAACAAATAAATGATCACTGACAATGGAGATGAACCGACCAAATTGAATTTGGACAATGAATTCAGGGGTGTGTTTATCCACTAGTTTGCCAATCATGCAGATGAGCTTATCTGCGTCTGCTGATGGGATTTCGGCGTAATTTGCATGCTAGAGGGGGAGGCTGCCAACTCACAGAGGATTCTTCTAGGCATTTGTCATTCATTATAGAACATAAGCTCACATTGGAGTCTATGCAGCACAGTGTCAGCCAATTAGAGAAGATTGTAGCTTTGGAAACAAACATCTGCTTGATGCTGGGTAAATAATATTTAGAATCCGGTGTTTTATGCCTGTCTATGTGATTAATTTGAATCCTGTATAATTTTGTATTTGACCATGTGGGACTCACAGACATCATTTTTATAACCTAAGTTACAAAAGCCATATCTGGCATTTCTCAGGATTGGCCTCATGTTTTAGGAGATGCTTTCCGGTTGGAGTGACACCTGGGACTGGAGGTAAGCATCTATGCTGTGGTAATAGAGAAGGACATCTGTCTCCAAATTCTATCCTGGATAACCCTTCTGTAGAAAATTCAGGAGTGCTGGGAAAACGTGAATGTCTTTTCTTAGCTGTTGCTAATTGGGTCTCCTCTTTCCAGGGGTAAGGAGGTTAAAAAAATGTGGTGGGATTAGCAACATTTATAAAGTTCCTATTCCATGGCAGGTTCTTTCCCAGATGCTTTTTGTACATCATGTTTCCCATTTGAAACTTTTTTTTTTTTTTTTAGATAGAGTCTCGCTCTTGTTGCCCAGGTTGGAGTGCAGTGATACAATCTCGGCTCACTGCAACCACCACCTCCCGAATTCAAGTGATTCTCCTACTTCAGCCTCCTGAGTAGCTGGGATTACAGGTGCTCACCACCATGCCTAGCTAATTTTTTTGTTTTGTTTTGTAATTTTAGTAGAGACAGGTTTTTTTTTTTTTTTTTTTTTTTTTTTTTTTTTTTTTACCGTGTTGACCATGCTGGTCTTGAATTCCCGACCTCAGGTGATCCACCTGCCTTGGCCTCCCATACTGCTGAGATTACAGGCATGAGCCACCACGCCTGGCCCCATTTGAAACTTACATTACTATGGGGTCTGTAGAATTCTTTCCTGTTTACAAACGACAAACAGGATTGAAAGAATTTATCCTGGGCCCCCAGCTAGCAGGCAGCAGTGCTGGGAGTTAAAGCCAGTCTGCTAAAGTCTCTGCTCCTCCCAGAACACCACCCTGCAGCCAAACGTATTCAACAGAGCTATTTGCTATGACATAGCTGTGATTCTCTGCAGAGGGTGCTGGGTGGATTGGCTGTGAATTTTGCCTCTCTTGCTTCCAAATGAAATAATCAAATGCATTGGCATCCTTATCCACGGGGTTCTCAAGTATATCATCCAAATGCTTTTTGTGAAAAGATGAAAGACCCAGTAAAGAGCTTGCTGCTGGTGGGCTTGGGCATACAGCAAATGCTAGGCAAGTGGTTAAGAGTGCAAACTGTTTGCTAAGCTAATAGTACTGCCTAGCTCTGTAGCTACCATCAGAATTAAACAAAGAGATAGGGCACTGTGTTTCAACAAAATCACCTATGGAGCTTGAAAAAATAGCATGTCTGGTCACCACCCACAGATATTCTGATTCCATTGGTATTTTAAACAAGCTTTCCATGCTATTCTGATGCACAGTCAGGTTTTGGAATCTGTGATCTAGTCTATGGATCATTTGAGTCATCAGAACTTGAATAAGAATTGCTTTCTTTGGATACATCTTTTCTTTATCACATCAAATCAATCTCCCCCAGCCCCCACCTTCCCTCTCCCTCTTTCTCTAGCAGTCAGAAATTCTTAAAAGCTTTTTGCCACTAAACCATCTGCTGGAGAAATCTCCCACTAGGTTTCAAATGCCAAACCTTTCCCAGTAGCAATTTTCTTTATTATTTTTGGGGAAAAGAATGCATTACATTTCTTCCCTATGAAACAAAGTACTTTAAAAATAAAAATGTTCATTATGGTCCTGTAGCAGTTGCTTATATTTTAAAAAACAAAATAGATTTATTAGACATGTGTCCTGGGAGTTTACTCCAGGCTTCCTTCACAGACTTGATTTGAACTTCAAGGATAAGGATAGGAAGCATGGCTGATCACAGTACCATGATGCTCCAGTGAAGAGTGGTCACATAGAGAATAGAGACTAATTTCAGTCAAAGAATAGGAGGCTGCTTTCTTGGCTTCCTGATGCCTGCAAGCTTTATGGTCGCAGACCACGCTTCTAGCATAATTTAAAGGTTTATGTAGGTTATAACCTTTCCACACTGCATAATCCCCTCCCAATTCAAGTCTTTGCCCATTGGCATAAAAATCTACATCATGTGATAGGGAACAGGAGTGTTAAGAGACCTGGAAAGGATAGCCTGATGTGGTGGCTCACATCGATAATCCCAGCACTTTGGGAGGCCAAGGCAGGAGGAATGCTTGAGGCCAGGAGCTTGAGGCCAGCCTGGACAGCAAAGCAAGACCCCATCTCTCTAAAAGAAAAAAATAGCTAGGCATAGTGGCGCTTGTCTGTAGTCCCAGCTACTAGGGAGGCTAAAGCAGGAGGATTGCTTGAGCCCAGGAGTTCAAGGCTGTAATGAGCTATGATTTTGCACCGCTGCACTCCAGCCTGGGTGACAGAGTGAGATCCTGTCTATTAAAATAAATAAATAAATAAATCTGAAAATGTGTTTTTTGCCTACATTTGAAGATTTCTTTCTTTCTTTCTTTTTTTTTTTTGAGACAGAGTCTCACTCTGTCATCCAGACGGGAGTACAGTTTCATGATCTTGGCTCACTGTAACCTCTACCTCTCAGGTTCAAGCGATTTCCCCTGCCTCAACCTCCTGAGTATCTGGGACTACAGGCATGTGCCACCATGCCTGACTAATTTTTGTATTTTTAGTTGAGACGGGGTTTCACCATATTGGCCAGGCTGGCCTTGAACTCCTGACCTCAAGCAATCTGCCTGTCTTAGCCTCCCAAAGTGCTGGGATTACAGGGGTGAGCCATGGCGCCTGGCCTGGAGATTTCTTAAAAGTCCCGTTAGATGATCTTCTAATTCACTGAAATTAGGAGATCACTGGACTCCTTTGAAATTCATTGGCTATGGCAGAAGACTAGCTATCCA
Source organism: Saimiri boliviensis (assembly GCF_048565385.1). NCBI lineage: Eukaryota > Metazoa > Chordata > Mammalia > Primates > Cebidae > Saimiri > Saimiri boliviensis. The sequence continues at coordinate 17,562,192 of NC_133460.1, read as the reverse complement.
TGAAAAACTCCTTATCTCCTTTCCACAGCATGAAGTTCCTGCTGTGAGGCAACTTCTAGGCCAACGATGCCATTTCCCAGTTTCCCTCCCGTGAGCAGGTGGTCATGTGGTTACTCCTCACCACGGGAACATGAGCGGAAGTGATGTGTGTTACTTCTGGGTTAATGCTTTAACTATTAGAGTTTTGCAGGCCGGGCGCGGTGGCTCAAGCCTATAATCCCAGCACTTTGGGAGGCCGAGGCGGGTGGATCTCGAGGTCGAGAGATCGAGACTATCCTGGTCAACATGGTGAAACCCCGTCTCTACTAAAAATACAAAAAATTAGGTGGGCATGGTGGCGCGTGCCTGTAATCCCAGCTACTCAGGAGGCTGAGGCAGGAGAATTGCCTGAACCCAGGAGGCGGAGGTTGCGGTGAGCCGAGATCGCGCCATTGCACTCCAGCCTGGGTAACAAGAGCGATCCGTCTCAAAAAAAAAAAAAAAAAAAAAAGGAGTTTTGCTAGAGTTTCTCTCTTTTCTTTTCCCCCCCAACTTTTATTTGTGCAGGTTTGTTATAAAGGTATATTGTGTGATGCTAAAGTTCGGAGTACGAATGAATCCATCACCCGGGTAGTGAGCGTCGTACCCAATAGGTAGTTTTTCAAATCTTGCCCCCCTTCTCCCCTCCCACATTTTGCATTCCCCAGTGTCTGTTGTTCCCATCTTCATGTTCACGTGTTGGGTTAGGGTTTTGTTTGTTTGTTTGTTAGAAGTAGGTACCCTCTTTCTTTCTTTATTTCTCTTTCCTTCTCTGCCAGCAGAGTGCAGATCATTCCAAACTTTAGGGAAAAGTGGAACTGTAAAACGGGTCCCTGAATCACTGTGTGGAAGAAAGTAGCCTGTTGATCAGATACACCCCCACAGTGCTTTATGTGCACGAGAAATAAGCTAAACCACTGGAATTGGTGTGTGGGGGGTGGTTCTTATGACACTGGTTTGGATCCCCCTCATTAACCAAACACCGACCAGTCATCAGGATACTGAAGACTTTCGTCTGACTTGAGGCTCTTTGGCTTTCTGACACAGGGATGCTGCTAAGAGCAAATATGAATTCTAATGTCTGGCATGAAGCATATGGGATGGGTAAAGAGTTTTTGCCCTGTGACAAACATTATAGGAGAAAAGGGAATAATGTTTGTCGTCAGATAAGAGTAGATAAAAATATTAAGGAGGAGAGAGGTCTGTAAAAGCAATGCTCATTGTGAAAGACAGGCAGACAAATAATTTCTGCCTCTTAAGATGGGAGAGTATTTCTCACATCAGTTTTGTTCAAGCTTCCAGTAGCAGGCTTTGTATCATCCACAGCACCACCTTGCAGTGACAATTGTGGCAGTAACCAGGGAAGAGGATCACTTGGCAAATAACATGTATCAATAGCAGTAAATAGGGCTGGAATGCAGTGGTGTGATTATAGCTCACTGCAGCCTTAACCTCCCAGACTCAGGTGATTCTCCCACCTCAGCGTCTCACGTAACTGGTACTATAGCTGTACACCACAATGCCTAGATAATTTTTTAAATTAGTTTTTGTAGAGACAAGGTCTCCCTATGTCAATCCAGGCTGGTCTCAAACTCCTGGACTCAAGAGATTCTTCCACCTCGACCTCCCAAAGTGCTGGAATTATAGATGTGAACCAGTCAATAAATAACCTTGAAGGTCTACTACAAACCAGACAGTAGGCTACATACAGTGAGGCCAAAAAAAATTTTTTTTCTTCTGTATGTCTTCAGAGTGCTTACAAAGCAGTCAGAGTGACAGAACATAATGACAAGAAATATTAAGGAACAGAGGCTAAGTATGAAATAAGTGGGAGGAAAGGAGCTGACACAGGCCTGAAGAAAAGAGCGAACACACTCGGGTGTGTGACATGACATCAGGGAGAGTCTTGGGTAGCAATCCCGATTCAGCAGCTTGCATCTGGGCGAAATGCAAACCAGAATCATTTTTAAAATTTGGGTAAGCCTATGAGAGTGAGTCTTTTATGTAAAAGTCATTTGACATGTGAGTCATGACCGCAATAAAAATTGCAAACGTGTTCTAAAATTCTTCTAGCAGGAGCGTCATTATGCAATTCTGATTGGAGCCAACATGAGGCTTAAAAAAAAAAAAAAAAAAAAGAATATCACTTTTTTTTTGGGGGGGGAGGGGAAAAGAACACTAAATATTTTAGAAATTAACAATGTTCCCAGCCTGTAAACAGACCAAGCAGAATGGACTCTGGCCTTAGAGTAATGTTAGGGAATCTGGAAGCTCCCGGATGTACTTGGTGTTAACCCTTTACCTGCTGGATCATGAGTGGATTGGGGAGGGTTCTTGTGGGTCTTGGGGCAGTGGCCTTTTCCAACTAGTACAGAAGCATTTTATTATTTTAAATACCCACACAGCTGGTGAAACATGCTGTATATTAGCCAAATGTCAACCCAATAAAGAATCTGCTATGGTCTGAATATTTGTGTCTCCCCAAATTCATATGTTGGAACCTAGCCCCCAGTGTAATGGTATTAAGAGTGGGGCCTTCAGTGGGTGATTAGGTCATGAAGGCAGAAACCTCAGCTAAAAGGTGCTTTGTGTGAGGAATGGGCCTTCACTAGGCACCAAATCTGCCAGCACCTTGATGTTGGACTTCCCAGCCTCTAGAACTGTGAGACATGAGAACGTTTGTTGTTTATGGTACACTCAGTGTGTGATATTTTTGTTATAGCAGCCAAACAGACTAAGACATAATTATTATAAAAAATGAAAATACTAGTGAGAAAGTAAAATCTCCCTGTGATCCCTCCTCTCAGAGATGCCTACCATTAGCAGTTTAGGGTATATTTTTCCAGACTTTGAAAAGTTTTCTGTGCAGACATAAACAAGATCACACCATGCATTCTGTACTGCAAGCTGTCCTTCCCTTCCCTCTCAAAACAGTATATTGTGAGCATGCTATGTGAGCACAAAAAGAATTATCTTATTCTCTTGTTCTTTCTTTTATCTCTTAATTAGAAGTTTTGGACCTAAATCAATACTGTTATTGAAGTGTTTTTGTGCACTACCAAGCTACGTCCTGACACTCAGGCTGCATTTTTTAGGAGTGCACAGTTCTTTGGTGTTTCTGAAACTTTATCAAGGAGTCCTCTCCTCATGAACATTTTCAAAAAAGACATATGTGCAGCCAACAAGCATATGAAAAAAAGCTCAATATCACTGATCAATAGAGAAATGCAAATCAAAAACACAATGAGATCCCATCTCACACCTGTCAGAATGGCCGTTATTACTAGTATGTGAGATCGAATCTCACTCTGTCATCCAGGCTGGAGTGCAGTGGTGCTATCACTGCAAATCCTGCCCTCCACATTCAAGTGATTCTCCTGCCTCAGCCTCCCAAGTAACTTGGACTACAAGTGTGTGCCACCATATCCAGCTAGTTTTTGTAATTTTTAAAGTAGAGATGGGGTTTTACCATGTTGACCAGGGTGGTCTTGAACTCCTGACCTCAGGTTAATTTGCTGCCTTGGCCTCCCAAAGTGCTGGGATTACAGGCGTGAGCCTCTGTGCCCAGCCCAGAATGGCTAATGGCTATATTAATGTAAAAAAATAACAGCTGCTGGCAAGGTTGTGGAGAAAAGGGAAGACTTATATACTGTTGGTGGGAGTGTAAATTACTTCAACCATTGTGAAAAGCAGTATGGTGATTCCTCAAAGAACTAAAAACAAAACTATCATTTGACCCAGCAATCCCATTTCTGGGTATATACACAAAGAAATATAAATCATTCCATTATAAAGACACATACATGCATATGTTCACTGCAGCACTATTCACAATAGGAAAGACATGTGTTTAACCTAAATGCCCATCAATGGTAAACTGGATGAAGAAAATGTGGTACATATACACAACGGAATACTACACAGCCATAAAAAAGAATAAAGTCATGTTCTCTGCAGGAACATGGATGGAGCTAGAGGCCATCATTCTTAGCAAACTAATGTGGAAAGAAAAAAACAAAAAATCCTCACTTATAGGTGGGAGCTACGTTGATGCGAACACATGGACACAAAGAGGGGAACAACAGACACTGGGGCTTATCAGAAGGTGGAGGGTGGGAGGAGGGACAGGATCAGAGAAAAACAGCTACTTGGTACTAGGCTTAGTACCTGGGTGATGAAATCATCTGTACAACAAGCCCCTGTGACACAAGTTTACCTGTATAACAAACCTGCACATGTACCCCTGAACCTAAAATAAAAGTTTAAAAACACGAGTCCTTTCCTGAAGCTACTCTTCTTTCCATTATCTCCCCAGGCCATTTTCCCTGTCTCTCTCACCCTGTATTCTGCAGGGCTCACTCTAGTCTTGACTTCCTGAATGAACTTTAACCTTTGGAAGGATCTGTTGAGCATGAATAATTTTTCAGCCAGTCCTCTTATAATGTAGCGTTTGAGGAGGTCAGAGGGGCATTGTGGGATAGGACAGAAGGCAAGATACATAGTGGGCTGATTTAAACCTAGGTTTGTAAAAAGGGGCCACCGGGGGAGCTGTCCAAGGTGCTACACGGTGGGTTCTGACACATCCCTGAATATGAAATGTGTCAGCATGGTTTTTGTCAGCAACAGCAGGGGCACAAATCAAACAAGACCCACGGGGTAGAAGCTTTTCTTTTTTGGCTGTTTCTTCTTTATATAAGGGAAGTCAGAACAAATATAGGAGGCTGGATGAGTTTTCTTTCTGGACATATCCTCTTGAATGGCTTGCATTCATCTCAAATTCAGCATGTCTAGAAATGAATTCATCACCCTTAACTCATCAAACCTGCTCCTCCTTCAGTTTTCCCTATCTCGAAATGACACCATTGTCCTCAAAAGGTGAAATCAGCCTCCATGCTACCTTCTCTACCCTCGTATGCTTGTTGGCTGCATGTATGTCTCTGGCCTCATGCAGTCTCTCACCAAGTTTTGTTGCATTGGCCAAAACGTTCCTAAATACCATCTGTTTCATTTCTAATGGCCTAGCCACTGGAAGTGATCACCTTTCATCTGGACAACTGCAAAGGACTGCAATTCACCTCCTCCTTGTTCTCTTGTTTCTTCCCACATGGCCATCAGAATTATCTCTAAGAATGCAAATTGAAATTCCATTTGACCCAGCAATCCAATTAGTGGGTATATACCCAGAGGATTATAAATCATTCTACTATAAAGACACATGTATGTTCATAGTGGCACTGTTGACAATAGCAAAGACTTGGAGCCAACCCAAATGCCCATCAACAACAGACCGGGCAAGAAAAATGTGGCATATACACACCATGGAATACTATGCAGCCATAAAATATGATGAGTTCGTGTCCTTTGTAGGGACATGGATGAATCTGGGAACCATCAGTCTCAGCAAACTGACACAAGAACAGAAAATCAAACACTGCATGTTCTCACTCATAGGTGGTTGGTGAGCAATGAGAACACAGGGACACAGGGAGAGGAGCATCACACACTACGGTCTGTTTGGGGGTGCCAAGGGAGGGACAGTGGAGTGGGTGGGGAAGTCAGGGAGGGATAACATGGGGAGAAATGCCAGATGTAGGTGATGAGGGGATGGAGGCAGCAAACCACATTGCCATGTGTGTACCTATGCAATAATCCTGCATGATCTGCACATGTACCCCAGAACCTAAAGTACAGTAAAACTTTAAAAATGCAAATTGAATCAAATCACTCCTTTGCTTAAATCCTTTAATGGTTTTCCACTGCCTTCAAGATAAAAATGAACTCCTTAAGATGACCTATCAGGCCCTATATAATCTGGCATCTTTGCTTTATCTTACATCGCTCTCTTCCTTGTTTTATAGTTTTTCTCTTATTCAAAGCTGACATGCTCTATCCTGACTCAGGGCCTTTTCTCATGTTATTTCTTCTGGCTGGAATGATTCACCCATCCCCACCACCATCCTGCTAACACCTGCTTCATTTCTTAGCTTAAATATCACTTACTCCAGGAGACCCCACACTGGTTTAGATCTACCATGTTCCTCGTGTACTCTGTACATCTTCCCAATAGCCAGTTAACTTCCTCAAAGTTTGTTTTCCCTTCTGGACTTTATTTAATGAGGGCAGAACCTGTGTCTTTCTTGTTCACCATTGTGTCATTGATAACCATGCTTGGAATATAGCAGATGCTTAGTAGGCATTTGTTAAATAAATAGGCCAGGCATGGTGGTTCACACCTGTAATCCCAGCACTTTGGGAGGCTGTGGTGGGCAGATCACGAGGTGAAGAGATCGAGACCATCCTGGCCAACATGGTAAAAAATACAAAAGTTAGCTGGGTGTGGTGGCACACACCTGTAGTCTCAGCCACTTGGGAAGCTGAGGCAGGAGAATCTCTTGAACTTGGGAGGTAGAGGTTGCAGTGAGCGGAGATTGTGCCCCTGCACTCCAGCCTGGTGACAGAGTGAGACTCCGTCTTAAATAAATAAATAAACAAATAAATGAATAAACAAACAAGCAGAAGTTCAAGGACCGAGACTCATTGGAGACTGAGCTAAATACCCTAAGACCCTTTGTGTTTGTCTACTAGCCTGAAGTGACCTGAGAGGGAAGGGTTACAAGTTTTAAACAGCTGCACAGTGCAGAGAAAAGGCCAGCAGATGTTCTCACTGCTTCTAGATGTTCCCGGTGGGCTGTGTGCTGTGTCATATGGGACTGCCAGCCAGGGCCTGCCATGTCGGGAGACCTTGGGGGAAGGAGCAGATCTCAAGCTACAGCAGATGGTAAGTGCTGTCTTTAGTCTTTAACATTTAAGGAAAAGAACTGGGAATAGACGTTCGGCTTAGTGGCAGTTATGATGCATTTAAATAAGCCTTGCAAATCATTTGCGGAATGCATATGCCTCCAAAATTCTTCATTGCTCATAGATTTTGTAGGAGCTTCCTCTGGTCCATCTTTGTAGCCTTAATGTACAGTAGCGTCTGTGGCATGGGATGAACCTTCAGTGTGGACGGGCTACCCACTGTAGGAAGGCATATACTTGAGACGTGTTGGCATTTGACTGGCCATGGGTAATTGATCATCTTCCCCAGGAGAGCCACACCCTCTGGATGCAGAGACTGTGCCTCGTACCTTCTGTACTCCCTCTCCCACTTTACTCAGCTTCTTGTTTCCCTCAAGCTAATATCAGGGCAGATGGGTAGGACACTACTCACCCCATCTTAATTCAGGTTGCCGTAACACAAATACCATAGATTGTGTGGCCTAAATAGTAAAAATGTTTTTATTACAGTTCTGGGGCTGGGAAGTCCAAGATCAAGTTTCTAGATGATTTGATTTGGAGAGAGTTTTCTTCCTGGTTTGCAGACAGACACCTACTTGCTGTATCTTCACATGACAGAAAGAGAGAGAGATGGGGGTGGGGTGAGGGGGGAGGAGAGAGAGAGACAGAGAGAGAGAAAGAGAGAGAGAGAGGGGAGAGTGAACTCAAGAGTGCTCCATCTCATCTTAAGGTACTAATTCCATCATGAGGGCTCCGCCCGCATGACCTAATTACCTCCCAGAAGCTCATCTCCAAATATAACCACATAAGGGATTAGGGTTTCAATGTATGAATTTTGGGGTGACACAAGCATTCAGTCCCTAGCATGCTCTATCATATTTTCCTGGAGAACCACAGTTTTGGAACAAGGGAAGCAGGGCTTAGGTATTTCCATTAGCTTCCTTTTGAAAACGGGAATGAGAAGAGCTGCTTCATAGGATTATTGTAAAGATTAAACGAAATCACATATGTAACATGCCTCAGCCTATACCTGACCCATGATAAGTAGTTAGAAAATGAGGGAATTGAAGAGGTAGTATGCCATGCCATTATAATCATGGGTCTCGCAGCCATAGAGGCTTGGGCTTCACTCTGGGCTCTGCCACTTACTAGCTCTGTGAACTTGACAAGTTATTTAACTTTTCTGACCCTCACTGTCCTCATGGGGAAAAACAGGGCTAAAAATCTGTCTAGCTCAAGGAGTGGATGTAGGATTAAATGCAATATGCATATAAAATGCCTTGCCATATAGTAAGTGCTCAATAAAAAGATAGTAGTTGTTATTTCCATCGTTATTATTGAATAGTGAGTGATAAATGGGTATCCTGCCATCTTAAATTGCCTCAGAAATGTGGGATCTAGTGGGTATTTATAGAGACTTCTTGTTCTTTTGATTATTCAACCTAGAAAACTTAGAGCTGTCCTTGAATCTTCCATTTTTCTTACTTCCCACAACCAGTCCCTTAGATATTCTTGTTGGTTCTACCTTTAAAATCTAGGTAGAATCAAGCTACTTGTTTTCTTTTGGCGAGATTCGGAAGACCATGTAAAATGCATATTACGAAATGGATTACAAATAGCATTTCTATGTCACTCAGTGATTCTTTTCTACTTGTCAACTTTTATTTCAAGTTTGAAGGATATGTGTACTGATGTGTTACATGGGTAAATTGCGTGTCACTGGGGTTTGGTGTACAGATTATTTTGTGACGTAGGTAGTGAGCATAGTACCCAACAGATGGTTTTTTGACCCTTGCCCTCCTCCTCACCTCTGTCCTCCAATAGGCCCTGCTGTCTGTTGTTCCCTTCTTTGTGTCCATGTGTACTCAATGTTTAGCTCCCATTTATAAGTGAGAACAGGCAGTATTTAGTTTTCTGTTCCTGAATTAATTTGCTTAGGATAATGGCCTCCAGTTCCATCCATATTGCTGCAAAGGACATGATTTCATTCTTTATTATAGCTGCATAGTATTCCATGGTGTTTATGTAACCCATTTTCTCCATCCAAGCCCCCACGAATAGGCATTTTGGTTGACTCAACGTTGTTGCTATTGTGAATAATGCTGTGATGAACATATGCATACATGTATCCTTATATTTTTTTGAGACAGGGTCTCACTCTGTTACCCAGGCTGGAGTGCAGTGGTGCAATCATGGTTCACTGCAGCCTTGACCTCCTGGGCTCAGGTGATCCTCCTACCTCAGTCTTCTGGGTGGCTGGGACTACAGGTACGTGCTACCATGCCTGGCTAATTTTTGTTTCTGTTTTTATTTTTGTAGAGACAGAGTTTTGCCATCTTGCCCAGGCTGGTCTTGAACTCCTGGGCTCGAGCAATCCACCTGCCTTGGTCTCTCAAAGTGTTGGGATAACAGGCATGAGCCACCACACCCACATGCCTGCGTCTTTATGGTAGAATGATTTATGTTCCTTTCGGTATATGCCCAGTAATGGGATTTTTGAGTCTAATTGTAGCTCTGTTTCAAGCTCCTTGAGAAATCTCCAAATTGGTTGAACTAATTTACATTCACACCAGCAGTGTATACACATTCCCTTTTCTCTGCAACCTCGCCAACATCTGTTGTTTGTGATTTTTTAATAGTAGCCATTCTGACACGTGTGAGATAGTATCTCACCGTGCTTTTGATTTGCATTTCTCTGATCAGTGATATTAAGCATTATTTTCATATGCTTATTGTCTACATGCATGTTTTCTTTTGGGAAAGGTCTGTCCATGACCTTTGCCTAGTTTTTAAAAAATGGAGTTATTTGTTTTTTACTTGTTAATTCCCTTATAGATCCTGGATATGCCAGAATCTAGCTACTACTTAACACCTCCGTTGCTCCCACTCTTGTCTGAGCCACCGTTCTCTCTCTCCTGGACAGTTATAGTCTCCTAGCTGGTCTCCCTGCCTCCCCATCCTTGATCCCTAGAGTCTCCTTTCAATGCAACAGCTAGAGGGATCCTGGTAAAAATACAAGTCGTCTGTGTCTCTTCTCCACTCAAAACCCTCTGATGGTTCTGCAACTCCCCCAGAGTAAAAACCAAAGTCATTCCAACGACTTAGGAAGCCCCACATGCTCTTCGACCTTCCTAATGCCTCTTTCCCCTCCCTCCTGCCAGTCTTGCCTTCATTCAATCCATTTTAGCCATGCTAGTTTATTTACTGTTTCTTGAACACACCAGACACATTTCTATTTTGAGGACTTGGCACTGGCCATTCCTTCTTCCAACACTCTTCTCCTAGATGTTTGCATGGCTAATTTCCTCTTCTTCAAATCTCTTTTCCAATGTCACCTTTTGTAAGACCAACGTGTATAAATATTAATAGGCAACGTCTGCACAATTTCCAATTGCCTGCCCACTGTGCTTTTTCTGTCTTTTCTTAGCACCTCTCCCATCTAACATACCATATGCTTTACTTATCATGTTTATTGCTTACGGTCAATCTCCCTCTTCTGGAATATAGGCTTCCTAATGACAGGGATCTTTGTTTTGTTCGCTGTTCTATCTCCAGTGACTACAACACACTAGGCATTCATTAAGTGTTTGTTAAAGGGAAACATGAATGAAAGGGAAAAAACAACTTCAAAGATCTAGGAGGAAATTTATTAAGTGAGAGAAAAAAATTCACGGGGACTGCAAAGTATTTAAACAAAATTTTTCTTGAAAAAAGTTTGTTGAAAAAAGATTTTCCAGTCCACTGAAAAATGTGGTTTTGTTTTGGATTACAATCCAAATGCATAAATTTTAAGGAACAGTGAAATGATTTGATAGCATTGGATCCTCATTACTTCATAGCAATTGTGGGCAGAGTAGAGAAAAGGTTGCCCTCTCTGGATCAGGCAGACTCTCTCCAGTTTGCTGTGGTGCCAACTGAGCTCAATTTTCTCTTAAAATTCTGGTGCCTGGAGGTATCTGGGTTTGCTTCCTTTGATACACTTTGCTAGTAACTGGAGTGTCTGCGCTCCCATTTATAAGGGAGGAGTTTCGTTCCTGGGAGCTGGATCTCCCCCTCTGCCTGGGCTTTCTATTCTTGTTTCCAGTAATTAGATACTGGGGTGATTGACCACGAAAGATCAGCTCTCAATCACTCCTGAACACATAAAAATGCCGTGAGTACATGAAATAAAAATGTTACGTGCTGGGAACATCGATCAGATGGGTGATGTTTATGTAGCATTGTTAATTGGATTTCTACAATGGGATGTTCAGTGGGTTGGGGTCTATCTGATAATACTGCCCTCTGTGACAGCAACTTCTGGCAGTGACTCAGCATGGCTTCAAGGTCAGGAACTGAGCAGCCTCCTGACCAACAGGCTGGGGACACCGTTGGGAGTTCTTGTGGGCCAGACTCTTGTTGGTGAGCTGTATGGAGAACACCATCTCTCAGATTTATCCATAATTTTAATGAATGCTGTGTTTGAGATAATGACCCATATTTTGACTTGCACAAAGCCCTGAAAATACTTCTACGAATTGTGTTTTATCTCAAGGACTGCAGCATGCAGCATCCAGCATTACCATTGATACCATCTATTGAGAACTCTTTCCCAGGTTCTTTATTAAGGTTTAATTAAATTTTATGTCTTATCAATTAGGATTAATCTACATTTAGTCTGAATTAGAGGGAGCCAATTATAAATAACACCACTTCTCATTTATTCCTGAATACAAAATGAAGGTTTTTAAACTTACTTTGGAGGAAAAAAAACCCAAAACCTCACAAACCCCCTGAATCAAATGTGTCCTTTTAAAGAGTTTTATGCCCAGGAGACTACAAGTTCTATTAGAATAAAGTGAAAAGATGAGAATTCCTATAGGAAGATGTTACAGGTAGAAATCGGGGTCTGGAGGGAAAGGAGAGGTAATTTCTGTTATGATGTGGGCCGTTGAAACAAAGACATTTTCAACTTTAAAGTTTTAAGTTGGAGCAATGGCAGAGAGAGAAGTGGAATTCTCCACGGTTATTGTGACATCTCTGTTTCTAGAAGAGGACAGGCCAGCTTGTGCTCTGTGGTTGTGCTCCATGCTCTTAATTAAAATATTTCTAATTCTGTTATTTCTGGGCACAAGTTGAATCGCACTCCTCCTCTCTCTTCACCTTGAGGTCAAATATGGGCAGGGGATTCGTTTGGTCAATGAAATGCAAGAAGCAAAGACTGCCAGTTCCATTTGGAAGCTCCCATTTGGACTAGAGTGCAATTTCTCATGTTTTCTCCCCCCTGCTGCAGAGTGGTCATGGAAACATGGCTCAGACAAAAGCCCCATTAGCCCATGATGAGCAGTGTCCCCCCTGCCAGCCTGCATTGTTTGTGTAACATGAGCAAGAAGTAAACTTTTGTTGTGTGAAGCCATGGAGATGTTGAGGTTTTTGTTACTTCAGCATCATGTAGCTTATCCTTCCCTATAGAATCTCTCTGAGCTTTGTTTTCTTCCAAGCTTTGGTACCAACCTCATTGGGTTGTTATATGAGGAAGAATAATGAAGTAATTAACAAAAAGTGTTTCACTTAGTGCTGGCACACAAGTACTCAGTTAACATTAGTGCTTCTTCTTATTACTGTTGTAGTTGGGGATGTCTATGTATTATGGCTAAATGGACCTATTTGGGATATTCTGATGGTACGTTCAAAGTTTATTTAAACTCTTAGTATCTCGATGTCTTGCCTTTCCACCCGATCAGAAGTTTCACACCAAGTTGACAAAGCCTTATAATGCACAGTTCTATTTACATCCTTCTTTCCCTTACAGCACTATCGAATAATCCAATAATATATAGCTTGAAAAAGGGCAAAAAACCTTATGATAACAGTCCATTTAGGAAAGCACTTAGTTTTCAAATGATCTTTTGGAGATCTAGCCTGCATAAGTTTTCCGGCAGACCTGTGAACTCAAAGACCCCCTTTCCACAAATATCCAGAGTAACTTGTGACTTATAACTTGGGCTTCTGTACATATTCTGGCCTGGACCTTATGTAAGTGTGTCCAGCCAATATACAGTGTGTAAACCATGAGGTTTATAGAGGCTCCAGTTTTTGTTGTGACCAATATAATGGGTATACATTGTGAACCCTTCCCATGGGCTTGGTGCATTATTGAGCTGAGAAGCCTCTAGAGGTTGCCTCATAGCAGGAAACCAGAGAGACATTCAGGAACAATAACGAGACCAGTTCAAATATTATGTGGACCCAGCATTTAGAAAGTCCAGTTCTTATGGATGCAAAGGTCTTGTTCTAGAATCAGGATGTGGTCCCAAATACGTGCAAAATCACCACAGTCAGGAAAGTTTTGGTTGCAAGTGACAGAAACCCAGCACAAACCAAAAAGGACAATCATTGGCTCTTGTAAGCCGGAAATTTAATGGATAAACCCTTCCAGCTTCAAGTATGACTCAATGTAGATGTCCAAACGATGTCATTCGCTTTCTCCTCCCACACTCTGACTCCTTTTCTCTGTATCTATTTTCTTTTTTATGAGACTGTATCTACATGGCCGCAAATATGCCATTGGCACCTGTAGGCTCCAATTGCTCTTATTCCAATCTTCCCAGAAAAAAAGACTGCATCCCCCAATCTCTTTTTTGATACTTGGGAGGGCACCAGGGCTAGTTTTTCTGTTCCCTTTCTTTTTTAAACTTTTAAGTTCAGGGGTACAAGTGCAGATTTGCTACATAGGTAAACCTGTGTCATGGGGGTTTGTTGTAGATTATTTCATCATGCAGGAATTAAGCCTAGTACCCATTAGTTATTTTTCCAGATCCTCTCTCCCGCCCTTGACTCTCTGAAAGGCCCCAATGTATGTTGTTCCCCTCGATGTGTCTATGTGTTCTCATCATTTAGCTCCCACTTATGAGAACGTGTGGTATTTAGTTTTCTGTTCTTGTGTTAGTTTGCTAAGGATAATGGCCTCCAGCTCCATCCATGTGCCTGCAAATGACATAATCTTGTTTTTTATGGCTGCAGAGTATTCCATGGTGTATATGTATCACATTTTCTTTATCCATCTATCATCGACAGGCATTTAGATTGATCTAACCAGGGCTAATTTTTCTAATCCACAAATAACTTCTGCAAATTGAAAAAGACTTAAAAATCCAATAAAGAAATAGGTAAAGAATAGGGGTAGGCAATTTTCAGAAGAGGAAAGGCAAATAGCCAATAGACAAATGAAATCATGCTCATTCCCATGGGGGAAGGGGAAATGCAAATAAAATGACGATAAATTAGTTATAAATTAATCAATTTGGCCCAAACTGAAATGATTTATTACCATCCCTTATGATTATATGGAAGAAGAAAGGACTCTCGTACTTTGCTGGTATGAGTAAGAAATTGCTTTAACCATTCAAGAAAAATCTGAAAGCAGCTACTGAAATTCAAAATATACTTACTCTTTGACTCAGAAATTTCACTTTTGGCATACAGAAATAGAAGTACCAATTCTGTAGAAAAATGTTTATTACATTACATGTTGGATTCTTGCAAAAATCTGGAAACAAAATTAATGTCCAAAAGCAGGGAATTATTGAATAAATTATAATATTTCATGTTTTAGAATTGTATGCAATGGTTGGTATATGGAGCGATACATATACTTTCTTGTTAAGTGAAAAAACACATTTGTCTAATATTCTATTTCTGAAAAAAGAAAATCTTTCATGCTTTTCATGTATGATGTTTGCATGAACTCAGGAAATATATGGAAAGATACATAGCGAATTGTTGACATTAGTTACTTTGAAGGGACAGAGGCATGTGACATATACTGTAACCTGAATTTGAAGGGAAAATTCATTAAAGTGCATATAAAACAGGATAAATTGTACCTGTGTCCTTAAGACAAATTACCACAATGGAAGGTGCAGTGTGACATCCTAAATCTTGGGGTAGGCATATGGGGATATGCATGTCCTGTCAAGGTCTGTTTCCTGGTGTTAAAAGAAGAACTTTATTTTATTTTTTTGAGACAGGCTCTCACTCTGTTGCCCAGGCTGGAGTGCAGTGGCACAATCACTGCTCATTGCAGGCTCAACCTCCCTGGGCTCAGGTGATCCTCCCACCTCATCCTCTCAAGTAGCTAAGACTACAGGTGCTCACCACCACACCCTAGCTGATTTAAAAGATTTTTTTTAGAGATGGGGTCTCATTATGTTTCCCAGGCTGGTCTCAAACTCCAGGTCTCAAGCAATCCTCCTGCCTTAGCCTCCCAAAGTTCTGGGATTACAGGGGTGAGCCATCATGCTTGACCTAAACGAAGAACTTTAGACAAATGAAATTTAACAGAGTTTAATTGAGCAAAGAACAATATAAGAATAGGGCAGTCCTCCTTTTCAGAGAGAGTCTTGCACTGCCATGTGGTTGGGAGAGGATTTATGGACAGAAAGGGGAGGTGGTGAAGTGCAGAAACAGCTGGTTTCATCACAGCTTGGCATTTGCCTTCTTTGAACACAGTTTGAACAGTTGGTTGCCTGTGATTGGCCAAAACTTGGTGAGTGGTACAAGAGTAGGTTACAGACGGTTGACACATTCGGTTAGGTTACAGTTCACTATGGGTGCAGAAAACTTAGGGCCAACCTGGAATATGTCAGGAGGGGGCAGGTGCGGTGACTCACACCTGTAATCTCAGCACTTTGGGAGGCCAAGGTGGGTGGATCATTTGAGGTCAGGAGTTTAAAACCAGCCTGACCAACATGGCGAAACCTCCTCTCTACTAAAAATACAAAAAAATTAGCCAGGTGTGGTGGTGAGCACCTGAAATCCTAGCTACTTGGGAGGCTGAGACACGAGAATCACTCAAACCCGGGAGGAGGTTACATTGAGTTGAGATCTCACCATTGCACTCCAATCTGGGTGACAGAGGGAGACTCCATCTCAAAAAACAAAACAACAACAACAAAAAAAAAAAAAAAAAAAGAAGAAGAAGAATAAAGAAGAATAGAAGAATTAGTGAGTTGACATTGCTCCTCACGATGACCAGCCTTTGTGTTTGTGTCACGATCAGTAAGCGAATCCATCCAGCAGATGCTTATGGAACATGCGGCCCGGTGCTAGGCACATCATCAGTCTTGTTCCAGTGGTCTGTTTTTCATCTTTATACTGAACAGCTATTATTATATGGAAATGGGGTAAGAAGAACAAGCACTTAAGAGGTTGTTGAGTTAAAGGAGAACTAAATATATGAAGAGGATAAAAGAATGTGAAAATAATACATATGGAAACTTGTAGGATATAGCCAAAGCCCTTGAATTGCTTTCTCTTCTTGAAAATAAAAATAAATGGAGTTAGCTTTAAAATTAAGGAGTATAATATTTGGCAAAAAAATTTAAAGAAGTCAAGAAAAATAAGCCCTTTAACAAACAAAGCAGAAAATCATGGATTCAAAACCAGAAAAGCTCAAGATGTGATAACTACGTGTAAGTAGTGGCTCTTGGAAGAAAATTAATAACATAGATTAACCTCTGAAAAATTGATTGAGGACGGGAAAAACAAAACAAAATTATAAGTGATGAGGAGCTCTAAGAGGCATGTATGAAATTTAAAAACCAAGATATGGAAGGGCACGGTGGCTCACACCTGTAATTCCAGCATTTTAGGAGGTCGAGATGGGCAGATCCCCTGAGGTCAGGAGTTCGAGACCAGATTGGCGAACATGGTGAAACCCCATCTCTACTAAAAATACAAAAATTAGTCGGGTGCGTTGGCACATGCCTGTAATGCCAGCTACTCTGGAGGCTGAGACAGGAGAATTGCTTGAACCTAGGAAGCAGAGGTTGCAGTGAGCCCAGATTGCTCTACTGCACTCCAGCCTGGGTGACAGAGCAAGGCTCTGTCTCAAAAAAAAATAATAATAATAAAATAAAATATTAAATAAAAGCCAAGATATTACAACGTGACTCTATGTAAGGAAATACAAAAGATTCAACAATGCAGATATTTTTAAATAAAATATGAATTACAAAAATTGACTTATGAAAAAGTAATGCCTGGAATAAAAAAGTAAATATACAAAAATAAAAAGTGCCTGGGCATGGTGGCTCATGCCTATAATCCCAGCAACTTTTTGGGAGGCCAAGGCAGGAGGATTGCTTGAGTCCATGAGTCTGAGACCATCCTGGTCAACATTGTGAGATCCTGAGCTTCACAAAAAAGTAAAATACTATCTGGGCTTGGAGGTGCACACTTGTATTTCCAGCTATTCAGAGGCTGACGTGGTAGGATCCCTTGAGCCCCGGAGTTCGAGGACGCAGTGAGCTATGATCACATCACTGCACTCCAGCCTGGGTGACAGGGTAAGACCCCATCTCTTTAAAAAGTAAATAAAAATAATGGTAAAGTATTATTAAATGATAATTTTAAAATAGCTTCCTTAAACAGATTTTTCTAATGAATTTTTTTCTCTGCAAATTTTCTATTAACAAATTTATTCCTATTCTCAATGAATGGTTCCAGATTATAGAAAACCATGGAAAACTTTCTAATTCATTTTATGAGAACGGTACAACCCTGAAATTCAATCTTGAAGGGTATAGTGAAAAAAAAAAAAAAAAAAAGGAACAGAAGACCAAAGCACTAGATGAAAAACTATAAATAAAATAATAGCAAACAGAATTCAATAATACATTAATAGAGTCACTTACCCTGACCAAGCAGGATTTAGCCTAGGAATGCAAAGACGTTTGTTTTTTGAATTATTTTATTTAAAAAAACAAAGAATCAAATCTTATAGGTTAGAGTCACATGTTTTTTACTCTCCTGGGTTTTATTCTCTTCCTTTTTCCATCCCCTATAACTTGAAAGAAACAAAGATAAGGACTATTTTGAAGTTGATATTTATCTTTCCAATCTCTTTCATATCCCTACAATTTTTGTAAGTATCCATTAATATTTAGCTACATATTATTTTGTATGTTCTTTAAAATCCCATAACTGGTTTTATTCTAGTTGTGTTCCTGTGGAACTGGCCTTTGCTCTTTTAGCCTTCTGTTTTTGAGATTATCCACGGTGATAAAAGTGGATCTAGTTCATTCATTGTATGAATGTACCGGTGGGGCACGGCGGTTCACGCTTGTAATCCCAGCACTTCGGGAGGCCAAGGTGGGTGGATCACCTAAGGTCAGGAGTTTGAGACCAGCCTGGCCAACATGGTGAAACCCTGTCTCTACTAAAAACCCAAAAGTTAACCAGGCTTGATGGTGTGTGCCTGTAGTCCCAGCTTCTTGGGAGATTGAGGCAGGAGAATCTCTTGAACCCGGGAGACGGAGGTTGTAGTGAGCCAAGGTCATGCCACTGCACTCCAGCCTGGGCAACAGAGTGAGACTGTGTCTCAAAAAAAAAAAAAAAAAAAAAAAAGGTAACATTATTTATAATTTTTTACATGTAGATCGAATGTTTGTATCCCTCGTCCCCCAAATTCAAATGTTGAAATCCAAACTACAAATTTGATAGTATTAGATGGTAGAACCTTTGGGAAGTGATCAGGTCTTAAGGGTGGAGCCTCATGAATGGAGTCAGTGTCATTATACAAACGACCCCTGGGAGCTTTCTTCCCCTCGTTCTCCCACGTGAGGACATGACCAGAAGGTAGCCACCTGCAGTCCAGAAGAGAGCCCTCACCAGAACCTGACCATGCTGACACCCTGATTTCAGACTTCCAGCCTCCAGAATAAGCAATACATTTCTGTTGTTTATGAGCTACCCAGTTGATGATATTTGTCATAGCAGCCCGAACTAAGACACATTTGGGTTTTTTGTTTTTTTTTTTTTTGGTAGCTATTATAAACAACGCTATTACAAACACTGTGCAGATTTTTTACACTGGCATGTGTGAATAAGGTTGTGGCAGTTTTCTGTCCTATCAACAGAGTGTAAAAGTTCTGTTTTCCACATTCTTGCTAGCTTTTGTGCAGGATGTGATTTTACTCCCATTTTTATTTGCATTCCCCTGATTACCAGTGAGATGGAATTTTTTTTTCATATTTATTGATCTAGAATACTTCCCACATCCAGAATTGTCTTTTTGTATATTTTGTCTAATTTATACTAGATTTTAAAAATCCCCTTTCTATTAATTTGTAGGATTTTAAAATATATTCTCAATGCTGACCTAGACTGCTTAATACAGGAAATTTATTAAGGTACTCTATCAAATAAAGAAATAAAAAGTCTGTATGATTTAGTCAGTAAGTACCAAAAGGCATTCAATGGGCCTGATATCCATTCCTGATAAAAAGATCTTTGAACATTTGCGATAGAAACATGATAAAAATATTTCTTTTTTAAATCAAAGTAGACATCAGACTTGAAACACCAGATATATTCCTATTAGAGACAAGGAATGTTCACTGTTATGGATTGAATTGCATTCCCCCAAAATTCCTTTCCTTTCTTTCTTTCTTTCTTTTGAGTGAGTCTCAGTCACTTTAGCTAGAGTGCGGTGGCGGATCTTAGCTCAACGCAACTGCTGCCTCCTGGGTTCAAGTGATTCTCCTGCCTCAGCCTCCTAAGTGGCTGGGATTACAGGTGCTTGCCATCATGCCCAACTAATTTTTGTATTTTATTTTATTATTATTATTTTTGAGACAGAGTCATGCTATGTCACCCATGCTGGAGTACAGTGGTGTAATCTCAGCTCACTGTAACCTTTGCCTCCCGGGTTCAAGTTATTTTCCTGCCTCAGCCTTCTGAGTAGCTGGGACTACAGGTGCATGCCACCACACCCAGCTAATTTTTGTATTTTTAGTAGAGACAGGGTTTCACCATATTGGCCAGGCTGGTCTTGAACTCCTGACCTTGTGGTCCGCCTACCTCAGCCTCCTAAAGTGCTGGGATTACAGACATGAGCCACCGCGCCCGGTCTAATTTTTGTGTTTTTAATAGAGGTGGGATTTAGCCATGTTGGTCAGGCTGGTCTCCAACTCCTGACCTCAAGTGATCCACCTACCTTGGCCTCCTGAAGTGCTGGGATTACAGGTGTGAGCCATGATGCCCAGCCCATCCCACCCCCCCAAATTCTTATGTTGAAGTCTTAACCCCAAATGCCTCTGAAAATGACTAGAAACAGTACCTTTAAGGAGGTAACGATGTTAAAGTGAGGTTGATAGAGTGGGCACTAATTCTACATAATCAATGTCCTTATAAAAAGAGAAAATGGGAACATAGACATGTACAGAGGCAAGACCATGTGAAGACACAGGGAGAAGATGGCCATTTATAAGCCAAGGAGAGAGGCCTCAGAAGAAACCGACCCTGCTGACACCTCGATGTTAAGCTTATAGCTTCTAGAACCAGGAGAAAATAAATTTCTGTTGCTTAAGCCACCTCTTCTGTGGTACTTCATTAGGCAGCCCTAGTAAACGAATATCCTCACATTTACTGATCTAAGTGTGCTGTGATTTATTTTTTCTTTTGAGACTGGGTCTTGCTCTGTCACCCAGGCTGGAGTGCAGGGGCATATCTCCACTCCCTGCAGCCTCAGCCACCCAGGTTCAAGTGATCCTCCCACCTCAGCCTCCTGAGTAGCTGGCACTACAGGTGCCCACCATTATACTCAGGTATTTCTTTTTTTTTTTAAGAGATGAGGCCTCACTGTATTGCTCAGGCTGGTCTTAAATTCCTGGGCTCAAGTGATCCTCCTACCTGAGCTTCCCAAAGTGCCAGGATTACAGCCCTGAGTCACCACACCCTGCCTGCTGTGAAGTTTTTGACCATGACAAAAACTTTGAGCATGACAGAGAAATAAGAAATACACCTATGAGAATGAAAGAAACCAATGTATCATTTGTAAGTGATATGATTATATAAGAACTGTAACAATCTCAATAAGACAGTTCAGGAAAGTGGTCAAATGTGAGATAAACCTCTGAAAATCAGTAACAAATAAGAAAGCTATTATTAAAAGTATTTGTGAAATAGCAATGAAAAAGTAAAATAATCTGTATATAACATAAAATGTACGTGAAGAAAAACTATAGAAATTTACAGAGCAATACAGATGGTTTAAATAAATAAAGAGGTTTCAATTGCTTGCATTGGAAGCTAAAGAGTTTAAAGATTTAAATTCTTCCAAAATTAGCTGACAGGCTCAACATATGGAATTTACAGTTTTTAGGAGCTTAATAAAATAATTCTGTGGTTCAATTAGAACAATTTGAGAAAGATGGGAACATCAGCTATAATGACTTATTTCAAAGCTCCAGCAATTAAAACAAGGTGGCCTGGCTACAAATTCAAAGCCAGGGAAATGGAACAGATACGTTACCTCATGATACTTTATTATTATTATTATTGTTATTATTATTATTATTATTTTGAGACAGAATCTCACTCTGTCACCCAGACTGGAGTGCAGCGGCATGATCTTGGCTCACTGAAGCCTCCACCTCCTGGGTACAAGCGATTGTCCCGCCTCAGCCTCCCGAGGCGCTGGGACTATGGGGAAGTGCCATCATGCTTGGCTAATTTTTGTATTTTTGATAGAGACGGAGGTTCACCATATTGGCCAGTCTGGTCTTGAACTCCTGACCTCAAGTGATCTCCCTGCCTTGGATTCCCAAACTGCTGGGATTACAGGCATGAGCCACTGTGCCTGGCCACGATGTGTTACTTTACCAATTAGCGAAAGTGGTAAGTGAGGAATAAATAATGCAAATATAATGTTTCATTATTATTATTGTTATTATTATTAATATTGAGACAGGATCTCGCTCTGTCACCCAGGCTGGAGTGCAGTGCAGATCACGGCTCAGTGAAGACTCAACTTGCTTGGGTTCAGCCTCCCAAGTAGCTGGGACTACAGGCTTGTGCTGCCATGCCTGCCTAATTTTTTTTTTTTTTTTTTTTTTTTTTTTCCTGTGGAGACGAGGTCTTGTTACGTTGCCCAGGTTGGTCTCCAACTTCTGACTTTAAGCAATCCTCCTGCCTTGGCCTCCCAAAGTAGTGGGGTTACAGGCATGAGCCACCATGCCCCACCCAAAGATAATATTTTAAAAAATCAAAGAGCAAGTGGAACTTGGAGCAAAGGAGCAACAGAGCAAGTAAGGCTGTGGATCCAGTTGCTGGACAGTTAGAGGAATCTGCAGTGCCTGCCTCTGACCTTCACTTTCCCTTTCATCTGTTCCTGTTGGCTCTGGGACGGGGCTGTGGGATGGTCAGCCTAGTCATTCCATTCTTATTTCTCCTCCCACTGGCTGCATAGAGTTTCTATAAGGGCCCCTCATGGAAAGGCTTCTTGTGATAGAAGTCAGACTTGGGATAAGTGTGTCATAGAACTCATGCAGCTCAGGGCCCTGTGGTTGCCTGTACATAGCATGTGTTTTTTTTTTTTTTTTTTTTTTTTTTTTTTTTTTTTTGAGATGCAGTTTCGCTCTTGTCACCCAAGCTGCAGTGCAATGGTGGGGCTCACTGCAACCTCTGCCTGCTGGGTTCAAGCGATTCTCCTGCGTCAGCCTCCTGAGTAGCTGAGATGACAGATATGCACTAGTACACCCAGCTAATTTTTTTGTATTATTACTAGAGATGGGGTTTCACCATGTTGGCCAGGGTAGTCTAGAACTCCTGACCTCAGGTGATCCACCTGCCTCGGCCTCCCAAAGTGCTGAAATTATAGGCTGAGCCACCGTGCTGGGCCAGCATGTGTACTTCTTAAGAAATCATGAGTGGGGTGTGTGGTCCCAGGTAAGTCCACTGATTCATTCTCTGAGGTAGCAGAACTGGTCTAGGAGGCACAGGTTTCCTAGGAGTTCTGCTTATTATAGCCTAGGCTTCACCCTGCCCTTCCTCTCAAGAAGGAAGGATGCCGGTTGGGGCCTGGAGTGATGACTCATACCTGTAATCCCTGCACTTTGGGAGGCCAAGGTGGGTGGATCACTTGAGGTCAGGAGTTTGAGACCAGCCTGGCCAACATGGGGAAACCCTGTCTCTATTAAGAATACAAAAATTAGCTTGGCATGGTGGCGTGCACCTTGTAATCCCAGCTACTCAGGTGGTTGAGGCAGGAGAATTGTTTGAACCCAAGAGGCAGAAGTTGCAGTGAGACTCTGTCTCAAAAAAAAAAATAAATAAATAAAAATAGAAGAAGGAAGGATGCCAGTGGTCTTTGCAAGCTGGCTGTGGTAGTGGGAGGATCCAGGGAGTCCCACTCAACCATCTGGAATAGGTCTCCAACTTGTGAGTGGGGTGGATGGTATAGAAATGTCCTGAAGGAGTAGGAGGAGTTATGAGGAAACGCTCCCTGTGCAATGTATGTTCTAGAACAGGAATTGGCAAACTTCTTCTGTAAAGGGACAGACAGTAAATATTTTAGGCTCTGTGGGCCATCTGGTCTCTTCTGGCAACGGCTCAGCCCTGCCCTTGGAGTGCGAAAACAGCCATAGGCAGTAAGTAAACAAATGGTCATGTTTTATATTCCAATAAAACTTTATTTACAAAAACAAGGGCAGGTGGGATTGTGCCCACAGGCCATCATTTGCAGATCTCTGGTTTTATAACTTGGTTTTGTAGTTAGACCCATCTCCACCGCTTCCTTGTAAGTCATTGGCAAATATTTCTGGAATTATCTTTTCTCAAGTCTAAAGTGGGGATGGTCTATCTCCTAATGTTGTGCATAGTAAGTGCTCAATAAATGGTATCTATTGTTGCTTGGTTGTTAACTTCCTCATTATGATGATTATTTCTTTGTGACGAACAGACCCTCAGGAAAGTCACCCTAGGACAAACATGGTCTCCCCTCCTGGCTTAAAAATAAAATCTGAACACCGATTCTACTTAACACTTCTGTCAGTAGGCATGAGTCTCTAACATTTCCAAAACCCTCTAACATCTGTTGGCAGGTCTTTGCAGAGGCTTCACAGTAAATCTGAATTCCTGAAGGATCCAGACTCATTTTTGTAACTTCACATTGGAGGCTGAACTAGAGCTTTTTATGGAACGGAGACAGGTCAGGACTTGATGGTAGTTTAGGAGAGTAAGTCATTGTCCCCGTAAATCATATCTGACTTCTGGTGTTCACAGGGTGGCGAGACCATCTTTCTGTACTTGGGCTAAATTTCTTGCTAGGCAGTCATTTGTTACTGGACACTTAGGAAGGGACATACATTTTCCTTTTACCTCTCTGTGCGAGACCTGAACATCCCCAAGTCCCTGCTCTGGGGACTGCCTGTGTGGTGACTCTGTTTGTCACTGTCAGGACCCAACATGTGGTCTCTGAAAAGCTGGCTTTTATTTGATCAAAGGGCCTCTGGCACTAAGATGTCCAAATTATTTTATTTGATTTTTTCAGAGCCAATAAACCAGAGTCAGATATATCTTGCAGCCATCTCCTTACCTGTATCCCTACTACCTAGATAGAGGCTGTTGTATTGCCTTCCTGGATGATTTTCACAGCCTCCAGACTAAACTTTACGCTTCTGCTCTTACGGGTCCTTACCACAGCCTCCCCACCACCCCCATCATCACACAGCAGCCAAAGGCAGATGAGATTACATTAAAACTTTTTAGTGGGGCTGGGCATGTTGACTCACGCCTATAATCCCATCACTTTGGGAAGCCAAGGAAGGAGGATTGCTTGAGGCCAGGAGTTTGAGACCAGCCTGGGCAACATAGTGAGACCCTATCTCTCCAAAAAATAAAAATAAAAAAATTAAAAGATTAGCTGGGCATGGTAGTGCGTGCCTACAGTCCTAGCTGCTTGGGAGGCTGAGGCAGGAGTCTGCAGTGAACTATGATTGTTCCACTCCACTACAGCCTAGACAACAGAACTAGATCCTATTTACAAAAACAAAAACAAATAAAAACCAAAAACACTTTTTTTCCCTTTTTTTTTGAGATGGAATCTTGCTCTGTTGTTCAGGCTAGAGTGCAGTGGGCATGATCTTGGCTCACTGCAAACTCTGCTTCCTGGGTTCAAGCGATTCTCCTGCCTCAGCCTCCCGAGTAGCTGGGATTACAGTATGACACCCAGCTAATTTTTGTATTTTTAGTAGAGATGAGGTTTCCCATGTTGGCCAGGCTGGTCTTGAACTCCTGTCCTCACGTGATTCACCCATCTTGGCCTCCCAAAGTGCTGGAATTACAGGCGCGAGCCACCATGCCCGGCCCCACAAAAACTTTATTTAATGTCTTCCCATCAATCGTAGACTAAAATCCCAACTCCTTATGGAGGGTGGTCCATGAGGCCCTGCATCATCTTAGTCCACTTCTCCTGCCTCCTTAGGGGGCTGGACCCAGTGGGTACCAACCACAAGGGTCCGTTTCACATTTCTCAAATAAAAGCCCTCCTGCCTCAGGACTGTGTACGTGCTGATCCCTCTGGGGTGACATTTGTGTTAATTTCCTCTTTGTGCTGTAACTTCATGACCACAGACTCAGTGGCTTAAAACAACAGAAATTTCTTACCTTCCAGTTCTGCAGGTCCGAAGTCCAAGATGGGTCTCCTGGGCTAAAATCAATGTGCATTCTTCTGGAGGTTCTCAGGTTGAGCTGTTTCCTTGCCTTTTCCAGATGTACAGGCAGCCTGCATGCCTTGGCTCATGGCTACATCACTCTGACCTCTGCCTCCATAATCATATCTCCTTTTCTGACTCTGCTGTCTACCTCCTTCCCTTATTAAGGACTCTTGTGATTATAGTGGAGCAACCTAAATTATCCAGGAAATTGCCCACCTCATGATTCTTAATTTAATCACATCCAGAAAGTCTTTACTGCCATATGAGGTTACATGTTCACAGGTTCTGGAGATCGGGAGGTGGACGTCTCTGTCCACCACTGTGCTCTTGTGAAACAACTGAGCCCTCTCCAACTTCTGGTCTTGATTTAAATGCACTTTCCTTAGCGAGGCTTTTGTGCCAACCCCATCTGCATTGACTTCTCCTAATTTATTCCACAACACCCTGCTATTTTGCTTTATAGCAATTTCTTCAATAAACATGCCTCTATTATGTAAGCCTTTTAAAATTAGGTAGTCTCTGCCCTAAAGCTGAAGACATCCTTGCTACAAAAACCTTAACAGCCTGCACCTCAGTCCCCTAAAATCCTATAGTCAGAGAAGCCTCCTTCTCTCCACCTAAAAGCTTGGTCCTACCCTGCCCTGGTCTCACATAAAATCTTTATTGATTTATACAGGGTCTTGCCATGTTACCTAGGCTAGAGTGCAGTGGCGTGATCATGGCTCACTACAGCCTTCACCTCCTAGGCTCTAGCAATCCTACTTCAACTTCCCGAGTAGCTGGGACAACAGGTGCACATTATCGTGCCCAGATAATTATTTATTTTTTGTGTAGGTGGGGTCTCACTATGTTGCTCAAGCTGGTCTCAAACTTCTGGGCTCTAGCTATTTACCTGCCTTGGCCTCCCAAAGTGCTAGGATTACAGACATTCACCATTGCACCTGGCCCCAGCTAAAATCTTGAGAAGGAGCAGGGGCATCTTAAAGATAATCTTGGCTCACCCTCAAGTGAGTCTTGCCACCGAGCTACCATGCCCAGTTTGGTTGGGATCTCAGGGGCACAGACTTCTTATGCCTTCTCAGTGGGGCGCTGGGCTAGTGGGGGAGAAGGTTCAAGAGTAGAGGGGTTTAGCTTGCTGACATGAATATGTCCTGCCAGTTACAGTGTTATTAGCAGGACTTTATCCTTGTCTGAACCAGCAAATGGCCTGTCTGGTTAGAGTGCTTGCATGCAGTAAAATTTATGATCTTAATCACAGCTCAGTGAGAATTTTTGCGAGCAGAAGACTGTTTTAGATTGGGCTCTCCAGAAGCAGACCCTGAGACGAGGATTTGTGTAAAAGTAGTTTATTATGAGGAGTTTTCAGAAACACTGGTAGGGGAGTGGGAAAATGGGATGGGGAAGAGAAGAAGCCAGGAAGGGTGCGGGATCAAGCAAGTCCCCTGGCTCAGTCCTCAGGACAGCTCCAGGAAGAGTTCAGGTTGCTCCTTGCAGTTGCCCCATCAAGAAAAGAGAGCTGGTATGATGTTTCAGAGACAGGGTCTCGCTCTGTCACCAAGGCTGGACTGCAATGGTGCGATCGTAGCTCACTGCAGCCCCAAACTCCTGAGCTCAAGCAATTCTCTCGTCTCAGCCTCCCAAACAGCTGGGACTACAGGCACTCACCACCATTCCCAGACATTAAAAAAAAAAAATTTTTTTTTTTAAGAGATAGGTCCTTGCTATATTGCCCAGGCTGGACTTGAACTCCTGGCCTCAAGTGATCCTCCTGCCTTGGCCTCCCAAAGTGTTGAGATTACGGGCATGAGCCATTCCACTCAGCCAGCTGGCATGCTCCTAAGCTTGCCTTCACTGTTAATTGGTTAAGGGCTGTCCTCCAAGGGGAATATAAATTCCCAGGCACTTCAGTCTCTTAGCAAACACAGGCAAAGTGAGAGCAGCCCTCTGCCAACATGCGGGTGCTGGCTAAGAGAAAGTACATCAGGAGCTGTGTGCAGAATGTGGTCTGAGTGCATGTGGGCAGATGACCCTAGAGCCCTGCTATGTGCTCCTATCGTAAGTAGATCCATTAATTCATTCTGCACACCTTCATCCGTCTTCAACTCTGTGCCAGGCTCTGGTGTGCAAGGGACAAAGACATGGCCCCAACTCTCGTGAAGTTTACAGCCAAGTAGAGGAGACAGACATTCAGTTTTAAAAAGCCTGCAAAAATGAGGAACTGTGATTGTGAGTAGTGCTGTGGATGAAAAGAACGTGCTACTACCTGGGAGGAGACCTGGTCTAGCAGGTGGGTGGGGAGGAAGCTTCTCCAAACAAGTGATGCTGAGCCAAAAGCCGAAGGATGAATAAGAGTGAACCAGCATAAAAGGGAAGAAGGAGAATTATAAGCCAGGTGCAAGGGTCCTGGGGCAGGAATCCACAGGAGGAACTGGAAGAAGGCAGCTGTGACTGGGGCCC
Organism: Saimiri boliviensis; assembly: GCF_048565385.1. Lineage (NCBI taxonomy): Eukaryota > Metazoa > Chordata > Mammalia > Primates > Cebidae > Saimiri > Saimiri boliviensis. The sequence goes on along the minus strand of NC_133460.1, from coordinate 17,534,461 downwards.
CAGGACCAAGGGGAAAGCAGTAAGTGATGAACCTGTGGATTGCTGAGGGGTGATTACTCCCCACTGGCCACCTGATTTCTTTTTGAGTCTGTTCAATGTCGTTTGGACCCATCTGTGAGACATTCTTTGGTACATTCCCTGGAAGCAGAGGGGAAATGGGGACACAGCGAGGATGTTAGGGTGGAAGAGTCTATTTTCAATGGTTCATCTTTTCCTCACTGAAGCTTATAGCTGAAATTAATACATAAATTTACAGCCACAAGTCAGTTGTGATAAATAATCCCAGAAGTGTTCCGATTATTTACATTTTTATGGAATCTTGCCTGAGCAAACCCAGAGAGCGCACCAGGCACTTGAAGAATTATGTCTTGTTCAAAACCAATTTAATAGCAATGGAAAATAAAGCCATCTGTGGGAACTTGTAGAGCAGAGTAGTAATTCTCTGCCAGATGAGCAATATACAAAAAGCACCAAATCAACCCGAGCACACCAAGCACTTGCACAGTTCAAGGGAAAGTAACAACTGCAACTTCAATGAACCGTCGGAAGACATCAGGCCTCAGAGTGTCTTATGCTTGTGTTTTCAGCAGATGTCAGACAATCGAGGATTCTGCTCACATAGCAATGTGGTCTCCCCTATACACAGTGGGGCTGACTGGTGAGAGGCTGTGCAAAAGAGAAGAACGGGTCGCTTGGTGGAGGGGTTAAGAGCATGGGTTTGAGGCCAAAGAGTTGGGAGTTTGCTTCTGGGCTCTCCCACTTACTAGCTGGGTGACATAGAGCCAGTCATTGCTGCTTATTTGCCTAATGTGTAAAAATGGGTAATGCATAATACGTGTTAGTGTTTTTCTCTCTCAATCTAGCATTCTTTCCCTCTGTGTTAGTCTGCTTTGCATTGCTGTAAAGAAGTGCCTGAGTCTGGGTAATTTATAAGGAAAAGAGGCTTATTTGGTCTCACAGCTTTGCAGGCTGTACAGGAAGCATGGCTCGGGCATGGAAGCCTCAGGAAGCTTCTAATCATGGTGGAAGGCGAAGGGGGAGCCCATGTGTCACATGGCAAGAGAGGGAGCGAGAGAGAGTGGGAAGGTGCTAGACTCTTTTAAACAACCAGATCTCATGTGAACTCAGAGCAGGAACTCACTTATTACTTCGAGGTAGGCACCCAAGCCATTCATGAGGGATCCACCCCCATGACCCAAACACATCCCCCCCAGGCCCCACTCCAACACTGGAATCACATTTCAACATGAGACTTGGAGGGGACCATATAATCCCCAATCTAACAGCCTCATGGTTTTCTCTTTTCTCTTGCTTCCTTTTCTTATGGTGTATTATTTATTTTTTTAAACAGCTTTATCGAGGGATAACTTACATTAAAATTCACCCATTTAAAATGCACAGTTCGATGAGTTTTAGCAAACTTATATAATGGCACAATTATCTCTACAATCCAGTGTTAGAAAACTTCTATCACTCCCAAAAGTTTTCTCATTTCCATTTATAGTCAATCCCGATTCTAACCTCCAGCTCCAGGCAACCACCAATGTGGTTACCATCTCTACTGTTCCCTTTTTCTAGATATTTCATGTAAATAGAATCATACAATATGTAGTCTTATATATCTGGCTTCTTTCACTTAACATAATGTTTTTGAGATTGATCTATGTTGTTTTAAGTATGAATAGTTTGTTCCTTTTTAGTGCTTTATGTATACACCACATTTTGTTTACCCATTCACTAATTGATGGATTTGGATGAATTTGAATTTGGATTGTTCACTTTTTTGGTTGTTATGAATAATGCTGCTTTGAGCCATTGGATGTATGTCTTTGCATGGATATATATCTGCATTTGAACCTTGAGTGGATACTTATGAGTGGAATTGCTCGATATATAGTACATAACTTAAGAAACCACCCAATTGTTTTCAAAAGTGGGTGCTCGATTTTACATTCCTACCATCAATATATGAGGATTACAGACACTCCATGTCCTTACAAACATTTAGTATTAGGCTTTTCTATCTAACCATCTATTAGGTGTGTCACTGTGGCTTAAATTTGCATTTCTGCAATAGCTAATGGTATGGAGCAACTTTTTATGTGGTTAATATTCATTGGTGTATCTTCTTTGGTGAACTGTCTATTATTTCATTTATTTAAAAAAACCAGGTTATCTGTCTTCATATTATCTAGTGTAAGCATTCATTGTGTTCAATACAGGTCCTTTATGTGTTTTGCAAATATTTTCTTCCAGTCTGTGGCTTGTCTTTTCATTTTTCTTAGTGGCATCTTTCTTTTAAAGGCAAAAACTTTAAATTCTAATGAAATCCAATTTGTCAATTTTTTTTCATGAATTGTACTCTTTAGTGTTATTTCTATGAAATGTTTGTCTAGCCCAAGGTCACAAGAGTTTTCCTCCTAGTGCAAGGTCACACGAGTTCTCCTCCTATGTTTTCTTCTATATGTTTTATAGTTTTAGCTCTTATATTTAGGTTTCTGATATGTTTTGAGTGTTTTCCGTTAATTTTTGTGTGTGAGGTAAGGGCCTATGTGTTGTTGTTGTTGCTGGTTTTTAAGACAGGGTCTTGCTCTGTTGCACAGGCTGGAGTGCAGTGGTGCAATAATAGCTCATTGTAGCCTCAGACTCCTGGGCTTAAGCAATTCTTGTGCCTCGGCCTCTCCTGAGTAGTTGGTACTACAAATGTGCAACACCACCACACTCAGCTAATTAAAAAAATTGTGTTTTAGAGATGAGGTCTTGCTATGTTGCGCAGGCTGATCTTGAACTCCCAGTCTTAAGTGATCCTCCCACTTCAGCAACATATAGGTGTCCAACTGTTTTAATGGCATATATTGAAAGATTGTTCTTTTCTTCCTGAATTAACTTGGCCACTTGTTGGAAGTCATTTGATCATTTTTGTGCGGGTTTATTTCTAGACTCTTTTAGTTTCCTTTTGAGGAATAAGCCCTTTTCTATTTGATGCAGGTTCATAGAACAGTGATAGGATAATTGATCTGGGGTTCTTGATGCTTTCAACCTAGGATTTGAATGTTGAGCATAGAGAAATACTTTAGTTATAATGGTGGTTTCCTAGCCACAAAACTATCATTGATAACAGCTAGCACCCATATGGCCCTTACTAAGTGCCCAGCACTGCTGCAAAACACTTTAATTATATTAATTCATTTAATACTTAAAATAAAACCATCAGATGTATACTATTATTGTCCCCATTTGTCAGAGGCGAAAACCAAGGCATGCAGAGCCTAAGTAACTTGCCAACCTCAAAATCAGTAAGTAGCAGGGCCAGGGTTTGAACTCAGAAAGTCTGGTGCCAGAGCCCCTGCCTTTATTATTATTATTATTATTATTATTATTATTATTATTATTAATTTAGAGACAGGGGTCTCAGTATGTTGCCCAGGTTGGCCCCCGGCTCCTGGGCTCAAGTGATCCTCCTGCCTCAGCTTCTTAAATAGCTGAAATTACCAGTGAGCCACTATACCCAGTGCGAGCCTATGCTTTTAAATATCAGGCTACCCTGTCGTGGTTATGCGTCCTACCCTCTGGAGATGCCTTAGTTCCTGTTTTCTCCCCGGTCTGGCCATATTATACAGCCCATCCTAGAGGATCTGGTCCCAATTTCCTCCCAGGAAATAGTACTGGAGTTGCTGAAGGGGTTTACCTCCTGGGGTAACATTGTCGGATGCATGTTTAAAAAACAACTGTGATTTCCACCACAAAGTGATATTTTCTTCAATTGTGTATTAAGTTGCTAGGGCTGCCATAATGAAATGCCACAGGCTGTGTAGGGTAAAGAACAGAAATTCACTTCTCACAGTTCTGGAGGCCGAAGTCCAAGATCAAGACGTTGGCAGGTTTGCTTTCTTTTGAGGCCTCTCTCCCCGGGTTTCAGGTGGTGCCTTCTTACTGCTTCCTTCCATGGCCTTTTCTCTGTGCACACCCATCCCTGATGTCTCTTCCTCTTCTTATCAGGACACCAATCCTATTGGATTAGGGCTCCACCCTTATGACTTCATTTAACCTTAATTACCCCTTTGCAGGCTCTATCTCCAATACAGTCACATTGGGGGTTAGGACTTCAACACATGAATGGGGGGCAATAATTCAGTCTGTAACAAATAGTTGCCATTTAATGGAACATTTATTACCTCCTGGGCCCTGTGCTAAGTAATTCACATGCAGTCTTTCATTTCATCCCATGCTAGCTTTGGCACCTTAGACAACTAACAACCTCTCTGTGCTGAGTTTCCTCATCTGCAAAATGGTGACACAAATAGTACCTGCCTTATAGTGTTGTTATGAGTATTAAATCAATGAATATGTGTAAACCACCTAGAATAGTGTCTGCTACAGAGTGTTAGTTAAAGAAATAAACCTATACTGTGAAGTTGGCAAACCAAACTCATCTGAGGATGTGAAGCAAGCACTTTGTCCAAGGTCAACTGGCAGAAACACGTTTAAATTCAGTGCTGTGGGCCAAGTGTCGTGGCTCCCACCTGTAATCCCAACATTTTGGGAGCCTGAGGCCGGCAGATCACCTGAGGCTAGGGATTCTAGAGCAACCTGGCTGACATGGTAAAACCCCGTCTCTACTAAAAATACAAAAATTAGCCAGGTGTGGTGGCAGGTGCCTGTAATCCCAGCTACTTGGGAGGCTGGGGCAAGAGAATCACTTGAACCTGGGAGTCGGAGGTTGTAGTGAGCCAAGATCATCCCACTGCACTCCAGCCTGGGCAGCAGAGCAAGACTCCATCCCCCCCACCCTCAAAAAAAAAGAAAATTCAGTGCGTTGGTAGCACTACCTTGTCATCCTGGATATTTGTAATGGGCTCAGGGACTGGCCCTAGAGCCCTGGTAGATTATACTGTCCGTCTCCAGGGAAGGAAAGACTGACCAATCTTACATTTGGAGAGGAGAGCAGGACTTAAGGAAAAGCAATCACCAATGGCCATTCTGCCCAAGCAAAACTCAAACTGATCAGCCGCAATCCACTGCCTCGAATGATCCGTAGGAAAGTTTTCAGGTGAGGAAGCGGGAATACAGCAGAGAGATCTATGCCATGCATTCGGAGAAAGAGCAGGAATTCCACGGGACTGAAGCGGCAGGTGGCTGTGGGGATGAGGCAGTGGGGAAGCAGGGGCTTGGAAAGTGGGGGTGGCTGAGCCACAGTCGTGCACATTGGGACCCGTCTGTCCTGCCTGCCCTTTTGTGTTGTAGGCCGCAGGGATGCACTGGAGAGCTGTATGCAGGATCCCTGACTGCATCAGTATCAAGCCCCAGAAATGGATTCTGACCAACTTAAGCCAAAAAAAAAGAAAGAAAGCTAAAATAGAAACAAAGGTATTTTTAAAAGGCCGGCTCAAAGATCTGGGCAACAGGAACTAACTGAAAACCCTGAGGTACCTTTACTACGTTTCTTTCTCTGGAATGGGGCTTGGGCGAGTGGGGGGGCCACCTCCAGGCTCATTCAAGGGAGAGCTAACCTGATTGGGCTAGCCTGGGTCACATGACCACTCCTGGGCGGGGAGAGCGTCTTGATTGGCAGTCCCACTCGACTGTTTTTAATGCGGGAGGGAGGTTCCCCAGCGTGAGGTGGGTGCTGCTGCTTGAGAAAGGGGAGTTGTTAAAACAAGCAGAAGCTGCAAGTAGACTACTAGAAAGGAGCGAGCAGACCTGGGAAGCAAACGGGAAAAAGGGGGTTTTATTAATTTGTCACCAGGACACTGCCGTTTCGTGTGCAATGCAGTTGTGCTTAAAATCGACTCGCTGTGTGATTTCAAGGATATAGAGCTTTTTCAATTATATATAAAAAAAATCTAATGGCAAGAACTAGATACATTTCTGTGCGTTTTATAAAGAAATTTACTATTTTTATGAGTAGAGAATACTTGACTAATATATTCACGTAGTTCAGAACCCAACATGATACAAAAATAGACACATGTGACAGTCTCATTCACATTCCATTCTCACCCCAGGCTTCTATGTAAGCACCGTTTTTCATATACCCTTCTGGTGTTTTTCTTTTTACTGTTTATTTTTTATTCTGCTTTAAGTTCAGATAAGTATGTTTGAGTATATGAAGGATTTGTCCTGAGTTTCCTCTCAGGTCGGTACTGGGGAGCCCAGGGGAAGTTGGAGGCCTATTTTATCAGCCTAGTACCAGCTCTGGGATTCTCCCATTGACCGTAGGTCTTTTGTGAGGTCCTGGGTACACTAGAGTCCTCAGCACCCTGCTGTATTTCTGGGGGAGGGTCCCAGGCCTGGGAATAAGTACTCTTATTTCAATGGAATACTACAGTTCTTCGAACTGGGGAATGTAGGAGTTCAGCTTAGTTTTCAGATTCCTCTCAGTCCTCTAGGGCAGGGGTCTGCAAACCGTGTTTGGAGGGCCAAAACTTGTTCACCACTTGTTTTTTTAAATAAAGTTTTATTGGAACACAGCCACAATCATTTGTTTACATATTACCTGTGGCTGCTTTTTTTGCTTTATGGCAGCAGAATTGAGTAATTGAGACAGAGATGGTACAGCTTTTGAAATCTAAAATATTTTCTATCTTGCTCTTTATGGAAGTTTGCCAGTCCCTGCTGTGAGAGCTGAAAAGGAAATGAGGGCCTTGCCCTGGAAGTGCTTCCCAGTGGTTAGAGAAACCCTCAGTAGCCCAAAACGAGGAGCCTCACTGCAGAGAAGGAGTAGCTCAGGAGTCATCCTTGTCACCTCCTTTCCTCCATCCTATCCCCACCCCACATTCAATTCCATATCAACGGCTATTGATTTTTTTTTTTTTCCTCCAAAACGTTCCTCGAGTCTGTCCTCTTCTGTCCATCTCCAGCAGCATCACTGCTTCATCTCTTGCCTGGACCACTGCAGTCACCTCCTCAGCCCCTTTCTTCCTGCTCTCACAGGGAGGCTGTTGCGGTCCATTCTTCACTGAGCAGCCAAAGCCATCCTTGCAAGCTGCGGCTTCTTCCTGCTCTTGGGATAGTGACCCAAAGCACAGCCTGGCCTCTACCCACCTGTCTGGAGCCCACTCATGTCATGCTTACCACCAGCTCTCTCTGCACTCTGGCCACACTGGTGGTGCTGGGCTCCTCTCCAGAACAAGGCTTTCCCACAGACTATTTCCTGTGCCCACATGCTCCCCACTCTTCCTGCATTTCCCAACGAGCTACTTCTCATCCTTCAGGTGTTACCTTGACCATCACTTTCTCCGAGAACTCTCTCTTGACCTTTCTTACTGGATAAGTGCCCTCATTACAGGCTGCTGCAGCCCTGTGTTCCCATTCTCCTGAATGATGTTGAAGTTGCAGTTCTACGTGTGTGTGTGTGTGTGTGTGTGTGTGTATTGGTCAACTTCTCTGTGAAGGCAGGAACTCACATCTGGCCTTGCTGACCATGGTGTTCCCAGTGCTTGGCATATAGACCCTCCATAAATATTTATCAAATAGAAAAATAATGAATCTTATTCCATCTCAGTCATCTCCAGGTATGGGAGAGATTCTGCTCTGCAACTTGCTGAGGTTTTAGGTGCCAGAGTTTCAACTGCATCCCTGGAGAACCCCGTTTAACAAAGCAAGTTGGCAGAGCCAACCTAGCCTGGTGTTGATTGAATGCCACTTTCAGATGGCAGCTGCTGAATTTCTTCCAGTCGGTGTCTCTAGCCCCAGACAGGGTGTACACGACAAACTTTTCTCCAGACTGTGTCCCGGAGATCTGTCATACCAAGAGGGATGGATGCTTGTTCCATTGGTTTTTCCAGTTTTTCTGCACCTGGTCTCCCCACAACCCAACCAGTGAAGATGCTAGTGAAGAAGGCAGACAGGTGTCTCAGTGCCTTCCCGTTCCCCACCCTGCTAGCTGTTAAGTATTCCATGGGATCCAGACAGAGAATTTTATTTGTTTTTCTGGACCTAAGCTGCCCCTTGACATACCTGGTGATTGCTTTTTTTTTTAAATCACGAAGGAGAAACTAGGTTTTTTCATACACTGATAAGGTGTCAGGTGACAGAGAGATCAGCATCCCAACACATAAATCTGCAACTAATCCTTAGGAATCAATATTTTTCATTAAGAACCTGTGAGAGTTGGACCATTATGGGGAAAATCTGTTTAGGTTGACACCTTGATGAAGTTATTCAGTTCAGGGGCTTAAGTCATTGAAAGGTAATAAAGAGCACAGAGCAATCTCAGGGCTGGTTAGGGGAGAAAACGATGGGAGTATTGAGCTTCAGTTCAGTGAAAAATGACCTCGTGATTTATTGGGGAATGATGGGGTGCTGGCCTCTTGGGCAGGCTGGGCCAGACACCATGCACATGGCAGCCTTGCAGTCTCACTGTCTCTTCTCTCTCTGCAGTCACTGCTGTTTATAAGCTGCCTAGCAATAACAAAGTAGTGGGGAAATATTTAAAAGGTCTTGGGAGATTTCCAACATTCTCTAAGTCCCCACCCACATAATGCTCTTTCACATTTCGGAGTTTCTCCTGTAGGTCACAAGGAATGGGGGCATTGCATTACTCTAATAGTTTAACAATAAGATTGAATTTGCTTTTGTAAAATTGCCTTTATGATCCATTAGATCTGGAAGGACCCAGTGCATTGTTAGAAAGAACCAGGGTTATTTGGAGCCTATCCCTGGCATCGTCAGGATCAAGAGGGTGGCATCAAATATTTCCTTGTGTGTCTCAGTTGTCCATAGAGAATCACATTGGATAGGCTCTAGGAAGTACATTTTCTTGGCTCTCCTTCCTTCTTTCCTTCCTTCCTTCCTTCCTCCCTTCCTTCCTTCCTCTCTCTCTCTTTCTCTCTCTCTCTCTCTTCTCTTTCCCTTCCCTTCCTTTCCCTTCGTTCTTTCTTTCTTGTTCATTTTTTTTTTTTTTTAAGAAAATATCCCTGTCCAGGATCCTGGATCCATCTTTTCTCCAGTCCTCTGTAATCAACACCACATGACAGCCATTCCTGGTTTTGTCCTGGGAACTGCATGGTGGATTCTCCCATTCTTGGAGCGGACCATTCACAAGACAAACAAGTCTCTGTCTTTTGACTATTGATTTCCTCTCAGCATAACTTTCATGCATGTATAAGCGCTGGCAGCCACTCTGCATGAAAATATCCCTTTGGTACCTTCTTGTAAGGTCGACAGAGTGCGGCAGCACAGTGTTTTAGATTTGATGAAATATGATATGGTTTCTGATTTAATGCAGCTGAAAGATATCCTGTCTGGGTGTGAGGCTGAGGAAGTATTCAAGTGATAAAGGGTGCAGAGAGCCCCATTCTACTGAAAGGTCACACTGGTGGCTGGGTGGGATGTGTCTGGGGAAGGGAAAGTGGAGGGGAGGAGTCTGAGTGAGGGTCTGAACTAAGTCAATTGCAGCAGGGATAGTAAAAGGAGGGTAGATGCAAGAAAGAGTTAAGAATTCAAATGGATTGGAGTGCTAACAATTTGGATTAGGAATCGTTCATGTGTTGGGCTTTCACTACCTCTTCATCACTTAGGGAGAGTGGGAGGAAAAAGAACATACGAAGAGCCAAGAAGGGAACTCAGGCTAATTTCAAGAAGTAAGGCACAAATAGAGGAGACTGAGGCACAGTCAGAGAGAGAGAGAGAAAGAGAGAGAGAGAAAGAGAGAGAGAGAGAGAGACGGAGGGAAAACCAGAAGGGAGTGGAGTCAGGGGAAGGAGAAGAATGCGAGAGTTGACCAAGCCACCATCCTCAGAGTTTGTGTAAGATGACTACTCAAAATGCCCCTGTGGCTGGGCAAATACGGTGTTTTCTATAACCCTACTCAGAACCAGCTCAATGTGTTGATGGGAGTCAGAGAGCAGTGGCTGGAGGGGCGGGTGGAACTCAACTCCTGGGGCTTCTCTCTTGCTCTGTTCCATCGGGCTATGTTTCTGTATATGTCACCCTCACAGAGCACGACGTGAATGGCAGCCCTGGAGGCTCTGGATGGAAGTGGAGTCCCTGAGCATAGACTATACTTCTGTTGCGTATCTTGGCTGAGAAGAGGAGGGAGGAGGCAGTCGCTAGTGGGGAGTATCATTTTTATTGTTTTATTGTAAGTTTGGAGAGACTTGTTCTATTGTTTTGGCGTGGAAGGGATGTGGTGGTGAAGAGGCAGCCATCCCTGTTAAAAACAAAGAGGAGCTGGGTGCGGTGGCTTATCGCTGGGCGCGGTGGCTCACGTCTGTAATCCCAGCACTTTGGAAGGCCGAGGTGGGTGGATCACCTGAGGTCGGGAGTTTGAGACAAGCCTGGCCAGCATAATGAAACCCTGTCTCACTAAAATACAAAAAAATTAGCCTTGTGTGGTGGCAGATGCCTGTAATCCCAGCTACTCAGGAGGCTGAGGCAGGAGAATCACTTGAAACTGGGAGGTGGAGGTTGCGGTGAGCCAAGACTGTGTCACTGCATGCTAGCCTGGGCAACAAGAGCGAAACTCCATCTGAAAAAACTAACAAGAACAAAAACAAACAAACAACAACAACCAAAAACAAAGAGGGCAGGAAATAAATGAAAGGATGGGATCTAGAGAAAAAACCAGGGGACCTAGCTTTGTTCAGGAGCCACCTCTCTTCCACTGAGCAGCAGGAAAGGGGATAAGTGTCCACTCCTCCCTAGCTCTTTAATGGAGCTCGTTCCCTGACACAACGTATGCTGGGATTCTGTTGGGCTCAGTGTTTTTCTAGATCACAGCAGCAGGGCTAGGCCAGCAATTGGGCTCAGTGTTTTTCTAGATTATAGCCTGGCTTTCCTACGTGAGCTGTCAGTCTAGCTCTTATTTCCTGGCAGTGTATTCTAACACCTCATTCATTCACTTACCCATTGAAAAAGTATTCATTGAGCACCTACTGTGTTCTCAATACTATTCTAGGCACAGGTGAGTACAAAGCTGAACACAATCCAATTCCTGTCTCCAAGGAGCTTTGAGTTTTGTGAGAGAGACCGACAAGCAAACAGGAAATGACAGCGCCATATGGTAGGGTAAATCGCAGGCACCAGACTCAGTCTTGGAGCAAGAGGCTTCCTGGAAGAAGAGACATCTGAGACTAAAAGGGCACATGGAATTTAGCCAAGCCAAGAAGAGGTAGGAATGGCTTTTTGGCAGAAGAGCAGTCCAGTGAAAAGCCTCAAAGGGTAGAGAAGGTGTGGCACATTGGATGAATGGAATAAGGTCTAAGAGGCTGGATTGTGGATTGAGAGGAGGGAGGTGGCAGAAGTGAGCCTAGGGCAGAGTTTCTTAGCCTTGGGACCATTAACACTTGGTGCTGGCTAGCTCTTTGTTACAAGGGTCTGTCCTGCACACTGTAGGATGCTTGGCAGCATCGCTGGCCTCTACCTGCTAGACACCAGTAGTACTCATCCCCTGCCTGTGACCACCAAAAATGTCTCCAGGCATTGCCAAATGTCCCCAGTTGGAGGTGGGAGAGCAAAATCCCCCCTGACTGAGAACCACTGAAATAGAAAAATCAGGCAGGGATCCTGTCCCAAAGGAGCCTATAAATAATAATAAAGAGTTAGGGCTTAGTTGGGCATGGTGGCACTCACTTGTAATCCCAGCTACTTGGGAGGCTGAGGCAGGAGAATTGCTTGAATTTGGGAGGGGGAGGTTGGAGTGAGCCAAGATTGTGCCACTGCACTTCAGTCTGGAGACAGAGAGAGACTCCATCTCAAAAAAAAAAAAAAAAAAAAAAAAAAATGCGCTGGGGGGGCTTTATCTGTGAGACAGTGGGCAGCCCTTAAGGGTTTTAGTCACGGGGTGGGAGGGGGGATCCGTGAACACATTCATAACTTAGGAAGAGCTCCTTTGCTGCTATGATCCAGAGACAGAAGTGAGACTGAAGGCAGGAAGACCACTTTAGAGGCTGCTGCTGTGATCCTGGTGAGAAAGAATGGTGACATGGATCAGGAGGCAACACAGTTGGAGAGAGGTGGGTGGAGTTGGACTCACCCTTGTTCTGGTGGCCCAGTTAGATGTTTTCTCTGGTTTACAAATCTCAGCTTCTCTCTCCCCCTGCCCTGGTTGAGGATGTTCCCTGAGTTGGAGACAGTGGTTCTCAAACTTGCGGGCGGTTTACCAAGAGTGTGATAACAAGTGCAACGGCCCAGGCTCATTGAAGGAGGGAAGGGCCTGGGCGTTGGCATTCCTCCTGGCTCCCCCAGTTGATTCTGATTCTCACCAGCATTTGGAAACCACGGATTCAGGGTATCCATAGCTATTGGCAAGATATATTCTGTGGGCCTCAGTCCCACCTGACCTGTGGAATCTGGGATGATTGTCCCACCTGACCCATGGAATCTGGTGTAAATATCCAACCTACCCACATAATCTGGGATAAATGCCTCACCTGACCAATGGAATCTGGGATGAATGTCCCACCTGACCCACAGAATCTGGGATAAACACCCCACTCGACCCTTGGAATCTGGGATAAATGTCCTTTCCCAGACATGGCCTTTTCCAGGCTGCTCAGGGATCATACTGGGAACACTTGGCTCCTGGGCATCCCGCCTGTCACTGTCACATATTCAGGAGCAGTGCATGAAGTCCTCGTTGCGTATCTGCCTCTTGCTGACAGCTCCTGCAGTTCAAGGGGTACCTTAAGGACAGAAGTTGGCCGTGGACACATCTGCTGCTCCCATACAAGAGATATCTGTAGGTGATCCCAAGCCCAGCTTCCTGCCCCTGATACAGTCATATATCAAAATACAGAGGGGCTGTTTGCAGGGGAGCCTAAGCCACAGTAATAACAATAAACAAGAGCAGTAGTGATAACAGCAGTAGTAAGAACTGCCGTTTACAGGGGCCTCGCAGTGTACCAGGCATTCTGCTGAGAACATTGTATATATTGTCATTAAATCTTCACACTAAACTAGAACGTAATTGCTAGAACATTACCCACATGTTGGTGATAAGAAAATGGAGGCTCACAGAGGTTAAGAAACTTGTCCAAGTTCATGTAGCTAGTAAAAGGTAGAATTAGGAACTCAGGTCTGCCTGACTTGAGCATAAGCTCCTAACCACTGCACAGCCACTTTATCCTCTCCCTCTTCAGCCCAGCATCCATCTCCAGTAACTTGAGACAGAGAATTTGAGGGCCCTTGTCTAGTCCCTGAGTGTATCCATTAGGATCATGTTTGTTTGTAACAGAAATCCCAAATAAAAGTAGTTTATGCAAGGTAGAATTTTTTCTCCTCTGAAAAAGAAGTCCAGAGGTATGCAGTTGAGAGCTGGTGTTATGCCCCTTTTACCTGGATGCTCTGTGATTCTCAGCAGATGACTACTGCCTCATGATACAAGATGGCAGCTCACATTAAGCCATCACATCTGCATTCCAGCTAGCAGAAGGGAGGAAAGATCAAAGAAGGCGATTAGTCATATGATAATACCCAGTAACAAGAGAATCGGAGCAATATGCTTTTTCACCTCTGGGGAGGTGGTCATGTGCCCAGCTAAAAATGAGCATTCTATTTCTAAGGTAGGCAGAGGAAAGAAATTAGGGGCAGCTGGTGGTCTCTGCTGCTGGAATACTGCTAACGGTCTAGGCTAGATAAGTTTTTAAAATTGTTTGCAACTTTCACTTTTGTGGGTACATAGTAAGTATATATGTTTATGGGGTACATGAGATACTTTGACACAGACATACAATGTGTAATAATCACATCAGGATAAATGGGTTGTGTATCACCTCAAACATCTATCATTTGTGTTACAAACAATCCAGTTATACTCTTTTGGTATTTTAAAATATACGGCTAGACTATTATTAACTGTAGTCACTCTATTGTGCTATCAAATACTAGACGTTATTCATTCTATTTTTTGTAGCCATTAACCGTCCTCCCCTCCCCCTGTTCCCCACCACCCTTCCCAGCCTCTGGTAATCATCGTTCAAGACCAGATAAATGTTTTGGGAGGGTAGCCATATAATTTATCATTGTAAGTGGGACATTTTAGGGGAGCAAAAGAAAGCATTAAAAATGCTGAATAGGTATACATTGATTTAGATTGGGCATGGGACTGCCCAAGAGAACTGGAATGTAAAATCACCCTACTGGAGGAATTCGCGTCTTGCATTAGAAACAGGACTGGGTCAAGGTCGTTCTTTTTATAGACCCAGTAAAGCCCAACTCCATCCCAGCAGAGTGTACACGTCCACTCTCTGGCTGGCTCTCAGCATACACATTTTGATTGAGGTTTTCTTTAAATGCCAACTTGAGGTAATATCTTTGCTTAGGTATTTGTCCTCAAAGGGCAGCACCCACCATTGATTTCTGCACTATGTGGCAGCTGTTTAATTCATTCCTTGCCTAATTTCTCCTCCTCTGAAGTCTATGAGTCAGGTGGTATCATCCCCACTTTATATGCATCCACTGAGGCTAGGGGTGGTGGAGTTAAGAGATTTTCCCAAAGTCACTCAACAAATAAATGGCAGAACCTGGATTTGAACTGGTACCTGGTGGATACGAAGCATCCTTCTTATAACCAGTCTATTATCCTTCAGGCCCCTCTCAGGCCATCAACTTGCCTGCCTGACCCACTGTTAGAGGCTGCTGCTGTGATCCTGGTGAGAAAGAATGGTGACATGGATCGGGGGAAATACAGTTGGAGAGAGGTTACCAGGAACGGAAAAGACAGGTGAGCAGTACAGTGGGTCAGGCAGGCAAGTTGGGCTGTCTCATCACGGGGGCAACCATTTGGACCTCTGAGTTGATGCTCCTTAGTTATTCAGACCTCCTCCTTGGCTCTGCATCCTCTCCTTTCCTATTCCACTCTCAGCTCTGCATGCCATCTTGGTTTCTATCCATTGGTAGCTCCACGGCCTTGGGCCCATCATGGAGCTCAGACCAACTGGACCATCTCTGAGGTTTTCCTCACAGTGAAGAAGGGTAAAGATCAGATACAAAGAACGGAAGATGTAGATGCAGAGAAGTTTGCTGGTGGAGTGGTGGAAGCTTTAAGCTCTTCCTATTGCTGGCTACAATTTTATAGGAGAAAGGGATTGTGGGGTCTTGAGAACTCACCTTGAAGATATGGAAGTGGGAGCTGACCAAGGGCACTTGAAAGGATTGCATAGGAATGTGAGAGCTCTGCAGAGGTTGGAGAGCTTCTGTGTAGGGTTGCACCAGTTCACAGAGTGGTGTGATTTCCTTTACTATGACTCCATCTCCTCTGGGATGAGGAAAGAGAAGGCGTGGTTGAGGGGAGCCTTAGTGTATTTCTGCCAGAACTCATAGTTAATTGTTCACGTCTCTTTCTCTGTCTAGTCTGTTGGGAACATCAGAGTCCACATGTTATCAATTCTTATATCCCTAGGGTCAGACACAAAGCCTGGCACCTCAGAAGGTGTTTCTCAGATGTGAGTGTTGGATGAATGTTTCCTTTCAGCTCTAAACCCTGATAGTCTTTTAAATGCGGAGTACTCCTGTACCGCTTTCATGATCCATCCTCCATCCCCTTCCCCACCAAAAACTCATTCAAAAAAGATGCAGTCTTTTAAAACTGGCTAGATTTATCAATAGCCATGAATGCACATGGTCATTTAAAAATTAATCATTCAATAAAGCAATACTTCACAACATAAAGTAGAAATAACACAAAAAAACAGCGTTTACTCTTTATTTAACTAGTTGGTTGGGTTTTTGTGAGCCAGGTGGGTTCTTTTGTAACGAAATGTCCACATTTCATCAGGTGTTTGTAACCACCTGGAAGTAGCTTGTGGGTTCCCTTCCCTCTTCCTGCAGATGGCAGCATGGAGTAGTGGTTAAGCCCATAGACGTTGGAATCAAGTTTTCTGCGCCCAAGTCTTGTTGCTGTGATCTACTAGCTGTGTGACCTTGGGCACGTTCCTCAACCTCAGTTTCTCCATCTGAAAAATGGAGAGAATAATAAATACCTATCTCACAGGATTGTTATTAGAGTTTTCATAAAAAGCCTTGAATAGAATTGCTACTTTCCTTTCTGCCACCCAGGTGGGGTGGGAAACTTCTGCTCTGGGCAGTCATTTAAAACCTGTGCTCTGTGATGCTCCAGTGACTTCTCCATAGACAGCAAGAAACTCCCAGCCATCTGACCCTCGGTGGGGAGGAAGGGGTATTGCTTTTTAGTTTTGCTCTCCATGATTTCCACAGGCGGCAGCATTTCTGAGTGAAAACGAATGCTCGCTTGCTGCTCGCTGGTTCTGTATGTATTGATTAGCGTCACAGGGGTGGGACTGGGGGTGCTGTTCTAGAAACACTCACTTTGATTCCTCAAATAAATCCCCCCTGGGTCCTGCTAGGAAACTAATTGGGAGTTGATTCTGATGAATAAATGTGCTGCCACCGCCTGAGGAATTGACCACGCCGGCAGATGGCTGGAGCATGAGAAACACTCTGTCGTGGCCTTCTAAGGGGCCCATCAATAATAGATCGGCTCCAGCCCTGGGAGAGGGAAGCATTTCTGCTGCAGGTATGAATTATGGATGCCGTTTAGGGTAATGCAGATCTATCTCAAAGGTTCCGCTCAGTTTATGTGCTAGTAAAAGCCGGCAATTTGCTTGTGTTCCAGCTATAATTTGAGCTACATTAAGGGACCCTCCTTTCCATAATGGATCTGTGGTTGAGTGCAGTCAGACCTCGAGGGCAAGACCTAGGTGGCCAGACCAGGAGCACAGCTAGGAGTGTCCTTCGCAGCCCAGTCACAGGGCCCCAGACGTTTCCCTGTGAGTGCAAGTGGATGCCTTAAACTCTTTCCCAAGGTCCCGGAAAGAAACTGCACTACAGCCTTGCCGTGACACCTATCAAATGCATTTGATGCATATACTGATAGGAGCACAAAGGAAAACGTATGGGTTGCAGTCTGGACAGAGACACAGCAGTCTTGCAAGAGAAGCCATAGATAGGGTGGTTACGAGCACGGATTCTGGAGCCAGATTGCCTGGATCTGAATTCTGGCTTTGCCATTTTCTAGCTATGTGGCCTTCTGCCAATTATGTAGCCTTTCTGTGCCTCAGTTTTCTCCTCTATAAAATGGCAATAATTGCACTAACCAGTTGTATACTGAAGCCAGAGCAAACACATGAGTGCCAACTGTTTAATTATCAGAAATTTTGCAAGCTGGTTGTTAAATACAGCCTTTATTAAAAATTAAATGTTATAAGCTTGCAATTAAAACCAAAGGTAATAAATGCTCCAAACTCATCAATTCCTAATTATTTTACTCCATTTTACTATTATCTATGCTCTTGAGACTAATTATATCTACTGTGTCTGCATGGTGGCAATGATACATAGTTTACGTCCCTTCCCAATGATATATGATGTGCATTTCTTCCCAACGCTAAGATCATGATATCATACTGATAGCTTGCAATTGACCACAGTGGGCGTATTTACACCAGGGACATTGGCAAGTGCTACAAATCAAAGCTTTCCCTTTGAGAGCTGGTTGTTAAACTTTTAAGAGCACACCAGTAGTATTGACCTAGTAAAGTTTTTTTTGGAGGATTGAATAGTTAATATGTTTATAAATTGCTTAGAACAGAACCTGGCAAAAAGTAACTGCCATATAAAAATTTGCTGTTATTGCCGGGCGCGGTGGCTCAAGCCTGTTATCCCAGCACTTTGGGAGGCTGAGGCGGGTGGATCACGAGGTCAGGAGATCGAGACCATCCTGGTCAACACGGTGAAACCCCGTCTCTACTGAAAATACAAAAAATTAGCTGGGCACAGTGGCACATGCCTGTAGTCCCAGCTACTCAGGAGGCTGAGGCAGGAGAATTGCCTGAACCCAGGAGGCGGAGGTTGCGGTGAGCCGAGATCGCGCCATTGCACTCCAGCCTGGGTAGCAAGAGCGAAACTCCGTCTCAAAAAAAAAAAAAAATTAAAAAAAAAACTTGCTGTTATTATTGTCAGAGATTTTTACAAATGTTTCTAGTATAGATCAAGTGGTCCCTGTTTGAATGAAGTCCCCCAAGGAACTGCAGCCTTTTTCTTCCTTCCTAACCCCTGTGATCCAGCAGCCGCAGCAAAGGCTTACCAAGTTTCTCTTAAAGGCAAAGACACACTGAGATTTGAGGAACAAATTGGTTGAGGTTCTTCTGAGCTTTTCAAAGTACTTTCCTTTAATGTGGGCTGGTGTGATAGTAGACTGACTTTAGTCAGGAATGGGATTCGGGCTTTATTACTGATTTGAGCAGATTATGTTAACATCTTCACACTAGGACTACAGGTGCATGCCACCATACCTGTCTAATTAATTTTTTGTTTTTAGAAATGGGGGTTTCACATTGTTGTCCAGGCTGATCTTGAACTCCTGGTCTCAAGCAATCATCCTGCTTTGGCCTCCTTAGTTGTAAAAGTAGGGTAGTAACAACTGCCTCATGGGTTTGGGTGGTAAAGGTGACTTGAGGGCCACTGTAATCTCAAGTATAGTTGCCTGAAGTCCGATTCTACCTCTAGCACTTGCTGTCCCCAAGACCTTAGGAAAGCTCCCTGATTTCTATAGTTTCCTCATCTATAAAATTGGAGCAATAATACTTCTGTTTCCTGGTGGCTGGAAGATGAAATGAGGTAAAACAATTAAGGAGGTTAGCATTTTACCTGGATATAGAAGATGCTAAATAAATATTAACAGTGACCTTAGCTACTACTTGGCAATGAGACCTCTTATCACCCCTGATAACCTGCGTGGTTTAGGCTGATCTGGCTGGCTGGGGAAGGCTCCCTTTCTTTCTTCCCTCTTGCTCTTTACCCCAGAACTGTGCCTCCCTGAGCTGAAGGGCTAGTGACCCTCTCATACTGAAGCTGCGTCCTCTTGGATAGAGTGTCATCAGGCACCGCATCCCTGCTCACACCTGCAAGCAAACAGCTCAGAGCTGCTGTGAGGATTAAATGGGATAACGTAGGTGCAGCAGGACCACTCATTGGGAATTTAACATGGAAGAATGGCCTGCTGAGGAACGAATTGTGTCTTATTTTCTCAGCTGGATATTCATCAGAGAAGGATGAGATGTTCTTTCTCTTCTCTTGCCCAGGAGGATGACTTGGTCTTTGTGTCCCTAAGGTTTGAGATTGTACTGTCTTTGTGGGAAGAGTTAACAGAATTTTCCTTAGGTTGTTGGATCTCAGAAGTCTAGGAAGGAAGAAAGGGTTTTAGCTCCTTGGTAAGCTTTGCTCAAAAGCAGTGTCTGAGTGATTGTCTGTGAGAGCCAGGTGCTATGGTCAGGAGCCTTTGAATCACAGGAGGATATCCTGAGGCCAGGCTCTGAACGGTGGGTGACCCTGGATTTGCTGGCCACTACCCTCCCCCAAGCGGGAAACAGAACTTACAGCACCATTGAATGCTCAGTGGAAGGCTAGGCACTGAATGTGACTTGGGACTTTCCAGGACCACAGAAAGAGAAGTGGGGCTTGGAGATGATGGGGAGAGTCTATTTATTTATTTATTTATTTGAGACCGGGTCTTGTTCTGTTGCCCAGGCTAGAGTGCAGTGTTTAAATCACATAGCTCACTGCAGTCTCCAACTCCTGGGCTCAAGCAATTCTGCCTCAGCCTCCTAAGTAGCTAGGATTACAGGAGCACCTCACCATACCTGGCTAAATTTTTACTTCTTTATTTTTTAAATTTTTTCTTTTAGAGACAGGGGTCTCAGTTTTATTATCCAGCCTGGTCTCAAACTCCTGGCCTTAAGTAATCCTCCTGCTTTGGCCTCCCAAAGCGCTGGGGTTATAAGTTTGAGCCACCATACCTGGCTTAGGAGACGCCTAATAAATGACTGGTAACTCAATTTCTTTATAACTTTGTTCTCTTGGGGTATGAGTTTGGGTTTGAACTGGATTATGTTTGGTGCAAACAGAGAAACATGCTATTATTTTCACCTTTCAACTTGAGAGCAATTCATATTTGTGACTCATGTAATATGCTGGCTTCATAATAGAGGCTCAATAATTGGTTGTCCTCTTCACTCTTCTGTTTATGCTTTATTACATTTAATCACAAATCTGGACCCCATAGGAGTTTAAAGGTTGAAACCGAGCCGGGCGCGGTGGCTCAAGCCTGTAATCCCAGCACTTTGGGAGGCTGAGGCGGGTGGATCACGAGGTCAAGAGATCGAGACCATCCTGGTCAACATGGTGAAACCCCATCTCTACTAAAAATACAAAAAAATTAGCTGGGCATGGTAGCGCGTGCCTGTAATCCCAGCTACTCAGGAGGCTGAGGCAGGAGAATTACCTGAACCCAGGAGGCGGAGGTTGCGGTGAGCCGAGATCGCGCCATTGCACTCCAGCCTGGGTAACAAGAGCGAAACTCCGTCTCAAAAGAAAAAAAAAAAAAAAAAAAAAAAAAGGTTGAAACCTAGGGCTTGAGAGTTCAAATCTTTGATCCACAATTTACTTGGCTGTGTGAACCTTGGGTAAATTCCTTAATCTTCATGAACCCCAGTTATATCATCTGTAGAATGGGGATTAAAAAATAGTACTGTCTATGAAAATGAAATGACTTTAACCCAGGTCCTCAGTAATGTATATAAGTACTAAGTAAATGGTGCCTTTATTGTTGTATGCTCTATGAGTCAAGTGGGACAAAATAAATTCCATTAAGCAAAGGAAGAAATGAAGGCACAGAGAGGCCAGATGTCTCCTTTAAGGTCAGGAAAGGACTCATGAACCTGACACATGGCTCTCTTGTGATCCAAGCCAGAAGGGAACATGGTGTTCCCAGTACCGCTCAGAGCCAGGATTCCACCAGCCTGAAAGTTCCATGTTCCCAAAAGCTTTTCCCAAAAGCTATAAATATAGATGGAGCCTTCTGAGAAAAGTGCTGGGTCAGGTCTTTTGCCTAAACAGGCAACTCTGGCTGGCTTTGGCACTTTTCCCTGATTGCCCTGTTTCATGAATTTGTTGTTTTAATGTACTCTGAGGTTTCTATTTGAATCTTCCAGAACCACTTTAGACTTAAGAGAGTAGGGTAGGATGCCAACCTCTGGCAAAACAGGCACTGGAAAGCCAGTTTAATTTAGCTAGGGTCAGCACTGAGTTTAAGTGATATATGTTCTGTTTAGTTATTTTTAGAGCCAGTTTTCTGATTATAAATGCATTATATAGCAATTATGAAAAATATGGAAGTCAAAAATATCATCCTTTTTTTTTTTTTTGGAAGGCAAGCAGTTTAGTAAAAATCCAATTTCCCTAAATCCCATTGGAGTTTGAAAACAATATACACCTTATAGAATTGATAGCTTTTCCAATGAATTAATCAGTAAATCAATTAACCAGAAAATCTTTATTGAGTGGTTTGGTGTGCTAAGGCAGATTCCAGGATGAAGTAAGAAAATGAAAAGATCTGAGCTAATAAATGTCATCCAGTCCCAGAGGGAGATCAATCCAATGGCAATGCAATTAGTGATCAAGCGATTGGTCCTTAGAGGAGGCAGGAGTTGAGATAGAAAACAAACGTGGTATGAACTGGAAGAAAAATGAGTCCCAAGGTGAAGGAAAGGCTTGTTGAAAAAACCCAGTGGAGAAACATCCTATTTCTTGGGCCATAAGTGAAGGAAAGGTGACCATATCCATTCATCCACTCAGCCACCAACCTGGTTTGTAGAGATTGATCCAGTTAAAAATTGCATGCAGTTAAACATTTTTATTATATTAAAAAAATTTTGAGGTATGACTGACATATAATAAACTGCACATATTTAAAATGTGTAATTTGATAGGTTTTGACATAAGTCTACACCAGTGAAACTGTTGCCACAATCAAGATAGTGAACTTATGCATCACCCTTAAATGTTTCCTTGTAGCCCTCTTTAATTCTTCAAGTTGGGTGAATTTACATCATCTTAACAATATTGAGTTTTCTTGAACCTATAAACATAGGTTCAAGACCATCATTTATTTCATTTATTTATTTACTTACTAATTTTGGGATGGAGTCTCACTGGGTTGCCTAGGCTGGAGTGCAGTGGTGCGATCTGGGCTCACTGCAACCTCTGCCTCCCAGGTTAAAGTGATTCTCCTGCCTCAGCCTCTGAGTAGCGTACACCACCACAACTGGCTAATTTTTGTACTTTTAGTAGAGATGGGGTTCACTATGTTGGCCAGGTTGGTCTTGAACTCCTGACTGACTTCAAGTGATCCACCTGTCTTGGTGTCCAAAAGTGCTGGGTTTACAGGCAAGAGCCACCACACCTGGCTTATTTTGGTCTTTAACTTCTCTTGGCAGTAGTTTGTAATTTCCATTGTATATGTTTTTCATATCTGTTGTCAGATTTACCTCTAAGTATTTAGTATTTTTGATGTTATTGTGAATGCTGTTGTTTTATTAATTTCAATTTCTGGTTGTTTGTTGGCATCATATAGATATCTAATAGATTTTTGTATCTTGAGATTGTATCTTGCAACTTCGCTAAACTCACTTATTGGTTCTAGTAGCTTATTTGTTGCTTCTATCAGATATTCTGCATAGATGATCATGTCTTCTGGGAGTAAAGAGAGTTTTACTTTTTTCCTATCTAAATGCCCCCTCCTTTTTTTTTTTTTTTTTTTTTTTTTTTTTTTTTTGCACATTACACTGGTTAGAACCTTTAGTACAATGTTGAATAGAAGCAGTAATAGTGAACATACTTATCTTGTTCCTTATCTTCAGAGGACAGCATTTACTCTTTCATTATGATGTTTGCTGTAGGTTATTTGAAGATACTACATGGTTGAAAATGTTCTCTTCAGGTTCTACATTGCTAAAAATTTTTTTATTATAAATGAATGTTGTTAAATATTTATAAATGAGGTTTTTTGTATCTATTGAGATAATATATATATTTTTTTAGTTTTTGAATTTGGTAAACAACTTGATTTGTTTTCGAATGTTAAATCAACCTTGCATTCTTGGGATGAAGGACTACTGGTTATGATGTATTATCCTTTTTATGTATTGTTGGATTCAATGTGCTAATATTTTGCTAATATAATCATGAAGAATATCCATCTGCAATCTTCTTTTTCTGTAATATCTTTGTCTGATTTTGATTTTAATGGTAGGGTGATAGTGGTCTTACAGAGTCAGTTGGAGAGTATTCTTCCCTTTTCTATTTTCTGGATGACTTTATACAGAGTTGGAACTTACCACGTATGTGAGCTTGGGAAAGTCTCTAAATATGCATCTGCAAAATTGAGGAATAACACCGAAATAGTGCCTACATCATAAAATTATTGTGAGAATTAAATAAGATGATGTATATATTCAATAAGTTTTACTTGTTAGAATTATTACTGTGAGCCAGTGTCTCTGGGACAAGACTAAACTGGAGATAGGATAGAAAAGGGCCTCAAGGAAGGGTGTGGACTGTTTTTCTCTCCAGATACGGTCTCACTTGGACCTTCATGCCCCTTACTCCCTAAGGTCATTGGAAAGAAAAAGACTGCCCTCCCTCTTAATCCCTGCCCACATTAATTAACTTCTGCTAGCCTCATTTTCTTCATCCTTAAGGAAGGGATATTATTAATAGCAAATATTTGTTGGACACTTACTAGATGCCAGACACTGTCCTGAGCACTATCCATGCCTCATCATTAATTTTCACGGCAGCTTATGAGGTCGGTACTACTATGATACCCAATTTTGGTGATGGGAAACTGAGGCAGAGAGATGTTAGTAACACTTAAAGTCACACAGCTAATCAATGGCAGAACTGGGATATGAACCCAGGCAGTTTGGCTCCAGAGTGCACTTTCCTACCCCTTCTCTCTTCTTACCTTATAGATGTTGTTGTTGTCGTTGGTGGTGGTGGTGGTAGTGGTTGTGTGTGTGTGTGTGTGTGTGTGTGTGTGTGTGCATGTTGATTAAATGAGATAACATATGTCAGTAAATGTTACTTTATATTCCACAAGTTCTAAAAAACTCTGGAAAGAATAACACACTGACTATTTTGTCTTCTCTCAACTTCAATCCCCAGGCCAGCCCCAATCCAGGGCTGACTCCAATTAGAAGATGCTCTGTTTCATCAGAGAAGATGAACTCCAGTCCTAGAGGATCTCTGACTCTCAGGGTAGAGGGCAATGCCAAGGTCCCCTGGCCCTTTGCTACTCAAAGTGTGGTCTGGGGACCAGCAGCATTAGCATCACATGGGAGCTTGTTAGAAATGCGTGATCTCTGGCTTCACTATGACCTACTGTATCAGAATTTGTATTTTAACAAGACTCCAGGTGATTTGTGTGCACATTAAAGTCTAGGAATCACTGCCCAAAATCAATAGTTTTTCTGCTTGATCCTTCCACGTGGTCACTCATTTGCTGAGGTGATGGGGGTTCACTGATGTATCCCTTCACAGATTTGATGTTTATATTGAGTGCACATTTATCTTCCTTGTACAGGAGATGCAAAGTCAAATCCCTTCAGTCAGCCAGAAGGGAACTCCGGTAAACCAGAGTGTACATGTTCTGTCTAAAAGGTACAGCTACCACTTCACTCCAGCCAATTGCTTTATGGGAATGCAATCCCAGTGTTTAGATCTTCTGATATTTTCTTTTGAGACGGGTCTCTCTCTGTTGCCCAGGTTGGAGTGCAGGGGTGTGATTACAGCTCACTGCAGCCTCAACTTCCCAGGCTCAAGTGATTCTCCTATGTCAGCCTTCTGGGTAGCTGGGACCACAGGCATGCACCACCATGCCTGGCTTATTAAAAATTTTCTTTTTTAGTAGAGACAAGATCTTGCTATGTTACTCAGGCTGGTCTTGAACTCCTGAACTCAAATGATACTTCCACCTCAGCCTCCCAATGTGCTAGGATTACAGGTGTGAGTCCCACACTTGTTGAGATCTTCTGATATTTTAATCAAAGCTGGAAATGTTTATCTTTGTCTGAAATCTCTTATTTGTCAAATGTTAATAACTATTTCAAACTAGTAAAATAACTTTGAGGGCAAAAGAAGCATGCGTGTCGGCCATATTCTCCAAGAGATGCCAGTTTGTGACATCTGACCCAAAATTGACTTTAAAAGAGTGCAGTTTCTCAAATAAATCAAGTATGTATTATACACGACAGCCTTTTGAATGTTCAAAGGTTTTTGCAAAGCGTACAAGACTTTCCATTACTTGGTTGTCTCTACTGTCAGCTACACTCAACTACAAGTATTTAATTGCTGTTTTATCTTCCATAGTTTGGCATGTATCTGTTCTCTCTGCTTTGACTATCCATTCCCCTTCATGCTAGCTAGCTTTGCATCCTTCAAGATGCAAACCAAATTTCACCTCCTCTGTGAATGTTTTCTGGGTTTCCCTCCATTACAGTTGACCACTAGGGCAATTCTCTACCCTGGTCTATGTTCTGCAGGAATCGTTTGTTTATATCCTTCTTTCCCCTATAAATGCTCAGACATCAGAGACCAAATCTTATTTAATTCTATATTCCCAACATTTAGGAAGTGTTATGCACAGAGTAGATGCACTCATTAACTATTGCAGCATAACCAGTCACTCCACAACTTAGCAGCTTGAAACAGTTAACATTTATTATCTCAGTTTCTGTGGGTTAGGAACTTGGGCATGGCTTGCCTGGGTCTCTGGCTCAAGGTTTCTTACCAGGTTGCAGTCAGACCTCAAGATCTCTTACCAGGTTGTAGTCAGAGTATAGGCTGGGGCTGCATCTCATGTGAAGGCTCAACTGGGGAGAATCTGCTTCTAGGATCTCTCCTATGGTTTTTGGAAGCCTTCAGTTATTTGGTGGGCTATTGGAGCTGAGGGTCTAGGGTCTCAGTTCCTTGCTGACTGCTGGCCAGAGGACTTCCTCAGTTCTTTGCCACTGGGATCCTTGGACAGCTCACAACATGGCAGCTGGCTTCCCTTGGAATGAGAGAGAGAGGGTGCTCCTGATGGAAGATGCCATCTCTTTGTAATCTAATCCCAGAAGTGACATCTCTCCTCTTCTGCATTCTGCTTGCTAGAAGCCAGCCACTAAATAAAACCCACACACAAGTGGGGAGGAAATTACTCAAGGGTGGAGCTGCCAGGAGGCAGGGAACATTGAGGCCATCCAAGAAGCTGCCTACTGAAATGCCCTCCATGCAGTTATGTGCCATGGTTACTCAGCCTTGGCATTCAGATTGCCCAGGTTCACATCTTAGTCTTGCCACTTACTCTGTAAATGTTTACTTACCTGTCATGGTCATCAAAGGTTTCTTGACCCATAGAATTGATATGGGGACTGTGTTTAACAGAATGCTTGCCTGCCTCTAAAAAGGCGAGCTATAATTAATGTTATTTTAAGAAATGATCATGATGATTATTTTTTTGAGATAGGTTCTCTCTCTGTCACCCAGGCTGGAGTGCAGTGCCATGAACATGGCTCACTGCAGCCTCAACCTCCTGGACTTAAGTGGCCTCCTGAGTAGTTGACACCACACGTACATGCCACCATGCTCTGGTAATTTAAAAAATTTTTGTAAACACAGGGTGTCACCATGTTGCTCAGGCTGGACTTGAACTCCTGGGCTCGAGCAATCCTACCGTCTTGGCCTCTCTAAGAGTTGGGATTTCAGGTGTGAGCCCTGTGTCTGGCCAAAGAAATGATTGTTGAATGTATTATAGCTATCTAGGTAAGAGAGTGACCATACAAGAAATGGAAGAAGCATGGCTGGTTAGATGCTCTGTTCTCTGAATCACCTCCCCCATCCCCTTTCTTCCCACTAACTCAAGTTTCTCATTCCTAGATTTTTTTCTTCCCTTGCTACAAATTAGCTTGATCCTTCCCTCGTATGACTTCTACAACTCTGCCTTGGCTTCCAAGTCTAAGTGAGCTCTCCCTATTGTGCTCAATCCTGTCCTTTCCCCACACCAGATTGTTTTAACCCTTGCCATTCTTTAAGCCAACAATTCTCCCAACAATTGATTTCTTCTGCTTCCACCAGCCCAGTGCTCAGTCATTGAGTGTTTCTGGGAAGAGTGGCCTGGATGGGTTGGATGGCTGCATCTATTTCAAGTTCATCTCAGCCTGTTTCAACTGCCCCCTGCCCTGCCACTGCCATCTGGTCACTCAAAAAAAAAAAAAAAAAGAAAGAAAGAAAGAGCTTTGGGAAGTAGTCTGTTTAAACACACATAAGGAGCTGCTCCTGCCTTTCTTCCTGCCTTCAACCCTTTCTCAGCAGATGGGCTCATCAACTATTTTATTGAAATAACAGTAATACCCCCAAGTTTTTTTTTTTTTTTTTTTTTTTGAGATGGAGTCTCATTCGATGCCCAGGCTGGAGTGCAGTGGCACAGTCTCGGCTCACTGCAACCTCTGCTTCCCAGGTTCAAGCAATTCTCTAGGCTCAGCCTCCTAAGTAGCTGGGATTACAGATGCCTGCTGCCATGCCTGGCTAATTTTTGTATTTTTCATCTTTTTTTTTTTTTTTTTTTGAGACGGAGTTTTGCTCTTGTTACCCAGGCTGGAGTGCAATGGCGTGATCTCGGCTCACCGCAACCTCTGCCTTCTGGGTTCAGGCAATTCTCCTGCCTCAGCCTCCTGAGTAGCTGGGATTACAGGCACGCACCACCATGCCCAGCTAATTTTTTGTATTTTTAGTAGAGACGGTGTTTCACCATGTTGACCAGGTTGGTCTCGATCTCTTGACCTTGTGATTCACCCGCCTCGGCCTCCCAAAGTGCTGGGATTACAGGCTTGAGCCACCGCGCCCGGCCTAAATTTTTGTATTTTTAGTAGAGACTGGATTTCAGCACGTTGCCCAGGCTGGTCTCCAACTCCTGACCTTTAGTGATCTGCCCTCCTTGGCCTCCCAAAGTACTGGAATTGCAGGCATAAGCCACCGTGCCCAGCCAATAACCCCAAGTTTATTGGCCTCTTAACTATGTTAGATGCCAATCTAAGCCCCTTTAATGGATTATTTTCATTGTCACAATAACTCCTATGAAGATAGTACTGGTATTATCCTATTTTACATATAAGGAAAGTTAGGCTCAGAGATGTGGAATGATTGACAGATGTCCAACAGTAGAGCTGAGATATGAATCCGTGTTAACCTGATCCTCAAGTTTAAGCTCTTATTCACATTTACAGGAAAGCTGTTTAGATTCTTTAGTCCGCCTACTTTCTATCTCTGCTTAACCAGAAGACTGCAAGATGTCTGTTTCACTGAACTTATTTCTCCTAAGGACCTGCAGGCTGCGTTACTGAATGCTCCTCCTCCTCCTCCTTGAGCCTGCTTTGGCATTCCAGACTGTTGGCTTTGTGATCCTTTTTGGCTCTCTTTGCTAGTTTACGGGGCTGTGCATGCTCCTGGCTCTCCAACAACCACTTGAACTTCTTACTGACTGGCCGTTTTCATTCCATCCCTTAAATGTCAGCATTTTCTGGGGTTCTGTCTCAGTCTTCCTCACGGGCTGCACATTCTTCCTGGGTGACCTCATGTCCTCTTGTAGCTCCAGAATCGTTGCTTCATAAACAATCTCTCTCTTAGTTTTTTTGTCCCTGCCTCTATCTGTAGCTTCTGATCTGCATTTCTAACCGGTGGATGTTCTGGGGATGCTTCAAAATCAGCTTGACTCAACTCAATTCATCTTTCCTGAAATAACTCCCTTCGCCCACGTTCCTGAGCCTGGTAGTAAAACCATCTACCCAGTCTGGACTTTAGTGAACAAATTCTGTTTATTTCTCCAAAACAGTGCCAGTAATTATTCCTCTGGAAGGACCTCTGAGCTGAGACAGAATTGACAGAATTAACAGAATTCTGTTAATTCTGTCTCAGCTCAGAGGTCCTTCCAGAGGAATAATTACTGGATTATTGCAATAATTTCCTAAGGGTCTCTCTGTCTTCAGAGTCTTCACTGCTACCCACCTCCAAAGACAGACCTATTGATGTTATTTGGCATCTTGAATTTTTCCCCGCTGCAAATTTCATAAATACCAGATTTATTGGACTAGCATTCCATGACCTTCTCCTATTTCCCAAACTGACTTTGCTAAGTTTATTTAATTACTAAAAATACTGTGTGGGGGTGGGCATAGTGGCTTACTCCTATAATCCCAGCACTCTGGAAGGCTGAGGCTGGAGGATCACTTGAGCCAGGAGTTTGAGACCAGCCTGAGCAACATGGTGAAAACTCATCTCTATTAAAAAAAAAAAAAAAAGGCAAAAAATAGCTGGGTGTGGTGGTGCACCTGTAGTCCCAGCTACTTAGGAGGCTGAGGTGGGAGAATCATTAGAGCCTAGGAAGTGGAGGCTGCAGTGAGCTGTGATTACCCCACCACTACAACCCAGGCAAGACCTTCTATTTTAAAAAAAAGTGCCATGTGATAATTACTGGAAGAAAAGCTCTTCATTTAATAGGTTTATTTTACAACCATGCAACATCTGAAATTTCTACTTTGAGTGATAAATATAATGGATCATAGTGATGGATATTGTGATGTTAAGCCATTCTTGTGTTCCTAATATAGGTGTATCATTCTTTTGATAAACTGATGGCTTTAATTTTCTAATATTTATTTACAACCATGTATCTGTATTCATAAGCGAATTTGTCTGTTGCTTTCTGTTTTCGTACTTTTTTCATCAGGTTTAGCTAATAAGGTGATTCTAATTCCATGAAAGTAGTAGTATCAAACATGTATGTATGTGGGCCTTAGTATGCACCGACACTGTTCTAAGCAGTTTGTAGGCATAAACTCAATCTTCCCAACAATCTGTGTGAAGTACAGTTTCCTCATCATTTAACAGAGAAGGGAGTGGAGAAAGGGAAAGAATGAATAATTTGTCCGAGATCACACAGCCAGTAAATATTATAGATGTGACTTAAACAAGGCAGAACGGTTCTAAGGGCTTTGTGCAAAGTGCTTTGCTAACTTCTTTGAAGTCATAGTCAACCTGGGGAGTTTCATCTTTTTCTGTAGTCTAAGGCAGTTTAAGAATATAGACATGATTGTCTTTTTTAAAGTCTTGATAAACTTGGATGTAAGTCCATGCAAGTGCAGAGATTTTTAAACTGGTAGATCTTGACCTTTCCAATCGTGTATGTTATTGATCTGCTTAGGTTTTCTTCTTCTTTGGTCAATTACTTAAGTTTTAATTTTGTTAGACATTCTTTCATTCCCCTTAGATGTTTAAATCTGTTGCCATGGCCTTGCACAGATTTGAAGATATTGCTCTATTGTTTTCCAGTTAATATTTTTTTCTAATTAGAAATGTAATGCCAATCAGTTTATCGTCTCCCTTATACTTTCTTTGTTTCTTTCTTTTTCTTTTCTTTCTTTTTTTTTTTTAGTCAGAGTTTCGCTCTGTTGCCCAGGCTGCAGTACAGTGGTGCGACCTCAGCTCACTGCAACCTCCACATCCTGGGTTCAAGCGATTCTCTTACCTCAACCTCCTGAGTAGCTGGGATTATAGGCATGTGCCACCATGCCTGGGTAATTTTTGTGTTTTGTATATGTGTTTTTTTGGTGGAGTCTCACTCTGTTGCCCAGGCTGGAGCGCAGTGATTCTGGTTCATTGCAACCTCCGCCTCCTGGGTTCAAGCTATTCTCCTGCCTCAGCCTTCCGAATAGCTCAGATTACAGGTGCCCACCATGATGCCCAGCTAATTTTTGCATTTTTAGTAGAGATGGGGTTTTATCATGTTGGCAAAGCTGGTCTTAACTCCTGACCTCAAGTGATCCTCCTGCCTCGGCATCCCAAAGTGCTGGGATTGCAGGAGTGAGCCACTTGCCTGGCCTAATTTTTGTACTTTTGGTAGAGATGGGGTTTTGCCATGTTGGCTAGGTAGGTCTTGAACTCCAGGCCTCAAGTGATCCACCCACCTTGGCCTTCCGAAATGCTGGGATTACAGGCACGAACCACTGCACCTGATCTCCTATATTGGTTTCATGTTGACGCTGTAGAAAATTACCACAAATTTAGTGACTTGAAGCAACACAAATGAATAAGCGTGCAGAAGTCTGAAGTTAGTCTCACTGGGCTGAAACTGATGGGTGGGTAGGACTGCATTCCTTCTGGGGTTTTAAGGAGAATACGTTTCTTTGCCTTGGTCATCTGTAGAGGTGGTGCATCTCCAGCCCAGAAATAGGGCTTTATAGACAGGGAGGCTCTCTCTCTCTCTCTCTTTCGCTTTTGAGAAAGGGTCTTGTTCTGTCACCCAGGCAGTGGCATGATCTCGGCTCACTGCAATCTCCTCCACTTCCTGGATTCAAGGTGAATTCTCCTACCTCAGCCTCCTGAGTAGCTAGAATTACAGGCACTCACTACCATGCCTGGCTAATTTTGGTATTTTTAGTAGAGATGGGGTTTTGCCATGTTTCCCAGGCTGGTCTTGAACTCTTGACCTCAAGTGATTGACCTGCCTCGGCCTCCCAAAGTGTTGGGATTACAGGCGTGAGCCACCACGCCTGGCCTCTCTCTTAATCTACATTACTTTCTAGGGCAAACGATACAAACTGGGTCTTCTATTCAGGGCTCATGCAGTTATTTCCTTGATCACCTTATCCCATAAATCACATGACCTACTTCAGAGACCAAGTAATTACAAATAGAAGATTCCCCCCAAACTACAAATTCTTGCTGGCAATGAACATCAGTTGAGCTCAGATTCAGTAAAAAGTAAAAACGGAAAAAGATCCATAGCTATAGATTTGTGTTAGCCTTTTTCTCTATGGTTAATAACCACTGTCCAAAATACCAAAAATGTAAGTATAAACCCTTCCCAATTCAAAAACACTAGTGTTTTTGTTTCAAAAGCCAATTTCTCCCTGGTGGGATTAAAAAAAATAATCTGACATTCTCTTCTCTTTTAAATATTTCTGACTTGGAAAACAGGTAGGTAAAGCAGCTGCTGACAGCCCAAACACTCAAAATTACTTCTTCATTCTTTCAGTGGTTGCTTGGTTTATTAAAACAGTAACAACCACTGCACACCGTAATGGAGTGCCCACTGTGTTCCATGTGCTGAGGTTACAGAGATGATGAAGCCTGAAGGCCTTGATATGCCTGCAATCATGTACGACTTCCCACTCCACCTTTGTCTCGCCCACTGCTTTCCTCTGGAGCGATTATACATTGATCTCTTCTGAGTTCCTCGAAGCACCTAGATCCCTGTTACGCAAGGCATGGAGAGGTTCTATTTTCTCGGAAAGCCTCTTCCTTTCTCCTGCCATCCAGGCTCCTTTCTTAGGAAAGACTTTCCTGAGCCTCCAGTACTGGTACACCTCACTCACTGGGCACCCTGTGCTTCTCCTTCCAGTAAATCAAATGTAATTAACAATGTAAATAATTTTGGTTTATTATCTGTTCCCTCCTGAACCCAAGTCTCATGCGAGCAGAGGCCATGATGTCTTTTTTGCTACTGTATCTCCAGTGCTTAGCACAGGGCAGATGATTGATGCTCGATAAATGTTTGACGGGGAGGGAATGAGGCCATGTTCCCTACCCTTGGGATGTCCCCCATCCCATGGGTTTGCTTGTCACCACCTGAGTGGCTGTAGATACTTTACCTGCTTCTCTGTGCCTCAGTTTCCCCTTCTGTGAAAGTGATAATAACAATACTGGTCACAGAGTTGTGAGAATTCAATGAAATAATGCATGAGAGGGTCTTAGAAAGTGTGTCATGTGCAGGAAGTGTAAAGCTCAGCCAATCTTAGTAATTATGATGGTGATGGCAAATACATAGAGTTCTGTGCTTCTGTGAGGAAGAAACAATCTGAGTCAACTTTGGGTTGGGTCTGGGATGATTTAGTCACAAATGTATGCCCAGCATCCCTAATCCAAAAATCTGAAATTAGAAATGCCCCAAAATCCAAAACGTTTGGAGCACTAACGTGATGCCACAAGTGGAAGATTCTACATCTGGCCTCACGGAATGGGTGCGCAAAATTACTAAAAAATTGCATAAAATTACAATAAAAATACTTTATAAAATGTAAATATTATATAGTTTATCTCATATAAAATTATATTAGGTGTCTCTGAAACAGATGAATTTCATGTAGAGATTTGGGTCCCATTTCCAGAATATCTTACTAGTATGTACATGCAAATATTTCAAAATTTGAATATATCCAGAATTGGAAACAGTTCTGGTCCTAAGCATTTCAGATGGATATTCAATCTGAAATGCTGGACTGTGTGGTCAGGGAAGGCTGCTTTGAGGAGAGGATATTTGGGCTGAGACCTGAGTGGCAAGAAGGAAGGAGCCATGGGTGGGGCTTGAGGAAGAGCCTCCAGGCAGAGAGGACAGAAGGTGCCATTGACTATATGAGGAACCACGTTGGGTTTGCTCAAGCCAGTACCACTGTTTGGGCTGAGGGGATAATGAGGGAGGAGGTGGTGTTACTAGAATTCAGGAGCTGGGGCTCTTCAGTGGGATTCGATTCACTTGGGGGCTGTCCAGAAGGAACCATTAGACACTAGATCTATAGTGGGGGCTATCTGGTAGGCATTATTAGGAACTAGAACTACAGTTGGGACTGTCCAATTGGGCTCGAACCATGGAAAAGATGCAGCAGGTTCCAGAGTCACTGCCTGGTGCCATGAGGCTGGGACTTCTTCGTAAATGCCCTGACTTCTCCCTTTCTCACCCTGACTCTCCCACTCATGCCTCCCACTGGCCAAATCTGGTCATAAGTCAGAGACCAGGAAGCCCGAGAAACCAGCTTGCATGAGAAGGGCAAGCATGGGTCTGTAAGCAGCAGGATGTGACTGGCCCACAGGACCAGGTCTGTTTTCTAGGAATATGCCGGTGGTGACTGTGTGTGGGAAGGACTGGCTGGTATCAAGAAGTCTAATTGATTCTGAAGGATCCGCAACAAGAATAGGGCATGAGCTCTGCTGTGAACTTGGGCAAAAGCAGTGGCGATGAAGAGGAGGGGTGGATTGAAAAGACCTGCCTAGGTCTCGGTGACCACCGGAATGTAGAGAGGGAGAGGGAGGAAGGAGAGCAGATGTTGGATGTTTCATGTTTGGGCAGCTGTGCAGAATCCAGGTGCAGAGTGGGAGGAATGATAAATAAAGAATTCCATTTCAATGTTCTAAGTTTGAGGTTCCTACAGGTCGCCCGCATGGAGAGGAAGCCCTTGTGCTCCCCTTCAGACCTCTGCTTAATGATGATGAGTAATAATAGATAACATTAATTAATGCTTATTATGTGCCAGGCATGGCTCTAAGCACTTCATGTGTAATAACTCATCTTTATAATGCCCTTATCAGGTTGATAATATTGCTCCCCCATTTTACTCATGGGGCAATTGAGACACAAAGGAATGGTGATGCCTGACTGTGCTTACCTAACTTGTAAGGGTGACGATTTAAACCCAAGCAGCCTGGATTCGGCCTGCCTCCACCTCCTAGTGCTGTTGTGAGAATTAATTGAGATGATATAGAAGAAAGTCTGACGCAATCACTTGTTTTTTTGTTTTGTTTTGTTTTGAGACAGGGTCTCACTCTGTCACCCAGGCTGGAGTAGTGCAGTGGCTATGATTATAGCTCACTGCAGTCTTGAATTCTGGAGCTCAAACAATTCTTCCACCTCAGCCTTCCAAGTAGCTCAGACTACAGGCACACGCCACTGTGCCCAGCTAAATTTTGAAGTTATTTATTTTATTTTATTTTTTAGATGTGGGACCTCGCTGTGTTGCCCAGGCTGGTCTTGAACTCCTGGCCTCAAACGATCCTACTGCCTTGGCCTCCCAAAGTGCTAGGATTACAGGTGTAAGCCACCACACCCAGCCACTTGCTTTTGTTTTAATATTATTATTGGAATACATTAGTGTTTATGAGATTTTTTTAGCCCACACAACTTGACATTAAGATAGTTATTATATTTAAGATCATGTTAACATACATTGAGAGAGGGAGATGGTGTGAGGATGGAAGTAATGGAATATTTAAAGTTTGATAGACTTGAATTGAAATATGGTCACCTTTCTTGACATCTTGGTGACCCGGACAAGTTGACTTGAACTCTTTGAGCCTTGGTTTGTTTATTGGTAAAGAGGGTACAATAACACATCGCTTGGGTGTTAGGAGGATTTAACAAGGTTAAGTAGGTGCAGTGCCTAGCTTGGTTCATAGTACATGGTAGGTGGGCAGCAATGTAAAGGTCTCCTTTTCCGGGGAATCTCCTGGTTTAATGGAGCAAGGGAATATGGGGTCTAATACAGCCTCATTAGGGACTTGTCTTTGGTGGGTCCTGAGGGACTATGTTAACTTCTCTTCCCGGGTCTGTAAGGGGTGTGGTTTCAAAGGCAAGGACTTCCCAGCGCCATGGCCATGCCTCCATCTACCTCCCCATCAGGGAACCTAGAGTTCTTTGTCTAACTTTCCCTTGCGGGCTAGGTAAAATTCCAGGTAAGCTTCCTTTGTTCAGAAAGCCCAACAAAAGCCCTGGAAGGAGGGGCTCTGTTGGGGGCCCAAGCAACCAATCCGGAATCAAGTCAAAAATCAATCACTCCAGAGGAAGTTTGAAAGAACCCCTCTCATTGGACAAAAACATGAATGGGGCAGGAATAACTTCAAAGTTAATACTCCACTGCACCTTACCTGTGCAGATTTCCCTCTCTGGGATCCACTCCCACAACGATGTGGGAGCTCTCTCTGCTTCTTTCTCTTTCTCTGCCTAATAAATTGCTCTCTGCAAAACTCTGGGTCCAATATTTACTTGACCAGTAAGCTCTCCATGCCACCAGGGCCTCTTCCCCATTCCTGGGGCCAGGGAGCACCCGAACCTGGGGCATATCAAATAGTGGTGGGGAGCTGAGCCCCATCCTGTCCGGCGACCTGGTTACAGTTCCTCTTACACTTGATCTTGGTTCCTCATCATCAAAGGAGTTGGGTGGATCTCCAAGGCTCCAGCTCTGGAAACCCAGTAAGTAATCTGTGATTTTATGTCCCCAACTTTGCATGCTGTCAGATGGGACTATAACGTCCACCTCCAAAGCAGGCTAAGTGTTGGGGACCAGGTAGAAAACACATGGTCTTTGGGGACAGCGATTTGTCTTCTGAGGGTATGGATCTGACATCATGAGAGCATTCTGAATCTACTCAAAGTAAAGGAAGAAGGCTTGGGGCAGGATCAGTTCAGGTATAACATCTGTAAGAGTTTTTTTTTTTTTTTTTTTTTTTTTTACTTATTTTTATTTTTTTGAGATGGGGTCTTGCTGTGTTGCCCAGGCTGGAGTGCCATGGCGTTATCTTGTCTCACTGCAACCTCTACCTCCTGGGTTCAAGCAATTCTCCTGCCTCAGCCTCCCGAGTAGCTGGGATTACAGGCACATACAACCACTCCCAGATAATTTTTGTATTTTTAGTAGAGACGGGGTTTCACCATGTTGGCCAGGCTGGTTTCAAACTCCTGACCTCAGGTGATCCACCTGCCTGGGCCTCCCAAAGTGCTGGGATTACAGGCATCAGCCACTGCTCCCGGCCACATCTGTAGGAGTTTTAAGCATCTTTGAGAAGAACGTTCTGTTTATAAAATGTCCTATTCTTCCTCTGTTAATTTGGGCATGGGTGAATAAATCAAATTACTTTTGCCTTCATTTATTTTCTCATGGAAAAATGATCGAGGACCTATTATGTGCCATGCATAGCAAAAGAGGCCACAGCTGCAGCAGCAAACAGGAGTCCTTCTGTATCTTATAGTCTAGGAGGAGCAGCAATGAACAAATCAACACAACACAATTTAGCTTGACCAAAAGTGTTATGCAGAAAATGAAATAGAGAAAAGGAATGTGTGCTTGGGAAGGAGTGGTCAGGGAGGCCTTTCTGAGAAGGTAACATCCGAGCTGAGACCTGGACAGTGAGGAGAGTTACACATAAAGTTAGGGGAAGAGGATTCCACGCAGAGGGAACAGCAGGTGCTAAAACCCCAGGGCAGAATAAACTGGAAGCCTGTTTAGTGAGATGGGAGTGAGTAGAAACCAGATCCTTCACGTCTCCTAAGTAGAATTTTGCTTTTGTTCCAGGTGTCCTGATCGCCATTGGAATGCTTTTAGCATGGAAGGGGCAGTCTAGGTTGAGACTTCATCTCCATTTTGAGAGTGCTCAGAAATCTTTGGAAGCTATTTTCTCTGCTGACGTAGGAGAATTAATTAGCTAATATCTGCGCGACACTTGATAATCTCGGAGGAACAGAGATACATCATGATTATTTCCCCATTGAGGTTTTCTAAATGGAGGTCTGAATACCTGGGATTCTCACCCTTAGGAGACCAAATGAGAAACGGCATGCTGTTCCCTGCTGAAGAAAACATTTCTTTCTCCTGCCTTTGAGGGAAATCTCACTTCCATTTTTATAAGGCCAAAAACGGACTTGACAACAGGGCCAGTTTTGACTCTGTAATTAATTTCAAAGAAAGTCTTTTACCTTCACTGCCTATAAAGACATTACGAAATAATTTTTGTTTAGGTAATACCTTTCTCTAGGGAGCTCACAGAGTTCAACAGCAAGGAAACTGATCTTCTCAGCTTGCTGTGAAATAGGCAGGAAACTTACTACCTTTAAATTTTTACTTTCAAAACTCGTAAAAAAAATTACATAAAAGGTTTCCCAGTAACCCAGGGAAATCCAGCTCTCGGAAGCTCCACTCTTCAAGTATCCCAGATCCTTGTTCCTGACTCCATTTCATTCCTTTCAAGAATTTGGATTTTTGCTGATGATTTTCATCCAGTTAATCTCTCTCCCTGCCTTTTCCTAATAACAGCTAAAGCTGATGGTGCTCTTGCCCTAAGCCACACACTCTGCGTGCATCATCTCATTTAATTGAAAATTAACGGAGGTAAGTTTTGTTGATAACCACCAATGTCACAGATGCAGAAACTGAGGCTCACAGGAGCCAAATAACATCCTGAAAACATATTGTTTGTAAGAGTCAGGGTTGGGGTTGGACCCAGGCAATTTGACACCAGAGCGCGCATGCTGAAACATTACCATCTATTGCATCCTTTGACTTAAAACCCTAAGAATAACTTGCATGTCTTTGCAGATTCTTCGTGCAGTACCATATTCGGAGCACCGAAGGCATACTCTTTATTGTTTATTTACTTATGTTTTGGGCACCAATATCCCTTTTTTCTTTTTTTTTTAAATGTGAAGTGCTGGAGGTGGGAGGTGGGTGGGTACCAAGCGGAGGAAAAAATGCCTTTTATGGATCGTCTGTTAAGCCTCGTGAAGCTGGAGCTATGTCTCAGTGCCAGACAACTGTGCCTGCTGACTTAATGGCTCCGAAAGATGACAAGGCTTAAAAAATCGACTGTCACTGTAGCACTTGGAACAGATTGAAATAGAGCACTTGAGTCATCTGTTAAAGATGCCACTCTGGGCCCCTGTCATGCAATGCCCAGTTAGAGGCGGGAATGCATTAAAACAAATAATGCTGATTCAATTCTGATGCCTAACGATTCCTGTCCCAGGTGAGGGGACTGTGGGATGGACACTGCTGCTTGGCAGATACCCCACTTCTGATAGCTGCTTGCAGCTGAAGGGTACAGCTGAGTTACAGTGGTTAGTAAAATAGTGATGTTCTGAGTGGAGCTCATGACAAGCACTAAGAGATACACACTGTATTGTCTGCAATGTCTCTGGATCTACTCTGATTGAAATAATCCCATAATCCTTGGCATGCCACATAGCTCAGTGCCCACAAGTGTTCCCAATAGTTGTACATCTGTACCCACAGCCCCACCCACACTCAGCCTCCTGCCAGATTATCGCTAACCCAAGTTTCACATCAAGCCTTGTCTGGAACTCACCTCCAATGTTATGGAAATTATTAAGAACCTGGGGTTTAGAATCAGAGGAGCTCTAAATGGAAAGTCCCCACTGTTCCAAAGGTACATAAAACAAACCCACACAAACTGAAGAATGCCTGACAGCATCAAATCAGGACGTCAGCAGAAGCCAGTGTAGCTCAGATGGTATATTTGGGTTCCTTAAGTATTATTGTGTAAGGGGTGCAATGTGTGTTTTGTTGAATAAGGTGGAAGAGGACCTCTTGAAAGGTAGGGGTGGGTTTACAGATATGATGGCAGGTAGGGCTGAAGGGCAAGTGTATTGATATACAAGATAGAGAAGACAAATTGGCTTTGAATCCAGCTCCCTTAATTACCAGCTGTATGACCTTGGACAAGTTACTGCTCAACCTCTCTGTGCTTCAGTTTCCCTGCCAGCTTTAAAATGTTGAGATGAATAATGGTATCTAACTTCATAAAGATTAGATCAGTCAGGAATGCAAGTGTCTGGTACTGTGTTAGTGCTCAGTGAACTTTAGCTAAAAAAGAAAACCAATAAACAGAACATAGGATCTTATTTTTTCAACCCATGAAGATGAAGAGAATTGGTACGAACAGCTAGATGATATGGACAAGTAAGTCCCATGAGCTTCTGCCGGCAGTAGCCTAGGAGAATTGATAACCTTGTCTTATATGAAGT
The DNA here is from genome assembly GCF_048565385.1 of Saimiri boliviensis. Taxonomy (NCBI): domain Eukaryota; kingdom Metazoa; phylum Chordata; class Mammalia; order Primates; family Cebidae; genus Saimiri; species Saimiri boliviensis. The sequence continues at coordinate 17,495,046 of NC_133460.1, read as the reverse complement.
ATCATGACAACCCTATGCATACCACTGATCAGAAGGAAAATCTGTAATACTGAAAAAGGGAAGTGCAGTAGGGAAAAGAATACGTTTGTAAAAAGTAATTGATACAAGGTTTGATGATTTGATGGTGCCACTTTAGGAATGTTCTGCATATTTTCTGGGTTTCTGCCTTGGAAGCATACTAATATTAGTGGGTTCAAGAGGACAAGTTGTGATTAGAAGGAGAGTTGAAGACTACCATGAGATGAAGGGGACGCTCTGGAGAATTTCTTTCTATAATCGTAAGAATGAGGTAAGCCAAGGACATAGCTGAAGTTCACCCATATGGAACAGAAGGCCTCGGTCTTATCAAGTTGTGTGGACGCCGCTCCTGAATTACAAAGCCCTGCTTCCCATTAATGAAATTATGCCGACGCATGTCACAAGCTAATGAAGAAAATGTTAACTACGGGCAAGACAACATGTGGACTTGTCTGCTCCACCATGAGAGAAGGTCTGCAGGGTAGTTTGGGACAGGCTCACAGAGAAGGTGAGATCCTACGGGGAAGGCTAGCACCGAGCATAATGGATATGGAATGGGCAGCAGCGTTCTTCAGAGGCTCTTAGAGGGCAGGTTTAACTGGTGTCATTCTGAACCCAATAGTATAGCAATTTGGGGAAAATTAATAGAAAAACCCACACATGTGTGTGCATGCATACACACACACAGACAAACATGTAATTAGATATTTTGATCAACACACTTTTTTTTTTTTTTTTTTTTTTTTTTTTTTTTTTTTTTTCTGAGACAGGGTCTTGCTCTGTTGCCCAGGCTGGAGTGCAATGGTGCAATCATAGCTCACTGCAGCCTCGACCTCCAGGGCTCAAGCTAGCCTCCCACCTCAACATCCTGAGTAGCTGGGACTACAGGTTCATGGCACCACACCTGGGTAAGTTTTTTTCTTTTCTTTTTTTTTTTTTTTTTTTTTTAAATTTTTTAGTAGAGACAGGGTCTGGTTATGTTGGCCAGGCTGTTCTCAAACTCCTAGCCTTAAGTGACCCAGCAGCCTCAGCTTCCCCAAGTACTTGGATTACAGGTATGAGGCACTGTGTCCTGGCTGATCAACATACTTTTTAAATCCAGTATATTTAGTATTTTTTTGAAGCTTCTGGAATCCTGTTGGAGAGAGGTAAAACCATTAATAAAGTCTTGGTACTTAATCAGAAATTTAAGCAAGTACATGGATAATAGACAATAATTTGTTCAAAGAACAGTAAGGTGGCTTATGCCTGCAATCCCAGCACTTTGGGAGGCTGAGGCTAGTGGATCACCTGAGGTCAGGAGTTCGAGACCAGCCTGGCCAACATGGTGCAACTCCGTCTCTACTAAAAATCCAAAAATTAGCCAGGTGTGATGGTGTATGCCTGTAGTCCTGGCTACTTGGGAGGCCAAAGCAGAATTGCTTGAACCTGGGAGGCAGAGGTTGCAGTATGCCAAGATCATGCCATATGACTCCAGCCTGGGTGACAGAGTGAGACGCAGTCTCAAAAAACAAAACAAAGTAATAAGGCCTAAATTAAAAACAGTGAAGTTGAGGATGAAGAGAACTTGGGTGGCAAAACAAACAGAATCCAGATTGGACCTTGATAAAACCAGCACTAGGTAATGTTTGTAGAGTCCCGTGCACAGGATAAGCCTTTTACATGTATTGATCCTCATAACATCCCAATGACATGGGACTTGTCCCCAGCATATCAGTGAGGGAACCAAGGCACAACAGCTGCCAAGTGGTACAGCCAGAATTGAAAAAAAAAAAAAAAAAAAAAAAAAAAAAAAAAAAAAAAAAAAAGGCTGGGGGCTGAGTACACCACCGTCTTATCCTTTACTATTTCTTTTTCAGAAACAAAAATCAGAACTGCAGGTGTAAATCACTCATACTTTGTTGTTTTTGGTTATGCCTCCATTTGGAGTAAAATGTATACAGTTCTCATTCCTTGGTGGAGACTATATAATTCTAAATAAATCTTTTTGTGGTCTTCGTACAGTCTTGCACTGAAAAACGCCTCCAGGTATAGTAATCGGTGGAAATCTTGGCAGGGTGGACCCTATTTATTCTCCTATTGTAGTGAAAATTCTGTTGCCCAAGCAATATATCTAAACAGCCTACTTCACAGATCCATCAAGGTGTCTTGGACACATCAGATTAATATGTCCAAGGCTGGACTGAAACATGTTCTGAGGCTTCTCTTTCAATCGGTGGCACCTTCTTCTGGTCACTCAGGACATGAGCCTGGGACCCTTGATGCCTCCCCCCTCTTTTAGTCTCCACACCTGTGTCCAGTTGGCCGTCAAGTCATTGGGTGCTAGTTCTTAAATAGCCCTCAGACAGGGCTTTCGATCCATACCTACTGCCTCCATCCCATTTTGGCCCTTTCAGACTCATGACAATTCCAACAGTCATGTTCTAACTGGTGATCCTACCTGTGTTTTGTCATTTTGTTTTTAATGCTGCTGCTGCTTCTTTTTTTTTTTTTTTTGAAACAGGGTCTCACTCTGTAACTCAGACTAGAGTGCAGTGGTGTGATCACAACTCACTGCAGCCTCCAACTTCTGAGCTCAAGCAATCCTCCTTCCTCAGCCTCCCAAATAGCTGAGACTACAAGTGCTGCCACCATGCCTGGCTAATTGTTTTCTTAATATTTTAGAGATGGTGCATCTCACTATGTTGCCCAGCCTTGTCTTAAACTCCTGGCCTCAAGCAGTCCTCTGGCCTCAGCCTCCCAAAGTGCTAGGATTACAGGCATGAGCCACTGCATCTGGCCAATGTTTTCTTTCTCATTTTATTGTTTTCCTCAATTAACTTTTTCTTACCTTTTGTTTCTGTTACCTTTCGAAAAAACTTGGGAGGCATGCACTTTGATTGTAATCCCATCAGTTGATACCTTTAAAATTTTACAATAAAAAATGAAACCTATAAAACAATCCAAATCCATTTCACAACCACAATTTAGGGGGTCTCCTTTCTGTGGAAGATAAGAAATTCATTTTGAGACGTTTCCCTTTCCCGGTCTCCGTGAATTTAATTCTATCACTTTTTTTAATTATTAAAAAAACCATTTGGAGGAAAATCAACCTTGTATCCATACTAAAACAATATTTTAGAGTTATTGCGTCTTTTCCAATGTATCCACACTGAAACAGTATTTTGGAGTTATTATGTCTATTCTATTAAACTTGGCTTCAGTACTCACAACATGTTCTTGTTGGCCACTCTTTCCTCATTCTTATTATTTATCTTTGATTGCTGTTTCATTTTTTTCTGGCATGGGTCTTCAAGAACTTTATTCAGGTTGAATCTTTGCATGCCAATATTTGATAAAACTCTTTGGTGACTTCTCGCCAAATGACAACTTGGCTGGACATAGAAATCTTTGGTCATAACTCTTTGGTGTTTTGTAAATAGTGCTTCATTACTTTTTCATTTTGCTGTTTAGTGTCGTAGAATGCATGTCTGAAGCCAACATGATATTTCTCCCTAAATACTTGTTGACATTAACTTTTTCCCAATATTTCTACATGTGGATCTTATTTGCCTAAGCAAAAGTTCAGCCTTCATGTCAAGCTATTGTCTTCCTTTAGATCCAGAATTCCTCTTCTTTTATTTGGTAGTGTGTTTGCTCCTTTTTAGATTTCTGTTATTTGTTTTTGGGTTTGCTCACGCCTTTTGTCACTTTGCTATTTTCTGAGTTTAGTGGGAGAGGAGAGTGAGTTTTCTCAAGTGTATCTTCACTGATTCTGTCTTCCATGTGGCCTTCTCTCCTATGTGCTACCTCCAAAGTGGCTTCTAATTAGATTATTGTGCTTTTCATCTTTAGATAATCCTTCCTGACCTACAATTAATTTCTCATTATGACTACATGCTCCAGTTTCATAGATTAATAAGACTTATTGGATCTTGTTGAGATCACAGCTCAAATATTGAAAAGGTGCTTTTCTCATTCCCTTCCACATTCTCTTACCTTTATCTTCCTCTTCTTCTTCTTCATCCTTTTCTTCTCATTTTTTTTTGGGGGGGAGCAGTAAGTTAGTTTTCCTTGACACTACAGACAGGTTTCCTTTCTTTGAACTACAGAATGTTTTTCTATGCCTCATATTTCTTATTTGCCCAGATTGTTATAAGAGAAACCTTCCAGTCCACACTTAAGGAGAAAGGCAAAACAAAACCCAAAGGAATTCAGGAGCTTAGTAGGTGTGGAATTGGGTGGGGAGAGAAGACTTAGATTAATGGAAGGAACAGAGCCTTTGGGAGACCCCTATATGGGGCTTTGTCACAGACACTATAAACAAAACCCAGGTCTCTTTATGCCACACCTTGGACCCAGAGGTGTCATGTGTGTAACACAAGGTATAAAAGATGGCAGAGGTTTTCCCCAACAATATAAAAAGATCTCGCTAAACATGGATCTGCAAAGGAAAGGTTTTACTCCATCAATCACCAGTGGAGAGTTGGTTTGACCAAGAAGCCCTCAGTTTGAGTTTGGAAATCCGCTCTCCCATACCTGCCTCAACTAGGGAAGCTATATTCTAAGCTTAGTCTTCAGCCCTTTTAGGTATACTCCAAAAATATGTTCATTGACACTGCTGTAAGTGCCAGGGCTATAGTGGTGAGTCTTCTCTCAAGGGGATTGCAATTTGTGTGGTAGTAATTGGATGTTAATACAAGAATAATACTAATAAATGCAAATAAAGGCTAATTACAAATTGAGAGTGTGTAACTGAGAATGTGCAGGGAGCTCCAGGATGCTTCCTGGAGGAGGTGATATTTGAGCTGTGATCTGAAGGGTGGGTAGGAATTAAGCAAGGTAAGTGGGTGGGGATGGGGAGGGAAGGGCACGGAAGGCAGAGGATGTTTGTGTGCTAAATATTTCCGGTGGGAGGAAGTGGGGACTACTTGAGGAATCTGAATAAATAGCTTCTGTGATTGGAGTGCAGGTTCGGGAGGAAGACTGCAGGGTAGGTGGGGGGAGGCAGAGGTCCAGATGCTGTGTCAGAGTTTTGGGCCCAGGCTCTCTCTTGAGAGCAAGGGGGTGGGGCGGAAAGGCTTCTTTGAAGGGTAGAGCTGGAAGGGAGGAATGACTCGTTCAGATTCTGCCCTTTGGGATGGTTAACTCTAGAATCAGAGATTCTCCTGGCTGGGGGAGCAGGTAATGAGCAGGAGGAGGAGTAGATTGAGAAAGACCTGTCAGCACATGAGCATCAGCTGTGCCCTTGTAGAAGAGAGTGGTGTATTTTTTTAAAATTTCATTTGTGAAAACCAGGTGGTTTGTCCAAACATGGGTCAAGATGGGTTGGGGAAATCGGTCACTTATTTGGACTTCTTATCCACCCCTTCTTCAAAGGGTGGGGGAGGACAACCTCCCGTGGCTGAATCCATGGAGTTGAATCCATGGGGCTGGTCACAGCCCAAGGAAGTCTGTGCTACAAGTGTAACCACCCAGTGGGTTCATTTTGCCCACTGCCCAGATAGGGTCAATTTATCAAGACAGGTGAATTGCAATAGAGAAAGAGTTTAATTTATGCAGAGTCAGCTGAATAGGAGACTGGAGTTTTATTATTACTTAAATAAGTCTCCCTGAAAATTTGGAGACTGACGAGATTTTATAGGATGATTTGGTTGGTAGCGGTCCAGGGAGTTGGGAGTGCTGATGCTGATTCATCTGGTCAGATGAAATCAGTTGAGTTGAAGCTGTCTTCTTGCACTTAGTTGGTTCCTGGGTGGAGGCCACAGACCAGATAAGCCATTTCATGGATCTGGAGGGCACCAGCTAATTCACTGAGTGCAGGGTCTGAGAAATATCTTGAGTACTCATCTTAGGTTTTACAGTAGTGATGTTACCCCTAGGAGCAATTGGGGAATGTCAAAATCTTGTGGCTTCTAGCTGTGTGACACCTAAACCATAATTTGTAATCTTGTGGCTAAATTGTTGCCCTACAAAGATAGTTTGGTCTCCAAGCAAGAAGGGTATTTTTTTTTTTTCAGGAAAGGGCTGCTAAACTCTTTGTTTCAAAGTTAAACTATAAACTAAGTACAACCCAAGTTAATTTGGCCTAAGCCCAGGAGTGAACAAGGACAGCTTGGAGGTTAGAAGCAAGATGGAGTCAGTCAGGTCAGATCTTTCTCACTGTCATAATTTTCTCACTGTTAAAGTTTTTGTAAAGGCGATTCCACAGGAGCCAAGCCTCTCATCCTGCCCTTATCTGCAGCCCAACCCCCTCCAACTTAGAAGATATTTCAGGGTCTGGGGTGGGTGGATATTTCTAGCAGGTTCTCCCTATTAAGCCCTCAGTATACCACCTTTTCCAGAAGGGTTGGCATGTCAGACTTCAAAGAACTCTTTTAGTCTGGTTTTTGTCCACATTGCACTGTGCAGAAATTCCTTGAAACTCCTGCTTTGTCACTTGCAGCCCATCTGTGTCTTCTATTAACCACTAGTGAGTGGAGGAGCTAGAAGGCTGTGCTTGCACACAAAATGATCTTTTGAAAGGAACCTCTAAATAGCCTTTCCCAGACCAGTCTGGGCAACATAGCAAGACTCTGTCTCTACAAAATATTTTTAAAAATTAGCCAGGCATGGTGCCTTGTGGCTGTAGTCCCAGCTACTCAGGAGGCTGAGGCAGGAGAATTGCTTGAGCCCAGGAGTTCAAGGCTGCAGGGAGCCGTGATTGTGCCACTGCATTTCAGCTTGGGCAGTAGAGCAAAACTCAAACAAACCAACCCCACCACCATGAAAAATAACAACAACAACAAAAAAACTTTCCAAAAAATAAACCAGTTTATTGCTCAAAACAATAAACAAGAATGCCTGCTCTGTTCCTTTGCCGGGTATTTTTGGGATGTCTGCTACTTTTTGAGATAAAAATATTGTAACATCTTCCTTGGATTTGCACTTCCTTCTGTGAGCTTGCTATGAATCCTATTTTCTCTTTCATCAATGTCTGTTCAGGCTGCAAAGGGTTAATTTAAAATGGCCGGTCTCCCTGCAGGGAGCCCTGCCTTTGAGATAACAACTAATTACACTGGCTCTGGGAGATCTCTGAGCTCATTTCAAGGTAGATCAGAGATGACTCCTGAAAATGTATTCATCGCTGGGTGGCTTTTGCAGGAGAAATGAGGGAGGGACCCACTCTTCTCCAGGACTAATTGGTTGGTCATGGACAATGCAAAAAGTAGCTCTTGGAATCTGTTCTGTTGTCGGTTTTTATTTTTTCTTCTATAGCCGAGAGACTTGTTACCACTAGAAAATTCAGTAAATTAATGGACTCTGCGAATCAATAAAATAATTAGTAGGACATTTCTGGGGAAAAGAATATTTTTAAATTTGAAGTGAATATGACTGAGGACAGGGGTTAAGCAGGTGACAGAGTGAGGCCAGCCAGGTTGCGGGAGGCAATAGTCAGGGTGTGACTGAGGAGAATCAGAAAGTGGATTTTCTGATAATGGGATTGCTGGGTCCAATAGTAATTGTATTTTAAGTTCTTTGAGAAATCGTCACATTACTCTTCACAACAGCTGAGCTAATTTACATTCCCATTAGCAGTGTAGAAGCATTCCCTTTTCTCCACAACCTTGACAGCATCTGTTATTTTTTGACTTTTTAATAACCATTCTGACTGATGCGAGATGATATCTCATTGTGGTTTTGATTTGCATTTCTCTAACAATTAGTGATGTTGAATAGTTTTTCATATGCTTAGGAACATAAATCATTCTACCAGAAAGACACATGCATGGGTATATTCTTTGCAGCACTAGTCACAGTAGCAAAGACAAGGAATCAACCTAAATGGCCATCAGTGGTGGGCTGGATAAAGAGAATGTGGCACAGATACACCATGGAATATTATACAGCCATCAAAAAGAATGAGTTCATGTCCTCTGCAGCAACATGGTTGGAGCTGGAGGCTATAATCCATAGCAAACTAACACAGGAACAGAAAACTGAATATCACATCTTCTCACTTATAAGTGGGATCTAAATGTTGAGAACATGTGGACACAAAGAAGAGAACAACTGGGGCCTACTTGTGGGTGGAGGGTAGGATGAGGATTAGAATGGAAAAACTTTATGTGGTACTATGCTTATTATCCAGATCTTGAAATAATCTGTATACCAAATACCTGTGACACACTGTTTACCTATATAAAAAACCCGTGGGCTTGGCACGGTGGCTCACACCTGTAATTCCAGCACTTTGGGAGGCTGAGGTGGGCAGATCACCTGAGGTCAGGAGTTCGAGACCAGCCTGGCCAACATGGCGAAACCCCGTCTCTACTAAAAGTACAAAAATTAGCTGGGTGTGGTGGCAGGCGCCTGTTATCCCAGGTACTAAGGAAGCTGAGGTTGGAGAATCGCTTGTGAACCTGGGAGGCAGAGGTTGCAGTGAGCCAAGATTGTGCCATTGCACTCCAAACTGGGTGACAAGAGTAAAACTCCGTCTCAAAACAACAACAACAACCCGTGCATGTAACCCGGAACCTAAAGTTAAGTTTTTTGTTTTTTTAAACAGAAAACATATTTCCTGTCAGCTGCAGCTGACTCTAGCCATGTTGGAATGCGGGACTAGTGTTGTCTTGTCTTCCAGTATTTTTTCCAACGAAGCTGAAATTCCGGATATTTATGTGAAATTAGTTGGCAGCTAAATTCAAAATACGTATGTAGGCCAAACAAAACACATGCATCTTAGCTCATCAGTTTGTAGCAGTCTAGATTGGAGAGTGAAGAAATTATTATTATTATTTTATTTTTTGGAGACAGGGTCTCACTCTACCACCCAGGCTAAAGTGCAGTATCATGATCTCGGCTCACTGCAACCTCCGCCTCCAGAATTCAAGTGATTCTCTCCTCTCCTGAGTAGCTGAGACTACATGCACCTGCCACCATGCCTGGCTAATTTTTGTATTTTTAGTAGAGGCGGGATTTCACCATGTTGGCCAGGCTGGTCTCAAACTCTTTACCTCAGGTGATCCAGCCACCTCAGCCTCTCAAAGTGCTGGGATTACAGGCGTGAGCTACCGTGCCAGGCCAAGAAATTATTTTATCTCTGTGATTTACATCTACTTGGGACCCTCACCAAAGGAGGGAAGATTAAATATTAGGCCCCTCAAGCTCATGGCTTTGTTTTCCCATTTTCTTTTCTTTCCTTTTTTTTTTTTTTTTTTTTTGAGATAAAGTCTTGCTCTTGTCACCCAGGCTGGAGTACAATGGCACGATCTCGGCTCACTGCAACCTCTGCCTCCAGGTTCAAGTGATTCTCCTGCCTCAGCCTCCTGAACAGCTGGGATTATAGGCAGCTGCCACCAAGCCCGGCTAAGTTTTGTATTTTTACTAGAGACAGGGTTTCACCATTTTGGCCAGGCTGGTCTTGAACTCCCGACCTTAGGTTATCCACCCACCTCGGACTCTCATAGTGCTGAGATTACAGGTGTGAGCCACTGTGCCCGGCCTATTTTTCTTTTCTTATTGGGAGAAGACTGGTATTTTCGGAGCTCTGTTCCTGAAGGGCTCATTGAGTAAAGTGTGGAAACACAATCCACGTCTAACGTATCAACCTAACAGAGAGTGACCGCTGGAAAAACCACCATGTGAGCCATCGGGGGTGACAGCTCCAGCCTATCATTTTCTTAGCTGCACATGGGGTCCAGTGGAAGCTGCCATGTAAGGTTGTGTAGGTTATGTACTGTTCAGCCGTAGGGAGTCTAATTTTTACTGCAGACAATGTAAATGATAACCTGTGGGGTTGTGCAATGGAATCACACAAACCTCGTCAGACACTAGATGTCCCATATTCAAGAATGGACAGTGATGTATACGTTTGGATGTATGCTTAGTACATCTGAAAATATTTAGATTTAACCTTTTCACTTTATCATGAGCTTCTTGGGAGGAGGAAATTTGCCTCATTCATCCTTCTGTTACTAGCAATTAACACAGTGTTTGGCACACAGCAGATCCAGCAAATTTTTTTCTGCATAAAATCTCCAGCAAACAACTGAAAGTATGCTTTTGGAGATTGGGAAAAAAGTTAGATTTGGAGGTAGAGATTCGTGAGTCATCAGTGACTTCTTTTGATATTGGAGTAACTGGCATTGGTGGGAGAACATGGGATACAGAAACCTGGGGTGATGGAGGAAGAGAAGATTATTTACGAAGGAGATTGAGGGGGAAGGGTCTGAGGTGTGCAATCAGGAGCTATGTTATCACAAAAAAAAGCCCCCGCATTATTACATCCTCATCATCAGCACGTCATATTCTCAATGATATCTGGCAGATAAATAAATGAACAAAATAGTGTGGACAGTGGGTATTGCCAAGTCCTGCAGAGAAATCATGTAGAATGCAGATTGATGCAAGTTCATTGGGTTAAAGAGAGTCATTTATAGAGTTGTGGGTGACTTTGAGAAGAGCAGTAGCAGTCTCAGGAGAGTGATGGGAGCAGAACTTTGACTTGAGTGGCTTAAAAAAATGAGCTTAGCTATCTTGTCTTCCAGAGAGCTGTGTATGACTGCCTCAGATGCCCCATGACCTCCTGATTAAGTTGATGTTCCTGTAACACTGTATTCAACACCTAATGAAATGCTTATTCCTCAGTATTACATTTGTTGGCACTTCTCTGTGGTCTTCATGAGTCTGTAAGCTGTGTGAGCACTGAGACTCAAACCTGATTCCTTTTACACCAACCCTCGTGGTTTCAGTAATGGCATATAGTGAAGGCGTTCGTACGTATTTTTTGAATAGCGATAACTAAGAAAACAGACAAAAGTAACCGGCATACCATACAATAAATGTAGGATTGAGAAGCACGAAAACCTAAATGAATGTAGAGTGAAAGGAGAAGTTGACTATTCCTGGTAGGGATAGTGTTAAGGTTTCACGAGGAGATTCACAGAGACCCTTAACAGCAGGAAGAGCTGAGAGAAGAAAGTATCCATTTTGGACTTAAAATGCCATGTAAAACACAGGGTGATGTTTTTCTACCCTTTTCAGGCCTAAGAAATGGGGCGAATAGGCCAGGTGTGGTGGCTCATGCCTGTAATCCCATAACTTTGGGAGGCTGAGGTGGGCAGATCACGAAGTCAGGGGTTCGAGACCAGCCTGACCAACGTGGTGAAACCTGGTCTCTACTAAAAATACAAAAATTAGCCAGATGTGGTGTGTCCCTGTAATCCCACCTACTCAGGAGGCTGAGGCAGGAGAATCACTTGAACCTGGGACCTGGAGGTTGCAGTGAGCCGAGATCGGGCCATTGCACTCCAGCCTGGGCGACAGAGTAAAACTCTGTCTCAAAAACAAACAAACGAAAACCTTTCTTAGCAATAAGAGCTTCTGAGGTAAGTAAGAGCAATTAGGGAGGTTTGGTAAATCTGAACTTCAGTAAAATAAAACTGGAGGTTAGAATTCAACAGGGCTTCTGGCCAGCATACAAATATTTATCAAACATGAAAAAGTGTTCAAACTATATTGCTAAATAAACAGCAGGCTGCAAAATGATATGTACTATGTTTGTCTTTTTTATTTAAAGCACATTTTTCTTTTCCTTTCTGAAAAAATGAGTATTTCTTCGCAATAAACAGATGTGTAGAAAATAAAAGATTGCAAATTCACTAAAATGTTTACCTGGCTACAGTTGGCTTTTGGTGCTTTGTACTTTTCTCTTTTTCTGGGGGCTCTGTGTTAAGAATTATTACTTGGGGAAAAAACCATAATAAATGTATTCAATGAAGTCTTTGAATGCCGTGCTTAATAACATGGAAAATGATGATCATATTTGCTAAGTGAAAAATGCAGGTTGCAGAATTTGTTACATGTGAAATGATGCCGTGGTTATAGCAATTTATGGGTCTGCACATCTGTGCACAGGAAAAGATAGTGGTTACTTCTATTTGGGAAGCCTAGGGGTGATTGTTATATTCTTCTTTTCTGCATTTTTTGTTATAACAGGTGTAATTATTGCTGTAGTAAAAATTCTCTAAATTAATAAAAATTTGTGTTATAATATTGGTGTGTTACTTTGAAACTAAAATGACTAATAAACATAAATACCCACTAGGATGTCAGGGAACGCAGAGATCAGAAAATAGATCTGCAAATATCCTGTAAGATGTTACAGCTCTAAAAATTCATATTTGTTAGCTTTTTTGTGTTTTCTGACTATTTATTATTTTTTTTGTAGAGACAGGATCTTGCTCTGTCACTCAGGCTGGAGTGTAGTAGTGTGATTATGGCTCATTGCAGCCTCAAACTTCTAGGTTCAAGCAATTCTCTCACTTCAGCCTCTCAAGTAGCTGAGACTACAGGTGCATGCCATCATGCCCAGCTATTTAATTTATTATTATTATTATTATTATTATTATTATTATTATTTTTGCAGAGACAAACTGGTCTGTGTTGTCCAGGCTGGTCTTGAACTCCTGGGCTCAAATAACCCTCCTGCCTCAGCCTTCTGAATAGGTGGGACTCTAGGCGCATGCCCCCATGCCCAGCAAATTTTTTATTTTAATTTTTGTAGAAACAGGGTCTCACTTTGTTGAGCAGGTTAGTCTTGAACTCCTGGCTTCAAGTGATCCTCCTGCTTCAGCATCCCTAAATTCTGGGATTACAGGCATGAGCTCCCATGCCTGACCTATTCCTGACTATTTTTATGTGGTAATTACCATAAACAAAAAAGCATAGTAATGAGTAAGGACTACTTTGATCATGTCACTTCCCAGCTTTAAATTCCTCCATAGCTTTCCATTGCTTTGGAATAAAGTCCTTAGGCAGATTTATTAGGCAAAAGTAATCATGGTTTTTGCCATTGCTTTTTAAAAACTCATTTATTTATATTCTATCTATCTATCTATCTATCTATCTATCTATCTATCTATCTATCTATATCTATCTATCTTCACTAAATAAGAAATGCTCTGTCCTGCTATAGATTTCCTTCTTTCTTTTTTTTATTGCATTTTAGGTTTTGGGGTACATGTGAAGAACATGCAAGATTGTTGCATAGGTACACTCATGGCAGTGTGGTTTGCTGCCTTCCTTCCCCTCACCTGTATCTGTCATTTCTCCCCATGCTATCTCTTCCCACCTCCCCACCCCCATCCCTCCCCCATTAACCCCCAACGGACCCCTTGTGTAGTGCTCCCCTCCCTGTGTCCATGTGTTCTCATTGTTCAACACCCGCCTATGTTCTTTCTTTCTTTCTTTTTTTAAATTTTACCTTAAGTTCTGGGATATATGTGCAGAACGTGCAGGTCTGTTACATAGGTATACTGTGCCACGGTGGTTTGCTGTACCTATCAACACATCATCTAGGTTTTAAGCCCCGCATGCATTAGGTATTTGTCCTAATGCTCTCCCTCCCCTTGCCCTTACCTCCCATGTGTTGAGAAGAATATATGAAGACCCCAGTGTGTGATGTTTCCCTCCCTGTGTCCATGTGTTCTCACCATTCAACTTCCACTTATGAGTGAGAACATGTGGTGTTAGGGCTCCTGTTCTTGTGTTACCTTGCTGAGAATGACGGCTTCCAGCTTTATCCATGTCCTTGCAAAGGACATGATTTCATCCTTTTTTATGGCTGCATAGTATTCCATGGTGTATATGTGCCACATTTTCTTTTTGCAGTCTATTTTTGATGGGTCCAAATCCAGAAGCACACCAAAAAGCTTATTCACCGTGATCAAGTCAGCCTTCTTCCTGGGATGCAAGGCTGGTTCAACATATGCAAATCAATAAATGTAATCCCTCACATAAACAGAATCAATGCCACTGCTTTGAAAAGTAATGGCAAAAACCGCGATTACTTTGTACCAACTTATTACAAGCCCTTTGATGACCTGGCTTTGCCCGTCTCTGCCATCTCCTGTCCCCTGCATCCTCACCCCTGCATCACTCTGATCATGCATCCACTCTGTCTCCAGCCATGCTGGACTTCTGCACATGCTCTGCTCTTCTGGGATAGTCTTTTTCCTCCCTCCCCCAGTGACCTTCCAAACTCTTACACAAAGTTGAGATACCAGCTAAAATGTCACTTCCTTTCAACTCTCTCTTCTTCTCTGTTTAGTTATTCTGATTTATATATTCTTCTCAACACATGATACATCTTCTATTTAAGTTCCCATGACACTGTTGTCATTTTCCTTTAGCATCCACCTTGCTCATTAGATTGTATTTTTGGCAACTTGCTCACTATGGTAGTGCTAATGCTTAGCATGGTGCCTGCAACACCATAGATGCTCCATAAGATTTGTAGAATGAATGAATGAATGAATGAACGAATGCATATATGCAGGGGCAGTACAGAAAGGGAGAGCTCAAGGGTCCCATTCTTCAGTCAGCCTTTGGGGACGGAATAGGTGGTGACAGTTTCAAAGAGACCCAAGGATCTAAAACCTAATAGAATAAAAGTCCAGGGAACCAGCCTGGGCTGGGAACAGTGGCACTAGGCTTTGCACTGGAAAGGGTGGTCCCTGACAAGGTGATGTTTTAGTTTGGCCTTGAATGAAGACATCGCCTGGCAGAGGAACTTGCTCAGGTAAAACTTACAGGGTGGAAAGTGCTTACTGCCCAGAGTGACAAGGGCTTAGAGTGAACAGAAATGGAGGAGAAGGTTATGACTGTTAAAGTGACTTACGACAAGACTGCAGGTCCAGATTGCAAAAGCCGTTTAAACCGTCACTTCCGGCTTTAGGACACACAGAGCTATCCAAGATTGGTTTTGTTGTGTGTGAATATTTAACAAGCAGCTTAATCATTGGAAACAATGCCAATTAGCTCTCTGTCATCGTCTCCATGTCGCATTTGCAAATTCAGCACGCACAGACATGCCATGATCTATGTCAAGGAAAACCCAAAACACGCAAACAGCTCATTCAATCTGAAACTCTAAGCTCTTTTATTCAGAAAATGTTACAGGAAACAAGCTTATAAACGGTGTTTACAGGCAGTGTCATTTGGGAACTAAAGCATTTCTGTTTTGCTGAAGCTCTTTAAAATATTTATGGCAAGATCAACATTATAATGCCAATAAAGGGAATTTTTAAAAGCCTGAACAAATAAAGAAATGCAACCACCAGTTAAACATGGGAGGCTGGAACAAGACCTGTGCTGAAGAATTGTTAGACTAGAAGAGCTTTTAAAAACTTTTAAATAAAAATAATATATGTTCATTGTAAAAAAAAACAAAAAAAGGAAAAGAAACGAAACAGTACAAAATAGGTTTTATTTTTTTATTTATTATTTTGAGATGGAGCCTTGCTCTGTCACCCAGGTTAGAGTGTGGAGGCATGATCTTGGCTCATTGCAACCTCCGCCTCCCAGGTTCAAGTGATCCTCCCACCTTACCTTCTTGAGTTGCTGGAATTACAGGCACACGCCACCATGCCCGGCTAATTTTTGTATTTTTAGTAGAGACGGGATGTCACCATGTTGGCCAGGCTGGTCTGGAATTCTTGACCTCATGTGCTCTGCCCTTCTTGGCCCCTCAAAGTGCTGGGATTGCAGGTGTGAGCCACTGCACCCGGCCCAAATATTTTTTCTAGTTGTTTCCTCCGTATCGCTACATAACATGCAAAAACTATTGTTTCTTGATTTAGCAATTGTGGACATTATGTATTGACTACCAGCCATGATGGATGAGGATTTAACTGATTTTTTCACTACATTCCTTTTTCTTTTCTCTTCTCTTTCTTATTTATTTATTTATTTATTTTGAGATGGAGTTTTGCTCTAATGTTACCCAGGCTGGAGTGTGGTGGCGGGATCTTGGCTCACTGCAACCTCTGCCTCCAGGTTTCAAGTGATTCTCCTGCCTCAGCCTCCTGAGTAGCTGGGATTATGGGCATGCACCACCACGCCCTGCTAATTTTGTATTTTTAGTAGAGATGGGGTTTCACCATGTTGACCAGGCTGGTCTTGAACTCCTGACCTCAGGTGATCTGCATGCCCTGGCCTCCCAAAGTGCTGGGATTACAGGCACGAGGCACCACATCGGTCCACATTCCTTTTTCTCTTCCCCATCTTCCTGCTATGATTATCTTATTATATATACTTACCTTTACAATTTTAGGGACAAATTTAGGCTAGAGTTTTGAATTTTAGGCTATTATAAATGCAATGCTTATGACAGTCCTGGGGAAGGGGGCCATGTGGCCGTAGGATGGGTGGATGGCAGGTAACGAAGGACAAAGCCTTGGGGGCATCCTTCATGTTTTTCTTTCTTGGACAGTCCATGTCCATAGAACCAGCGGATTCTCTTGGCTCTGCCTTCAAAATATATCCAGTTGGATTGCGTCTCTCGATGACTAATGCTTTCAATCTGGTCTGAGCCCTGTCTTCTCTTGCCTGCATTGTTGTAATTGCCTTCTGATGGATCTCCCTGTTTCTGCTATTGCCTCTCTGCAAAAGGAGACGTTTAAAATGTCAGTCAGAGCACACCACTTCTCTTCTAATCCCATCATCTCTCTTCACTCCGTTTAGAGTCAAAGCCAACTCTCTGCTGTCACATCTGGACCACAGCTGCTGCCCAAGTTTCACTGCCAACACTCTCTTCCTTTCTCACTCTGTTCCACACTGGCCTGGATGTTTGTTCTTCAACCAATCCAAGCACACTCCCACCTCTGAGCCTGTGCACTTTGATCCCTCTGTCTAGAATATTTCTCCCCCAGCAATCTGCATGGCTCATTTCCTTTCATGAGCTCTGGAGGGAGTGGCAGTAAGTTCATGAAATGGCAGGTTCAGTCCGGGGGTTTGAGGGAGCTTGACAGTGAGGTTGTGGGGGTAGAAGGATAATTGGGCACCAGGAAGAGGCAGGACCCAGCAATGCCTCTAACAGTAAAATGGCCTCAGGCCTGATTTTTGGTTAAAGTAGAAGAAGCAATGGGAAAGTGAGAGGCTATAACCTAAGAAAGGTAAGTGGGCTGGGTGAGGTGGCTCACACCTGTAATCTCAGCACTTGGGAGGCCAAGACAGGTGGATCACTTGAAACTAGGAGTTCAAGACCAGCCTGGCCAACATGGTGAAACCCTGTCTCTACTAAAAATACAAAAATTACCTGGGTGTGGTGGTGCACACCTGTAGTCCCAGCTACTCTGGAGGCTGAGGCATAAGAATTGTTTGAACCTGGGAGGCAGAGGTTGCAGTGAGCCAAGATGGCGCCACTACACTCAGCCTGGGTGACAGAACAAGACTCTGTCTTAAAAAAAAAAAAAAAAAAAAAAAGAAAGAAAAGTTAATGTGGGAAGAATGTCCTTAAGGAGGGAGAGGGCACAAGATGGAAAGGAGGAGGGCATGAAACAAAAATAATTGACAGGTTCGTGTCTGAGAGCCGTACTTCATGAAATAGAAGGCAGGGTCCAGTCCAAGGGGACTGGGGCCAACTTAGGGGACAGAGACATGATCATGTGGGTTTCAAGCACATCAGCTGCTGAGGGGTACCGGAGAGGTAGATGACGAAGGGGAGTATAAAAGGATTTCCTGGGCGGGGATAGCATGAGGAGAAATACCTAACGTAGATGACGGGTTGATGGGTGCAGCATGTCACATGTATACCTATGTAACAAACCTGCACGTTCTGCACATGTGTCCCAGAACTTCATTAAAAAAAAAAGTGAAAAAAAAAATGAAGTTTCCACTGAGACAGCACTAATTGTGAGCAAAGTAGGATCATGGGTAAACACCAGCAGTTAGGTTTTGCATGTGCTCAATGTGAGACAACTATCGTATGCTTACATAGTACATGGCCTTGTGCTTCCTGATCCATTCTTCATGATTCCCTTGCTCTATGTGTATGGCGGGTCTTCGCCCCTGCAGGTAGTGTTTCCCAGGCTACCTTGTCAGCTAACTTTTGGCAGCCTGTGGCTCCTATTAAAAACTGGCTGGAGCTTGGAAAGCAAAGGAAGGCAAAAAGGCGAGTTTTTCTTCTTTTTTTTTTTCTGTGCTTTAAGTGTGGTTTCCACCAGTAGCTACTTCTCTTCGATGATTCCAGGTCCCTCCATGCAGTTCCAGCTTGCCCTTGTTTATTCCTGTCCAGTAACTCTGCCTTCTCCTTTTCCACCCTCCAGTGAAAGGATGGCAAAAACATCTCTTGTCTGAGGCTTGTCAGATCTTCTAACATCTGTATAAACAACTTCGTAAGTTAAATTCTCTCTGTTTCTATCATCTATCTATCTATCATCTATCTATGTATCTGATTTCTCTGAATGCTGAGGAACCCAGCAAAACTGGAGTTGAATTTGAAGTCTTCACATTAATGCTTGTATGATGTGTGTTTTTTCCCTAGCAATGCTTGGCAGTATGTTGTAATAAAAAAAGAAAACAATAATAACTAACATTTAGTAGAGGATTATTTTCCCTATTTAAAAAATGAAGAAAACTGAGGCACAGAGAGGTTACATAGTCAGTGTTAATCAGGGTTCTCTAGAGAAACAACAGAACTAATAGGATATTCATTCATTCATTCATTCATCCATTCATAATTGAGTCATGTGATTATGGAGGCTGACAAGGCCCAAGATCTGCCGTCAGCAAGCTGGAGACCTAGGAGAGCTGATGGTGTAGTTACAGTCTGAACTCTGAGAGCCATGATAGCCAGAAAGAGCCCATGCTGCGGTTTCAGTGTGGAAAGAACCAATGTCCCAGTTGATAATCTATTAAGCAGAAGGAATTCCCTCTCACTTGTGGAAATTTCTATTCTATTCCTGCCTTTAACTAATTAGACAAGTCCCACCCATATTAGGGAGGAAAATCTGCTTTATTCAGTCTACCTATTCAAATGTCAGTCTCATCAGAAACACCCTCATAGACACTTGTAGAACAATGCTTGATGAATGTCTAAGCACACCATAAACCAGCCAAGTAGATGCATGAAATTAACCATCACGGTGGTGGAGCCTCAATTCAAACCCAGGCAGTGTCTACCCACCGGAGTCTGAGGCTGAACATTTTTTGAGATAGTGGCTGAAATATTGTGGAGTGATTGAAGTACTGCTCCAAAGAAAGTGTAGCCTGGGAAATACTATTGCTGATGGTATTATTCATAATAATTATTGCTTTTAGAGATCAAGCCAAGATAAA
Source organism: Saimiri boliviensis (assembly GCF_048565385.1). Classification (NCBI taxonomy): domain Eukaryota; kingdom Metazoa; phylum Chordata; class Mammalia; order Primates; family Cebidae; genus Saimiri; species Saimiri boliviensis. The sequence continues at coordinate 17,475,948 of NC_133460.1, read as the reverse complement.
GGTTTGGGAGTGAGAGTTACTGGAAGTCTCCAGGGGGCTTAGGGAACAGTTGAAACAAACGTGTTGAAAGGTGTACTAGGGAAGGTATAGGAGAAGCTGCTGCAAAAAAGGGACCAGAAAATACAGAGGTTCAAACAGAATGGAAGTTTCTTTCTTTCCCAAACGGTTCAGAGGCGGGTGAGATGGCTTTGCCAACCCCAATGCCTGGTTTCCATCTCTAGTCCGGCTCTTCCAGTTGTTAGCATCTCCCAGCCAGTGGGAAGACGGATTGCACAGAGCAGTGCATGTCCATTTTTCTAGGATCTACACCTCAGCTGTCTGCCATGGTGGGTATCTGTGGCTACTGCACACTTGAAATACAGCAAGTGAGATTGAGGAAGTGAATTTTGTATTCAATTTCATTCTAATTAGTTTAAATTTAAATTTTAAAAAATAATACTCTGTTCAGTTATTGTAAGGCTTTCAAGTATGTTGGAATAACTTGGATATATTGAATGTGCTTTTTCAACGACAAATTTTATAAAACTGAAATATAGATAAACTCTCCTTCCTTTCCTTTTCTTCCCTCTATTCCTTCCTCCCTCCCTCCCTCCTTTCTTCTTTTTCCTTCCCTCCTTTTTGAGACAGAGACTTGCTCTGTCACCTAGGCTGCAGTGCAGTGGCACAATCGCAGAACACTGCAGCTCTGACCTCCTGGGCTCAGGTGATTCTCCTACCTTAGCCTCCCTAGGAGCTGGGACCACAGGTGTGCACCACCATGCCCAGCTAATTTTTGTATTTTTTTTTTTTTTAGAAACAATGCTTCCTCATGTTTCCCAGGCTGGTCTTGAACTCCTGGGCTCAGATGATCCACCTGCCAAAGTGCTGGGATTACAGATGTGAGCCACTGTGCCCAGCCCAGATCAACTATTTCTGGTGAAAATGTAGCATCTTCATTGAAATGAGCTGTGAATGTAAAATATCCACTGGATTTTGAAGACTGAGTGTGGAAGAAAAGAATGTAAGATATCTGTTTAATACTTTCTTATATTGCTTACGTATTGAAATGATAACATTTTGGGTTAAAAATATATTATTAAAGTTAATTTCCCTTGTTCTTTTTACTTTTAAAACAGCTACTGGAAAATTCAAAATTACATATGTGGCTCACGTTATATTTCTGTTGGACAGTGCTAGTCTAGACAACTGGAAAATGTACGTACCACTTGAGCTCACATCCATCAAGCAGGAATTAGTCACAGGTAGACACCAACCTGCAAAGGATGCTGGGAAGTGTAGATGTCATCTCAGCTGAGCAGCCAAGTATCTGCAGAGAATTAGCAGTGATGGACAGTCAGCAGCCTCTGCTTTGGAAAGACTGGAAGTTATGACCGGAGATGGTACAGGGATGACAAGATCCAGGATGTAATAGAGTGTGAATAGTTAATCCGGAGGAGGAGGTTAAGCAATTGTGGATAATCATTTTGTCATTTAATGCAAGATACTTATCTTCCTGTTTAGCAAAAAGACACAAATATAATCCTTTTCAACAGCTGTCTTCACATAATTACTAAGTTGCACCTTGAATTTTGACAGAGCATTATAATTTTATACATATCATCATACGATCCTTATAAGAGCCAGCACTCAGTACAATACCTGGCTTATTGTAGGTCCTCAACAAACATTTGTTGAACAAATATATGAATGAATTAGGCCATTTAGATGGAGATAAAAGAAGAGAAGGTAAAAAATACATAATTCATTTATTCAACAAATATTTGAGCATTTACTGTGCTACCCACTGGGGATATAGCAGTGAACAAAAGAGACAAAGAATTCTCTTCTCTGGAGGAACAAGGCTTAAAATAAACAAGCAAACATACAAATATATAATATGATATCAGTTCACAATAAATAGAGCCATGTGCTGCATAACAACGTCTTGGTCAATGACAGACTGTATGCATACGATGATAGTCCCATAAGATTATAATACTGTATTTTTACCACCCATTTTCTTTGGTTAGATACACAAATGCTTGCCATTGTGTTATAATTGCCTACAGTATTCAGTACCACAACATGGTGTGCAGGTTTTTAGCCTAGGAGCAATCGGCTATATACCATGTAGCACAGATGTGTGGTGGGCTCTATCGTCTAGGTTTGCATAAGTACACTCAATGATGTTTGCACAATGATGAAACATTTATCAGAGTGAAGTGAGTAAGGTAGAGTTGGAGATGTCTGTGGGAAGATCATGACAGGCAAGAAGAACAGCAGGTTCAAAGACCCTGAGGCCAGAATGTGCTAGTGTTAGTGGAGTAATAGCCAAGAGGCCAATGTGGCTGGCAAGGAGTGGGTTAAGAGTGCGAATAACAAAAGATGAAGTCAGAACCGGTGACAGACTACTTAGGTTGTATTTGGTTTTTATCCTCAGTGAGAGGGAGACCTGCACAAGAGTGTCCTTCTTTGAACTTGTTTAAAATTGTTACTGCACCTTTTTGTAAACAATTCCTGTCACAGAAGGCAAGGAGGTGTGAACAACCTTGTGAATAAGAGCTCAGGTACGGAGAGAGCCAAGCTTTCTCTGACTTTTGCTAAAGAGCTTTCAGAAATTGGTTTACTTAGCTGTGTTTAGCATTCCCACACTTTGGCGGACTGAAGAGACAGCAAAGTGCTGTTATGGGCTTCCTTCCAGACTTGGAATTAGTTTGTTTTCTGTCTTTTATCACAAACATCCTGCTACCCTTTGACAGTATTCCTGGTAATGGAATCTTTTTGTTTTGTTATATTTTAATCTGCTTAGTGCATGTGGCTTGTCTATCTGGCCTCACAAATCACTGCTTATCATCACAGTCAATGGTCTGTGTCCAGCCAATTTCACAGACAAACACCTCTTTCCTGGTCACAGTCCCTGATGTGGGGAAGTCTGATTTACAAAGTCAATAAAAATGCATTCAGGGAATTACTGGGCCCTTCTGGCTTAATATACGAGATTAAAATCTCCAAGTTTAGGACAACAAGAATTCATTTAACACACATTAAGATGGCAAGTGGGTTAGGGAAATGTCAGCTGGTCAGGGTCAGGCACCACTGGGAGGGGATTTATTGGAAGATGAAGAGACTAACTGATGAATTGCCTTCAGCACTTTTCCCAGTGTGACCTGGGGAACAGATATCATTGGTCACTTTGTAGAGTGGACAATTTTTCATATGGAAGGTCATCTAGACCTAAACCAGGAGAGTATTTTTAAAGAAAAACAATTTTTTAATTAAAAGTTTTACTCATTCCAAAATTAGGAAGGGTCTCTTTTACATGTGGTAGGTTGGCTAACCTGGAAAGTGGACTCTAAGGGAGGGATTTGCATACAGTTTATTGGGGCGTATCCTTGGAATCACACCCCTCAGGGAGGGAGGAAAGCAGAGGGAGATATTAGGCTGTGATGAAGTTGCAACAGACGCTTCAGCTGATCCTGGGAAAACTCAGGAACTGGGATTAGGGAAAGGGACCAATTATTGGATGTAGATATCCCTGGGAAGGGTGTGTGACCCTGGGTGAGGCTGCTCTCAGCTGAGGACAATTCTTGGAAAGTGTTTCAGCTGAGAGCTGTTAGTGGGTAATGTTCCCAGCAGCTGAAGAAGGAGTTCCTCAGGCCTGGAGTGGGGATCTGGGTGGCACACCACAGCATCCACTACAATAAACATTTTAGAAAATAGAAGCAAGAGGAAGAAAATAAAGATGACTCCAGATTCCACCACGTTGAGAAGAGGATTATTAACTTTTCTGTGAGTATCTTCTAAATCTTTTGTATCATATATAAAGGTATAGATATGTATATATACAGATATATAATACATATATAAATTGTATTTCTGTATTTTCTTTAGACATATGCAAAAATGAATCGTGTTATTTTTTCTTGCTTTTTTCTTAACATAAACATTTTTTCTGTGTTAATGCAGATTAAAACTGATACATCTAGTTCTTGACCCGGAATTTCACAGCAAAGAATTTTCACTAGGGAAAATTATCTGAGATGCACATACAGGATGTTTGTGTCGTGGTTTGGCTAACCTAGGAAGTGGACTCTAAGAGAGGGCTCTGCATACGGTTTACTGGGGAGTACCCTTGGTATCACACCCCTCAGGGAGGGAGGAAAGCAGGCCCAGCAGAGGGAGAAACTGGGCTGTGATGTAGTTGCAACAGAGGCTTCAGCTGATCCTGGGAAAACTCGGGAACTGGGATTAGGGAAAGGGACCAGTTAATAAACTGTATGCAAATCCCTCTCTTAGAGTTCACTTTCCAGGTTAGCCAAACCACGACACAAGCATCCTGTATGTGCATCTTGGATTATTTCCCTAGTGGAAATTCTTTGCTGTGAAATTCTGGGTCAAGAACTAGAAGTATCTGTTTTAATCTACATTAACACAGAAATAAGAAAAAAGCAAGACAAAATAATAGCTACTACTACAACTGCTGCATTATTTATCACACTTAAAAAATTTGGAACAACCAAATGTTCAGCAGTAAGGGTCTAATTAAATTACATTATGGGATATCCCTACTGTGACCATCATGGTTTAGAACAGGGTCCCCAGTCCTCAGGACCGGTACCAGGCTGCATGGCAAGAGGTGAGTAGTGGGTGAATGAGCATTACCACCTGAGCTCTGTCTCTGTCAGATGAGCAGAGCATTAGATTCTCATAGGAGGGCAAACCCTGTTGTAAACTGTGCATGCGAGGGATCTAGGTTGCACACTCCTTATGAATATCCAATGCCTGATAATCTGAGGTCAGTTTCATCCCAGAATCCTCCCCCAACCTTGCCCCAGTCCATGGAAAAATTGTCTTCCATGAAACTGGTCCCTGCTGCCAAAATGGCTGGGGACAACTGATTTAGAAGTTTATTTTAATGACGTGAGAAACTGTGGCCAATACGTAATTTTTTTTAACAATACAACTGTTAGCATTTTGTAGAGAAAAAAGCTGATGTGCATTGAAAAATAGTAGAAGCCAGGTACAGTGGCATGTGCCTGTAGTCCCAGCTACTCTGGAGGTTGAAGAAGGGTCACTTGAGTTCAGGAGTTCAAGGCCAGCCTGGGCAACATAGCAAGACCCTGTCTCAAAAAAAAAAAAAAAAAATATATATATATATATATATATATATATATATATGTACACACACACACACACACACACACACACACACATAAATAGTAAAGTATCAACCAAAACATTACCAATGGTTATATCTGGTCTTGAATTTCTGACCTCAAGTGATCTGTCTGCCTCAACTCCCAAAGTGCTGGGATTATAGGCATGAACCACTGTGCCTGACCCCAATGGTTGTAGCTGGTGCCTTTTCTTTTTTAAAAAAATTGTTTTGTGTTCTTTTTCTTTGTCAGAATGTGTTGTGATTATTAGAGTTTATAGATGTAGGTGGTACAAATGCAGTTTTGTTACATGGATATACTGTGTAGCGGTGAAGTGTGGCTTTTTGGTGTAACCATCACCGGAATAGTGTATATTGTACCCAATAGGTAATTTCTCATTCCTCACCTGCCTCCCCACTACCCCTTTTTGAGTCTCCATTATCTATGATTTCACTCTATATGACCATGTGGACCCACTGTTTAGCCCCCACTTATGAGTGAGAACCTGTGGTATTTGACTTTCTGTTTCTGAGTTATTTCAGCTAGTATAATGGCTTCCAATTTCATCTTTGTCACTGCAAAATACATGATTTCATTCTTTTTTATGGCTACATATGTATCACACTTTTTTTTATCCAATCATCCATTGATGGACACTCAGGTTTATTCTCTATATTTGCTATTGTGAATAATGCTGTGATAAACATATGTGTGCAAATATCTTTTTTAATGTAATGATTTCTTTTCCTTTGGGTAGATACCCAGTAGTGGGATTGCTGGGTTGCATGGTAGCTCTATTTTTAGCTCTTTGAGAAATCTATATACAGTTTTCCATAGAGGTTGCATTAATTTACATTCCCACCAATAGTGTATAAGCATTTCCCTTTCTCTGCATCCTTGCCGACGTCTGTTGTATTTTTTGACTTTTTAATAACACTCACTCAGAATGTATTATTTTGTACTTAGAAAAAAGCATTTAAAATATTTTTGGTTGGTCCCCAAATATTTTAAACACTACTTAAAAGTTAAAACAGTGATTAATGCATAAGGCACAATAGTCAATAAAACAAAATGGCATACAATGAAAAGTTGCCACTCATTCCAGAAACTTCCTTCTTCTCCAATTCTCTCCCCAAGAGGCAACCACTATAAGTGGTTTGTCATCCATCCTTGTGGAAATGGTCAATGTAACATATAAACACACACAACAGCACAGTCTTGACACAGTTCAACACCCACTTCCAACTTAATATATCTTGGAGAACATTCTAAATCACAACGTATAGATCAACTTTCTTCTTTTATTGCCTAAGTAGTATATTACTATATAGCCATATCATACTAAAGATAACTTTTTAGTCTTACAAATATTGATGTAATGACTATTATTCTACAATCTTAAAAAAATACTCATGTGACGGTTTCTGTTGGATAAATTCCTAGAAGTAGAATTGCTGTCTGTGGGTAAGTGTATTTTAAATTCTGACAGGTATTTTCAGACTTCTTTCCAAAGAGGCTGCCTCATTACGAGGAATGTGTATGCCTATGACTTCACACCCTTGGGATATCATGTTCTATCAAAGTCTTTGTTTTTGTCAATCTGGTGGGTGAAATGTACAGCTTGTCAATGTTTTAGATTGCATATCTTTAAAAAATCATTGTGAAGGGAGGGACAATAAAGTAAGGTTGTGAGAGATTTTGTATTTTAATTTTCCATTCTTTCCTGTCTCATCTCCTTTTCCTTCTTCCCCCTAAGATGAGAATGTCTACAGAGGATGTAGGGTAAGAGTGGAGGGAGAAATAGAGTTAGCAAATAATGAAGAGAGAAGTCCTCTGGGTAGGGAAGGAGGGAATGGAATTTTCTCTTACCTCTAAAGTTAGCTCATTCATCTAATAAATACTTCTTGCGCATCTACGTGATATTAAGGATTATCATTTACCTCCCTCTGTTGCAGGGGAGTTTACTTTCCCACCCCATTGAGGTTGAACTTGACCATGTGACTTGCCCATGAGGAAGTAGCAGATCTGGTGTAAACTCAGGCTCTGTACTCGGTTGCACCATTGATGTGACTGCATTTGACTGTGTCCAGTGATTTAACATGACAAGAGCTTTCTCCCACACAGCTGCTGGCCCTTTTTCCTGGGCCCCAGTACAAGTACACTTGGTCAGACCTGACCTCATGCACAGCCTGGAGCCAAGCAAGGCTGAGCTGCAGCCTGAAGCAGAGCTTCCTGGGTAACCTGAATCCTCTGTTGGCCTGCAGATTTACGAGCTTGAGAACAAATGTTTCTTGAGTAAATCACTGAGTGTTGGGGTAGTTTGTTATGCAGCATGGTGACTATGGCAGTAACTGACTAATACACCTGCTCTGTGCCCATTGTTCTTTTACAGTATTCCAGTAAACAAAAATAAGTAAAAAAACTTTCTTCCTCAGTTGAGTTTATTTTCTTGTAGGGGGAGAGAGTCACTAAGAAAATATGTCAGATGGTGATAGGTGTCATGGGCCTCTGCTGTATGCACAACGTGTTCATTATTCAGGCTTCCTTAAGGCAGTCTCTGGTTTCCCTCTGACATAGTTGGGCCATCCCTGCTATTGTTTCCAGGTTGTGGACAAACAGTCCTTATTATTTCCTGTTTCCACTGTGCCCTCTCCTTCCTGTGCTCCCTGTGGTCCTGCCAATTTCTTACTGGCAACACAGGGCAAGAGCTGGCATGAATAGACACCATTCATTGAGCACCAAGTCCTATGTGCCTGGCACTGTGATAAGCATTCTACATGTGTGAATGTGCATGAACTTTTATCAGACAGCTACCATTATCATCTCCATTTTACAGATGAGGAAACTGAGAATCACAGAAAAGAGGAGAATCAGAATTTGAACCATGGCAGATGATCTCAGGAATCCATAATATCTTAACTGTGACACTATAGAAGTGTGTCAAGAGACACACATTTTTCTTTGAAAAAGTTGGATATTTTGGCTTTTGGAGTAAGTATTCCTAAGATCACTGATTTTTCACTCACTGACTTTGATTTTTTGCAATGGTTAAACTCATAATCAATTAAATTAATTAGCATAGAAACCTAATCTGTTCCAGGAGCTCTCTATAGTTTAGGGGATATAAAAATTAGGATGGGCTTGGTGTAGTGGCTCATGCCTGTAATCCCAGCATTTTGGGAGGCTGAGGCAGGTGGATCACTAGGTCAGGAGTTCAAGACCAGCCTGGCCAAGATGGTGAAACCTGTCTGTACTAAAAATACAAAAACTAGCCGGGCGTGGTGGAGGGTGCTGGTAATCCCAGTTACTCAGGAGGCTGAGGAAGAGAAGTGCTTGAACCCAGGAGGCAGAGGTTGCAGTGAGCTGAGATCATGCCACTGCACTCCAGCCTGGGCGAGAGAGCGAGACTTTGTCTCAAAAAAAAAAAGGATGGATTTTTTTTTCTCATGAGTCTAGAAGTTCACAGTCCATAAATAAAGTTGTAAACAAATGACCGCAACAGGCTGCAGATCGGATTATGTAAAAATTTAACAGTAATAATAACATAGCAGATAACATTTATCAAGCACTGACAATGTGCTAGACATCGTGTTAAGTACTTTACAGACATTATCTTGCATGATCCTCCTAAGAATCATGAGATTTTCCAGATGAGGAAACTAAGGCTTCGAGAACCATCCGCTGCCCACGGTAGTGCTGCCAGATGAAATTCAAATTTCAATTAAACATGTCCCATACTTATACCGAAAAATTATTCATTGTTCATCTGAATTTCAAATTTAACTGTGTATTCTGTATTTTTAGTTGCTAAATCTGGCAACCCATACCCAAGGTCACCTTTGGACTCAAAGCTGTTTGACGCTGGAGATGAGGCTTGCAATTCCCATCATCACACACTGTTCCTAAAACACCCACACAACCAACAGGCAGCCTACTTTCAAATGCCCCTTGAAGCCGGGTCATCTTCAGACCTTACTGGCTTTCTATAGCCAATGCACCAGAATGGTATAGGCGTTCAGAGAAGGGGTGTGTGTTTGTGTGTGTGTGTGTGTGTGTGTGCAGAGATGGAGACAGGAGGGAAGGGGGAATCCTGCCACCTTTGCCCCTCAGGTGTCGAGGAGACAGCAGCTAAACAGCAAAACGAGTGGCTCGTCTCTGGGCTGCTCTTTCCGGAGGGAAATCAATGATTTAGTTAAAGCCTCGCCTGCCCCGTGCTGCGGATTGGGGCCATCCCGAAGGAGCTGCTCTGCAGAGCCTTTTTATAAACCGGCATCAATTTACACTCCAAATGAAGTCCTAATAAACTGCTGCTGCAGCCCTGCCAGGAGTAGGCCGGGTAAACACTTCCTTTTAATAAAACACATGCACACTGGTCTCAGCGGGGCTGGAGGTTTCGTGCAGGGAGCATCGGAGCCTGGACCCAGGGGGCTGGGAGAGGAGTCCCTCCCTGCACAGCCCACTGCTGTAAGTTCATCTGTTCTCATTCGCTCAGGTCTGTGCTCCTGGTCTTTAGATTCCCAGGGTGGGAGGAGCCTTAGATTCCGGCCAGGACAATCCCACACTGGATGCTGCTGGAATTCTAGTGTTTCCCAACAATTCGTTCATCATTCCTCACTGCTTTCCCTGGGGAACAGTGAAGCATGTTTGTTAGGAACTCTGGCCTAGAGTCAGGCTGTTTGAATTCACACGTACAAATTCGACGTCTTCCTAGCTGCGTGACCTTGGGTATCTTTACTCAACTTCTCCGTGCTTTGTTTTATTATTTATAAAATAAGGATAATAATAACATCTACTATTTAAAGTTGTTACACAGTGATGGCTGTTAAGTACTTAATTGCAACTGTTTTTGTGATTTTATTACTAACATGGCTTTATATATCATGATGTGATGTTGTTAGCACAATGAATGCTCAGTAAATGGTGTAGTATTTCTATTATTATATTTAGTATGATTATAAGAATTGGTAATCTATATTGGGAAGACCCTTATAACTTTGAGACAAGGTTATGTTGCTATAAATTCTACCCGTTGACATAACCCCATCCTCCTGAAGCTAAACAAAACAAATTTAATCCTAACCTTCAAATATTTGCCCCATTCCCAAATGTGTCCTAAATTCTGTTTCATTTAGGTGAAAGTGCACCAATTTATTCACCTCCTGATCCAAAGACACCCTGATTCTTTCCCTAGGAAGCCTCATGTTTAAAATGGGGAATCAAATACCTATCTTCTAGGAGTGCCTAAGTTAGTGCACATTAAAGCTCCTAGCAAGTTTGTAGCCCCAAATAAGTACACTTTCCTTCTGCCTCCCACGTGAAAACAGAGTGTCATTGTCCCATTTCCCAAGAGCCAGCCTCCCTAGTGGCTATGAATGGGGTGAGTTTGCCTGTGTCCAAAGTTGGCTTCATCAAAGCTGTCTGACCTTGGGCAAGTTATGTAACCTCTCTTTGCTTCACATACCTCACTTGTAAGTTGGGAATAATAACACTGTGTGATTGTGTTGATTCGCTGAGACGCTCCAAGCAAAGCACGTAGCACAGTGTCAGTTACACAGCGCCTAGTGTATAGCAGGTTCTCAATCCATCTTGAGTGATTATTACTCCAAGTGAGCCACACAGAACTAAAGGTAGTGCTCAAGAGGAGAGCACCATTTCTGCCTTAGTCCATTTGAGTTACTGTACAGGAATGCCAGAGACGGGGTAATTGATAAAGAAAAGAAGTTTATTTGGCTTATGATACAAGAAGCATGTACAAGAAGCATGACTCCAGCATTTGCTTCTGGCAAGAGCCTCAGACTGCTTCCACTCATAGCGGAAGGGAAACGGAACTGGTGTGTGCAGAGGCTACATAGTGAGAGAGGAGGCAAGAGAGAGGGGAGGGAGGGGCCAGGCTCTTTTCAAATAATTAGCTCTCATGGGAACTAATAAAGCAAGAATTCACTCCCCCTCCTCCCCTGCATCGAGGCCATTCATCTATTCATGAGGGCCCATCACCCAAACACCTCTTAACTCCAACATTGGAAATAAAACTTCACTCTGAGATTTGGAGAGTTCAAAATCCAAACTACAGGAGTTCCCTCACCCTTTCTTTAGTCCGGCATCGATCCACCCTCCTCAGCCATTGCAGCATCAATCTGCCCTCCTTGGCCATCTTCTCCCACTATCGACTTGTTTCAAGCTTATAGTCTTTCCACACAAGCCATCACTAAGTGTCAACACTCCTACCTTATCCTCTACCACCTGTTATTTCCTTTGGGCTCAAATATAGACCTTCCCATTAATCTGTATTGAATTTAATCTTGCTAGCTTTGTGCTATGATTCCAATTGTTGAAGACGCTTTTGGATGCTCTGTCTGCCACCAAACACTGGCCAGCACTTCTAGTGTCCTGGCTTACACAAAAAAGTGGATGATATAAAACCTGGAGGAAGAACCAGGCTTGTAGTGGACTTCTATTGCTCCTGCTTGCCCAGAATTCATGCTCATTTTTTGGTAACTGCACTTCAGTATTTCTTTAGGAAACCATCCCTTTCCCATGGCATGTGGTTTTGGTGGGGCTGTCAGTCAAGGTTCTGAAGGAAGGTTCAGGTCCCAAGCTGGGCCAATAAGAGTATTTCTCTGGGGTTTAACTGTTGGGAAGAATGACAGAAGGAACCCTCTCGATCCCAAGGGAAAAAGAAGAGAAAACAGAAAAAGGTAGAGCTGGTTTATTCTGAGGACAGTAGACAGTGGACAGGAACTTGTTGACTAGTTCCTGTGGATCCTTCGTGCTGCCTTTTCCCTGTTCTTTTGGGGGCCAACTTCTTCACCTTTGCCTTGATATCATATATCAATTATTTACTGGCACGAGAATGCTGTGTGACAAACCATCACCCAATTTAGGCATCCTCCAGCAAGTTAGCAGGGCATGTTCTCAGGATGCAGGTAGAGGAGCAAGAGAAAGAGTAGGGAGTGCCAGGGTCTTTCCAAGCTCCTGCTTGTATCACCACTGCTAACATGTCATTGACCAAAGCCAAGTGAGAGAATCCACAAAGTCACAAAAACTGTGGATATAGGGAGGGGCTGGGAGTCAAAGCTATTTTTGGATCAGCCACGTGCCCTGAGCTACTTCAAAACCTGAAAAATTTATTTTACACCCAGCGTTTGTTTTTGATGCTTGCAACTAAAGAGCCCTCACTGATGAAGGACTGAAAGGTAAAATGGACCTAGATCCACATCCTAGTCTTAGAAGCCAAAAGAAGAGAATGTTTCAAAATAGAAGCCATGTCAACACCTTTGGCTTCCCTGGTTCTGGGGTTCTTGGACTTGGACTGAACCACGCTACCCGCATCACAGGTCTCCAGCTTGCAGGTGGCTTGTTGTGGAACTTCTCAGCCTCTATAATCATGTGAGCCAGTTTCCCTAATAAGCCCCCTCTTTTTCTATCTATCTATCTATCTATCTATCTATCTATCTATCTATCTATTATCTATTACATCTGTCATCATCTATCTATGACAGCTATATCTATCATCTATCTGTATATCTATATTCATAATATTATCTATCATCATCTCTAATCTGTCATCTGCCCATTTAGTCATCTATCTCATTGGTTCTGTCTCTCTGGAGAATCCTGCCTAATACACCTGGTAAACTTAGAAAATCAAAAAAGAAAAACTACCTCTAATGTAACTCAATTAGCATCTGGGGAGCGTTCCCTCTGGAGGGCAGAGTGGAATGTTCCAGGGAAAAGAACTAGGGAAGGGAGAACAACATCCTAATTTGAGTCCTCTGTGACAGCTGGAGCCAACTCATGTAACAGGGTCATCCAGCTCCACCAGTTACTTCTATGTGACCTTTCATGGGTGAATTGACCTCTCTGAGCTTCATCCTCAAAGGATTATGAGACTTGAATAAAATTCCACTCATAAAGGATTTGTAAAGCATGATGCTTGCCTAGTAAATTGCCCTCTCTTTTTTCATCCACTGTGCAGCTACTAAATTCCTGTCTCTTGGCTCCAAACCTAACCTTCTATATTCAGCTTTGTGAGGTTGGGACTGAGATTCTGTCAACCACATTTCTGCGGTGCCAGCTGCTCCCTGTGAGGCTCAGTCCATAAGGGGCACTAGTGGGAGGCCATAGGTGGGAAGAGGGAGTAGAGACCTGCTTCTTTTTGTTGGCTTCCTGATACTGCAAGCATGTTCTTAACAAGCTTCTTTATGCTAGGTCCAGCCTACAGTTTTTCCTAAGCTCACAAAACCAGTCTCCTCAGAGACTCCAACATTGGCACCAGCTGGCTAGCTGCTCCCTCTCCTCAGGAATTTGGGTCCCACACCCAGAGGAACTCTCCTTTGAGTTTCTGCGTTTTAATAATTCCAATCTCTTCTCTTGGTGTCCCAGTCTCTGGTGGCAGCTGCTTCCTGCAAGGGCTACCTCTGTGATACCTTGGAGTTTTGTTTATCTTCTTGCAGTTACCTAGTTATCACCTTTATATCCTGCTAAAAATACATCACCATGTACCCCATAAACATGTACAGTTATTATATATCAATATAAAAGAAAATATAGCATAAACCATGTACCACATAAACATAGACATTTATTATATGTCCGTATAAAAGAGAATATAGCATAAAAAAATTTTTATGCTAAATTCCTCCTGTTTCAATGACTAGTGTGACTCTTGTCTCCTGACTGGACCCTGACTGAGAATCCCATTTTCCCTTTCACAGAACCTCATACAAAGTGCTATCAGAGGATCCCTTCCACTGTCCTGAAGGTTTCTTTCCTCATATATCCATTGATACAGATTTTTGTCTTATAGTGAGCACTAAATTTCGTTGTGTCAGAATCCATTGGGATTTCTGTTAAAACATTTTTGGGGATAGTACCTCTAGAGAATCAGGTGAGAATCTGAAATCTCTATTTTTATTTATTTATTTACTTTTTGAGATGGGGCCTGACTTCGAACCCAGGCTGGAGTGCAGTGGCACCATCTTGGCTCACTGCAGCCTCCGTCTCCCAGGTTCAGGTGATTCTCCTGCCTCAGCCTCCTGAGTAGCTGGGACTACAGGCACATACCGTCATACCTGACTAATTTTTGTATTTTCAATAAAAACAGGTTTCACCATGTTGACCAGACTAGTCTTGAACTCCTGACCTCAGATGATCTTCCCACCTTGGCCTCCCAAAATGCTGAGATTACAGGCATGAGCCACTGTGCCCAGCCTAGACTCTGTTTTTTTTTTTTTTTTTTTTTTTTTTTTTGAGACAGAGTCTCACTGTGTCACCAGGCTTGAGCGCAGTGGCACAATCTCGGCTCACTGCAACCTCTGCCTCCCAGGTTCAAGCGATTCCCCTGCCTCAGCCTCTGGAGTAGCTGGGACTACCGGCATGCGTCACAATGCCCAGCTAATATTTTGTATTTCAGTAGAGACAGGGTTTCACCTTGTTGGCCAGGATGGTCGCAATCTCCTGACTTCATGATCCGCCCACCTTGGCCTCCTAAAGTGCTGGGATTACAGGCGTGAGCCACCATGCCTGGCTGAATCTGTATTTTTAATAAATGCTCTGGAGGACTCTGAGGCATAGTTTTGTTTGAGAAGTCACTTCTCAAACCTGCAGGCAGGGACCAAGTTTTTCTGTCTTTGTTTCCAGGACTGTCGCACTGTGTAGTCTTCAACATGAATGCTTATTGAGTGAGTAGATACATGTTACAGTTGCACTACTCTGCAGCTATTTCCTCCCCATGAAATTGAGAACCCAAAAGAACTGCAAATGATTTGGTTTTCTCTTAGTGAAAGCATGTGTATTGGTGGTCAGTAGAATAGAAGATGCACTAAATTCTGCTTGCTTCTAAGATAATATGCTGGACCAAAAGACCCAAGCCTGAGTTTATTAAAGATAAGTGTAGGTCAGCATTACACCTGTAATCCCAGCACTTTGGGAGGCCGAGGCGGGCAGATCACGAGGTCAAAAGATCGAGACCATCCTGGCCAACATGGTGAAACTCCGTCTCTACTAAAAAATACAAAAATTAGCTGGGTGTGGTGGCACGTCTGTAGTCCCAGCTACTTGGGAGGCTGAGGCAAGAGAATTGCTTGAACCCAAGAGGCAGAGGTTGAAGTGAACTGAGATTGCGCCACTGCATTCCAGCCTGGTGCCTGGTGCCTGGCGACAGAGTCAGACTCTGTCTCAAAATAAATAAATAAATAAATAATTAAATAATAAAAGTAAAAATGTTTGAGAAATTATTCTGAAATGATCCTGTAACAGATCACTGTTTTCAGGAAGTACTGAGCAGTTAAATGGTGGGCCGAGCTAAATTTCTTAGTTAATTGATGTAAATATTGATGGTGGGAAAAGGTCTTTTTTGTTTTTTGAGATTTACTTTATCCAATTTAGTGAAATCAGGTGAAAATAGATTACTAGTCCCTTCACCGGTAAAAGGTGGTTTAGAGGCAGCTGTTGGGGAAGCTTATCATGGCATGAAAGTTGGAAAGAGGAAGGTGTTTTTTACTAGTTCACCTCTCATAGAAGAGAGAAAAGCTCTGAGAGGTTAAGAATGAACCAATATACAAAACTTATCCCTAAGTTATCCAACATTTGTTTCAACTATATTAAATGAATCTGTAGGAAAAATTACTATTAATTGATGGATCAATATTACTTTCCCCTACAGGAGTGATTCTTGGAGATATAACAACCCTCCAGGTTCAGCTTAGCCAATCCTGGAATGTTGGACCTCAGGTGTAATTGTGAGAGTTATAAGCACACAGACAATAAAGGGGCAGAAATTCTCAGTTGATAGTAGCTAGAAAGTCTCTATTTGGTAGCTTTGATAGGAGAAGGAACACATGTTGAAGTATAGAGGTTATACAATCCATACTATTGAGGTATTGACCCTACTAGGAATCAGTTTCCCAGCATAGTGTGTAAATCTAGGAGTTCAGAATTGGATACCTTAACATTAACTGGGATTCCTTTGGTTGGCCCATTTTTCAAAATTTTTTTTCCTTACTGTCAAAGAAGAATCTTGACAGACGATTTATTTCCTAAAATCTAGCCTTTTGCAGACAAACCTGACAGATGGAAGTCTGTTTGTAAAACCTCGTCCACCTTATATATTAGGAGAGAGGCTTGTGGGCCATTGGGAGGTAATATCTAGGAAGTTAAAATGTCTGGAAGGAGGTTTAGAATTATAGAGCTGTCATTGCTGCCTAAAGGACACCACGGGAATTGGGTAAGGCTCATTCTTCTGAATTAAGTTAATTCCACATGGTCAACTAAGTCTTTGTGTGAGAAAATCTGCAGGCTTTTTTGGACCTGGCCACCTGCATAACGAGAAGGCTCAATGTGAAGCCAAGGAAAAAGAATGTATAGTAGGCCTGAGGCAGAAGGAATAAATGGTAAGGAACAGCCTCAGGGGCCAAGCCTTTGGCAGAGGGGAAATTTGCAAGGTATCCTAACTGCAAAATGAAAGAAGCAGGAATATGATCTGTTAGGGGAGGATAGTTGGGTAAATTCCACAGGCAGATGAAGGGTGGCTTAATTGGGTAGCATATCATTAGGCTGTGGAATTGGCACGAAGGCCTAAATCTGTTTAGATATTATTTAGCCCATGATGTAAGGACTCACATCTTCCTCAGATATTAATAATAGTCCCTGCCCCTTCAGGAGCCACACAAAGGAATGTAGGCAGAGCCAACTGTATTCTAAGGCTAACAGGAGCCTGATAACCCACTCTTGCTCCCGGAAGATGAAACTTTTGCTCTCAGCCAATCTTAGTCATGCCATTTGCCTAACCTTGAAAATACGAATGTGCTGGTATTTCAGTCTTTTTAGGAGATGCACTCTGAGTCACAAGGGAGGGCATTTCTGTTGCAGAAACTATTGAACTGGGCATTGTTGAGTATTTGCTTAGAACAGATGAAGCAATTATGTTTGACACCAACAAAACACAACCAAAGATGTAAGCAGTTTGATGATAGGGCATCAACGGCTTCTCAAATTTGTGCCTGTGTGAATTGGCTCTTTGGGCTGGCTTTGGGGCTCCTGATCACAAATGGCCCCCGTGAGAATTCACCCATGTCCTGGCATGGCACAGATCAAACCTATACAATGTGCTGTTTGTTTCTACCAGGTCAGGTACCAGACTATGGGAGTAGTTGTGGCACTTTATAAGGAACACTGATAATGGTAAGAAAACCAAATTACATAGGATATTAGTCCATTCTTATGCTGCTATGAAGACATACCTGAGACTGGGTAATTTATAAGGAAAGAGGTTTAATTGACTCACAGTTCTGCAGGGCTGGGAAGGTCTCAGGAAACTTATAATCATGGTGGAAGGGGAAGCAAGTATGTCCTCCTTCACATGGTGGGAGGAAGAAGTGCAGAGCAAAGGTGGGAAAGCTCCTTATAAAACCACCAGATCTCATGAGTACTCACTCATTGTCATGAGTACAGCATGGGTAAACCACCCCCATGATCTAATCACCTCCCATGAGGTCCCTCCCCCAACACATGGGACTTACATTCAAGACGAGATTGGGGTTGGGACACAAAGCCAGACCCTATTACCTGGGCTAGTGAGTGATAAGAAAATAATAAGGTTATATTTGTAATAGGGCATTTTTGCTAGCTAATACTGGTAAAGAAAACACTCGATCTCTCTTTAACCATCCTCTCTCACCACTCTATCCCCATCTGTCTATATTCACTCACATCCATACAAGCTTGTTTTTGTTTTTTTATAATTTCAACTTTTAATTTAGATTCAGAGGGTACATATGCTGTTTGTTACATGGGTATATTGCACGATGCTGAGGTTTGGGGTACAATTAATCCCATCACCCAGGTAGTGAGCACAGTACCCAAAAGGTAGTTTTTCACCCCTTGCCCTCCTCTGCACACCCTCCTCTAGTAGTCCCCAGTATTTATTGTCATATTTATGTCCAAGTGCATTCAATGTTTAGCTCCCACTTATAAGTGAGGAGACGCAGTATTTGGTTTTGCATACCTGCGTTAATTTACTTAGGATAATGGCCTCCAGCTGCATCTATGTTGCTGCAAAGGACATGATCTCATTCTTTTTTATGGCTGTGTAGTATTCCATGGTGTATATATACCACCTTTTCTTTATCCAATCCGTTGAGGGGCACCTAGGTTGAGTCCATTTCTTTGCTATTGTGAAGAGTGCTGCCATGAACATATGAGTGCATGTGTCTTTTTGGCAGAGCAATTTATTTTCTTTTGGATATATACCCAGTAAAAAAACATTTTTGTTTTAAACTGGAGGAGAGGGAAGGTATTTATAGGGGAAAGAGGTCATAAAGAAGGAAGAGGGTGGAGGAAACAGAAGTCCCCCATTCTAAAGTTAGGAGTTGGATTTGGGAAGTCATAGAGCTGTGGAAATGAGATAGGTCTGGGTGGCACCTGGGGTTATGCATTTCCAATAAGTCCTCAGAAGATGCCCATTCTGCTGGTTCTTAGAAAACATTTTGCATAATTCTTTTTCAAATAATGTTTTGATCACATGCCACAATAGGCATATGTTTATTTATTTTTAAATACAGATAAAATATGTATATTATAAAGCATACAAAAGTAGGAAAAATTAAAATGAGATCACCCTAAGTAGAAATAGAAATCTGCATGTTTCCTTCCTACATCTCAGTGAGTCATCTTGTCATTCCTAAAGACGTGTGCACAACACTTGGCGGGGGTCACTGCTCCAGAGGGAAGATATACAAACCCACTATGGAGAGCCCACACGTTTTTCTGACTTCTGTTCTTTCCAGGGATTAGATGTCTGAAACATTCATGAATTGCCTGATATCCCAGTCGTTTTTCTGATGGTTTCCTTAGTGGGTTTTCTGTTACTTGCACCCAAAGGAACTGCAATGGACTGAATGTTTTTGTTTCCCCTAAAATTCATATGTTGAAATTCCGACCTTCAATAATGGTATCTGCAAGTAGAGCCTTTGGGAGGTAACTAGCTGGTAAGAGTAGAGCCCTCATGAAAGGGATTAATGCCCTAATAACAAGAGACACAAGAACTAGCTAGCTCTCTTCCTGACATGTGAGAATACAAGAGAATGAGCCTCTGCAAACCAGGAAGAGGATCCTCATCAGACACTGGATCTGATGGCACTTTGATCTTGGCCTCTCCAGCAATGCAAGAACGTTAAACATACAGCTTCCCAAGACTCTGTGGAGATTCTGATACCCATGCATCTGGTTTGAAGCCTAGAAATTTGTAATTTTAACCAGTACAATGCTTGATCTTGCCTGCAATAGTGAGATAAAAATAATCGTCTTCTACCAATATGAAAAGGAATCCCTTTCACTGTTCTCTTCTCTTTCTTGCCTTATCTAACTCTGGGAAACACTCCTCACTCAAACAGGTGCATTTTTGGGCATGTTTTTAGTAGTTTGTTTTCCAGTGTTTATGACTGAGTAATAAGCCATTTTAGTCTTTAGAGATGTGCCTTTTTATGCAGCGATTGCTTTGTCCATTGTCCTTAGGGGCTACATTCCCTGGAGCTACATGCCAGGGCTACATTCCCTGGAGCTGATGTGGTATTGATACTCCCTGTCTGTAGATCCACCAGTGTGGAGGTTAGGAAAGCAACGTGACATGGAGTAACTACTGTCACTTACAAGGAGGATCCCAAGACACTTTTGAATGGCCCTCCTGGCTTATGTCAATCCTTTTTTGACACCAGCATGTAAGGACTCTGGATTAACCCATTCCCATCAGCCAAATCAGCCATCTCTGGAGATCTCCATTCTCTCTCTGAACCAGAGATTTGACTTGAAATTCTTTTGGGGGTCATTCTCAACTCTTGACCGTATCTGAATTAAACTTATCAGTATATTTGATAGATAAGGGCTATTCCCTTCTCACAAATGGGCAAAGGACATAAACAAATTACAGGAGACAAATTATAAGTGACCAATAAACAAGACATAATGATAAGTGCAAAGAAAGGACAATAATCTATTGAATTTTCACTTGATCTGGCAAATATTAAAGATTAATAATAGTATGCATTGTTGATGAGGTTGCTGTGAAAAAGGCAATTCTCATTGGTGGGAACTCTGAGTTGATCCAACAACTTTGGAGGAAAATCTGGCAGTAGCTATCAAAATTTAAAATATACATATTATTGAGAAAGCAATTCTGGGTATAGTAATTTGCTTTATAGAGCTATTCACAAAAGTATGCAAAGATACACTGAAAAATAGATGGACAATTTACTGCAGCACTTTTTATAATAGGAAAACATTGAGAAGCAACCTAAATGTCCAGTTAAATAATCTATGGTACATTCAGATACTCTGCAGCTGTCAATGTGAGTATGGTGGATCCACAGGTGGATGTAGAAAGACAACTATGCCATTCACTAAAGAAAGGAAACCTTCTACTAATTAAGCAGTGAGGAATACCCAGCTTGCTTATAACTTCTTTAAAACATTTGTTTTGAGGTTATAAGAAATAAAGCTATAAAAGCAAAGGTTTAAATCTCATTTCCATCACTTATGAGCTGTGTGATTTGGGCCAAGTTACTTAACTTCTTTGGATCTCAATTTCTTTATATGTAAAGTGGGAGTTGTAACAGCTGCTTCACAGAATTCTGACAATATTTAAAAGAGATCATGTATAAAACCCTTGTCATAAGTAATGCTCATCAAATGTTAACTCCTATTCCCTTAAAAGCAAAAATTAAGGTGATATACATGAACATCTGTATATACAATAAGAGTAGATCAGTTCCTTATTGATATAGTTTGGATATTGACCCATGCCCAAATGTCATGTTGAATTGTAATTCCCAACGCTGACCTAGTAGGAGCTGTTTGAGCATGAGAGCAAATCCCTCATGAATGGTTTAGGCCATCCCACACCCCCCATACCTTAAGTGAGCTCTTGCTCTGAGTTTACATGAGATCTGGTTGTTTAAAAGCGTGTGGCACCATCCATTCCACACACTCTCTGTTACTTGCTCCTGCTTTCACTATGTGACGTGCTTGCTCTCCCTTCACCTTCTGTCATGATTGGAAGCTTCCTTCTCCGTAAAAGCTGAGCATATGCCAGCATTATGCTTCCTGTAAAGCCTGCAGAACTGTGAGCCAATTAAGCCTCTTTTCTTTATAAATTACCCAGTCTCAGGCGTTTCTTTATAGCAATGCAAGAACAACCTAATACACTTATCAATCGTAGTTATCTGCTATAAACTATGACAAAGTTTTCTGGAATTGGCCTTTTTTTTTCCTTTGGAGTCTGGGTTTCAGGGAGGCTACAGCTCAGGGGTGGGGGAATGAGAATATATGGGGTGTAGTTGGACTTATTCTAAGACCCGCATAGCCCACCGTAGCCTGATTCAGTCCTAATTCATTTATTTTCTGTCATTCTGAGCTCTCATTTGAAGCCTTTAAGACAGGGATTTAGCTAAAGCTGTATTTCAAGGCCGAAAATCCAAATGCTTGCCTGAGTTTGAAAGGTAACAAAAATTGAGTGAAGCAGGCAGGAAATTCAATATTAAAAACTAGGAAGTCTATTTCTAAAAAGAAATCTGTGCATTTTCTGTCCTCTGCCTACCCCAATCTAGTTTTTACTTTCCTTTTTTTAAAACTAGATATAGGAACAGAATATGTTTCCTTTCTTTCCTAACTCTAAGAAAAACAACACAAGTACAATGATAAATGGGAACTGAAGTGAAGTCTCAATATTGAGGAGACTATAGGGAGTGGTGGAGACTGTAGCAAGCAGGAAGCAGTACATCCTGTCTTAGGGTGGGCAGCTGACACTCAGCTCTAGCCCAGTGATGCCATGAAGAACCATAGGCCTAGTCCTACCAGCATTTCTACTCTTCAAGAGAAGTTGGAAATTTGTTTTATGTCAAACATCTTGATTTTTTTTTTTTGTTAAGACAATTATTCTCTCAAATATAAAAGTATATGAGATCCTAACATGGAAGGCCCAAGCAGACATATCTGTTGACCAGATGTGGCCTGAGGGACTGAGCTTGCAACTTTGGTTTTTGCTTCTTCACAGAGAGTATCAGAGACAAGAGTGACAAGAGGGGGTTTATTAGTGAGATGGCACTCAGAAAACAGATGGCACGCCCAAGTTAGTATAATTTGAGAAGGATTTATTAAGAAAGAGCATGAGCACAAGAGTGGTAGGGTGATGGGGGATCTGAGGCAAGGTGCAAGACCTGGGGACAGCGGTGGTGGAGTTGCCACCTCCCGCACATCAGAGGGATGAGGGGCGCAGGAGTTGTGTAGAGCAAGCCCCTTTGAGAGGTACAGTGACTTTCCTTTCAGGGGCAGAGCCTGCCCAAGCTTGCCTCTCAGAGAAGAAACCAGAGAAATAAATATCCTCACCACCTTCCTTCCAGCTCCTGGTGTTCCCATTGGCCAACTCCAACTGGAACACAAGGACATGGTGGCCCATGGAGGTAATGCATCCATCTTAGCCCCTGGGACATAGAGGAGGGTGCAAGGAAATGCAGAGGAGATCTGGAGGGACAATGGAGACATCTGGCATAGGGAATGCAACCAACAGATGCTTGAGGATTATTAAGGCTTCTTGTGAGTCAGGTCCCAATTCTCAGAGGCAAATCAAGTCACAGTCAAGTCACCATCCCTTCCCACATTTTAACTAAGGAGGAGGAGACCCTGGGAAGAAGGCATCACTGGGGGCAGCCCAGAGGACAGCTGCAAGGGAACTTGGCTGGGGGTGGGCAGTTCAGGCCCACTGAGAGGATCCGTCCTCTGCTGGAGGGACACAGGATTGGGAGTGCATGAGGTTGCTGGCGGCTCCACGAAACAGAGATCAGGATTTGCCTTGTTCCTTTGTTCCTCAAGCAGAGTCTGGCATAAGCAGTTGCTCAGTAAGTGCTCCCTGAATTAGTGAGATGTTTGGGTAAAATGTGGCTTTCTGATTATATTCTCAATGTAGAACCGTCTTGCTGCATTTCTGACAGATAGACCACTGGGGACTGTTGTGGTGTCCTGGTCTTTTTAGGAACTACTCTTGGGGATACCCCAACATCAGAAGGGCCCGGATGGAGCAGCTACATCCAAGTATCACTCTGGGATTTCCTGGTTCAAGAAACCAAACCTAAACAAAGTCTAAAGCCTCTTCTCCAGCTGCCTCCCACTCACCAGCTGGAAATAAGTCTGGAAACAAGTGGCTTGTATCTGCATATTCCTCACTTGGCAAATCACCAGACAGTTGGATTAGAGGATTGGGCACTAAATGAATGGCTAATGGCTTCTGTGGGACTCTGCAGAGAGGACATAAAGCAGGTAACAGGGCACAAGCTGAGCTGCAGAGTTTCCCAAAGCGGGCGTCAGGCATTCATCCTGGAGAAACTTCGAGAAGGAGGAGAAGCCGGATCTATTCCTCCTTCGTAAGGCCTAGCTAGGCTGATACCTTAACCCTTGCTTTATGGATTGCTAAATCTAAACAAAGGATCAGAGGCTTGGTTTACTTCAGTCAATTGATATCTGTTAAACGTATACCACGTACCAAGCTTGTTCCAGAGCCTGAAGACAGGGACATGAATAACACTGGCACTCTTCCCACCCTTACCTGAGCTTATAGTTGAGAATATATGTCAGAATCACATGCAACTTATAATCACATGCAGAGTCCAGGGCCTCATTACTAACTATCCTGACATAAATCTGGGGCAGGTATCAAGAACCTGCATTTTAAAAGACAGACATCCTGAGCCCTCCTAATGCAATTGGTCCCAGCCATATCTTGAGAACCAACTGGTCTACCAGGAACCTTACACATTGAGAGAGTTCCCTGGCCAGACAATTAATACCCAGCTCCCCCAAATGGAATTCTGCTTCACCTTAGGGACTCAAGTAAGCAGAAAAGAAGAAACATCTCAAGTAGGAAGAAGAAGAAATAAAAAAAACCCTGACATTGTCAAAATTACTCTTGAAAATCACTTAAGAAGGTGCCATGTTGGAGGCTGTTATATCAACTTTTAAAAAGATCAGCCCAGCCATTTTTTCTCCACTGTAGAAAGAAATCTGTTTCTTTAGTTGGACACCAAATGAATGGCTAGATTAGAGGTCCTGCTGTTTCAAAAAGTTAATAAAGCTGAAAAAAAGAGCACCAATTTTTAAATACTCCATATGGTGTGGTATTCTCTTTATAAGAGGCACACAAGGAATAGCAGATTTGGAGACCCATTTTAGGCTCACTATGGGGTGTGCACATATTGAATGAAGCAGCAGGCAGAATTGCCTGTATTATTTAAGTCATTATTTCTTTTTCTTATTTTTTCCCCCCAAATCCAAGTGGTTGGATTTGCAGAAATTAAATGTGCATGTGATACAACTCCACAGTTCTAGATAGACCCTGAAAAGTGCCTGTTACTTTCCTTTTCCCATCTTGGGAAAGTCCAGTGTGCCTCCAACCCCATCATTGTCTTTGGAGGAATTCTTGATGACTGGGTCCCTATTCTTTGCATCACATGAACAACAGGTTATTGCATCCAGGCTGTGAACAGCACAATCTTCAGTGGTGCCATTCACAAAGACTACACTGTGACCGGTGTCCCTGGAATTATGCAGAACACAACCTGCACAGCCTAACGTTTTGGCCCTTATTGTACCCAAAGGCAGTCAGGAAACCCCAAAAATATGCTCCAGGCTTTTCACTGGGTATGTGGAAATCACACTTACATTATTGTTTTCAAATAACGCAGAAATGAAAACCCAGATAAATGAAATGCCCAAGAGAATCCAAGTATCCGTATTTCCAATTACACTGAACATGCATTCTTCACCCACATAAGTGCCAATTTGTATTATTCTGAGTTCCACTGAAATTGGCCCAAGCCCCTGGGGCACTTCTTGCCTAGTTTCACTTGTTACCCTGGGATAATTGGTTTAAAACTGATTACTGGGTCACTAATTATGGAGCCTATTGACAGTGTATTTCAGCTTAGGGAAGCAATTAAAAAGTTCACCCTAATTAATCAGGGGTAATTAACAGGTCTTAAATTTCATCAAGAGATTAATTATCAAGAAATCCAGAACAAATCAATGTGCATTCCAGGAGGATGAGAGAGGACTTCATCACTGGAGCTGGAGGTTATTTGGATGATCTGTTTATTCATTTAACAAATGTTTACTGAGCACCTATACGGTGCCAAGCACGGAGCCCCGTGGCCCTGCAGTTCCGGTGGCTTTACTGATATGACCTGCCATTAGACTGGGAATGGTGGAACACATGACCAGGCACTTTTTAAAAGGGTTGCAGAGAGGCTCCCTGAAGGCATAATCACAATATTTCAAATTAATTGTTTTAAGCACTTATTACCTGCTATGTGCAGGACTAAGAGCTTCTATGTATTATTTCATTAAACCTTCACAAAGACCCTATTATGTAGAAGCTATTGGTTATCATCATTTAACAGGTAAGAAAACTCAGGCACAGCTGGGTTAAGAAACTTACCTCAGAATACACAGTTAGGAAGAAGTAGGGCTAGGTTTTGAATCCAGGAAGAGTGAGACTGCCTTGGGACACCTGGCAATGTGTCAGTGTTCTCAGAAAGGATCAGGTTAGTTTTTCCCCAAGGGAGGTTAGTGGGAAGACAGCCAAATAAAGTGAAGTGTGGGGCTCTAGAATCAGACTCCTTGCATCAAATCCTGGTGCCACTAACCATATGAGTGTGGGCATGTTCACCCCACGTTTCTGTAACCCCACTTTTCTCTTCAGTAAAATAGGCATGTAATGGTACCAACCTCACCATGCTAATTTAAGGTGATGCAGGTAAAACATTTCAGATTTTTCCCGGCACCTGGTAGCTGTTAGGATCGTTTATCAGCGCCTTCTTGCTGAGCCAGGAAGTTACTGTCTTAGCTCTTTTCCTACCAGCTGGCGTGATTCTGCCATACAGATCCTGGTTTGGGTTTTAGGAATGATTTTCTATTTTGTTTAGGAGTGCACTATGAACTGAATTGTGCCTACCCAAAATTCATATGTTGATGCTCTGATCCCCAGTGAGATGATATTTGGAGGTGCGGTCTTTGAGAATCAATTAGATTTAGATGAGGTCTTGTGGGTAGGGCTCTTATGATGGAATCCGTGTTCTTATAGGAAGAGACTTCAGAGCATTCGCATTCATGTCCTCTCTCTCATTTCTGATCATGCTGGCACCCTAACCTCAGACCTTCAGCCTCCAGAACTGTGAGAAAATATATTTCTATTGTTTAAGCCACCCCGTTGAGGGTATTTTGTAGTGGCAGCCTGAATTAATACAGAATGTTTGCTAATTTTCCAGAACTGATTGCTTGGGGCCACTTCAGAGGTGAAGTTACCAGGCATCAGAGTGTCATTCCCATCACCCTAATACAAAATGCTGTGTTGCCTGCAAGACAGCTTTGATAACAGGGAGTATGGCAGTCCTAGAGAGCAACGCTCCTGTAAATTCTATGCTTGCCTCTTTTCTGGGGCTGAAAAGTTACAGATCAGAAACTCAGAGGTGGAGGCAGTGGGCTCTTCCCAGTGCAACGGTTTGGTGATATCCAGAGGCCTAAAGAGGTGAGAAATACCGACGTTGGAATCGTATCAGTAAGGAGATGTGAGCTGTAAAAAAGGCCCAGATGTCCTTGTGCTCATCTCAGCCACCAGCCTGAGACTACAAAAATAAGGATGCATTTCCTAGTCTGACTGATGGCTACAGAAGGAACTATGTACAAGGTATGGTGGTCAGGAGTGTGGCAGCTGCAGTCAGATGGCCTGGGTTCAAATCCTGTCCCTGACACTACCTAGCTGGATGACTGGGCAGATCACTTAACCTTCATGACTGAGCTTCCTCCTCCGTCAAATGGGGATTCAGTTTGCCAAGGAGATTCAATGACATTGAGTATGTAAAGTGAGTAACTCAGTGCTTGGGACATAGTGATCACCCCAGGTAGCCTTTGTTGGCATACAACAATCCCTAGTGTCATTTGCCAAAATGAGGTGAACACTCAACTTACTTCTGGAGTTGCTTTCCCAACACAGTCCCAAAGACTCTTAAGGTCTTCTCACCGTTCTCGGCCTGTCAGAGAATAGTCAGAAAAATACTTATGAACAGAGGTCGATAAACATGGAATGACTTTTAAGTTCTGTAGTCTCAACCTTTTTCCTTTGGTCTTGTAAAGCAGCAATTTCCCACTTTCCCCTAACTGAATATCAATATGAATATGGCTTCTATATTGAATTAAGGCATTACTGTAGTGCTAAGCTTTGGTAGAAGACTTTCTGAAGGGACAGGGAATGTAGTTACATGGTTTTTCCAGGGCCTTGCAGACAAGAAGAAGAAACTGGGAAAGAACCCAAAGGATCATTCAGGGCTGGGCTCAGTTTCTCTTGTTATGTACAGTGAGGGTGTCTAGCAAGAAGGTCCTTGGTGAGGGAAGGAGAGGCTGCGTTGCACCAACCTCTGTGGTCCAGAGACTATCTTGTGTTTAGACAGTGTGTGAAATGCTACATAAGGTGTAAGATTTCTGGGAGCAAGCTTTCTGTGGCAGGATGATACAATTTACTTGGTTAGCCAGAATGTTTTTCCAGTTTTTTGGGGGAGGGATTGGGGGTGGGGGTTTCTCTGTGTTTGCTTCTCTTTTGTTCTCTCTTAGCATTTGGCCATTTGAATATCCCAGCTAGTTTAGCTCTGCTACAGAGCTGGGGTGGGTTACATCCATGTTGGAGCAAAGCTTTAAAAGGCAGCATGATATTTTTTGAAATTAGAAGTGAAAGTGTTGAACAATGAGAGCACACGGACACAGAGAGGGGAACATCACACACTGGGGCCTGAGGGGTCAGGGGCTAGGGGAGGGATAGCAGGGGGTGGGGGGATTGGGGAGGGATAGCATTAGGAGAAATACCTGATGTAGATGACAGGGTGATGGATGCAGCAAACCACCACCATGGCACGTATATACCTGTGTAACAAACCTGCAGATCTGCACATGTACCCCCAGAACTTAAAGTATAATAAATTTTAAAAAAGAAATTAGAGATGAAATTCTTTAATTCTTCCTTTCATCCATCCATCTATCCCATTTCATTTATCCCATCCATCTATCCCTGTTCGTTTACCCATTTGATAACCTATTCATTCATTCATTCAATTATTGCATTCATCCATTCATTTGTTCATTCTTTTATCTACCCATACATTTTAGCCACCCGCTGTGGCCCAGGCACTGTTCTAGGCATTGGAAATACAGTGCCTAGTGAACAAGACAGAGACTTGCTCTCAAGGGGCATACTTCCTAGCGGTAAAAGATAAATGACAAACAAACGCAATATGTAGTATACCAGGTGGTGACAAGTGCTTTGGAAACTATAAACTACAGAGGGAAAATAGGGAGTGCGAGTGGTGAGCAATTAGAGAAGGAATTTGGGGCTCGGTGTGGTGGCTCACGTCTGTAATCCCAGCACTTTGGGAGACCATGGTGAGCGGCTAATGAAGTCAAGAGATCGAGACCGTCTTGGCCAACATGGTGAAACCCCATCTCTGCTAAAAATATAAAAATTAGCCAGGTATGGTGGCACACACCTGTAGTCCCAGCTACTCAGGAGGCTGAGGCAGGAGAATCATTTAAACCCTGGAGATGGAGGTTGCAGCGAACCAAGATGGAGCCACTGCACTCCAGCCTGGTGACAGAGCAAGATTCCGTCTCGAAAAACAAAAAAATTGGGAGGAAAAAACCATGGCCACAGATTCTAGCAGTTCTTCCCTATCAAGAGACTTTTAAGAACATGTGGTATTAACTTAGTAACCTCCTAAGGCTTATTACATTATGGAAATGGAGGCAGCTCAACAGCAGGTGATTGCCCATGCACTGAGTCGTTTAGCTTGTGCACGCATACTTGAAGAGGACATCTGAAATTTTTGTCTGTCTAGGAACAATCCTAATTCCTGTAACTGCACCCTGGTTTTTCTTTTGGGGAGCCAATCCGCTCCTTTTCTCATGGCCCTTGGTTTAGAGGGGGCTGATCTCCCTCCCAAACTTTAGTGAACCTGTGACCCAGGATTGGCCTATCAGTAGGTTTATTTATCCTGATCACGTGGATGGTTTCAGGCATTACCTGACCACGTACATCTAATGAGAATTCCCCTGGATTTTGGTTGGAACCAGTGAAGAGAAGGATCTCTCTTTTTTGATGGTTATAAAGATGTTATAATGAAATGAGATGTAATTTAAACATCTGCAATTGCCAGTGGCCAACTTTGCACCTAGGGAAGAGGCTACCTGAGAATGAAGCCACCACAAAGGTGACCTGGGAGATGGAAAGAGATTAAATCCTGGATCTATCTGAGACTGGTCTACCTATCCCTAGACCATCAGCTTTGTGAGCTGATCATTTTTTTCCATAAACTTAAGTCATTTTTGTTTTTAACTTTTAAGTTCGGGGGTATAAGTGCAGGTTTATTAACATAGGTAAACTTGTGTCATGGGGATTGTGGTACAGATGATTTCATTAACCGGCTATTAAGCCTAGTACCCATTTGTTATTTTTCCTGATCCTCTCCCTCCTCCCACTCTCCACCTTCCAAAAACCCCAGTGCATGTCATTCCCTTCTATGTGTCCATATGTTCTCATCATTTAGTTCCCACTTGTAAGTGAAAATATGCAGTATTTGGTTTTCCATTCTTGTGTTAGTTTGCTAAGGGTAATAGCCTCCAGCTTGACCCATCTCCCTGCAAAGGACGTGATCTTGTTCTTTTTTATGGCTGCATAGTTTTCCATAGTGTATATGTACCATATTTTCTTTATCCAGTTTATCATTGATGGGTATTTAGGTTGATTTCATGTCTTTGCTATTGTGAATAGTGCTGCAATGAACATATGTATGCATATGTCTTTTTAACAGAATGTTTTGTATTCCTTTGGGTATATACCTAGCAATGGGATTGCTGGGCCAAATGGTATTTCTGTCTTGTCTCCTACAGTGGCTGAACTAACTTATACTCTCACCAACAGTGTGTAAGTGTCCTTTCTCTCCACCACCTCACCAGCATCTTATTTTTTGACTCTTTATTACTAGTCATTCTGACCTGTATTAGATGGTGTCTCATTGCGGTTTTGATTTGGATTTCTCTAATGATCAGGGATGTTGGGCTCTTATTCAAATGATTGTTGGCTGCATGTATGTCTTCTTTTGAAAAGTGTCCCAAGAATTCTGATGAACATGGTGTTCCATGAACACTTATTGAATGGATAACATCAGAACATTGCTGGAAGGAATTTTAAGAAACTGGAACTCTGTTCACTTTGTTCCTATTTCTCACATTAAGAAGTTCAATGTGACCCCTAATATGATATCAACTAGCGCTTCACAGGTACCTTTAATAAGAAGTTTCATTTATGTTCAGAATCATGATGCATAGGAATTAGACATGCCTTCTAAGTATGTTTAGGTATGATTTCAGTATATTTCAAAAGTAGTACATGATCAATACAGAATACAGAAAAGCACAAAGAAGAAAATAAAAATTATGTATCCAACCACCCCCTAAATAACTTGGCACACCAAGTTTTTTCTTTGCATCCATGTTTTTAAAATAAAATTTAGAACATACTCAATAAATCTGTATTTAAATTGGTATTTATATTCACTGAAAATATACTTTTACTATTTTCCATGCCAGCAATTGCTCTCCCATAACAACATATTTGACCACAGTCCAGAAGGAATTTAAAGTTCTAGGAAATGCAGAGAGCAACATAATAGACATCTATATTCCCACGCTGGACAGTTAAAAGCTGTTAATATTTTATTATATTCACTTTCAGTCATTTTTCAAAGGAAAAATGTTACATAGGTAGCTAAAGTCTCCTACCAGCGAGTCTTTATTTATTTTTCTCCATGTAAAGGCACTCTGAAGAATATAATTATTGCACCCTTACACAATACAAAGGCGTGCAACCTTTGTGTACATCCACCACTCCTTCAGGATAAAGTCTTGAGAATGGCTGGAACTGCTGGATCAGTGGGTGGATTTGTACTCCTGCCTGCCATAAATGATAGCTCCCCTGCCCGTATTCTAGCCAACACTGGATCATTCTAATTTACTTTTTTTAAAAAACAATTTCATTTGAGGAAGATGATATTTTATTATTACTTTATTTTGTATTTCTTTGATTTCTAGTAATGTGACATATGCACTTAATCTGTACCAGCCGGCTTATAATTTTTCTATTATTAATTGCATTTTCACATCCTATGTGCTTTTTTTTAATTATTATTTTTATAAAGACGGAGTTTCACCATGTTGGTACCTCAGGTGATCCGCCCCCCTTGGCCTCCAAAGTGCTTGGATTACAGGCGTGAGCCACTATGCCTGGCCTTTTTTTTTTTTTTTTTTGAGACAGAGTCTTGTTCTGTTACCCAGGCTGGAGTGCAATGGCATGGTTTTGGCTCACTGCAACCTCTGCCTCCCGGGTTCAAGCGATTCTCCTGCCTCAGCCTCTTGAGTGGCCGGGATTACAGGCGCTCACCACCATGACCAGCTGAATCATTGGGCCTGGTGTGGGGGCTGGGCATCTTTCAAAAATAAATAACACATGCCTATATACATAATATATGCATTATATATAAAGGACTCCCTAGTTGATGGGGAGGCCCCTAGCTTAAGAAGCACAGCTCCCATATGAGCACGCATGGACACCTAGAGGGGAACAACACACTCTGGGGCCTATTTAAGGGTGATGGGTAGGAAGAGGAAGACGATCGGGAAAAAAAACTAATGAGTATTAGGCTTAATGCCTGGGTGATGAAATACTCTGTACCACAAACCCATGACACAAGTTTATCCTGCACATGTACCCTCGACTTAAAATAAAAGTTAAATAAATAAGAAGGCAAAAAAACAAACAAACAAACAAAAAAACCAAAACAAAACCACACACAAAAAACAAACCCACAGCTTTGGCTTCAGAAGATTATTATAATTTCAGAGTCCTGTGTCAGAATTCCCCTCTTCTCCCACTTCTACCCTGTTTCCAAGTGCAAGACGCTCTCTCGCCCTCTCGGGGCCAGCTGGGGTGCTCTCATGCAATTGGTCTTGAGGATTTAGCTCACACTTTGGGGTTTTTTGAAAGCTTCCTCAGTGATTCAAATGTGCAGTCAGGGCTGGTAATCACTGGTTTAGAAACTCCTTCTCAGTCCTGACGACTAAATCTTCACTCTACTGCACAGAAAGAACTCTACCTGTGAATCAGTAGGGATCTCAGAACTGTCTGTGGTTCTTAAAAAACAGACTGAGCTGAATGTATACATTAAATATTGACCATCAGCATTAAAAATATATACAGCTGGGTGTGGTGGCTGACACTTGTAATCCTGGCACTTTGGGA
This sequence comes from Saimiri boliviensis, assembly GCF_048565385.1. Lineage (NCBI taxonomy): Eukaryota > Metazoa > Chordata > Mammalia > Primates > Cebidae > Saimiri > Saimiri boliviensis. Next base: position 17,443,437 of record NC_133460.1, on the reverse strand, counting down.
AGCTGAGGTGGGAGGATAGCTTTAGGCCAGGAGTTTCAGACCAGACTGGGCAACATAGCGAGACCCCATCCCTACAAAAAGTTAAAAAATTTGTTGGGCATGGTGGCATGGTTCCAGCTACTCAGGAGGCTGAGGTGGGAGGATGGCTTGAGCCCAGGAGGTTGAGGCTGCAGTGAGCTATTAATTGAGCCACTGCACTCCAGTCTGGGCCACAGAGTGAGACCTGTGAGACCTTGACTCTGAAAAAAAAAAAAAAAAAAAAAAAGAAAGAAAGAAAAATAAGTCAAATTTCGTAGTCAATTCTGATGCAGAGCAAGACTAAACAGCCATTCTCCAGGCAACTATTCTTTTTTAATGACCAATCCTACTTTTCAGGTGAGAGCTCACCTGTTTAAATACATGCAGATAGAATTGATCTTTACTGATATAAGTGTATCGTCGTGTTTTAATAGAAGTGGTTCTCAGACTTAAGCATCAGAGCCACCTGGAGAACTTGCTGGGCCTCAGCTCCAGAGTTTCTGAGTTAGTTGATATGCGCCTGAGAGTTTGCATTTAGCAGGTTCCTTGATGTGCCCCAAGGACCATACTTTGAGAAACACTGAGCTATGGCATTCATAACAATTTTAGACATAAATTTTTATGGCATTCATAAAAATTAAAAATTCCTGTCTTGGAGGGATTATTCCCTAGCATAGACCTTCAGCATGCTCTCTCTCCAAGTTGTGATCTGAAGACCCCTGAGAAGTGACAGCAAGGGGTATTCAAAACTCTCTGTGCACCTATCACTGCTGTGAGTCACTACTAAAGCATCTTATTAAACCCCTAGGGCTGTGTCTTCAGTCTGACTTTATTGAGCTAACTTCTTACACATCCCCCTGCAGTTCCAATGTTGTCCTCATTATTGTGAGTGTGTAACCCCCGATGCATGACCTCTGTGCTTGTGGTGTTGCATTACACTGTATATAGGGTGAGTGACAAGGTGTTCCCTAAAGGGTAAGACCTTGCCATGATTATCTGGGGAGGGTCACATGTCTTAGAATGGGGTGGGGACACTTAGATGGCCAGAAGAACTGCCTCCATACCCAACTCATTTAAAAGCATCAACTTCCAACCCATTATCTCCAGAGGAGCCAATTAAAAGTTCTACAACACAACTCCAATCATGCCACTCCCTTGCATAAGCCCTTCAATAGTTTCCCCAATGGCTCTTAGAATAAAATCTAAAATTCTGGACATGGTGGTATACACTGGGTTTCCCAGAAAACAGATGGATTTGGGCATGAAGCAAGCTCATTCTTAATGCCTTGGGATCAACACTCGTGGATGCAGGAGGTAGAAACCCAAATGGGCAGAAAGAGTCAAGCCATGATATGGACCCAGTGACAGCCTCAGCTGGTCCCATGGGGAGCTCTGGAGTTGGATTGGTCCATCACTGTTGTCTTGAGTTGAGTCAAGATGGTTATACCTTTACAGCCCCACGTGATATGAGTTGCCCCATAAAGGGTGTGACAATGGATGAGGCAGCCGTCTGCAGTCACGACAATCCCTGAAAGTCCTGACCACAGACAGCTGGCCACCATAACGTGCCTAGCATCTGGAGCAGCAAGTTCTTCCTTGGAACGGGGTCTGAGTCGTAGCACAGTTCACCACAGACGGCCACAACGTTCTTTGCAATCTGGAAGTTGCCTACCTCTCTAGTTTCATGTGTTGCTATTTTCCCCCTTATTTTCTCCTCTTCAGGCACGTTGTTTTTCCTTCTATCTCTCAAATTCACCATGTGCCTTTCTGCTCCAGGACCTTTGCATGTGCTCCCTTCCTGCTTGGAATGGCCTCTGCATTTCTGCCCTCCTCACTTCTCATGCAGATATGCAAAATCCCTTTGCAGCTGTCTGCTCCAGGGTTGCTTTCTCTGAGGAACTTACCCGACCCTCCACCTGGGTAGGATGCCTGGTATATACTTGGGAAGCTTAGGAACCTACCGGACTTGAGCTGGGAATTGAGGGACTCATGCAAAGCTGCCTCTTTCCTTGGAGTTCCATGTGGAGAGAGATGGGCCTGAAAGCCATGGAGAGCTGGCAAGGCGGGGTAGAGTTAGATTCTTTTTATATTTTTTATGATACTTTAAGTTTTGAGGCACATGTGCAGTATGTGCAGGTTTGTTACATAGTTACACATGTGCCATGGTGGTTTGCTGCATCCATGACACCGTCATCTACATGAGGTATTTCTCCTAATGCTGTCCCTCCCCTAGCCCCCCATCCCCTGACAGGACCCGGTGTGTGATATTTGCCTCCCTGTGTCCATGTGTTCTCATTGCTCAACTCCTACTTATGAATGAGAATATGCGGTGTTTGGTTTTCTGTTCTTGTGTTAGTTTGCTGAAAATGATGGTTTCCAGCTTCATCCATGTCCCTGCAAAGGACATGAACTCATCCTTTTTATGGCTGCATAGTATTCCATGGTATATATATGCCACATTTTCTTCTTCTTTTTTTTTTTAAATGGATGATTCAGGTCTTATTGTTCACATCTCTTTCATGAGTCTCATTTCCTCTCAAAGACATAAGTGCTGATAATAATTTAAACAAAATATTTCTAAAGCACCAAATCTCTCTGGGAGCAAGAATCAAGAGTCCCTACTTTTTTTTTTTTTTTTTTTTGAGGAAGAAAAAAAGAACAAAGAGAGAAAGAAAGAGAAAGTGGAAGAGGGAGAGAGAATGGGGGGATTGCTTTATTGCCCCGGCTAGAATGCAGTCTAAATATGGGTATGCCTATAATTGTCCTTAATAATGGAGACATAAAAGAAAATTAGGGAAGAGAATAACAAACAAGGAGCCAACCAACATTTCGTTTAAACTTCTAAGTTGATATGATGTGGTACTGATAAGAGTGTATATTTTGTGTAAAGTGGAGAGTTCTATAAATGTTAATTACATTTACTAGTTCCAGATCTGAGTTCAAGTCCTGGATACCGTTGTTCATTTTCTGTCGCATTGATCTGTCTAATATTAATGTTGAAGTCTCCCACTATTATTGTGTGGGAGTCTAAGTCTCTTTATTAGTCTTGTATGTCTGGGTATTCCTGTATTGGGTGCATATATATTTAGGACCTTTAGCTCTTCTTGTTTCATTGATCCTTTTATCATTATATAATGTCCTTCTTTGCTTCTTTTGATCTTTCTTGCTTTAACGACTATTTTATCAGAGGCAAAAATTGTAACTTCTGCTTTTTATTTATTTATTTTAGCTCTCTGGTAGGTAAATCTTTTTCCATCCCTTGTTTTGAGTTTTTGTGTATCCTTGAATGTGAGATGGGTCTGGATGCAGCATACTGATGGGTTTTAGTTTTTTATCCATATGCCACATTTTCTTTATCCAGATGGAGTTTCAGTCTCATTGCCCAGGCTGGAGTGCAGTGGCATGACCTCCGCTCACCACAAACTCTGCCACCTCGGTTCAAGTGATTCTCCTGCCTCAGCCTCCCAAGTAGCTGTGACTACAGGCATGTGCCAACATTAGCCTGGCTAATTTTGTATTTTTAGTAGAGGCAGGGTTTCTCCATGTTGATCATCCTAGTCTCAAACTCCTAGCCTCAGGTGATCTGCCCGCCTCAGCTTTCCAAAGTGTTGGAATTACAGGCGTGAGCCACCACGCCAAGCCTAGATTCTTTGTATGTAGTATGCTGATTTCCCTTAAAATTAGCAAAACTTTTTGAAAATTCTGCCATTTTCAATATGCTTTTTTGGGGGCTTGTGCTGACCAGCAGAGGCAGCAACAGCCAGAATCAGAGTGAGGGTCCTCAAATGGAAACTGACATTTAGGAGGAAAAATTCAAGGGCTCTTGATCAGGCATCTTTCTAAACCAGGGGATCCCCCTTCTTGTATTAAATTGTGGAAATTCACAGTTTTGTGTTGTTAAATAATAGCAATATAATAACAGCAGCCACGCTGCCCTGTACTGAGCATTTACTGAGTAACGCCATACTATGTATTTGCTTGCCTTACCTCACTAATCCTCATATCAGCTCTCGGAGGAGGAAACTATCATCTGTCTCTGTTGAAAAGATGAACAGAGGTTAAGCGATTTGCCCAGGATCACACTTGTAATTAGTGGCAGAGTTGGGCTTAGAAGCGGCGTTGCTGTAGGAACAGAATCGCCAGGCCAAGGCAGCATGCATCTGGCTTCTTTGACATAGGTGCCTCTCTGAACCTTCTCGAGGGGTTGGCGCCTGTGGGCCACGTCCCTGGTGCTTAGCAAAGTCTGCAGAGACCCAGTCTGTGCTGCTGGTTCCACGTACCCATCCCCCATTGGGGCTTCTCCCTCCTGCCAGCGTCAGCCCTGGCTGCTTAAGCCCCAGCATGCCTCGGGCTGTAGCCAGCCTGAGTTATGATATAACTTGCCTGAAAATTCCTCTGTCAAGGGAAAGGGGCCAATCCAATGTGAGTTATTCTTATTGTAAGCTCCCCAAAGCCAGGGACCTTGTATGATTTATCTTGGTATAACCCACAGCACTGGGAACAGGGCCTGGCGCACAGCACACAATAAATGTTTATGGAATTGACTGAAGTTTTCAGAGAGATGAGGGACACACACACACACGCGCACACACACACACACACACACACGCTGGCACACACAAAGTACATGTACAAGTGCACACATACACTATACCTACAAATCCTTCACACCCACCCACTCTTTACACACAGAGACATTGCACACACACCTACTGATTCTGTGTGCTCTGTAAATGTGAGTTTGTGTTTGTGATTTTTCTCTTCCTGTGACATGTCATGTGTATAGCTCCATCACTCATTTTAATTACATTATTGTGGGCTCTGTTCAGCCTTTGGCTATTTTTGAGGCCAGATTAGAAAATTTAAAAACATCCATCTTTCTTCGTAGAGAAACTTATAACAGCAATTGCCCTAGGGTGGGGAATTGGGATACAAAAATAGGGATGGGGGGATTTACTTTTCCTGGTCTTCTTTTTTGTTGTTTTAAAAAAAATTTTTTTAAACGTGTGCATGTGTTATCTTTTCAAAAAATAAAAATAGAAACATTTAGGAAGAAAAGAAGAAAGCTTTCTTGCTTCCCAAACAACCCCTGACTTACATAAAAGCTTTAATAACTGGGTTAGTTAGAGATTAAAGTTGAGGTCAGTTCTGGACAGGTCCACAGGCTGCTGGAAGCACGTCACCACCACCCATGCTGCTGACAGCCCTCTAGGGCTTGGGCTCCAGGCATTGTCCAGGATGAGCCTAGAGGGATATTTCTTCTCCTAGGAGCCCCCCTGCGGTGACACCCAAACACTCATTTAGTTATTCTGTTTGCTAGGTTAGTGACAAATCTGCAAGGATTAGGTGGAGTAAGCTCTGAAATCTACTCAGTAAGACGAAAATCTGTCCCTTCATTCTCAGGCTCAAGTGGAAGTAATTAAATCCGAGGAGTCGGGCTCAAGGGCAGGGGGCTTGCTGGAGCCTTTGAGTTCGAAGTTCTGCTGCATCCTTTCCTGTGATTTCAGAATCACTGGCATCTGGTCCCCAGACACAGTGGCAGCTGTTTGGAGCCTCAGAGTCAAACCCAGGGAGGATTGGGGCCTCCAAGGTGGACTGGATATTTAAAACCAGCTAATGAGAGAGCTGGGGCTTTCTTCTGAGTCCAAGATATTCCTGGAGGGATTAATTTTTATCAAATGACTTCTTAATGAGAGTCCGCTTACCTCCAAATTTGGAGACTTTAAAGCCCCTGAAATTTAAAACTAATCAGCAGACCAGTCTGCTTTGAATGTGAGGAGTTCACACAATTAGAAACTCGAAAGAGAAGAGAACATGTTAGTAACAGCCATGAGCTAGCAGAATGGAAAATACTAGCTTGAAATTCAGCAAATGGCCTTGCTCGGTATCCTTGCAAATTCATGATAGGTTGCTAGGTTGGGGTCTGAAATTGAGGTCCTGAGAGCTGGATCTGGCTTGCAGATATGTTTTGTTTAGCCCACAAATAATTTAAAATTTTGGAAAATTTCATGGACAAATGTGGTTTAAGGGGCTTCTTTGCAAAGTAAGAAATTCTGGTAGGAATAGGACTGCATTCCTGTGTGGACAACAATCTCCTTGAGCTGCCCGGCAGCAGTCCCTTTATGATGGGCCATGTGTGGTCCAGTTTGCCACAGTCTTCGCCTTTCCTTTAAGAGGAAAGCTGTATGGATTACATCACCTGCACATCCCTTGTGGATATTTGAGTCTGAGCTTCCCACCCCAGATAAACCATACTCATGCTTAGGAGAACTTATGGGATGGACCATTTTGCAGATCTGGGGATGATTTTGTGAATATTGAGGCCAAGAAAATGCTACTGAACTCAGTTTGGAGAATTCTCCATTCCAACCCACACCTTTGATTTGGCTTCCCCAATGACTCAGCTTCAGTGAACTAATGCTTCTCTCCTTTACCCTGTCACAAACAGACTCTAGGATTGTTTCAAATGATTTCTGCCTTCTGGTGTCTTTGTAGAATCTTCCCCTTGCAGGATAGGCAGGACCTGTGACTTCCTTCTAAGCCATATAATGACAATGGTGACAGGATGACACTCTCATGATTGTATGACAGAAAATCATAGTGCCTGTCTTGCTAGCAGACTGTCTTGTCTTTTTGGCTTTGATAAAGCTAGTGAGTATGTTGCAGAGTCCCATGAGCAAGGATCTGAGAGAAGCTCCTGGCCAACAAACAGCTGGACTGAGAGGGAACAACAATAACAGCCAGCAAGAAACTGAGCCTCTCAGTCCAACAGCCCACAAGGACCTGAATCTTGGCCACAACCATATGAATTGGAAGCAGCTTCTTCCCCAGTCAAGCCATCAAATGAGCTCACAGAGCTGGCTGGCATCTTGATTGCAGCCTTGTGAAACTCTGAAGTAAGGGACCCAGCTAAGCCATGATCAGACCCTGACCCACTGTGAGAAACTGTGAGACAATAAACATGAGTTATTTTAAGCTACTCAGTTGGTGGTATTATAATATTGTTACATAGCAATAGATAACTAATACACATGCCTTTTGGGCTTGGAGTTTCAACAATTACATTCTTTCTCAGTTTGATCCTATCTTGGTCCCTAAAAATTTTACTCATGGTTTAGAACCGCTAATTGCTGCAATTGAGTCTTCCAAATCTGGATCACTTGCCAAAATAGACTTCTTTTTTTTTTTTTTTTTTTTTTTGGTGAGAGAGGGGAGAATATGGCCACACTCAGTTTACACCTCTGTAGTATCATTAACCAACTGTCTCCCACAATAAAATGGCAGTTTCTTGATGGTAGGGGTTCTGTTCTGTTCATCGTGATGTCTGCAGGGCCGAATATTGAGGATGTGCTCAGTGAGTAGTTGTTGAGTGAATGAACATAGTTGAATGGCTGAATTGTCAATTGCAGGCACTTTTGTTCCCCTCCAGTACCATTCTTAATGCCTGGGTCATCTTCTACTATTTGAAGGTACTTTGATTAATATAGGCAACTAATACTCTTTTTGTATTTATCTTGTTGCCACCGGTTTATTTTGCTAATATAACTAATATAATAATAATAATGCTTCAATTCAGCATTTCTACTAGCCAAATATTTGTATCTGTTTATGATTATTGTTGGGCCAAAACATATGCATGATATTATAGTTTTTAATACTTACTGGAAAGATATTTACACTCCTAAAAATATAGTATATGAGAATGCCAACACATTTGCCAGTACTGGCTAGTATTTTTCTGGTTAGCCTTTGCCAATTTAATAGATGGGGATGCTCTCTTGTTGCTTTATTTGCATTTATTTGCTAGTGAATGAGGTAGAATTTTTACTTAACTGTTTGTATTTCTTTTATAAATTTATATTTCATGCCCATTGGCCGTTTTTCTGTTGGGAAGGTTGATCTTTATTTTATTGATTTGTAAGAGTTCTTTATATATTAGTTCTTAAGATAAAATATTACATAGTGTATATTATATAAAACTTTTTCTTTTTAAAAAGTATGTTTTGGAAAACATTAAAAATTTTTATTTGGTGAAATTAATCTTTTATTTTCCAGTTTCTGCCTTTGTTTTCATACTAGTTATTTTGAGAAGTGTCTGTTCATATACTCCGTCCACTTTTCGAAGGTTTTTTTTTCTTGTAAATTTGTTTAAATTCCTTGTAGATTTTGGTAAGGCTGTGGAGAAATAGGAATGCTTTTATACTGTTGATGGGAGTGTAAATTAGTTCAACCATTGTGGAAGACAGTGTGGTAATTCCTCAAGGATCTAGAACCAGAAATATCATTTGACCCAGCAATCCCATTACTGGGTATATACCCAAAGGATTATACCTCATTCTACTATAAAGACACATTCACATGTATGTTTATTGCAGCACTATTTACAATAGCAAAGGTTTGGAACCAACACAAATGTGCATCAATGACATAGACTGGATAAAGAAAATGTGGCATATATACACCATGGAATACTATGCAGCCATAAAAAGAATGAGTTTATGTCATTTGCAGGGACATGGATGAAGCTGAAAGCCATCATTCTTCCCAAACTAACACAGGAACAGAAAACCAAACACTGCATCCTCCCACTTATAAGTGGAAGTTGAACAATGAGAACGCATGGACACAGGGAGGGGAGCAACACACACCAGGGCCTATCAGGGAGTTGGAGGGAAGGGGAGGAAGAGCATTAGGACAAATACCTAATACATGCGGGGCTTAAAACCTAGATGATGGGTTGATAGGTGCAGCAAACCACCATGGCACATGTATACCTATATAACAAACCTGAACGTTCTACACATGTATCCCAGAACTTAACTTAAAATAATAATTAAGAAAAACAATAAAAAGAAAGTTATTCACCGCCTTCAACATTATGAGATCATTCTCTAACCTTTTTTCTAAGGAAGTGGTTGATCTTCCGAGGACTTTTTACTAAGTTTTGCAACTGATACAAGGACTTTCTCTGTATCAGCAATATTTTGGCCAAGCACAATTGAAATCTACACCAATAGAACCAGACTTGGTCTTTCAGCAGGCTCACCCCTGATAGCTTCTTAACAAAACCTGTATTCTCTATCCAAGACTCCAGAGGCACTGCATGCCATTGCCTATCCAACTTCTTACTCCCATATTCTTCCCCTTCCAGTGGTGGAAGTCACTTCATATCTTGAGCTAAGCTCTAGGAATAAAAGTTTCCTTGGAAGACAGACTCGGCAATGGGTGTTGGGAGGCAGAACACGTTATTCTGACAACAGATGGTAGACAGGACAAGTAATCAGTGGTAAGTCCTACAGGGAATGGGAGCATCCTACAGATGATCAGAAATATAACATGGGATCAGGCATTGCTCGAGTATGGACTCAGTGCCAGAAACTGTGTTAGGATATTAATATCCGTTACCTAACTTAACCCTCCTGATAACTCTATGATGGAGACATTTTCAGCCACAGTTTTGAGAACGAGGGAACTAAGACTCAGGATCTTGATTCAGGTTTGTCTGGCTTTGAGGTCTATGCTCTTTCCACCACCCTACAATGCTGCTTCATGTTTCCCTGCATGACTATAGGTGATATTCGGGGATGCAGGCAGTGTCAGGAGCAGAATAGCCAAGCTGTGGGGCTAGGTTTCAGGCAAGGTGCTGCTGAGCACTGATTGGCTATCTGGGTGGACTGCTGTGAAAAAGAAATGTGGAAGCATCATGAACTCAGCCTATGGCAGAAATGGACAGTCAGGTGCCCTGGACTACAAATGCCCATTGAGATACTTATTAGAGTTGTCTAACTCCACATTTTCTTATCTAGGCAGGGGATCACCCTGTGTTAACCTGTAATCCTTGTAGCAGGTTTTCTTTCAACATCCTCCTTTATTATCTGTAGGATCCCTTGGGGGTGACCCATCTATATGCCCAATGTTCTCTTTAGCATTGGGTGTTGGAAGTGTGCTGGTATATACGCCACTTTTCTGGTGCTTATAAGTAGGTATTTCACATCTCAAGATCATAGAGGGATAAGATAACTTCATCAGGTGGTATCACTGAGAGCAAATGTCTCTGAAACCGTATTTCACTAATTTCTTCCACAAATACTTATTGAGCACTTACTATGTGCCAAGCACCATCTTAGATGCCTGGAAGATAACAAGTGAGTAGATTCTTGTGATATATCAAATGGACCAAGCTGAGAAAGAACCTGCCCTCAATGAGCTTGCATTCTAGCACAGCAGAGGAGAAACAATACACACAGCAAATAAACAAATTACATGGTAAACTGGCAGAAGGTGATAGTGGCATTAAATTAAAAAGTGGAGCATGTAATTGCCGAGGTAGACAATGCAGATGCAGAGGAGTCACAGTATTGAATAGGGAGGTCAAAGTGGGCATCACTGAGAATGTGATTTTTGATCAGATACTTAAAGAATGTGTGGGAGTTAAAGAAGCAGATATTTTGAGGAAAAGCATTACAGGCTAGAAAGAACAGCAAGAGCAAAGTCTATGAGACTGGAGTGCACCCAGGGTGCAAGGAGACAGTGTCTGGAGAAAAGGGAGTATAAGTCAGAAGAGATGAGACTGGAAGGGTAATTGGGCCAAGGGGCACGTAGGACCTCACGGGACGTTGTACCGGCTTTGGTTTTTCCTTTGGATGAAATGGAGATCCATTGTAGGGCTTTGGGAAGAGGTGGGACACAGTCTGATAAATCTCTTAGTCGGACTGCTGTGCTGATAATAGGTCATAATTAAACAAGAATGGAGGCAGTGAGGTCAGTAAGAAACCTGTGCAAAAATCCTGAAATGATGGTGGCTCTGATGAGGGTGATAGGAGTTAAAGTGGTGAGAAATATTTGGATTCTAAATATATTTTGAAGGGAGAGCCAATGGGATCCCTGAATGTAATAGACATGGGGTAAAAGAATGAGAGTAGTCAAAGTTGACATGCTCAAGTCAAAGGATGGAGTCGACTTTAACTCAGGCAGGGGAGGCTGTGGAGAGTGCAAGTTTTGAGGGGGAAGATAAACATCTTGGTTTGAGACAATTAAAAGATCGTTCCTTATGCCTCTCATAATATAACTTGATTAGTTCTGGAATGTGGCTCGAGGGGATGGGAGTTGAGATGACTCAAAAGGGAACTGAGGAAATGTGCAATGAAAGAGAGGGCTCTTCCCACATCATCCTTCTCTGAAAGTATCTAATAAGTAAGTGATGAAGATTCCCCTCTAATGGGAAACACTTCTAGTGCCCAACATTACGTCGGAGGATGACACAGCCTGACCCCCATAAAGTGGGACAGGGTTATGTGGACGGTGGGCTGGAGTGAAATGACATGTTACCTTTAGAGCAAAACACTGAATTATCACGATGACCTTATCCCTCTCTCTTCCTCTGTTCTGGTGATCAAGGAAGGCTTCATATTCTAGATGGTCCAGCAACAAAATGTCAGAGCCTCCAGCCATCATTCTGGGTAGCTCTATGGAGCAGAGTTCCCCGAGTGACCTTGCTGGATATGTACTGTGAGGAGGAAATACACCCTGCTGGATTGAAGCCACTGAGATTTCAGGGTTAATGTGTTACCACAGCAAAACCTAGTCTATCTTGACTAAAACACCCTTACAGACAAAAGCAAATTACAGCTTACTCTATTTCCTCTTTCATCTCTTATCCTTTTAAGAAATACAAAAGCTGTTAACACTCTCCCGATGCTCCTGATAATACATCAGTACATCAGAACCCCCACCCATCCTAAGAGACTCAGCTCCGTGTGAAGCTTTCCCCACCCCCACCCCAAACAGAGTGAGAAGATGCCTCCTTTCTGTTCCCGCGGCGCTCTTATCATATATCTGTTAGAGCACTTACCACGTTGTATTGAAATGATTTGTGTAGTCTGTCTCTCCCACTAGACTGTGAGTGTCAGAAGCCCCCTCTATTTCCCGCTTAAGAACAGGGGAAAATATACCAAAGGAGGGATAAATACAGATAAAAGGCAGCTGCCCTGAGTCTCTCCCCAGCCTTTATCTGGCACTGTTTTAGTTGAGGCTCTTTTGATTGCAGGTAACAAAAACCTAATCTTGCTAGTTTAAGTGAAAAGAAAGGAAATTTGTTGGAAGAATATAAGGATATAATCCCTCTTGGAATCCATGAAAAGGTGAACAATCACCTCAAGGAATTGTAGAAACCAGGGTGGTCTTGGGATGTCAGTGAGGGACTTTATCAACCTTTCCTCTAAAGCTCTACCATGGGCTTACACAGCTGCCAACTCCCAGACTCTGGATTCATCAGTGACATTTTTCAGGACCAAGAATCTGATTGGCGCAGTTGGGTCGAGTGTCTATCTCTGGCCCCACCCACAATGGCCAGTAGTGCAGTAGAGACAGAGCCATGGATTTGGGTATAGGGACAATTTTCAGAGGTAAGGGTCAGGCGAATCCTCAAATGGATGCTTGTGTCAGGTGATATCTTGTCCAACCCCTGGAAGAAGCATCTACCTGCCTCACAGATCTCTCTTAACTTGACACTTTCTGATAAATTTCAGCCAAGGCAGACTCTCTCTTGACCTGATACCGTCTGATAAGAATTTCCACCAAATGCTTTCCTGGAGCCTGCCTTACTGTCCCAGATCATCTTGACCATTTGCAGAAATTCCAGGACGTACGACCTCCTTCCGGAGACCAGAATACATCTCAGAAGTGTAGGTCACCTGAGTTGCCTTTACCTGGCTGTCCTATTGCTCTGCTGCTTTTCTCCTTTACGGTTCACAGGCACTGGGCTCCACTCAGGGGCTTTATCACCCTCCTTTGAAGCTGATTGCTCAGCCAAACTGGACTGTTAGCTGGAAACAGACGAGTTTACCCATGTTAAGCACATAGAAAATGCTTATTGAATTAAATGGAAATGGATTACTAAAAGCTAGATTGTGTCTTCTCTTACCAGACTTATTTGGAGTAGAAACCTGGAGTCCTGCAGGGAAGAGAGTGTGTGGCATCAATTCTGGAAACGGATCACCCCAGTCCTGGTGGCTGATTCTCAGATTCTCGTGTATTCATTCACTCACTCATTCAACAAACGTTTCTGGGGATGCCAAGCACTTTCTTAGGACTGGGGATATTAAGATGAAAAATATCTTGTCTTGTCATTGCCTCAAGTCTAGTGCATGGGGGCGATGCAGACATTTACATTCAGGGTGATAGAGCAGGAGACAAAGTCTCGTAAAAGAGTATAAGTGTTGGTGGAAATGTAAATTAGTACAATCTCTAGGGAAAACAGCATGGAGACTTACTTCTCAAATAACTAAAAATAGAACTACCATTGGACCCAGCAGCCCCACTACTGGGTATCTCCCCAAAGCAAAATAAATCATTATGTTAAAAAAATTCCCTAGTATGTTTATCACAGCACTATTCACAACAGCAAAGTCATGGAATCAACCTAAGTGTCCATCAATAGATGGCCGGATAAAGGAAATATGGGGCATAGATACCATGGAACACTATGCAGGCATAAGAAAGAATCAAGTCATGTCTTTTGTAGCTACATGGATGGAGCTGGAGGCCATTATACTAAGTGAAATCATTCAGAAACAGAAAATCAAATACCACATGCTCTCACTTGTAAGTGGAAGCTAAACAATGGGCACACATGGGCATAAAGACGGAAATAATACACACTGAAGACTCCAAAAGTGGGGGAAGTGGAAGGAGAGTAAAGATTGAAAAATAGGCAACTGAAAAATTGCCTATCCATCTTGGCTAGATGTGGTGGCTCATGCCTGTAATCTCAGTGCTTTAGGAGGCCAAGGTGGAAGAATCACTTGAGGCCATGTAACAAACCTGCAGGTGCACCCCCTGAATCTATTTTTAAGAAGAGAACGTGGATGACAGAAAGGTCTCAATATGAATGTTGCCTCTACCACTTCCTATGTGCAAGACCTTTCTGGATCTTAGTTGCCTTATGACAAAGGAAGGCAAAAATGTCAGCTTTGCAGTGTTGCAGTGAGTACTATATATAGTATGTAAAGTATCTGGCATATAATAGATTGCCAATAGATGGTAACTATTAATACCACTATGAAATTCAAGTTTTTTACATAGTTATAATTTTTTTTGGTAATTTCTGGGGTCTATAACAGTGTCTGGCATATAGTAAGACTTCAGTACTTTTTTTTTTTTAAAGAATTTCTCAGGCACTTACCTCCTATCAGGCATCTGTATGTGTGTCTGTAAAATAATTCAATTGAGAGAAGGACTATCCAATCAACATAGAAGCTAAGACCTTCATCCCCAGTGTCAGAAATATTTACGTTTTGAGTGTTACTATGATTTGGGGTCTCTCTTAGGTCAGGTGCCTAGAAGCAGAACCTGAGGAGGGGCTTCTTGTGTAAGTGATCAGACTCTTCTTGGGAGAAATGCGTAAGACAGTGATGGAGGCAGGATAAAGCAGGTGAGAAGCTAGACAAAGATGTCTGGTGGTTTCAGGCACCTCAGTCTGGCCTTGGTCCAATCCCATAGAGAGCTCTAGAGTGTGAATTGCCCAAGAAAGAGGGCTGGCTGTGGTACCCCCCACATCAGTCAGCTACTGGGGGCAGGTGGCCCTGGGGAGGGGGTTTGTAATCTCTCAAGCATCTCTAGAAAGGGTGCTCCCATTGAGAGAATGCCAGTACGAACTCACAGTTATCACCAGAAGTTGGGAGCTATAAAGGGGGACCCAGTGGGTGAGCCAAGGGCATGTACTCTAGGCTTGTAAGTTCTGTCGTCAAATATGCACCCCCTCTTCCGTTTGTGACACTCAAGGGAATCAAGGGATTGGGACCTTTAATACACCCAAAGTCATGTAGCTCTAAGTAAAAAGCAAATCCCAACAACTACCCATATGTCCATAAAACATAACTACCAGTTATTGATCAATTAAATTGCCAGGTGCTCAGTAGTAAAATAAATGCTTTACATGCATTACCTCATTTACTGATGACAACAAACTTACGAGACAGGTAATGTTTTTTTCAGAGGAAAATCTTTATTTTTAAATTAATTCATTAATTTGTATTGACATGCAATAACTATTCGTATTTTGGGGGTGCACGTGCTATTTTGACACCCACATACAATATGTAAAGATCAAATAAGAGTAACTGGGATGTCCATGACCTCGAACATTTATTTTTTCTTTGTGTTGGCATCATGACAATTCTTTTCTAGTTATTTTGAACTATATAATAAGTAACTCTTGGCTGGGTGTAGTGGCTCATGCCTGTAATCCCAGTAGAAGGTGGACGAATCACTTTAGGCCAGAAGTTTAAGACCAGCCTGGGCAACATAGCAAGACTCCATCTCTACAGAAAAAATGTAAAAATTAGCCGGGCATGGTGGCACACACCTGTTGTCCTAGCTACTTGGAAGGCTGAGGTGGGAGGATTGCTTGAATCCAAGAGTTGAAGATTACAGTGATTGCATGATTGCACCACTGAACTCTAGCCTGAGCAACAGAGGGAGACCCCAGCTCTAAAATAGTAAATAAAATAAGTAATTCTTAACTATAATCTCCCTACTGTACTATCAAATACTAGAACTTACTCCATGTCATGTATTTTTGTACCAATTAATCAACTTCTCTTCACCTTTCCCTCCCACTTCCCTCCACAGCCTCTGGTAACCAGCATTCTACTCTCTACCTCCATGTAAGACACTTTTTTTTAGCTCCCACGTATGAGTGAGAATATACAATATGTGAGTTTCTGCGACAGGGTAGGTAATCTTATTATCTCCCAGTTAAAATGAAGAGACAAATGCCAAGAAGGGCAATATAACTAGCTCCAGATCACACTCCTGGAGGCAGGTTGGCTGGGATTTGAAACCAAGGATGTTGGATTTCAAAACCAAAGAATGTTTTAAAAAATGTTTTAAAATTTGTTTATCATATTTTGAGTTCTGGGGTACATGTGCAGAATGTGCAGGTTTGTTACGTAAGTATACACCTGCCATGGTAGTTTGCTGCATCCACCCCGCTGTCATCTACATTAAGTGTTTCTCCTAATACTGTCCCTCCCTTATCCCCCTACTCCCTGCTATCCCTACCCTAGCTCCCACCCCCCAACAGACCCCAGTGTGTGATGTTCCCCTCCCAGTGTCCATGTGTTCTCATTGTTCAACACCCACTTATGAGTGAGAATGTGTGGCGTTTGGGTTTCTGTTCTTGTGTCAGTTTGCTGAGAATGATGAAAACCAAAGAATCTTAACCACAACTCTAGAAAAATACGATGAAATATTCATATTTATTTCTTTCCCTACTAATTTTCCTTTGTGCCCCTCATTTTCTTCCTTCCACTCAAGCAGGGAGAAGTCTTTGAGACCTTTCCTCCTGAGACATTTACAGTAGAGTGGAAATCAGAAAAGAGGGTTTCCTTTTCAGCTTTCTCCCTGAAAGCTTAAGCCTTTGGGAAAAGGGAATCTGGGAAGACAGACAAAGTGTATTGGCTTGATGGACTGGGGAGACTGTATTTCTGGCCCTGAAATTAGAGACTTCTAGACTGAAGGAGGAGGGGGAGAAATAGAAGCATGGGGCAGAAGGCAGGGAGAAGAGAGGGAGAGAGAGATAGGGAAGAGAAAGATGGACAGGCAGACAAAACAGTGGTCACAGAGAGAGACAGAGGCAGAGAGGTACATGAGAGAGTGAGAGGGAGAGACAGAGAGAGACAGAGACAGAAAGAGAAGGAGAGACAAAGAAAGAGAAACAGAGAAACAGAGAGAGACAGAACAGACAGGGATAGATAGCAAGAGAGAGCGCGAGGGGTAGAGAGAGAGGAGGAGAGACAGAAATAGGGAAAGAGACATAGAGAGACCAACAGACAGACAAAAAGAATCAGGGAGAGACAGACAGAGAGAGCAAAAACAGCAAGGGGGAGAGACGGCATCTCTCAAGGGAATTGAGGGATTGAGAACTTAAATAATTCATCTGAAGCTATCTAGCTCTAAGTAAAAAGTGAATCCCAACAACTACTTGTATGCCCATAAAAAATATGGACGTGCACATGTATGAGACAGAGAGGGAGAAGAAGAGACAGAGAAAGAGAAAGATACAGAGAAAAAGAGAGAGATTGACAAAAAGAGACAGACAGACAGAGATAGAAAGACAGAAAGAGACAGAGAGGGCCGGGCACAGTGGCTCACACCTGTAATCCCAGAACTTTGGGAGGACGAGGTGGGTGGATCACCTGAGGTCAGGAGTTCGAGACCAGCCTGGCCAACATGGTGAAACCCGTCTCTACTAAAAATACAAAAATTAGCCAGATAGGGTGCTGCACACCTGTAATCCCAGCTGCTCAGGAGGTTGAGGCAGGAGAATCCCTTGAACCCAGGAAGCAGAAGTTGCAGTGAGCCGTGATAGTGCCATTGTACTCCAGCCTGGTCAACAAGAGTGAAGCTCTGTCCCAAAGAAAGAAAGAAAGAAAGAGGCAGAGAGACAGGTAGAGACAGAGAAAAAGAGACAGTCTAACAAAAAGAAATGGAGACAGACAGAAATATATAGAGACAGAGAGGGAGACAGGAAGGATGGAAAGAGAAAGACACAGAGAGAGGAAAAGGGAGAGACAGACAAAAAGAGACAGAGACAGAGATAGCTAGAGCAAGAGAGAGAGAGAGAGAGAGAGAGAGAGAGAGAGAGAGAGATGAAGGAAAGACAGAGACAGAGAAAGAGAGATAGGCAAAAAGAAACAGAAAGAGACAGACAGACAGCATCTTTTGGATTCCTGAGCAGCAGAGATCTGACCCTCACTTGCAAGGAGCACGCCTGGGAGCGATCACAAAACCTCAGAGAAGAAAGGCCATGCGGTGCTTCCAGGCAGATGGGACCACAGAAAGGCTCACAAAAGATTCCCACTCTCTAAGCTTTACAAAGAAGCACTGAATAAATGATGAAAGAAGCCATGGGGACAGTGACAATGGCTGCCTCCATGTCAGCTTGTGTGGACAGATGACTGAGAACCAAATGCAGCCACTCTTTGGATACAAAAGACATGGATGTGACATGCCCCTGGGAAGAAACTAAGTTTTTTTTTTTCTTTCTTTCTACAAATCAGAGGGACAGGGAGCATGCAGTGAAATAATCACATTGAGCCAGAAAAAAAGAAAATAATATTTACTGTACAACCGACTTTGAAGTTTGAAATGTGTACCTATGACAAATGGAAAAACAATTTCTTGGCTTCAGGGAATGGGGTGATAGTGTCCTGGGTTGTGGTGAGTGGAGAGTGGGTTATGGTGACTGGGTTATAGTGAGTGGGTTATGGTGGCTTCATACTGGAGTCGGCATTACTGCTCACAAAAAGACAAATTTTATCTATTTATTTGGGTTTCTCTACTCACTGTCCCTGCTAAGATGATGGAAAATATTGAAAATTGAGGTCTAGATAAACTAAAGCTAGAACCCTGATAGGGCTATTGTCTCAGTGAAAGGGGGACTAATACATTGTGCTCACCAGTCTGGAGAAGCAAATTGAGGAATTTGTCACTCACCAGGGCTCTGGGTTGGAAAATTACAAAACGACTCATCCATGAGAAACTGAAATGCCAAGTCTGCATCACGTGGTCGTGTGGAAAATCAAGTTTACACTACTGGTAAGTGCAGGAATATCTTTAACACAATCAATTAACATTATAAGCTTGTCCTACACTGGCAAAACACTCAAGGTTCTCTGCAGACCAAATGCAAAAATACTGTGTGAAAACACGATCAGAACACTAGCCTCCCTGGGACTCCCACGGTATAAAAAAAATCTCTGCTAGGATTTAGCAATTATTCAAAAACTACAAACCGTAGGAAGAAATTATCAACCATAAGGAAGAGTCAGCAGACACTCAAATGATACAATTAGCAGTCCCAGGAACTTCAGGTAACAGCATAACGCTGTGAAAGAGACTATACGTCTGCTTAAAAGTATTAAGGCAATAAAAGCAAAAGTAGACATAATCCCAAAAGAGCAGAATGATGTGAAAATAATAACAAGAAGATTTGAAAGAGAATCAAATAGAAAGTCTGCCAATAAAAATAAAACCTCAATAAATGTGTTAGACAACAGATTAAACACAGCTAACATGAGAACTGTTGATGTGTAAGACAGAGCTGAGAATATTACCCAGAATAAAGGTAACAGAGAGCAAGAGGTGGACAGCATGAAAAAAAGATATGGAGAACAGGATGTGAGGAAAAGTTCTAGAAGGAAAAACTACAGAGGAATATGCAATGATCATTTCCAGAATCCAGGAAGCACACTGAGTTCTACACAGGTACATAAAATTAAATACACAGATGGATACATCAAGGTAAAACTGAAAAACAAGAAAGACAAAGAAAACCTTAAAAACCACCAGAGATAAAAGGTAATGAAATTACCTGCAATGGAAAAACAGATTGATAGTCACAACAGACCCTTAGAAGAATGAAACAGTCCCTTCAAAGTCCGGAGAAAATAATCTGTCAATCCAGAATCCCACATTCAGGTTAAATCAGGAATGAAGGTAATAAAAAGACATCTCTAGACAGAAAAGATGGAGAGGATTTAATAATCCCAGAGATGTGTTTTTGTGAAAGGATACTGACCACAGAAGGAAGGAGTGGGGGGCATGGAGTATTATTGAACTGACGAACTGGTGACAATTGTGGGTAATTTTAAGAAAGCATTTCTCTGAAAAAATGGTAACTAGCACTGGGGGAGGGAGTAAAGGCAAGGTGGAAATAAAATAACCAGACAACAAAAATAAATTAGATGGGAAAAGAACAATGAGAGTTAAAACTTTCTAAGGGCCTCGCGTCGCTATAGAGGATAGGAGAAATGATTAACTGCAGAGATGACTTAGGCACGCTAAAAACTTAAAGGAACCACTGAGAGAATAGAAATGGAATGCACAACTTCCAAACAAGCAGAGGGGAAGAACACCTAATTCAATAAAAGTAGGAGATACAGCCTGGGTGTGGTGGCTCACGCCTGTAATCCCAGCATTTGGGAGGTGGAGATGGGTGAATTACCTGAGATCAGGAGTTCGAGACCAGCCTGGCCAACATGGTGAAACCCCATCTCTACTAAAAATGCAAAATTTAGACAGGCTGGTCGTGGGTGCCTGTAATCGCAGCTACTTGGGAGGCTGAGGCAGGAGAATTGCTTAAAGCCGGGATGCAGAGGTTGCAGTGACTCAAGAGGGTGCCACTGCACTCCAGCTTGGGCAACAGAGTAAGACTCTGTCTAAACAAAACAAAACAAAAGTAGGATATACAAACTATGTAAAATTTGTAATATAAAAATAAAAATCACAAAACTAGATGGTCCAAAGAAGCCCAAAGATGCTAGTAATCACAATAAACATAAATGTGTCATTGCCATGATTTTTTTTTTACATGAATAAGTTCTTTAGTGGTGATTTCTGAGATTTCGCTGCACCCATCACCCAAGCAGAGTACACTGTACTCAGTGTGGAGTCTTTTATCTCTCACCCGCCTCCCACCCTCTCCCTCTAATCCATGAAGTCCACTGTATCATTCTTACGCCTTTGTGTCCTCATAGCTTAGCTTCCTCTTATGAGTGAGAACATACGATGTTTGGCTTTCCATTTCTGAGTTACTTCACTTAGAATAATAGTCTCCAGTTCTATCCAGGGTGCTGCAAATGCCATTATTTTGTTCCTTTTTATGGCTGAGTGGTATTCCACGGCAAATATACACCACAGTTTCTTTATCCACTCATTGATGGGCATTTGGGCTGGTTCCATATTCATTGTCATTAATTAATATGTAGATGAGCTTAAGTTGGATAGAAAACCTGAATGTACCTATATGTTATTTATTAGAAATATACCTAAAAATTAATTTTTGAAAGTAATGGGATAAAAGAAGATATCCCAGGCAAATGCCAACCAAATATGTACAATATATACAAGTATCAGTATCAGATAAAATATAATTCAAGATGTTAAAGCACAATTAGGAATTAAAATGATCATTATATAATTATTAAAGGGAAAATTCATCAGCTATGTTCAACTCTCAACACAGCTTCAAAACATAAAAAGCAAAGATGACAGAATTACAAGAAGAATTTGACAAATCTACAATTGTAGCAGGAGATTTTAACAGAAATTTTTCAGAAATTGATGGATCAAGGAAATCAAACTGAGTAAGGATATTGAAGTTCTGAACATCAGAGTTAATAAGCTTGGTCTAATGCACATGTTGAAGGTGTACAGCCTAAAAAGTAAAATACGTTTTTGTTAAACACACGGGGAATAGTTATCAAAATATCCCAGGGCTACAAAGTGAGACTCAACAAATACCAAAGACCCAATATCATGTAGACCACTTCCTCGAAAAAGAAAGGCAGAAAGGAAGTCAAATCCTCTCCCCACTACATTTAGAAATGATAATACTTTTACACAATTGATGTGCCCAAGGAGAAATTTAATGGAAATTAGGAAATATTTAGACATAAACAACCCAAACCACTGTGTATGACAGCACGTGGATCCTGATTCTAAAAATTCACATGGAAGAATAAAAGGTCAGGTTCAGTAGGAGTTTGGGAAATGCAAACTGAAACAGCAATGAGATGCTTTTAAGCCTATCAGTAGAGAAAAAACTTAGAAAGTCTGACAATGACAAGCATTGGCAAGAATGAGTGCGATGACAGAAACCCCTGCTGCTGGTGGGGTAAATAGCAGAGCCATTCTGAAGAGTAGCGGAGCACATGGATGCTTTTCAACTCAGCAAGTAACCTCTAGGCACATATCCCGGACTGTCTACCCCTCATTA
This sequence comes from Saimiri boliviensis, assembly GCF_048565385.1. Classification (NCBI taxonomy): domain Eukaryota; kingdom Metazoa; phylum Chordata; class Mammalia; order Primates; family Cebidae; genus Saimiri; species Saimiri boliviensis. The sequence continues at coordinate 17,421,638 of NC_133460.1, read as the reverse complement.
GTGGTTGTGAAACCCAAGGATCTTAGACGGCTTTAAAAATTAAAAAAGAAAGGAAAGAAAGGAAGAAAGGAAGGAAGGACAGAAGACAGAAAGAAAGAAGAAAGAAAGAATGAAAGAAAAAGAAAGACAAGGAGGAAGGAAGGAAAAGAAGAAAGGAGGGAAGGAAGGGAAAGAAAGGAGTGAGAGAAGGAGGGAGGGAAAGAAGGAAGGAAGGATGGAAGGAAGGGAAAAAGATCAAAGTGTATTACACATAGTAAGATTAAGTATTGCTTTCATAAAAGTTGTGCACAAGTAAGTGTATGTGTGTGTGGCAATGTAAATACATTTTTTCCCCAGGGGCCGTGGTTAAAAAAGAATTTTCTAGATACTGCTCTAAAGAAACTCTCACATTTGACACAAAGAGATGGAGCTGAGGGTGCTCGTTGTAGTGTTTGCAGTATTGAAAGCTGAGACGTTCTAAATGTCTATCCACAGTGTAATGAATAAGTGAAATTGTCTTTATGCACTCAGTGAAATACTATCTTGCAGTTAAAATAAGCTAAATATACGTGTGTCAACATTTGAGAAATCTCAAAATCAGAACATTGAAGATATGGATAGCATATAGCATGTCTCTAAATTTTAAAGATGCATATATATTTGTGGTAAAAACGCTGAGATATTCACAGGAAAGATCCACACCCACTTCAGGGTTGTGCTTACATCTGAGGCAGAAGATCGGGAGGAGACCCGGGCGGAGTGTGTGCGTGGGGTGACTTTTGTTTTACCTGTAACATTCTGGATGTGAACAAATCTGAATCAAATAAGGGAAAACATGAACACCTGTACAATTCCAGTGCTAGGTACATAGATGACTATTACCTCATTTACTTTATGTTTGAAATTGTTCACCAATAAAAACACCAAAATTTAAATGATCACAATAAAAATACCTTCCAAGTATCCCTTACCCAGCAGAGGCTCCCATCCGAAGCCCAATGGCCAGTGTGGACTTGGCCATTTGGAAGGGGATGCTTGCTGGCATTTAAGCTTGAGGACAGGCAGACAGAATGTAAATTTATATCACACACTCCGACGAAATCAATAGAGGTAATTTCCTGATTCAAACCCATAGATGTGCACAGAATCATCCAGATCTACAGAGAACTATACACATGGAGAGGGAGCTCAGGGGGACAATTTAGGGCCTGAATTATTCAGTGTCTGTCTCACGTCCCCGTCACTTTGGGCTTCAGTTGGGGCGTGGTGGTGAAGTGTGAATTCTGCTGCTGGACTGGCCTCAGCTCAGATGTTCTGACAGTAAAGACCTGTGTTGAATGATAATTGCATTTTCTCTACATCAGTGTATGGAAATCTGTTTATAGATTTGGATTACAAATTCTGGAAGTTTTATATGTTTAATGATTATTTTTTCCACCGACCTTAAAGGGCTCTGTACTGTTTCAACCATGACTCTGCTTAAATTCAGGCCACTGCTGAATTAACTCTGATTTTGCCCTGTGGAATTAACTTTTGTGATTAAGTCAAACTTGAAATGCCACTTATCCCACTCCCAAGTTCTTCTTGTGATTTAGGAAACAGGTTGGAAAGGGAAAAGGCAGACATTTGTGAAAGAATGGTGAATGGTTGTTTTTCTTCCTTAGGCTTACAGGAGCCCCGTAATTCTAGACTTCATAACTGCAATCCCTGTTGAGCACAGAGTAGTCCATTGGGTCTCATTTGTGTTTCTCAAAGACTGAAGCAACTGGCCATGAAGTTCAGTTCTAATAGGATTAAAAAATACAGCAGCAGGTAGATGGCTACAATATCAAAAGGTGCTGAGTGGCACACACATTAGAAAAAGAAAACTGAATTAGCAGTGACATTTTTTGGCCTGAGGGCTTTTTTTTTTTTTTTTTTTTTTGACTGTGGAAATAAAGACACACTTTGATCTATTCTACTCAGAACCTGACAAAACATCAAGGCCAGAATATTGCCTCTAATCTTATTAGTCATTTCCAGACTGTATCCCTTCAGCTCCTCTGTTGCTTGCGGATAAGGCTGTGTGTTTCTCTGAATGGACATTTTATGCTTCTGTTACAACCACCGCAGAAGGGAAGTCATGCTGGGTACTCGTAAGGGGTCCGGTGATTGTTGTGGGAAGCAGGTACTGGATTGGCCAGGGCTCTGTTAGACTCATGAGATTTAAGCGTTCTTCCCGAGTGCGGAAATGCCATCACTAGTGGAAGTGAAATGTAAGAGAGAGCAGAGAAATGGCAAGCAAGGAAGTACAAAATTATGAAGACAGGCAGCAAACACTCTCCTGTCTTTGAATAAAATGCTTCATTATTTTATCAGAAAAAAAATTAATGCAATGGTACTTACCATTAGACATAATCTAAAAGTGTTTTTTTTGTTTGTTTGTTTGTTTTTTTTTTTTGAGACGGGGTTTCGCTCTTGTTACCCAGGCTGGAGTGCAATGGCGCGATCTCGGCTCACCGCAACCTCTGCCTCCTGGGTTCAGGCAATTCTCCTGCCTCAGCCTCCTGAGTAGCTGGGATTACAGGCACGCGCCACCATGCCCAGCTAATTTTTTTGTATTTTTAGTAGAGACGGGGTTTCACCATGTTGACCAGGATGGTCCTAAAAGTGTTTTTTACTTTTTGTTTTTTTTTTTTTGAGATGGAGTTTCCCTCTTGTTGTCCAGGCTGAAGTGCAATGGTACAATCTCGGCTCACGGCAACCTCTGCCTCCCGGGTTCAAGCAATTCTCCTGCCTCAGCCTCCTGTGTAGCTGGGATTACAGGCACGCACCACCACACCCAGCTAATTTTGTATTTTTAGGAGAGACTGGGTTTCTCCATGTTGGTCAGGCTGGTCTCAAACTCCTGACCTTAGGTGATCCAACCGCCTTAGCCTCCCAAAGTGCTGAGATTACAGGCGTGGGCCACTGTGCCCTGCCTGTTTTTTTTTTTTTTTTTTACATTTTGAAGATAAAAAATTGTGCTGCAGGCATTCAAGCAAGAAAACAGTACCTTTGAAAACAAACACAAACATGAAAGGAAAACAAAACAAAATATATATTTAAAAAAGAATCTGGCAGGCTCAGACCTTTCTGCTTCAGCAAACACCGTCACAGACTGAAGTGACGCCTCTACAACTCTGAGAAAAGACGATTGTAACTCGCTGTGCATCCAAGTTGGTATTCAGGTATAAAGAAAATAGGAAAGCATTTCAGAGATCCTCTTGTCAGGAGAAACAGGATTGCAAAGATATCCAAGTGAAAAGACGTCAGCATGTAGAACTTTGAAGCATGCAGTAAGAGTTTGGAATTTTTCTATGAATTTTAAGCAAAGGAGTGATGTGATTCAATGGATGTTTTAAAAAATATTAATCTAGCTTGCTGGGTGAAGAACAGACTACAAGGCTAAGAGTAGGAGTGGGCATAGGAATGAGGGGTTTTGCACCCATCAGGTAAGAAATAGTGAAGGCCTGGACTGGTGCAGTGATTGTCAAGAAAAAGAAGTCATTGGATTTGAGATCTGTTTTCTAGGAAGACCACATAATATGAATTGTGGAGAAGTTGCCTTGGGGGTGGGTTGGGGTAGTGAAGGGCTCGGATAAGGCTTCAGGTTTTTATTGTGAGCTCTGGAAAGCTGGTGTTGCAACTTACGGAAGTGAGAAGGATTAATGAAGGCATAAATTTAGGGTTGAAGATCAATGGAGTGGTTTTGAACCCATTTGAGAGACTAAAACTTCCAAAACAGTGAGGCCAAGGAAGTAACTGGATACACAAGCCTGGCATCATGAAAGATGTCATCAGCTGCATACTGCTCTGTGCATCCGCTACTGATCCCTCACATTCTCCCAGACCATTCCGTTGACCCTCTGTTGCTCCTATATTGTGGTCGACAAATGCACCACCCTTCAAATATCACCTCATCAGTGAAGCATGCCCTAATGCAATGTAAAGCAACATCTTTTCCCTCCTTGGCCATCACCACCTGGCTTACTTTTTTTTTTTTTAATTGTACTTTAAGTTCTGAGGTACATGTGTGGATCATGCAGGTTTGTTACATAGGTATACATGTGCCATGGTGGTTTGCTGCGTCCATCCCCTCGTCATCTACATTAGTTATTTCTCCTAATGTTATCCCTCCCCAAACCCCTCGCCCCCTGCTATCCCTCCTCTAGCCCCTCCACACTGACAGGCCCCAGTGTGTGATGTTCCCCTCCCGGTTTCCATGTGTTCTCATTGTTCCACACCGGCTTATGAGTGAGAACATGTGGTGTTTGGTTTTCTGTTCTTGTGTCAGTTTGCTGAGAATGATGGTTTCCAGCTTCATCCATTTCCCTGCAAAGGACATGAACTCATCTTTTTTTATGGCTGCATAGTATTCCATGGTGTTTTTGTGCCACATTTTCTTTATCCAGTCTATCATTGATGGGCATTTGGGTTGGTTCCAAGTCTTTGCTATTGTAAACAGTGCCACAATAAACATACATGTGCATGTGTCTAATAGAATGTTTTATAATCCTTTGGGTATATACACAGTAATGGGATTGCTGGATCAAATGATATTTCTGGCTTACTTTCTATATCTACTTGTTTGTCTCGCCACACTAGAAGGCAAGTCCACGAGATCACTGACTTTGTTTTGTTCACAGGTGTATCCCCATAGTCTAGAACAGTGTCTTGCACGACTGGGTAGATGCCCAATCAATATTGTTGCTGGTGACAAGAAGTTCAATAATCTGGATTTTAGCCTCAATTATAACATGATGTAACCTCCCTGAGATTCTTCTTAGTTGTGAGGTGGGGACCTTAGTATCTGCCCTGCTAGCTCATGAGGCTGCTGTGACCATCAAGTGAATGATTGGACCCCATGGCTTAACTGTTAGACAGAAAGATTTTGACATTTTCATGGGCCATGGCCTCATGCCAAAAATGCAAAGCAGACTGCGTGAAACTCAGCAAAGGGATGTTTGAAAATTTTCTGTATGATTTCCATGAGGGAAAATGGGGTGGGGGATGAAGGCCCTAAAGAAACAAGTGTGTTCTCACAGGGAGTTCTTTGGTGAGTTCTGATCTTAAAATGATCAGTATATAAAAGATGGAAAGAGGGGCCCAAAACTAAAGGTGAATACAAAAGAGTGGTGAGCATGGAGTCTCGGGGAGGCTGTGGTGAAAAAAAAAAAAAGAGCTAAGGCTTGCAAAAATGTTAAGGATGAGAAGAATTGATTTGGGGACACATTGGAAGCAAGAAGATAAATTACAGAATCGTGCCAACACATGACAGATTAAAAGCAGAACTTGGATTTCAGTTTGTTTCCAACAAAGAAAATGGTCTTCGGATTTGAAATAAGAAATCCTTAAAAATGAAATTTAAAGAGCAAGGGAGGTATAAAAAGAGACAGAATTTTGCTTCATTAAATAAGATTGAGCCCCCAAACCTGGCATAACTGTTAACTCAATCCCCTACTCCGTCTCTTGGGCCTTTTTTTTTTCTCCCCCAAGCTTGGCACTCAGGTCGCTTATTGAGTTCCGGGTATATTTCCAGCCAGTCCTCAGCTCTGTCTGATGAAAGTGATGATTAGGGAACCACACCAGGTGAAGACTTGTTAGAAAGAATAACTCTTCCATAGAGGGGCCTCTCCTGATCCTTATGATCGGTGTAGAAGAGGAATGAACAGCTGAGCATATATATGCTGGGTTGTGTATATGTATGTGCACAAGGGGTATTTCTTTACAAGGGAGGTCAAGGCGGGGGTGTCTTCTGATGATAGGAAACTAGGCTTTATTGTCACCGTCTCCTCCACCCGAGGTAGGAGAGTTTGGGGAACACAAGAGCTGTGGTTCCCCTGCTGCTAAGAAGAGCAACAGACATAGTTTTGGACTTTTCCAATCTCCTAAATACTCTAAGAAAAGTTGATAACACCTTCCCTTCTCTTGTAGGAGCCCCACAAAACATACCTGAGATGCAGAAAACCCTGGGGAGGTTGCTGGAGTGATACCCCAAGTAACAATTGCTAATTTTATTCAACAAACTAATGTTTCTGCATCATTGTTCTTGGATAGCAATATTGACCATCTCAGATCATAGTTCTGCCTTAACACAACATAGCAAATTTAGCCTTTATCTGGGTGCTTAAAATACTAATCCTGCATCAAGATCTCTGAATGCCCCTTTCCCGCTGTGTTAGAATGTTTTTCTGTTGCTATAAAGGAATACCTGAGACTCGGTAATTTGTAAAGAAAAGAGGCTCAATTGGCTCGAGGTTCTGCAGGCTGTGCGGGAAGCGCAGTGCTGACATCTGTTTCTGGTGAGGCCTCAGAAAACTTACAATCATGGTGGAAGGTGATGGGGAGCCAAAGTGTCACATGGTGAGAGTGAGAGCAGGAGAAAGACAGGGAAGCTGCGAAACTCTTTTAAACAACCAGCTCTCATGTGATCTGAACGAAAACTCACTCATCACCAAGGGGAAGGCACTAAGCCATTCATGAGGGATCCAACCCCACAACCCCACAACTTCCACGGGGCTCCACCTCCATCATTGGGGATTACATTTCAACATGAGATCTGGAGAGGACACACACCCAAACTATATAACCACCATTCTTTATAAGGCCATAAAAACATCTTTCAAAATTTGATTATTGCTTGAAAGTTGGGAATGACCCATACCCATGTTAATATGCTTTAATACACTTATAAGGCCGGGTGCGGTGGCTCAAGCCTGTAATCCCAGCACTTTGGGAGGCCGAGGCGGGTGGATCACGAGGTCGAGAGATCGAGACCATCCTGGTCAACATGGTGAAACCCCGTCTCTACTAAAAATACAAAAAATTATCTGGGCATGGTGGCGCGTGCCTGTAATCCCAGCTACTCAGGAGGCTGAGGCAGGAGAATTGCCTGAACCCGGGAGGCGGAGGTTGCGGTGAGCCGAGATTGCGCCATTGCACTCCAGCCTGGGTAACAAGAGCGAAACAACTCCGTCACAAAAAAAAAAAAAATACACTTCTAAATGCTTTCTTCTGGAGCCCATTTCCCTTTCCCCTGCTGAGCTGTCCTTAGTGTGGTCTTGACCTCTCTTTTTCATAGTCCAAACTCATAATTTACCCATTATCTCCCTGGTGGAATGACCTTGACTGTTGCACTCTGGATTGGACATTGGGTGTCCATGTGGTCATCTGACTATTGGGACCCAACTCTGCTGCCACAAGGGGTACCTATTTTCCCAGTTCCTAAGAATGGGATTCCATTTTGATTCCCATTCTTTGCTCTTATTCTTACAAATTGTTTGTGCTTTCCATCTCCCATCCCCGTGGGGATCACTGTTCTCACTCCAGCTGGGGGGCTGGATCCTGCCACCTGCAAGGAGGCTTCTCAGACACTGCCTTTCTGTCTGCCTGGGCTTCTGAGCACTGTTCTTCTGGAGTCTTTCCCTTAACCCCCATATGTCATTAATTTCCACAGCAGCCATTGCACCAGGCAACCACTTAGTTACACCATGACCATGGAAAATCATACACACATACATGCGGGAGACCACATCTTGCTATTTTAACCTGGGAGGTCAGCCCCTGCTACTTTCTGTGTCTTTTCCTTACTAGAAAGAGAATCTAGTCTAGATCATGGTCTGTCTGCCCTACCTACTTGACCTTGCTGTGAATTCTCTATTCTTCCTGACTCCCTTTGAACGGTAATAGTTCTAAAACTTATAAATATGAGATTCCCAAACAACTGTCAGTAACCATTTGACTTTTTGAGAGCGAGATGCTGAGTCTCATTCATCTTTCTGGCCTGGGGCAGTGAACAGCTACGTTTACAGGAAGAAAAATCAGGAGACTGGAAAAAGATGCCAATCTCTGTTTCCAAAAAAAAAAAAAAAAAAAAAATGGCAAATTCCAACAAGCAGAAGAGAGTTAAGTGGCGAAACCCTAAATAAATCCTTGCAGTTTTGCATTGTGGTACTTGGAAAAGAATGACAGTCACCAAGTGAGTCATATGAAATTGACCTAATCCCTAATTCTGAGGGGATGAGTCTCAGGGATATAATATAGAGGTTGTATATCTCAATCTTTTAAAAACTATATATCTTTATATATTTTATTTAAATATATATATTTAAAACTATATATCTTTATATAACATATGTATGTGGTAACATACGATCCTCCATTGTAACCATTTTGAGGTGTACATTTCAGTGGCATGAAGTATATTCACATTGTTGTGTGACCATCACCATCATCCATCTCCAGAACTTCTTCAACTTCCCAAATTGAAACTCTACCCAGTAACTCCCCATTCTCTCTTCCCCAGCTGCTGGTAGCCACTGTTCTGTTTTCTGTCTCCATGCATTTCATGACCCTAGGAACCTTTTATAAGAGGAATCATACAATATTTATTCTTTTGCTACTGCCTTATTTCACTTAGCTTAAGGTCCTCAAGATTCATCCATGTGTAACACATGTCAGAGTTTTCCTTCTTTTTAAAGCTGAGTAATAGTCTATCTCAATTTTAAAAAGACAGTTTCTCCCACTGTCCTACAGGAATCCGGACAGAGGGTTGAGATACAGAGACATCACAGAATCCATCCATCTGGAGGAAGCTGTCTCAGGAAGTTCCACAATACACTTGTCCAGGCTCTGTGCTGGACAACATTTCTAACAATGACTTAAGTGAGGACGCAGGAGGGCTGCCAAGCTAATAACTTGTGAATGACACAAAATTGGGCCTAATGTCTTTTCTGTCGAATAATGAATAGATTCAAAATACGTACTGTACTAAAATGGTATACTGAAACCAAGGAGATGAAATTTAACAGCAATACATATAATTTACTAAAATTAGGCTAAGGTGCACATGCGCATATGTGTGCATGCACGGGAGTGTATGTAACACACACACACACACACACACACACACACACACACAACTGCAGAAGCACAGGATGGACTACAATGCCTAAGAGTTGTGGATTTTAATTGACCACAAACTCAGTCTGAGTCAACAGTGGGATGTGGTTGCCAAAAAAAAAACAACTAATGTGATCCAGAGGGGCATTAATAGAAGCACAATGTTCAGAGCAAGGCAGGAAATAGCTCGTCTGCAGGCCCTGATGGTTAGGCCGCCCCTGGAATGTTGTGCTCAACTGGGTACCGCAGTTTATGAGGGCTATAAAAAAAAAACTGGAGGGCATTTGGCAGAGGGTGAATGGTCTAGAAAACGTGCTGCATAAGAAGCAGGAAGCAAATCTGGAAATTTAGCAGATAGAAAAGAGGACTTTGCAGGGACCACACAGAGAATGGCTTTGCAATTTGGAAGGCCTCCTTCTGTGTAGCATTAGGAAATGGAATCGTTACTCATGGATGGAAATTCTGGGGAGGGTAATTTCTACTTAGAAAAAATAAACAACTTCCTTATAGTTGGACCTACCAAACAATAGAATGGGCTTTTTTCAGGAGTGAGTTGCTCATCATTGGAGGCAATTAATCAGTTGCTTTAGAACAGTGGTTCTCTTAACCACGTGTGGTAGCTCCTGCCTATAGTCCCAGCTACTTGGGAGGCTGAGGCAAGAAGATTGCTGGAACCCAGAAGTTCAAGGCTGCAGTGAGCTATGATCATGCCACTGTACTCCAGCCTAGGTGACAGAGAGAGACCCTGTCTCTAAATTTAAAAAAAATCTTTTAAAAAAGAACAGTGGTTCTCAGGGACAATTTTTTCCCCTAGGGGATATTTGCCAATGTCTACAGATATTGTTCATATTCACAAATGGGGAATGGGAGGTGCTGCTGGCTTCTAGTGGGATGTTGCTACAATGTGCAGGACAGTCACCAGAGATTGAATGATCTAGCTCAAGATATTAATAGTTCTGACCTCTCCCTGTAATTCCAGCACTTTGGGAGGCTGAGGCGGTGGATCATCTGAGATCAGGAGTTCAAGACCAGCCTGGCCAACATGGTGAAACCTCATCTCTACTAAAAATACTCTCTCTCTATATATATCCAGGGGTGGTGGCAGGCATCTGTAGTCCCAGCTACACAGGATGGTGAGGTGGGAGAAACGCTTGAACCCGGGGGTGGAGGTTGCAGTGAGCCAAGATCACACCACTGCACTCCAGCCTGGGCAACAGAGCAAGACCCCATCTCAAAAAAAAAAAAAAAAAAAAAAGTAGCGCTAAGCTCAAGAAACTTCCTTTTGCTTTAGAAGGAAACCCTATACTAAAATGTTTTAGAGCAGAGGACCAAAGCTGCTGGATCTGGCCTGTAGATTATTTTTTCTTTTTATGTCACTTGCCAACTTTTAAGAATCCTGAGATTTAACATGGAGATTGGATTTCCAGCCCCCTTTAAAAAAAAATCCCCATATTTAGCAATATCTGGCCCACCTGCCTGCATGGCAGTAACTGCCTGGAGCTGAGTAGCTGATGTCTCTTTAGGATGAATCAAGAGCTGTCTAGTTCATCACAGTCCTCACCTGATTACCTGTCTGACATTGCAGGCATTTGAATTTGTGACCTCGTATGCCTTTCATCCAGTGGATCTCAATTCTACCGCGCACTTGATCACCCGGGGAGCTTAGAAAAATCCCAGTGCTAAGGCTGCACCCTCCACCAATTACCCCATCGGACTCTCTAGGGGTGAGACTCAGGCTTCTGTATTTTTTTAATAGGTCTCCAAGATGGGTCCAAGGTGCAGGCAAGGGTAAGAACCACAGCTGTAGATAATGTAACACTATAACCTGCAGGAAGGAGTTCTAAGACAAGCTGACTCACACCCAGCAGATAAAGAATTTAAACAACTGAATGGGCTGCTTTGGAAGTGACCTCCCAAAGAAATCCTGACTTTGGAATATCTGGTAAGGACAGAGATTGGATGAAAGCAGAGGTTTGTTGCCCTGAATGTGGATGCCTTGGGGAGTATCCCCAAGTACCCAGGTTCAGGTACCATCCTGGAAGATTATAATTTAGTAAAGTCAGGTGGGCTGAGCAGGTATAAGTTGAAAACCCTCCCCAGATGATGCTAACAGCTCTTAAAAGAGACCACTAAGTCAAATGGGTGACCTCTACAAACCCCCAACCTCAGCCTTGGCAATGACTCAGGTCCTTAAGAAAAAAATCTATGTAAACCTTCAAATACACACTGAAATACAAACATAAGTCACATAACCATTATGGGTTGGGGGGAGTATTTTTTACTGAGATTAAACTTGAAGCTGCAAGATTCTCTGACTTGGTCTAACTTTAAGGCCTAAAGGATGCCAGGAAATCACTGTTTTCTAGGTTCTAGCTCTTTTTCTGACATACTTGACGTGTGATGCTTGCTTAAATAACCTCTCAGAAAGCAGCTTATGTACTTGTGTGAGAGTTCTTGGCTTCAAGCAACAGATACGATGCTTGATGGTGCCTGCTTTAAGCTAAAAGGAATTCTATTAAATGGATGACAGTGTAAAAAGATTTTTGAATGTGTTTGCTTTAATAAAGTATGATACATCAATGCAATGGCTGATTTCAAAGCCATTAAAAGCTATTAAACTGATTTAAACTTTTTGGTATGTAAAGATGTTCACAATATTGGACTTTGTGAGAATACTAGGTTGCAGAACAGAATATAAACTATCGTGTGATTTATCTTTATAGCAGCATACATTTATACTGATAGCTATATGCAAGATCTGGAAAAACAACTAAACCTTATACCTTATTTAAAAATTAAAATAGATCATACTGTTAAATATTAAATGTAAATCTATAAAAACGTTAGAAAACAAAGAAAAATCAGCTGGGCATGGTGGCTCATGCCTGTAATCCCAGGACTTTGGGAGGCCAAGGCGGGCAGATCACAAAGTCAGGAGATCAAGACCATCCTGGCTAACAGAGTGAAACCCTGTTTCTACTAAAATTACAAAAAATTAGCTGGGTGCAGTGGCATGTGCCTGTAGTCCCAGCTACTTGGGAGGCTGAGGCAGGAGAATTGCTTGAACCCAGGAAGCAGAGGTTGCAGTGAGCCAAGATTGTGCCACTGAACTCTAGCTGGGGTGACAGAGAGACTCCATCTTAAAAAAAACTTCAAGATCTTGATTTTTAGACTTAACACCTGTAAGAGGAAAGATTGATAAATCTGACCTCATCAAAATTAAAAACTTTTGCTTTGCAAAAGACCCCATGAAAAGAATAAAAACATAAGGTGCAAACTGGGAGAAAATGCCTGTAAACCACAAAGGACTAGTAGCTATAATATATAAATGATTCTCAATACTCAACAGTAACAAAAAATAAGATGAGAAAATTGGCAAAGATATGAAGAAACATTTCACCAAAAAAGATGTGCATTTGAAAAATAAGCATGTGAAAAGATGTTCAGGATCATTAGCCATCAGGGAAACATGTTAAAACCATGATAAGGTATCAGCCACATACATCAGAAGGGCTAAAATAAAATAAAATAAAATAAACGCAACAACATCAAATGCTGTCAAGGATGTGGAGACGGGATCATTCATACATTGTAAAATAGTGTGGCTACTCTGAAAAACAGCTTGGCTGTTTCTTATAAATGATTGGGTTGGTGCAAAAGAACTTTGCATTTCGGACGGCCTGCTTCTGTGTAGCATTAGGAAATGGAACTGTTACTCATGAATGGAAGTTCTGGGCAGGGTAATTTCTACTTGGAAATCAGGTTGCTTTTGCACCAACCTAATACACATGCAATTACTATTTCATCCAGCAGTTGAGCTCTTGGACATTCATTTATCCATGGAAATGAAAACTTATGTCCACACCCAAAAACTTATACACAAATGTACATAGCAGTTTTATTTTTAATAGCCAAAAACTGGGAACAACCTAAATGTCTTTCAATGGGTGGATGATAAGAAACTGTGATACACCCATACCATGGAATACTACTCAGCAATAAACAAGAATGAACTATTGATACATGTCACCTTTTAAATCATGTAATATTATTTCATTTATGTAACACTGGTGAAAAGATGAAATTTTAGAAATGGAGAACAGATTAGCAGTTAGGGATGGGGAGTAGGGCAGGAGAGAGGTGGGTGAGGTTATTAAACGATACATGAAGGATCCTTGTGATGATGGAACTGTTCTGTCTCTTGACTGTGGTGGTGGATGAATGAACACAATAATACTGTATTCAATTAAACACACACACACAAATGAGCACAAGTAAAACAGGGGAAATCTGAGTAATATCAGTGGATTAATGTCAATAGCTAAATTAAAAAATTAGCTGGATGCATTTGCCTGCATCTGTAGTGCCAGCTATTCAGGAATCTGAAGCAGGAGGATTGCTAGATTCCAGGAGTTTGAGGCTGCAGGGAGCTATGATAGTGCTACTGCACTCTCGACTGGGCAACAGAGCAAGACCCTGTCTCTTAAAAAAAAACAAAACAAGAAGGTCAATATCCTGGTTGTGATACAATAGTTTTCCAAGATTGGGAGAAACTGGGTAAAGCATACATGGGCTCTCCTTGTATTATGTTGTACAATTGCATGTGAATCTACAAATAACTCAAAATAACACATTGAATTTATAAAAAGAAAAATGGGCCAGGTACAGTGATTGAGGCCTGTAATCCCAGCACTTTGGGAGGTCAAGGCAGGTGGATCACTTGAGATCAGGAGTTTGAGACCAGCTTGGCCGACATGGCAAAACTTGTTTCCATTAAAAATACAAAATAGCCATGTGTGGTGGTGAACCAGGATCATGTCACTGCACTCCAGCCCAGGTGACAGAGTGAGACTTTGTCTCCAAATAATAATAATAATAATAAAAAGAAAAATGCATTGACATGTAAAGATGTCCACAATACAGGGTTTTGTGAGAAAATTAGGTTGCAAAACAGAATATATTCTGTGACTTATTTTTGTAATTTTGTATATCTATATTAATGGTTACATATAAAATCTGAAAGATTATATGCTGAATTGATAACAGTCAATTCTGCAGGGTGGCAAGATTATGAGTAACTTTAATTATAACTTTCTTTTATTTCTGTTTGTGTTCTATTGCTCTTTCCACTGGACACATGGACTCAAGGGGTAGAAATAAGTAAACATTTTAAAAGAGATAATAAAAGGCTGTTGGGTAGTTCATAGAATTGCTGAGATGTCTGGAAAAAGAGAAAAGTGGGGAAGAGAAAAAAAAAAGAAAGAAAAGAGACTGAGCAGCAGAATCTCTGGCCAGATCCCCTCAAAAGTGGCCTATTTAGGGTACTGCTGCTGCTACCCCAGCAGTAGATGCAGCTCACCATCAGCACCACGAGCAATGGACTCTGGAAGACCCCATTCTTCCTGCTACCATTTGTCTTCAGAATATTAATCTTGCTGCAGCTGCCACTGACACACACACACACACACACACACACACACACACACACACACACACACACAGTGTGGGGTGGAGACTCTGTATAGCCCTTGCTTTCTTGTGTCTTTTGCTCCTGATCAAAGACCAGAGCAGATTCCCAGACAATTCCTAACATTTTCAGGGTTTAGAGCAAGAACACAATTGAAGGCCAACTGACTGTATGCTTAAACATTTAAAAATTATAAACCAAACCTGGAAAAGTATTACATAAAATATATTCTATAATATGCCTTCAGAACATTCTGAAAGGCCCAGTTCAAATGAAGGTGATGGCACAGGGAGAGCCAGCCTGGTCTGTGTCTCAACCCCCTTCTCTCTTCACCACTTACTCATTCTCCACTTTAAGTTGCCTTATACACAAGCATGTAAGCATTCAAGCACCAACCACACACTTCCCGCATCCTATCCCTGCAAATGGTCACTTCATGGCCACCCTTTAAGCCTCAGGATGTGTATGCAATCCGCCCTCTAAATAATGGACTTGGGGAGGAGACTGTACAGGCGAGATGTGGAGTGGGTCATAGGTGAACACATCTTGGCCCTGTGTACTCCTTACCACGTGGAAAGGGACACAGCCAGAGTCTGGATTTCCCTAGCTGCAAGGGAGTCCAGAAAGTGAAATATGACATTTTTCAGCTTAAGGTTTTGCCTGCCACCATGACTCAGTGAAGGGATTCCATAAACAGGAAAAGTGCTCAAAGCTGAGCAGCTTAAAGAAGAACAAATGTCCAATTTACCCAATTTGCAATGTTATCCAATTGTTGGCTCAGAGATTCACAGACTGATGATGATGATGACGACAATGACATTGTTCCCAATAAAGGCTAACATTTATTGAACATCCACTTCTATCAGGCACCATGCAAATCTCTTTACATACATTATTTTATTTTATTTTATTCTCATGATGACTCTAAGATTTAATCCCTTTGTTATTGCTGCCCCCAACAGAGATAAGAAAACCGAGATGCTAAGAGGTTAGATCACTTAGTTAAGGTCACTTGGGTAGCAAGTAGCACAGACAGGCTTTGAAAACAAGTCTACCTCTCTCCAGGGGTTTACCTCTACACTGGACATCCTCTAGACAGTAGGCTGGTATAAATGAACTTCCAAATCAACGTATACATTAGCAGCTATCTGCCTTGACTCTAGAAAACCTGACCAATGCTCCCTACAAATGTTTCATTCTGAATTAGAAAATCCACTTAAGATGAGTTCACTGGATGGTGAAGACATCCTAGCTGAGTTCAATTACATTTTAACACTGTTGGCCTTTACCCTCTCCTCTCACCAGCCTTCTTTAGGATCAAGGATTAACAGAGGTTGAAGTTGTAGAGATAGGACTGAGGAATCCCAATAGAAATGGAAAAAAGATGGTGAGTGGCCGGGAGGTGAACGTGTGTTACCCTCGTGGCAGAGAGAAGTTAGGCATTCTCTGGTCTGTTTCTTTTCTTCTCCCCATCTCCACACCACAAGTGTAGGCTTAGGATGGGATGCTTTTAGAGATTATTAATAAAGAACAGATTTTTCAGTTTTGCAGGAAGGTGATAAGAGATGAAAGAGCCTTTCATAGCTGAGGTGTTTTAGAGGAATTTAGTTTGGGAGCATTTGAGCAGAATGGTTGAGAGGAGGGTGAAATAATCCAGGTTCTACTGGGAGTACTGGAGGTACCTTGCTGCTTAGGGATAGATCCTAGGCAAAAGTTCCCCAAAGCTGTCTTCCCATTGG
The DNA here is from genome assembly GCF_048565385.1 of Saimiri boliviensis. Lineage (NCBI taxonomy): Eukaryota > Metazoa > Chordata > Mammalia > Primates > Cebidae > Saimiri > Saimiri boliviensis. The sequence goes on along the minus strand of NC_133460.1, from coordinate 17,405,531 downwards.
AATCACCTGGTGCACTTTTTAGAAATACAGCTTTGAGCTGCAATTCAGACCTACTGAATCGGAATCTCTCAGGGAGATTTATTGGTCAATAGATGGTTAGCCCGGTTTAAAGGAAAAAGGATCCAAAATCATATTCAAGCTTATTTTGGGGTCCAGCTACAATAGGAAAAGAGGCATATAGAGGCTCTCACTAGAAATAAAAGCAAACATTGGGCTATAGCAATGTTTATCCAAGTGTGGAGTGTTTATGAGTATCAAGATAATATTAGGCGTTACATAGCTATCAATTCACAAAGCAAGTTATTCTTTTGCAAACCTCTTTCAGTCCTTCTGATTACATCAAGAACTATCAGTCTGGTGCTAAAATGCCTTTAACACCTCTCTTGCTTATTCCTCTTCTAAACAAAGAGAAAGCAAGTCTCAAATTGAGCTTCTAGCAGACAACAGGATCTAAAGAATGTTATAACATTGTTTCATCTGTATTAAATGTGAGTGGTTGATTTAAATTATACTTTAAATTTTGAGATATATGTACAGGAGTGTTTTTAAAGATTTTTATTTCCTGGTTACTTTTTAATTGACACATAATAATTGTACATATTTATGGGATACCATGTAATGTTTTGATACATGTACACCTTGTGTAATAATCAAATCAGGATGTTTAGCATGTCCATCACCTCATACATTTATCATTTCTTTGTGGTGAGAGCATTCAAGTCTTCTTTTCTGGCTATTTTCAAATATGCAATACAATATTGTTACCCATGCTCATCCCACTGTGGAATAGATCATTAGAACTTATTTTTTCTATCTAACGTAACTTTGTATGCATTGAGCAGTCCCTTCTTATCCCATTGCTCACCTTTCCCTGCCTGGTGACCACTATTCTACTCCCTACTTCAATGCATTTGATTTCTGTAGATTTTACCTGTAAGTGAAATCATGTTGTATTTGTCTTTCTGTGCTTGGATTATTTCACCTAACATAATGTCCTCCAGGCTCATCCATGTTACTGCAAATGACAGGATTTCATTCCTTTTATGGATGAGTAGTATTTCATTATGCATATATACTATATTTTCTTTTTCCATGAATCCATTGACAGACCCTTAATTTGATTCCATGTATTGACTATTGTGAACAGTACAATGCTCCTAGTTATTGGGAGAACTAATATTGTTAGAATATCTATACTACTGTAGTAACCTACAGATTCAGTGCAATCCCTATAAAAAAATCAGTGACGTTCTTCACAAAAATAAAAAAAAATTCTTAAAATTCATATGGAACCACAAAAGACCTCAAATAATCAAAGTAGTCTCAAGCAAAAAGAACAAAGCTGGCAGCCTCACACTACCTGGCTTCAAATTATACTTCAAAGCTATGATAGCCAAAATAGCATGGTACTGACATAAAGATAGACACATTGACCAGGGGAATAGAATAGAGAACCCAGAAATAAATCCACCAACTTATAGCCAACTGACTTTTAAGAAAGCTACCAAGAACACAAAATAGAGAAAAGGCAGTCTTTTAAATAAATGGTTCTGGGAAAACTGTATATTCACATTCAGAAGAAGGAGGCTAGACCACTATCTCTCAACATATACAAAAATCAACTCAAAATGATGTAAGACCTGAAACAATAAAACTACTGGAAGAAAACAGGAGAAATGCTTCATGGTTGGTCTGCAAAGATTTTTTAGATAAGATCTCAAAAGCACAGCAACAAAAGCAAAAATAGACAGATGAGACTACACCAACCAAAACACTTATTCACAGCAAAGGAAATAATCAACAAAGTGAAGAGGCAATTTAGATAATGGAAGAAAATATTTGTAAACTACGGATCTGACAAGGGATTAATATCCAGAATAATAAGAAATCCAAATGATTCAATAGCAAAAGAAAATCTGATTTAAAAATGGACAAAAGATCTGAATAGACATTTCTCAAAAGAATGCATACAAATGGTCAACAGGTATTTGGAAAAAAAATGCTTAACATCACTAATCATCAGGGAAATGCAAATCAAAACCACAATGAGATATCATCTCATACCTGTTAGAATGACCATCATCAAAAAGACAGTTAAAATGCTGTATGGATGTGGAGAAAGGGGAACTCTTATACATCCTGGGTGAGAGTGCAAATTGTTACAGCCATTATAGAAAACAGTATGGAGGTTTCTCAAAAAATTAGAAATAGCTGGGTATGATGACTCATGCCTATAATCCCAGCACTTTGTGAGGAGAGCGTATCACATGAGGCCAGAAGTTTGAGACCAGCCTGGCCAACATGGTGAAATCTTGTCTCTACTAAAAACACAAAAATTATCCAGCCATGGTGGCTTATACCCGTAATCCAAACTGCTCGGGTGGCTGAGGCACAAGAATTGCTTGACCTGAAGAGGTGGAGGTTGCAGTAAGCCAAGGTTGCACCAGGGCCAGCCTGGTGACAGAGAGAGACCCTGTCTCAAAAAAAAAAAAAAAAAAAAAAGAAAGAAAAAAAGAAAAACTACCATATGATCCAGCAATCCCACTATTGAACATATAGCCAAAGGAAATACAGTTAATATGTTTTAAAGGTAATCTTCAATTTGGGGAAATGAGACTGCTGTTTTATTTTGAGTAATGATAAGGTTAACTTTTGAAAAATAAGACATATGTGTATTTCAGAGTCAGATAACATAAAAAAGTTACAGAAATAATCATACTATTTGTACCCTGGCGGGAGAGAAATCATGAAGGTGCAATGTGAATGAAGTTTGGGAAACATTCCTTGGAATATTCCCTAGTCCCCGTTTTCTCTCCCTTGGGAATCCGAGTGTGACGGAAAGAGTACAGAAAATTAAATAGTAGCCACATATTTTCTTCTTTAGGTCTTTCATCTTATTCTCAGAAAGAGGGACTCTAGACATTAACACGTCACTTCCTTTAATATATTAATGCATTATCTGACATGAAGTATAGTCCTTGCAGCTCCCAATGTCATTAGATAGGTTGAGGAGGTTAGGAGTCAGAGATAGAGCAGTAGGGGCATTAGGGAACAGGCAGTTGCTGATGAAAATAAAGAAGCCTTTTCATGGTTTGCAGCTAAGCCTCAAGCCATCACTGTGTGAGCAAGGAAGTGCTAGAAAGTTGTTTGTGTGAAATGAAGTGTAAACTGCAAACGTGTTATTGAGGTGGAGGAGAGGGGAACAGAGACTGAGGGAGTAGAAACGGAAGGCATGGACAGAAGGAGGGACCCGCTCAGGAAGCATTAGCACCCCCTGCAAGTGGGAGACATTGTAGGAGTTTGGCTGTCCTTATTTATACAATTCCAGATAAGGCTGCAGCTCACACTCTGTGTTTGCTGCCGCATCTCCATCAACAGATGGAGGTAATAAAGAGGCTAAAAATGGAAACATGAACTGGTGTGTAGTTTTGTTGTGGCAGTTTGTCACAGAACAGTCCAAGAATCCTTCGCCGGTAAGTGTGCTTGTGAAGGTCACCCATGACCTCTTTGATATTAAATCTAATAGACACTTGGCTGGTTGGGCTGTAGCATGACCAGGGAGGCCAGTCTCTTGGGGCATGAGGTTGGCCGCTGCCCATTTGTGATCAGTTGGACTCAAACAATGGTGTGGCTTCCCTGGGGTTTCTTGAGGGCTGTTAGTTCCAGCTTTGGTCAATAGCCTATATAATTAATCAACTTAAAGGGAGTGCTGGTTAGCAATGGTTTTTGACCCTGGTTGCACATTAGAATCACCCAGGGAGCTTTAAAAATAATACCAATGCCTAGGCCTCACCCAGGACCAATTGAATCGGAATCTTGGGAGGAGGAGGTAGCTTCAGATATCAGCATTTTTTTAAAGCTCCCCAGGTGATTCTAATGTGCAGCCAGGGCTGAGAATCACTAGGCTAGATCATTAAGGGACAAAGTTGAGACACACATGCCTAATACCAGTCTGGCTTCCTGCCTCTTCCCTGTCAACTCTAAATTGGGATAGAGGGTTGACACTGAGGGACCGTAATTTATTTAAGCAATAACAGGTTGATGCAGCATTAAGATTGCTTCCAATTTTATTTGTATAAGGTGACAAACACTAACCTTATGCATAAACCTTATTTTGAGAGGCTGAGGTGGGCAGATCACAAAGTCAAGTGATCGACATCATCCTGGCCAACATGGTGAAACTCTGTCTCTACTGAAAATACAAAAATTAACTGGGCATGGTGGGACATCCCTGTAGTCCCAGCTACTCAGGAGGCTGAGGCAGGAGGATTGCTTAAACCCAGGAGGTGGAGGTTGCAGTGAGCCGAGATTTCACCACTGCCCACTGCCCTATGGCCTGGTGACAGAGAGACACTCCAGCTCAAAAAAAAAAAAAAAAGCCTTTGTATGTATCTATAATCTATTTTCTTGGGGTACACTTCTACCCTGAGTGAAAAGGTATGAATACTTTCTAAAGTGTGTGACACACACTGCTAAATTGTCTTCCAGAACAACTGTTCCAATGTAAACACTCAAGTACGTATGAGTGTGCCCTTTTTATATAGGTTTGATAGCTGGAGCTTATCACTTAAAAAATATTGGCCAACTCATCGTTTTTGATGGCTGTGTAATATTCCATGGTGTATATGTACCACATTTTCCCTGTCCAGTCTATCATCGATGGGTTGGTTCCAGGTCTTTGCTATTGTAAATAGTGCTGCAATGAACATTCGTGTGCATGTGTCCTTATAGATGAGTTCATGTCTTTTGTAGGGACATGGATGAACCTGGAAACCATCATTCTGAGCAAACTGACACAAGAACAGAAAATCAAACACTGCATGTTCTCACTCATAGGCGGGTGTTGAACAATGAGAACACATGGACACGGGAAGGGGAGCACTACACACTGGGGTCCGTTAGGGGGAAATGGGAGAGGGATCGGGGGGTGGGGAGGTGGGGAGAGAGAGCATGGGGAGAAATGACCGATATAGCTGACGGGAAGGAAGGCAGCAAAATCACACTGCCACGTGTGTACCTATGCAACAATCTTGCATGTTCTTCACTTGTACCCCAAAACCTAAAATGCAATTTAAAAAAAAGAAAAAAAATATTGGCCAATTTGAAAGGTAAATTCTACTGAACATTAGTTTATTTTGTACTTCTTTAATGTTCAAGTTTTCCACTGGTAAATTAGTCACTTCTTCTTTTCTGAAACAGCTACTGATATGCTTTGACCATTTTCCCATTGTGGTGCTCCTTTTTTCTTCCCGATTTTTTACAGACTTTACTTATTAAGGGTATTAAACTTTGCCATATGTTGTTGATTTTTTTTTGGTGTTATGTGTTTTAAATTTTATTTTAAGTTGCTGTTTTTTTTTAATATACAGGTGTAAAGTGTTTACATAGCCAAAATTTACCATCTTATCCTTTATGGTATCTTCCACTGCTTTTATGTTTAAAAATTTCTTTACCTCAATATGTTCTTATAATATTTTATGGGTTAATTTCTAATATTAAATGCTTCAGTTCATTTGGAATTTGTTTTGTTTTGGCAAACAAATTGCCTCAACTCCAACAACCAAATGCCTACCCCATCACATATTCAGCAAATATTGAAGGCTTGTTAGTTGACTTTCTTTTTCATCCTTTTGATCAATTTGTGTGTTCTGTCTTAGACTAATACCACGCTGTTTAATTATCATAACTTTATAACTTATTTTAAGATCTGGGAAAGTACAACATTCTTTTTTATTTTCAAAAGCATTTTGTCTATTCTTTATGATTCTTCTTATATATTATTTCTAAAATAATCTTACAACAATATTACAAAATTAAAGCATGTTAAGATCATACTGTTTGTAAATATTGACAAATGGATCTATGGAATCAGAGAGGGAGTCTAGAGATTAAAAACATGGCATTTTATATCAGCGAGAAAAGAGAAGATCATTCAGTAATTGATTTTGGAAAATTACTTATCCAATTGGAAAAAAATTGGTGCACTACTTCAGATTTTAAACAAAAATACACTCCAGGAAAATTGGTAAAAGTCTGTGGAGAGTCAATTTATATGATCGTGAAACATATAAAAGATTCTCACACTTGGTGATAGGGAAATGCAAGTAAAAACAAAAATTTTATATCATTTTTCTTCCATACTATTGGCTAAATTATTTTTAAGATATAATTTCTTGATGTGTAAAATTGATGAGGTATTGGGATGGTATTGTTGGGGTGATGTGGATTAGCATTACCATCTTGGAAGAGAATTTGGGAGAATCTATCAAATTAAAAATATGCATACCCTGTGACCCAGTGATTCTTCTTTAGAGACACACTGCCATGTGTACACTGTAAGGAAAATATAAGCAGGCTTCTACCAGTTTCTAAAATATTGAAATGCTTCTCCTTTGGTTGGTAGATAGCCTCAAACTTAGGTCCTTTAAGTGTTCTTGACCTTCACTCCCTGGACCACTTCAATCCCTTATCCCTTGACCTTTACTCCCTGGACAGCTTCAATCTCTTACCCTTAGCCCCGTGCTTTTCCAGGACCCAGCAACTAAAGAGTTAATGACTGGCACAGAGGGCCAGGGTCTGTCTAATTGGCTGAGGATATTTTGACTGACCTTTGTTGTTAAAAGATGTTTATTGAAGCATTGCTGTTAGAATAAGAGTATAAACAACTTGAGGCAGAAACTGCGAGCTGCCTACTTCCTATTCACTTCTCTTTCAAAACAACAGAATCAATGAACACTACCACCCATCAAAAGAGTACATACCCTAGCTTTCCTTGTGGACAGATGTGGCCATGTGATTAAATTCCAGCCAATGGAAGGTAATCAGACATTCGTGTAGACTTCTGGGAAATCCTCTTAAGAGGGAGGAAGAGTACCCTTCTCTGTGTCCTCCACACAGTCAACAGGATTGGGGATGTGATTGTGGACATGTCAGGTGCCTATTTTCAACCGTAAGGAGGTGGGAGACATCCAAGGTTGCAGAGAGATGGAAGAAGCTTGGGTGCCTGATAACTTCATAGAGCTGCCATACAGACCCAGATTCCTTCCTTTTTCACTTCCGCTAAATGAGATAGATATATTTATATCCGATTCAAACTGCTGTTGTTTTGGAGTTTTCCATTATATGCAACCAAATCTAACCCTAAAGGATAGAAAGTTAAATGCCCATTAACACTGAAATGGATACATAAACCAAAACACAGAATCAATATAAACTGGAAATAACTTGAGGTATCATCTACGTGATGAAAATACCTTGAAGAGCCTAAGTCAAATCTATAGGCATTAGCATGTTCCGTGAAAAAAGCAAGTTGCAGAATACCCTTACCATGTCTGTACCTAGCAAAACCCCCAACCAAGTACGCTGGTTTAAAAATTTCTCTTCTATTTCTCTATACATGAAGGCATAGGAAAAAGATTAAAAGTATGCTACCTAAGCTGTGATAGTGTTAACAACTTTTTGGGAGAGGAAGAGAGCACAAAAGTTGCTGGGGGCGGGTGGTTAAGGGCACCTTATCTTTGGCTATGCTATTCTACATTTTTACAAAAGGACTGAGTCATATGCTGCTTGTATCACACAAGTTAATTGGGTTTCCCTCCTACCCACTGACCTTCTTAAACTGTTTACTTGCTCTCTGCTTGTCACCTGCAGAGTCCACATTTGAAAACGGCCAGAGCTGAAGACTCAAAACTGAAGGAGCTGCCTCTTTGGTACAGGAAGATTAACTCAAGGGCCACCACCTGAGTGTTTTTTGTTGGTGAAATTCAAGGTTGTTTCAGAACCCTTCTGTCACATAGATTGTATTCCTCACAATACCACCACATCTAATGGAATGAAATAAAGGTATTAATCTACAAGGACAAAGAAAGTGAGAGGATGCAATGGAAAATGTAAGATTACCATAAAATGTTGGAAGCATTACCCGGCATAGCAGACGAGTAGTTTGCAGCTGACTGCCTACCGTAGGAAATACTGCCTCAGAAATGCTCAAAAGTCTCAGCACTTGGAGGCATCAGGTACTGTGGGGAGCAGGAAAGAGGCACAAGTTTGAGCAGTTGGACACCCCATCTATCCCTTGCCATGCACGCAACCAGAAAACAGTGCCACTCACTCTGTAGTCACTTATTCTGCAGGAAAATGGATTAAGAGGAGCTTCTGACTGGGAGACCTCAAACATAGTGGTGGGAAGAGTAACAGTGTTAGCATGAATATTCATGGATCCCATACCAGATTCTTCTGATTATTTCTCATTTTAAAAAGGGTTAAGTTTTTAGTCTATTTGTTGCTTAAGAATAGGGTAGGGTCAGGGAGGAGGTGAGTGGTCTGTGCAGTTGGCAGTATTATTTTGGTTTATTGTCCCCCAATATTTCTTACCAGGTTGACAAGTCTTTAGCCTCAGGGATAGATCTTCTATTTAAGTGATATTAGAGGCCACAGAGGGCTTTAAATAGAAGGATTACTCTTTTTGAGTCTAAACTTTAAGAAGATCTGTTAGAGGACTATATCAGTCAGCATCTGCTCAGAAAAACAGAACAGCTCTAGGTAGTTCACAGAAAGGATTTATTAGAAGGAATTGGTCCCAAACGTCCTGGGGTTTTCCATTATATGCAACCAAATCTAATCCTAAAGGATAGAAAGTTAAATGCCCATTAACACTGAGTTAAAGGGGAGGAGCAAAAAGGGGAAAATAAAGTTACCTAAAAATTAATAACTGCAAAAACCATGCCTTGATTGTAGGATTAAAGAGAAAGTGGTGTTAACAGAGCCCATGACTGCTACATCACTGTGATAGCTGGAGCATCTGCTACTGTTACTGCTGCCTTAGGAACCATGGCCACATCCACCTTGCAGGAAGCCAGAAGGTCACACTTCCACTAATGTTGCAGGACTCTGGGGCACCCAAAATTGTCTGAGAGGTAGAGGGTCCATTATATCTGTGGGAGCCAGGACCTATGAATTCTGTGCTGCTGAGACTATAGGAATGCCCACTTCAACCACCACGCCACATGAGAAGGAAATAATAAATTGTGCACATTGCCATCCCTGCTGTTCCTGCTAATGCTATATGAGACATCTCTAGAAGCAAAACTTGGTTTTTTTCCTTCCATTTGTTTTCCAGTATTCTGCCAGGACCTCCTGTGGGTGAACCTAACTGGAAAACCAACTGGCCAAAGATTCTGGGAAATGTAGTTTTCAGACTTCCAGCATCTTGCAATTCAAAGGAAAATATGAAAGAGTGGGAATAGAATCCAGAGGAAAGAAATGACTGATAGTAGCTATCACAGGAATCTAGTTGAGAAAGGATGGTGACTTGGACCAGGCTGTTAGCAATGGGACTGTGAGTCAGTCAGATTCAACAATAGTCCCCGTTTATTCAAGAGGGATATGCTTTAAGACCCCCAGTGGATGCCTGAGACTGTGGGTAGTACTGAACTCTGTATACACTGTTTTTTCCTATATACATACCTATGATAAACTTTATAAATTAGATACAGTAAGAGATTAATTTATCTAAAATCACAAACAATAACTAAAAATAGAACAGTCATAACAATATGCCAGCATTACTGTTCTTGTGCTTTGGGGTCATTATTTGGTAAAATAAAGGTTACTTGAATGCAAACACTGTGATGCTGCAATAGTCGGTCTGATAACCAAGAAGGCTACTCATGATGAACAGGTGGGGTAGCATCTACAGTGTAGCTATGCTGAACAAAGGCATGAATCATGTCCCAGGCAGGACAGAGCAGGATAGGGAGAGATTTCATCATGCAATTCTGAATGCTGTGCAATTTAAAACTTACAAATTGTTTATTCCTGGAATTTTTCACTTAATATTTTTGAACCATGGTTGACTGTGGGTAACTGAAAATGCAGAGAGCAAAATTGCAGATGGAGAGGGACTACTGTATAGCCTTTGAGGAGAGAATCAGCAAGAGTTGCTCACACATCAGGTGTTAGTATGAGAAAGAAAATAATCAGGACTAATTCTAGACTTTTCTTGGCCTGAGCAAATGAAGACTAGGGTTACCATTTATTTACATGACTAAGACTATGAAAAAAGTAGGCTTTAGGGAACTCGTAAGAGTTCAGTTTGGGACATGTTTATTTGAGATGTCTATTAGGCATCCAAGTAGAGATGCTGAGTAGACAGTTTAGAGGAATGAAGATACGCCTTTGAGACTCGGCAGCATGTAAGTGGTATATCAAGCCACGAGACTCATATCACTAAAATAATGAATGTAAGTAGCAAAGAGGTGATGTCTCAATACTAATCCCTAGGATACTCCAGGTTAGGGGTCAGGGAGGCAAAAGGAAGTCATCAAAGGAGGCTTTGAAGGAGAAGGAGAGAAGTGCTAGAGACACTAGAAGAATGTGGCATCTTGAAATCCTGATGAACAAAGCATTTCAAGAAGAAAGTGTCAGCTGTATCAAACACTGCTTTTAGGTGGGTTCAATGAGGATTAAAAATTGACCTGAGTTCAACAACATGGAATTCATTGGTGACCTTGAGAAGAACAGTTGTAGAGGAGAGGGGAGAGGTAGAAGCAAAAGTTGACTGGAATGGGTTCAGGGCAATTGGGAGCACTAAAGATCATTCTGCTGAGGAGTTGAGCTGTAAAGGGAAGCATATTAATAGAGCACTAGAAAAGGCAAAGGTGAAGTCAAGATAAGGTAGTTTTTTGCTTTTTAAGATATCACAAATAACAACCTACTTGTATGCTGATGAGAGGGACCCAGTGGAGAGGGAAAGTTGACCACAAACGAGGGAGAGTGAAGAATTTCTGAGGTCATGTCCTAGGGAAGACAGGAGTAGACTGGGTACAGGTACAAGTGGAGGGGTTGGTCTTATCTAAAAACACAGACCATAAAATCATATTAATAGGCATTTGCAACAACATGGATGGAATTGGGGATGATTATGTTAAGTGACCTCCAGCCACAGAAAGACAAACATCTCATGTTCTCACTGATTTGCGGGATCTAAAAAGCAAAGCAATTGAACTCGTGGACATAGATCGTAGAAGGATGGTTACCAGAGGCTGGGAAGTCTAGTGGGGTATGTGTGTGGGGGGGAGGTTGGGATGCTAGTGGGTACAAAAAAGTAGCTAGAAAGAATCAAGACTTACTATTTGACAGGCCAACAGTGTTTGACTATACTCAATAATAACTTAATTGTACATTTAAAAATATCTAAAAGAGTGGAACTGCATTGTTTGTAATACAGAGGATAAATGCTTGAGGGGATGGATACCCCATTCTCCATGATGTGATTATTATGTATTGAATACCTGTATCAAAACATCTCATACACTCCACAAATATATACACCTACTATGTACTCATAAAAATTAAAAATAAACAAACAGATCACAAAAAAAATCATACTAACAAGAGATAAAATCAACTATATGGACACAGATGCAGGTAGGTGAGCAGAGGTGACTGTAAAAACTCTCTTCTGATTGCTTCTATTTTACCAGTAAAGTAAAGGCAAGACCATTGGCTGATGGGGATAGTGGAGAAAGCCTTAGAGGTTTGCAAAGAGGAGGGAGGTTACTAAGTAGCTATATAAAGCCTGAGAATGAATGGACTAGGAAATGTAGTATGATTGCCAGGAAGTGTTAAGGGCCCTCTTGAGAATAGAAATGATGAATTTTAAGTGAGACTAGTCGTCATGCTTGTACGTTTGCTGTGTTCAGTTGTGCGGGTGCAGACATTGAGTGGAAAGAAAGTTGATCTCAACCCAAGAAATACAGCACAGTGAGAAAGGGTCAAGAGGGTTGGTGGTTATAAGTGAAAAGGTGATTATCATGCTTATCCATGGAGTCGTGACTGAATAAAGAGGGAAGAGAGGACATGAAGGAGGTGATCAATAAACAGAGAATTTGGTCCTTTAAGGTAAGTTGTACCATGTCCTCATGGCTAAAATTGTTGTCCTTCAGGCAAAGGGGTGTTTGAAGGTATTATCTATCTATTTATCCAGTAAGCACTTATTGAACACCTGCCATGAGCTATGTCCAGAGAGGATATTTGGTTTCTTCCCTAGAAACTTTTAAAATACCAAGGAGATACACCGGATTCAAAGAAGAGGGGTCTAAAGTGATTACTGAGAACAGAAAATGATTTTATTTTGTTGTCAATAAAATTCTCAAGTTGGTTGAAAGATGTGTAGCAAGTTGAAAAGTACATATCTATATCAATCAAAATGGCTAAAGCCAAAAAAAGAATTTATTGATGGATGTAACTCAAAAGTTTTCAGCATGATAATAGCTAATGTTTATTGAGGGCCTATTGTTAGCCAGACTGTGTTCTAAGTGTATTACATTTATTACCTTCTTAAATCCTAGTAGCAGAGCCAAGATTTGAACCCAGGCAGTCTGCTTCCAGAGACTGCACTCCTAACAACTATGCTTTGCTGCCTCTTAAAGAGAGAGCTTTAGGCAAAGCTGGATCCAGGGATTCACGAATTATTATTAAGACTCAGCCTTTCACTGTCGCTCTGCTTGCTTCATATGCAGGTTAATTCATATGCAGGTTAGGCTTTCTCCATTCGTGGTAGCTGCAGACTCACACCGTCTTTACATCTAGAGTTTTCAGGAGAAAATGATTTTCTCTTTCTAAAAGTATGAGGCTCATTATTACATAAGTCTGTATTTAATAGCAGAATAGAGTCACACTACTACAAAGTTAAAAAAATCAGAACTTTACAAAACAGTAGGTATGAGCTAAGCCATAAGTAAACCAACATCCAAATACATTTATAATTGGAAGGATGTAAATAAAATGTGAACAATAGTTATTTCTAGGTGTGATATTTAGAGGACTTTTTTTCTTTTTTCTTCTCAGTATTTTCATTGTTTCTACACTGAGGATATATTACCTATATAACAAAAATGTTAAAGAGAAACCAAAAAATCAGTACAAAACAATAAAGATATCTCACTATATTGTTCTCTATAGCTAAATATTCTTCCATTCATTCCATCCTATACCATTAAGGTCTGTATTTTAGCAAATTGACAACAATTGTGGTCACCCCTATTTCAGTAGTGTCATTTTATCTGCTTCCAGATAAAAGGAAAATTAGAGGAGAGGGCGCATTCCTAGGTCAGCCCTACTGTATTATTGTGCAAGTGAATGGGCTTAGTATCATCTTTGCCTTTACAAATAACCCACACTGGACATAGTTGGAAATGAAATGTTAGTTCTTCCTTGGAAGCTCCAATGTGAGTAACAGTGGTCCATCAAAGAAGGAGAAGGGGATAAAGAACCCAAGGGAGGAGTCTCAACGTGAACATGTAGCCCAAATTCCAAGTGCCAGGCTGAGTTAGAACTTGTCACTTTGTTCCTGCCCCCAAGGAGTTCACAGTTGCATGAAGAAGCCAAGATGGTTAAGATTGGGTGAGATGAGATCGTATGGTTTAAATAATGCAGGATGGGAGATGGAGGTGCTAAACAGTACTGACCCACAGGATGATTATGAGATGAGTCAACCTGATCCTGGATCTCTCCATTAATACTTTTTTCTCACTAATTTCCCCCTCCCTCAGCCTGTAACATCTGTGGGAACATGGAAAATTCAACCTGCTTGAGACTTTCCTTATTTCTAAAGTAGGGATAATAATAATAATGCCTATTTTATTGGTTTATTGGAGTATTAAATTAGGTAATGCACATAAATGCTTATCCCAGTTCTCGGTGCAGAGTAAATGCTCAATAAATAGCACCTATTGTTATTAATGGCAAAAACACAAGTCACCCACATGGAGAATAACAAAGGATTTGGTCTCCAGTCTTCTACATTTGGATCCTTTCCACAGACAGTATCTGAAAGCCCCTTGAGCTTTTACCCTCTGCTTTTAACCAAGGAATGAAGCACAACTGAAATCTTCTCTCATTTTTGTGCTCAACCTCTTTCCTAAATGAAGCAGACATATACACATCCTCTGATTCAGATGTGAGCTTTGCACCTGAGAACCTGCAGGCCATGTGACTCCACTTCGCTGTCCTTTGCCCTCTTTTGGCAGTCACCCTCTTTAGGACATTTTCTCACATTTTGCAAAACGCTGCTTTAGGGAACAGATTTGAAGCTTACACACTGAAATAAAACTCAATAACAAGGCTTGATTAGGCCTAAAGACTGAAGGGAAAGAAAAATTCCTTCTTTTATAATTTTAAATTCAAGGTCTTGAATGCAGGGCATTAGAGTGGGAAGGAAGATTCAAGTGAATACTGACGCAAAAGAGAAATGAACTCAGAAAAAGAAAAGAAACGGAGTATAATGTGCTCTGTGGTTGATATTCTATTTAAGCCCAGTTCTCCAGCCTTCTTCTTAATTCTGTGAGCTATCCCAAACTTCCTTTCCTGTGTAAGATATTCCAAATCTCTTTTTTCTTCTAGTAACCATTACTGATTCATAAATTAAGAGCAATGGCAGTTAAGAATGAGAAACAAAATAAGTAAGATACAAGAGGCAGAGGTTGCAGTGAGCTGAGATTGTGCCACTGCACTCCAGCCTGGCACCTGGCAACAGAGCAAGACTCTGTCTCAAAAAAAAAAAAAAAAAGATACAAGAAAAGTAGAGAAGTTGAAAAAGGTAACTGGATCCTATGACTATCTCAAACTTGGAAGGGTTGCAGTCCTGGTGTATTGCATATCCTTCAAAATAAGCCCCCATCCCACCTCCATCACTTTATTTAAATAGTACCTATTCTTTGCAATTAAGGGAGGAACTCCTTTTGCTTGTTTGTTGTATTAGTCAGGACTCTTTCAATTGCAAGTGCTAACAGAAAGATAGCTAATCACTGGAGCAAAAAAGTCCAGGGGCCATGCATTCAGCATGGCTAGATTCAGAGGTTCAAAGGATATTATCAGGAATCTGATTCTCCCTCCTTCAGTTCTGCTCTCTTCTTCATTGGCTTCATTCTCCTCTTCGTGGCAGAGATGACCATTAGAAGCTTCAGGCTTATTTTAGATTAATTCATCATCTCAGAAAAAGAAGAGTTTCTCTTTTCCAATAGTTTCAACAAAAGTTGCGTGGTTTATTCTCACTAGAAAGATTTTAGTTATTTTTAGTCCTTGAAATATAATTAGAAAGTGATGATGTCAGGCTTGGTCCTATGCCTGTCTTTGAACTATGTTCAACCCATAAAAACCACATGGGAAAAAAAGAGGGAAAACTGTTTGTCCAAGGATGGTAAAGATTACCAGTCGTCCTCTGCAACTGTTCTTTAGTGCTTTCTTGATAACCAAATCTCAAAGTGTTAGTCCAGGCATACAACCATCCAGAATCAAGACTACATTTTGAAGCATCTCTTGAAGCTAGAAAGCCAAATGATGAAATGTTGTCAAATTGAATATGAGTGGCAATAATATAGAAAACTTCCAAGAAATGTCCTTAAAGAGATATGGCATGTCTTTACGTATTTACTGTGACCAGAATGTGAACATGATGGCTGTAGATGAATAAGTCACTGCAGACAATGTGGTGACTTTAGAATGGAGGAAACTCCTGGTAGAGTAACACATTAGAGGGAACCTGGGTCCCAAACGCTTTGGAGCTTCCATACAAGCCCTGAACCACCTTCATCTGGATTTCCATGGATACAAAAATAAACACATACCTTGCTTAAGTGAGTGTTAATTGACAAACTACACAACCCAACACAGTCCTACCTAAGAACCCCAAAGCAGAATCATGTTTGCTGCAGTAAACAGATAAAGATATGGGAGATGAGCAGGTATGTCCACTGTCTCACTTCCTAAAAAATTCTATCCAAGTCAATCATTACTCTGATTGGAAATGTGAAGAGAAAATGATTCCTGGCTCTGATATGTGTGAGTACCCAGGGATATCACAGCTTATGAATTCAAAGATTAAAAATTATTTAAAAATTGAGTCAAGCACAGAATTATGAGAAATCATTATATTCATGTTTTATTTTCTAAGGAAAAGTGTACTCATCATCGCAGCTTACTCCACATTTAACCTTTTAATTTTAACAACAGAATACAGAAATAGCAGATTCATTATATGAATCATTGTTCAAAGTATATTTAAGAGCTCATTTCAGGCCAGGCATGGTGGCTCATGTCTGTAATTCTAGCACTTTGGGAGGCTGAGGCAGGAGGATCACTTGAGCTCATGAGTTCAAGACAAGCCTGGACAACAAAGTGAGACTTCATCTCTACAAAAAATTTAAAAATTAGCTAGGTGTGATGGCACATGTCTGTAGTCCTAGCTACTCAGGAGGCTCAGGCATGAGGATCCCTTGAGCCCAGGAGGTGGAGGCTGCAGCAAGAACTATGATTGCACTACTGCATTCCACTGTGGTCAACAGACTGGGAACTTCCCCCCACCAAGAATAAGAATAAGAATAAGAAGAAAGAAGAAGAAAGAGAAGGAGGAGGAGGAGGAGGAGGAGGAGAAGGAGGAGGAGAAGAAGAAGGTCTTTCAGCACATTTGTTTTGACATTTTTATCAACAATTAGAATGACGTGTTAAGATTTGGATAATGGAATCATAGAATTACACAACATCTAAACTTTGAGAGGCCTTCAAGTGATTCATAGCTTTCCATTTTACAGCTGAGGAAGCTGAGGCTCAAAAGGGGTCCATTTGCCCAAAGTACACCTGGAATAAAGGGTAAAGCTACTTTTTCTTTTTGAATAAATGAAAGCTACCTCATGATTTGACTTCAAATAGACATTTGAAAAAAAGAACTGGAGCCGTGAACTGATGAGACAAGATGAAATGTAATCAAGTCAAATCTATAAGGACCTACATATTGGGTCCAAAAAGGCCCACTGTACAAGCACAGTATGGGGTGGCTGTGCCTTAATCAGCAGCACTTGTAAGAAACATTCAAAGATGGCACTTGGCTGCAAGTTTGAGATGTCAGCAGTATGATATAGCTACAAGAAAAGATAATGGAGTCTTAGGTAGCATGACTAGAAACAACTTATGAAAGAGAGGTGAGAGTCCTGTTGAACTTTTCAATCCATATCTGAAATTCATTATGCAGTCCCAGGTGCAAAATTTTAGAAGAGACATGGACAAATTAGCTCACATCTGGGAGAGGAGCCTAGGATGTAATTAAATGAGTAATGGCCAAAGGAAATTAGGAAGCTGCAAAGTGCTGTAACTAAGAGCTTGAATCTTGGAGCCAGACTACCTGGGTTTAATCCCAGCTCTGCCAGTTACTGTGTATATGTTTGTTAAACCTTCTTTTCACTGCCTGTAAATTAGGAATTACAATAATGCCTATCTCCAAAAATAAATGAGGTAGTGCATGTCAAGTGATTAGCGCATAACTGGCACAAAACAAACACTCAATAAATGCTAGCTACTATTAGCGTTAAGAAAGCAAAGTGATGTGGGGATAGTGGTAACAACTTCATAGGTTGTGGTGAATATTTAATCAGTTAACACATGCCAGGTGCTTGATATAAAGTTGGTAGCTATTATTATTATCTGCAGTAGAATTGGTTTAAGGTTTCTAGGGATGAGACTGGTTTGGAGATAAAATATTTTCTGGTTTGGGCTAAGGTTCACAGAATCTAATGATCAGTTTATGCCCTCATGAAGGAAGTCAGTTATAACCTGATTGGGGTGGGGGTGATTGTGGTCATCTAGACATTCTATGGCGGGGGTCGGGGGAAACTCACTTTGTGAACACCCGAAAGTGGTGACTTGGGATTGGCATTGTTGTTGAAGGACAACTCAGCTCTCAGCTGTGCTCTTGGCCATGGCTATTTAGGCCTGTTCTGATGTAGGGTTCTGATCCAAAGTACCAGTGTGGTTCCTCAGTGAAGTACTGGAGATGGTCACTCAAGCCTGTTCTGGGCATGGTCACCGAGAACTGTCCTGTGGGCATTCACTTAGGAATCAATCATTCGAAGTGGAATTGCTCCTGGATACGTTCTCTTTGTATTCTGTTTCCTCCTCCTAGCGTCTCTGCGTCAGGAAGCCCTCAGGATTCAGCCTTCAGTGACCCTCTAGTACCCTGGACAGCTCCCCGAACAGCTCCCGGGGGAGCAGTCTACCGCTAGGCGGCGGCAGCTAAGAAAGGAACCTTCCTGGCGCGGAGTCTGCGGCTCCGGGGCTCGCCCTCCGGCCAGGCCCGGGAATAGGGGGGTGACAATGGGCTGGGGTGCGAGCGTGCCTCATAGGTGTGAGACAGAGCGAGCCGCCGGGGTGTGAGTCAGCGTGCGGGGGGGCTAAGAAGCTCGGTGAATAGTCACGGAATCTCACTCACGCTCGGCTCCTCCACCCATGCCGTCTACAGCGCGTGTCCCAGTCCCGGGCGGGCGGGCGTGCGCTCGGTGAGCGATTCCGGGCCGTGTGTGTGCATTTGGCGAGATGTCGAGGGCGGGGGGAGTGTCCCTGTCAGTGTATCTGGGTCCAGGTTAGGGAACTTCTCCTCCCCGCCCCTGCGTGGATGTGGGGGTGTGTCTGGGCTAGGGCGCGTGTGCTTCTGTGCCTGTGCGTGCCGTGTACGGGTCAGGGTGGTGGGACCGCGCACCAGGGCAGGGTGCCTGCGTCTGCGTCTGAGTCTGTCTGGTCTAGATGTCGGCGCGATCTCGACCTGGGTTCCTGCCCCTGGGTGTCAAGAGGCCCGCGTGGTGGGGGTGTCCAGCCTCCCGGAGGAGTACCATGCCTTGACACCTCTTCACCACCCCAACCTGGCCTGGGGCTCCGTAGGGAGTGGCCTGCGGGGGGAGGGACCGCGTGCTGTGTTTCTGGGAGGGGTAAGAGAGTGGGGGCGCAGGGGGCGGGCCAGGTCCCCGGGCGCGGCGCGGGCTCGGGGGACCCGCGCGGCTGACGTCAGGCGACTCCTTAAATAGAGCCGGCAGCGCACTCCGCTCGGCATTTCCCGAGGAGCCAGATCACGGCCTGCGCCAGCGCCACCGTCCGGTCCACCCGCCAGCCCGCACAGCTGAGCCGCCGCCGAGCGTTTCGTGCGCGGCGCTCGGAGGATCAGGAATGGGGCTTCGGGCGCTGGGCGCG
This sequence comes from Saimiri boliviensis, assembly GCF_048565385.1. Taxonomy (NCBI): domain Eukaryota; kingdom Metazoa; phylum Chordata; class Mammalia; order Primates; family Cebidae; genus Saimiri; species Saimiri boliviensis. The sequence continues at coordinate 17,386,520 of NC_133460.1, read as the reverse complement.
CTCCGAATCCGGCGCACGTAAGAGCCAGGGAGCGCCCGAGCCGCCCGGCTGCCCTGAGCCCCATCGCCTAGGACCACGAGATGCTGGAAATGCAACCGCCTGTTACCCGAGGAGCCGCTGCCCCCAGGATCCCGGGGCACCGTGCGCGCCCCGGCCAGCAGCGCCTGGAGAAGACGGTGCCCCCAACGTCCGACTCGCGCGGCCCGGGCAGAGCCACGCGAGCCCTCTAGGCGACCGCAGGGCTACAGCAGCTCCGCCGCCGGTGCCCCCTCGGAAACCATGAGCCCCGGCGCGGGTCCATGGAGCCATGGCCTATAGGGTCCTGGGCCGCGCGGGGCCACCTCAGCCGCGGAGGGCGCGCAGGCTGCTCTTCGCCTTCACGCTCTCGCTCTCCTGCACTTACCTGTGTTACAGCTTCCTGTGCTGCTGCGACGACCTGGGTAGGAGTCGCCTCCTGGGCGCGCCTCGCTGCCTCCGCGGCCCCAGCGCGGGCGGCCAGAAACTTCTCCAGAAGTCCCGCCCCTGTGATCCCTCCCGGCCGCCGCCCAGCGAGCCCAGCGCTCCCAGCGCTCCCACCGTGCCCGCCCCTCGTCTCTCCGGTTCCAACCACTCTGGCTCACCCAAGCTGGGTACAAAGCGGCTGCCCCAAGCCCTCATTGTGGGCGTGAAGAAGGGGGGCACTCGGGCCGTGCTGGAGTTTATCCGCGTGCACCCGGACGTGCGGGCCTTGGGCACGGAGCCCCATTTCTTCGACAGGAACTACGGCCGCGGGCTGGACTGGTACAGGTAAGGATCGGGAGCTCCACTCCTTGCTCCGGGTCTCTGATCGCTTCCATCGGGAGAGCCGTCTGTCTCTTGTGTTTCCTCTATCTTAACCCAACTCGTTGTATGGGTTCAGGTTGACACGTGGGGCTATGGGAGACTCTAGCAGGATTTACCCAGAACTTCCCAGTGATTATCTAGACGGGCAGATTCTGGAACTACAAAGGGCGTTCCCTGTTGTCACTGGAGTCGCTGGAAAAGAAAGGAGATCTCCAGTCAAGCCTAAGTGCCAGTTGGAGGGCAGGCTCCCTCTGTGACCAGCCCTTGGGGTGCCCAAGGAAGGAACTGGCAAAGACGTATGCTTCCTGAACGCCGCCCCATCCTGACCCTCTTTAGGTCTTTGCTGGTCCCCAACACCTGAAGGACCCTGAGGAAAGGAAGTCAGTTCAGAACCGTTTGCAGCAAGGGTCTGCTTGGGAAAGGTCCCCATAGTTCAGGCCAAATGAGAGCACATCCCCAGAGGTCTCTAGTAAGAAAGGTGCCTTAGGGAGTCTCAATCTCAAACCCAAGTATTTGCTGCTGTAACCGGGCTGAGACTCCCCCCCACCCCAGTAGCTCTGGCCCTGGGAAAGTGGTCTTGGGGTAGTGGAAAGAGCCCTTGAGTCGAGTCTTGGCTGTCACTCAAGCTTGAGCAAGTTTCTTCAGCTCTCTCAGCCTCTCTTTTCTCATCCATCCCAATGGGCAGAAAACAGTCCTTGTCCTGTATACCTTCCAAGGCTTTTCTAAAGCGTCTTAAAGGTGTAAAAGAGACACTTCATGTTAAGTGATGCTTCTAAACCAGCGGCCAAGATGTGGAGCTTGAAGGTGAGCACTGTGGGTGAAGTCTGGCCAGGGTCTTAGGGGCAGCCAGTTATGCATAGACTGTCTGTGCTTCCCATGCATGCCAAGGAGGAGAATTATCCCCACTGGGGGTATCAAGGCACAAACCAAAGCTTCTGTAAAGTGGCAGGGTCCACTCCTCAATGCCCATCTGCCTCCCCAGCTCTGTATGGTCCTGAAGTGTAAGACTGGACCGCGTGTGAGTGATGTAACGTCTGGGTTCCCTGTAACACATAGGTCACAGAATTCTCACCGTTCATCTGACCCTTTGAAGACTTTCTGGAAACATCTGCATAGGGGAGGGCTAACATGGTAGCTGACAGAGTAGCTGAGGCTAAATCTGCTATTTTTATCTACGGCCTTAGGCAGTAGAGGTCATATGCATTGGACAAGGGACAACTTCTGCACTTATAATAGAGGGCCTTGGATTTACCAAAAATGTGGGGGCCACAGACCTAATTTAGCACCTTTGCAGGTTACTCCTGACCCACAATAGTTGTCGTTGTGGGGACAAGGAGTAGGTCATGCACCACCCATAGCAGGCAGACACATAGTCTATCCCTATTGCAGCCAAGCAGGGACTAGCGAGCCTGTGGGTGGCCCCAGCACCATTACGCTGGTTAATAGGGTAGGTTGGCACAGAGTGGCAGATCTGGCTGTGTGCCAATGCTGATAGCTCACTGTGCTTTCCAAGCTGTGACTCACGGGCATCCCGTCTAGGTGTGTGTGGACACTGTCTTAACCAGACCCCGGGATGGGGCGGGGGGCAAACGCATTGACCAGCAGAGCCCTGAGTGGGTCAGCCATGACTGCATTCGAATGCAGGCCAACATTTCCTCGATGGAAAATCTGAAGATCATCATGAAACCTTTTGCCAATGTGAAGTGCCTTTTAAGTGCAAAACAGCAAAATTCTGAGCGTCTGGCTTTTAGATAGTGTGGCCTCTAAATACCTATACCCTCAACCCAGACTCTTTTCCTCCCCTCTCTTCCTTCCACCACTAAACAACATAACTCAGGCTTCCATCCCAGAGCCCATGTCATTCAGGGATGGCTGCTTTTTATTTTTAACCTTGGCATGTGTGATTCTAAGCCAGCTTAGCTGTGAACCTTAGAGATGGGAGCCATGCCTATGCCTTTTTTTTTTCTTTTCTTTCTTTCTTTCTTTCTTTCTTTTTTTTTTTTTTTTTAGCACATTTGGATTCTGCTAAAATTCTCAGCTGAGTCTTGGTAGGTTTTATTTAACATCAAGCATGCTGACAGCTCCGCTTCTCTCTCCTCTCCCCCTCTACCACCTTTCCCCATTTTATATTTCTAAGATATTATCCTAGAGGTCTGGTCATAATTGCCCCCTCCCTGGTCACAATTGCTTGACCAGGAAGGCTGGGAGCCTCCAGTGTCAGGAAAGGGCTGTGTGGTCTGTGCTTCTTTCAGTTACAAATCCACACCCCTAGAGTCAAGTGTTTAGCTTGTGGATTGCCATTTCTGTGCAAGGTTATACTACCCCACTTGGATGCTGTTTTGGTAATCTCCAGAACATCTTTCTGTATGTAAAAACATTTCTGTATATTTCTCTTTATTATGGCCAAGTCATATGCATTAATCGCAGAAATCACGGGGATTTCTGGAATCCTTTAAAACCCATGTTCTCACTTTCTTCCTGAATTCCATGAGCCATGTACAGTGGGTGACAGGATGTTCCCCTCTCTGTCCACTGCCTTGTCAGTTCACAGCTTGCCATCATAAATCCAGTGTCCACTGGGAAGACATGGCCAAAGAACCCTCATCCCATTGGAGTGGACTGTGCTTTCCAATGGGGAGACACAGAGTTGCAGGCAGTGTGGATCTCAGTACGATCTGCCCACATCAAAGCCCCTGGTGATAACTTCCTGGTCAAGAGGCTGAAATCCAGATAGTAGAAAAACAAAAGTTTTACCCTGAACCCAAAGGAGGGGCTTCTTTCTGTGGGTGAATGGAGATAAAGCTGAAGGCTGAGTGATATAGCTAGAGACAGGCCATGATCTGGAGAGACCAGGAGACAGTCTGCACCTCCTTGTCCTCAGCCTGATCCCCTTCTTGGGAACCAGTCCAGTTCAGGCCACCACTGGAGAGCTCAGCCTTCCACAGTGGCTTCTTTCCAATTTGCTGTCTTTCTGTGATGTCATCTCTGATGCTTACCTCACCTACGTATCTGGCCTGGGTTACCCCGACAACATTTCTTCCCCGAGATAAGAGCTGCAGGGTGAGATCTCCTAGCTGCCTGGACAGGTGGGCAAAGCAACACCACACTGATGAGGGAACCCACTACTGTCACAAGACCAGAGGTGGTCACCTAGGTGCTGTGTGACTTGAAGAAAGATGATTCTCCCAAGTCTCAGCTTCCTCATCATATAATGCGACCTGTAGTAACTATCCTAGAAGCTTGTTGTGAAGAATAAATGCAAAACCATACGTGAAATTGCCCTGGAAAATTCTATGCTATATAAAGATAAGGCAGTAATGTTACTACTGTCACTGCTACTAATTACTGCCACAGTCCTGTTATCACTATTAGTACCATTAGTATTAAAAATATTAATTTCTGATCCTGCTGCTGTTACTAAATGGGGCTGAGGAATTAATCAATTGCTATAAAGATAGTTTCATACTTTCCCCTCCCTCCCTCCCTCCCTTTCTTCCTCCGTCCTTCCTCCTCCCTCTCTTTCTTCCTTCCTTCTTTCCTTCCCTCCTTTCATGTTAACAAAAAGTCAGTTCACATATCTGTATGTCAGCTTGCTCACCTGTGAAGTGGGAATGATGCCTGAACTGCCTTGCAATCTTATAAAAATCAATTAAGACAATCTATATAAAAATGCTTTCCCAAATCTAAGATTATATTTAGGATGTCTTCCATTCTAAGAAAGTTTGGATGTGAAGTAGACTCTTCAGGGTCATCTATTATAAAGAGATGTAAGCTTTGCTATGTGTAGTAGTTTTTAGAGACACAGGGACAGCTGAGTTATGTCTGAAGTGTTCTCTCTTTTGCTCGTGTTTTGGTATGGCAGGTTAATGTGTGTGTGGAGGAAGTGAATCTTTTCTAAATACATTGAAATGCCAACAAGAACAAGTTAATATGTGATAATTGACTCTGCGTTCTGGTGTCCAAATTTTGATAGATGAGCCTGTTCTATAAATTTTAGACTTCACTTCACAACTCTGGGTATTTATTTGTTCAGCATCGATGATGTTCTTGGGATGGTGCAAGCATAGAAGGCAACTGTGTATTTGCTCCAGAGGCAACAGTCTAAGTAAGAAAGAGAATAAAAAGCACAGAATAAGATCTATCACATTATCCAGTACATTTTCATCAAGAAATTATATTTTAATTGCAAAGCCCAACTCTGGAAATGCAAACCTTAGAAAAAATTAAAAATCAAAGGCAGAAGTTAAGGGGTCTCCTGCATGAAGTAGTTAATGCAGACAGTTCTATCATCTCTTAACAAATTGACCAACACATGAAACAGACATCTGTGCTCACTGGGTGTGCACACAGATGAATGTGCGTGCACACCCCCACACGTACACCTGCATGCACAATTGCAGTATCTCTGCAGACTTAGGCCTTTATACAGAAATTGCCTGCCTTGGTCCAGGCGGACATTACACACTCTGATTAAATGAAACCATTGCGTCCAGAAACCCCCCATTTGTCTTGCAGCACTCTGTCAGCCTTGCAGCATGCTGGAGATATCATAGTTAGTGCCAGCACATGCACAGTTCTTGTCAGGCACGGAGGAACATTCAGAATGGGCAAGGAGAACTGTCATTGCTCAAGGAAGTTTTTTGAAGAGCGTTTCCCTTCCCCTTGGAACTGAGGACTGGCAAGAGTTTGCAATGAAGAATGGGCTTACCCCAAAGCCTTGGTCTATTAATTCATTTTCACACTGCTGATAAAGACATAACCAGGGCTGGGCAATTTATAAAGAAAAAGAGGTTTAGTAGACTCACAGTTCCATGTGGCTGAAGAGGCCTTACAATCATGGTGGAAGGTGAACGGCATGTCTTACATGGAAGCAGGCAAGAGAGAAATGAGAGCCAAGCAAAAGGGGAAACCCCTTTAAAAAACCAAGAGATTTCGTGAGACTTATTCACTACCATGAGAACAGTATGGGGGAAACCACAATGATTCAATTATCTCCCACCTGGTCCCTCTCACAACGTGTGGGAATTATGGGAGCTACAACTCAAGATGAGATTTGGGTGGGAACACAGTCAAACCATATCACTTGGCACGGGAGCATTTAAGTGGAGAAGATGCCGACAGCCCCAGTACTTTCCAGCCACATGCCTTGTTAAGGCTGTTTTGGATTTGTACATGTGAAAATAGGACTTAGAGATTCTAAGAAGCATGTTTAACATCTCTGAAATTCACAAGTATCTTATGATTGATGGTGTCTTAGATCGAAGAGATAGGATGTTTCCATAGTGATTCCTGAAATGACCTCTCCCTGGGAGTCCTAGCTTCCCCAGCCTAACCTGGACCCTCTAAACCTTCCAAAGAGCCAGCAACTAGACCCTGCTTCATCTCTGTAGCCAGCAGGGCTCTCTTCTGATTGGCCCAGGAGCTGAATCCATTTTACGTTTTTGAATGTTACTCATGCCATCTCCCTGAAAGCAACTATCCTGAAATTAGGGAAGGTGTGGGGCTTCACGGGTATGCGTGGTGGGCATGCCCTTCATGGCCTGCTGTACAGAGGCACTCGCTGTACCTCGCACACATCTGGAGACACATCCAAAGGGCCCTAACAAATCTGAAGCAAAGTCAATGTCCAACTGGTGCTATTACCTGCATGATTTGGTAATGCTTTGGTAATGTTCTGTGTATCTGGTGTGCAGAGATGCAGAATAGCTTCCTTCCCTTTGGTTAGACCTCTATGAAACATGGGGGGAGGTCATCTCTACCTGTCCGTCAGGGCAGGTGATGGGGGGTGGGGCTTTGAGGGGTGGTGAATCAGCCTTATAGGGGCTGACAGGCCACACAAGCAACCTGTGGGACTCACTGTCTCCACTGGAGCTAACTCTGATGCAGGTTAATCCATTCATTTGTCAGATGCTTTCCATTGGCCAGGCTCGGTGCCAGGCTGCCATAGGCTAGCTCGGCTGCCACTTTGTTCTCCTAATGGGCTGCAGGGCTGGGCTGAAGCACTGTGAAGTTCACAAGCAGCTTGACGAGGTGGGGAAAAGCCACCCAGGAGGGGAAATGACTTTGTGCTTCCGAGGTAATTGCTGTCTGTCAAGCTACATTGCTGGGCTGTTGGTTCAATGCTGTGCTCCCAGCAGCTTTCTCAGTGGGATAAGGGGACAGGGTGAGGACAGAGGACAGGGGAGTTATTATTAAGCACGTTCTTACAGGGCATATGAGACAGAGATTTGGGTTGGGTGATCTGGAGCCCAAGCATGACATGGATTTCCTGGGCATGGGTCCACTAGGTGTATCTTCCTAAGCTTTTCAAATCAGAGGAGCTGACAATGATTCTGCCTCAGTGCCTATGGCCACCAACCATCATCAACACTCCCCATGTGAGAAAGCCAGATGTGTCTGCTCTAGGTGAAGGCTCAAGGGCCTCTCAAGGTGCCTTCCAAATGGTGGCTAAGTTATTTGGGAGGGAGAATTTTTTTTCAGATTTCAGACATTCTTGTGCCACCTTCGTGACATTTGCCAAAGCCTGGCATGACCTCCACTATTATTTTCTTAATTTTTTTTTGAGACTCATTCTGTCACCCAGGCTGGGGTACAGTGGCACAATCAAGGCTCACTGCAGCCTCAACCTCCCAGGCTCAAGTGATCCTCCTACCTCAGCCTCCCAAGTAGCTAGGACTCTAGGTGTGCACCAACACATCTGGTTAATTTTTAAAATCCTTTGTAGAGATGGGGTCTTGTTTTGCTGTCCAGGCTGTTTTCAAGCTCCTGGATTCAAGCAAACCTCTTGCCTTGACCTGCCAAAGTGCTGGGATTACAGGTATGAGCCATCTTGTCTGACCTTCTTGATTTTTTTGCTTAAGCTAACCCATTTAAAAATTAAAAATTTTCACAAAGAACAATTTTTCCCTTCAGTGTATATATTTTAGAATAAGCAAGATATTCAGCTGGGTGCTGTGGCTCATGCCTGTAATCCCAGCACTTTGGGAGGCTGAGGTGGGCAGATCACCTGAGGTCAGGAGTTCGAGATCAGCCTGATCAACATGGTGAAACCCCATCTCTACTAAAAATACAAAAATTAACCAGGCATGGTGGTGTGTGCCTGTAGTCTCAGCTACTTGGGAGGCTGAGTCAGGAGAATTTCTTGAACCTGGGAGGCAGAGATTGAACCAGTGAGCTGAGATTGTGCCACTGCACTCTAGCCTGAGCGACAGAGCAAGACTCCATTGCAGAAAAGAAAAGAAAAAAAAACCACCCAGATATTTATATAGTGCAATTCAAAAGTGACAAAGGGCATTCAGAAAAAATTAATCCCTTCATTTCTACCTCATCTTTCAGCCAAGAAGTTCCTCTTCCCAGAAGCAACCATAGATACCTGTTTTTATGTGTCTTCTAAAGATAGGCTATGGATTGGCAAATCTAACACATACTGTGCAAGTATAGTTAAAATAAATATTGTTTAAAAGCAACTTTATTTTAAAGCCACCCTAAATGGAAACCAGCAACACTTGCCATAATTAGAAAGTGATCATAAAAATAAGTTGGATTGAAAACAAAACAGTGTTATTGAATTTTTTCTCTTTAGTGTGGCTGGAATGTTCCAAGCCTGCAATCTTTTCCATCTTTGCTTAAAAGAGGATACTAGGGGACACTACTAAGAGCAGTTAAATAAATATCAATATCAATGTGAGATGTTTCTTCTTGATGTAATCAGAAGGAACGAAAGCGAAGAGGGAGAGATAATACAGGTATCTGTGTGATCTGGTGGTATTTAGTAGGTCTATGTAGCACCTAAGATGAGGCACACACTGACGTTATGGGAAATATTGCTGGAGTTTGCTGAAAACTCAGCTTAAGTAAATCCAGTGATGTGCTGGGTGTGGTGGCTCATAAGTGTAGTCCCAGCACTTTTGGAGGTCAAGGCTAGGGAATTGCTTCAGCCCAGGAGTTTCAGGCCAGCCTCTGCAACACAGGGAGATTGCATCGCCAAAAAAGAAAAACAAAATTAGCCAGGCATGGTGGCGTGCACTTGTAGTTCCAGCTACTTGGGAGGCTGACGTGGGAGGATCACTTGAGCCCAGGAGTTTGAGGCTGCAATGAGCTATGATTGTACTACTGCACTCCAGCCTGGGTGACAGGGTGAGACTGTTTCTAGCTTTTCAGGTTCCTTTAATGTGTTAGTAATTGGGAAAGATCAACCAAAAGAAAACTCAGAACAAACATGAGCACTAAGAGGAGAGTTTGACCTGCGATATTTACAAGGGAGTGTAGCCCTTCCCAGCAGCCAGGTTCTCTGAATAAACGATGTGGTGGGCATTTAAAAGACAATGTAAACTCACAGGGTTACAATGAGTTTCTTCATTATTCTCACTGGTGGAAAGTCAGCAGTATTCTCCACAATTATTGCATCTACATAGATTGTGAGGTATGTGTAGGAGGCAGTGTAACAAAAGTCAGAGATAAAGTTGTCTTCACTAGGGAATCAGCAATTTATGGGACAGGCACAGGGCTCTTCTTTATTTTAATTTTGAGGCTCATGTGAGACAGAATGCCCCTTTTGTAAAATCTCAGGATGCAAAATATCTTTTCTTCCATTCTGGAAAACATGACATGAGGCTTAAAAATATGACATGAAGCTTACACACAGGGCAGAGCAGGATGTCAGTTTTGCTTTCTCAGGCAATTTAATTTCACTGAATCAAGAGTGGAAGACAATGCAACTTCTTTGTGTGCCTTTGAATATGTAAAAGGAGACTCACTGCAGAGAAAATGGTCCCTGGAATGTCCCTTATATTGTTAACAGAGGCAATGTAGAGGGTGCTTATGATGATGGGGCTTCCCAAGCTTGTCTTTAATTGGGCAGATGGTCAACTAAAGGGAGGTGGCTTTCTGCCAGCTCAGGTTGCCTCCTAGCCTCAGTGCTTGCTGCTGGGTGAAGGAACCCCAGATCAACCCTGGGGCTGGTGGAGAGATGAGTGGGCATTGAAGCAACGGTCCATGGTGGCACAAGGGCATTTTTGGAAGCAATGCAAAGATCTTATTGGAGAGAGAGAGAGAGAGAGAGAGAGAGAGAGAGAGAGAGAGAAAGAGAGAGAAGCCCAGATTCCAAGCATTGACTCAAAATAGAGATAAAGATGCAGAAACTACTATGGAAGGCAGTTTCAGCACAGCTATGAAAAACTCGGACTCTGGGGTCAGAAGGAATGTGTAAGAATCTCAGCTCCACTGCATGCAAGGCGTGTGGGCCAACCAGTGGCTTCTCCATCTCAGTTCCTCCGTCTGCACACTGGGACTAATCATATTGACTGCCGCCTAGGGTTGCTGTGAGGATTCAATGAACAGCGATACATAAAAGTGCTCAGAACATCTGTGGTACACGGGAGGTATTAAAAACCTGTTAGCTGTCATTATTGGTCATTGATTTCTTTATCATACCTTTATTGAGTGCCATGGTGAGGACACAGAGATGAATAGAACACAGAGCCTCTGGGCTCTTCGCTGTTTGGTGAGGCTATTAGATGTTCATGGGAATTTTGCACACAAGTCAGATGAAGCTAGGTACCATATTAAAGATACAAGGAGAGCTATAGTAAGTAGCATGGAAAGGAGGGAAAATTCATTTAGGGGAATTTTGGAAAGCTTCCTGGAGAAGGTGGTAAGTTATTTGGACCTCAATGGCCAGAGAGGATTTCCTTGCATAGAAATGTTGTTGGTTGGGGGGCTAATGAGGGGGACCCTGTAGGGATGCTGTTGCTAAATACATTCACTTCATGATTTTTACCTCTATTTACAGTCGAATCACAAAATAAAGTTGTTTCTGGGAGCGGTGGCTCACGCCTGTAATCCCAGCACTTTGGGAGGCCAAGGTGGGTGGATCACCTGAGGTCAGGAGTTCAAGAACAGCCTGGACAACATGGTAAAACTCCATCTCTACTAAAACTACAAAAATTCGCCAGGTGTGGTGGGTGGGCGCCTGTAATCCTAGCTACTCAGCAGGCTGAGGGAGGAGAATCCCTTGAATCCACGAGGCGGAGGTTGCAGTGAGCCAAGATTGCGCCATTGCACTCCAGCCTGGGCAAAAAAGAGCAAAACTCTGTCTCATTTAAAAAAAAAAAGTTGTTTCAGATCACTTTAGTTCTGCATGAATTTATTGGGTACCTGCTATTTGCCAGGCAATATGCTAAGCCCTAGAGAAATGAAGATGATAAAGAGAATTAATCTCTCCTTTAAAGAAATGAATGTGTAGAGAAATTCAGTAGTCAGACTTACTGAGAGAGAGAGAGCGAGCTCCTAGCATTTGCGGGGTCACAGATGAGGGGACCCTCATGCAGAGTGGGTCAAAGAGGCTTTCAAGAGAGCCAATGCCTGTTTTGGGGTGTCTGCATCCATCTGCTGTTCCTCCACGGGGATTATTCTTCCCCAAGAATATCTCATATCTGGCTACTTCTACACAGGTCCCAGCTCCAATGTTACCTGCTTAAAGAGACATTTCTCAGCCTCCTAGTCTAGGCTGGCTCACCTCTTCATCACTCTCTCTTTCCTTACCACCTTGCTTTGTTTACTTCTTACTCTCACCGCCATCTGAAATTATTGCGTTCATTTTCTGTTTTCCTTACTGTTCACCCACTAGCCTGAAAACTCCCCAAGAGAGTAGGAACCTTGTCTGTCTTGTTCATGGTTGTATCCCTGAAGCTCAGAACAGTGCCTGACACACAGTGGGTGCTCAATAAACATGTTTGAGCAGATACTCCTATCTACGAGGGATGACTAGGAATTAAGGAGTCTGCTCCCTTTATAAAGCTTGCCACACCTGGTTCTGAAAGAATGTGGAATACAGATGCTGGTAACTTGGTAATTATGTCAATAGGTGTTTATTGAGCACCTACTGTGTGCCAGTCACATAGTCGCTGGGGAGCGAGCAGTGAAAAAAACAGGTAGCAATTTCTGCCTTCATGAGGCTTACTTCCTACACGGTGGGAAGGAGATAGTCAATAAATAAGTCAAACATATCTATGCCAGATGACAGGAAGTGCTATGGAGAAAATACAGGGAAGGAAGAGGGAGAGTACTCGGTGTGGGGAAGGTGTTGCAATGTTAAACACGGTGGTTAGGGAAGGCCTAGTGGAGAAGGTGGTACTTGAGCAACAATCTGAAGGAGGTGAGAAGGCAAAGCATGCTGTGATCTGGGAGAAGAACATTCTAGCAGAGGGAACACACATGCAAAGGCCCTGAGGACAGAGGGTGGCTGGCATAATTGAGGAAAACTCAGGGGCTAGTGTGTCCAGGGTGGGAAGCAGAGGGAGTGCACAAGGGATGGGAAATAAACTTGGTAACAGGGGCCAGATGGTGCAGGAGCCTGTAGGCCATTGCAAGAATTTTGCCTTCTACTCTGAGCAAATGCAGGACTGTTGGATAGTGTTAAGGCACTATATGATCTGACTTGCACTCTACAAGGATTTCTTGAGTTGCTATGTAAGGGAATAAGGATGGAAGCAGGAAAACTGGTTAGGGGCTGTTGCAAAAGTGGCTGCAGCAGTACTGGCGGAGAGAGATGGGAGAGGAGACAGATGGTGGGTGCACTTTGAAGGGACAGTGGGAGGATTTGCTGATGGATTGCATGGGGCAAGGTGTGTAAGAGAGGACTCAAGAAAGATGTCATTGGTGATGATGAGGGTAGCAGTGTTGCTGCTGAGGATGATGATGATAGCCTTTCTCTCTCTCTCTCTCTCTCTCTCTCTCTCTTTCTGACAAGGTCTTGTTGCTGGAGTGCAGTGGCACAATCATGGCTCACTGCAGCCTTGACCTCCCAGGCTCAAGCGATCCTCCCACTTCAGCCTCTCTAGTATGAAACTACAGGCATGAGATATCATGCCTGGCGACTTTTTGTATTTTTTTAGGGACAGGATGTCACCATGTTGCCCAGTCTGGTCTCCAATTCCTGGATTCAAGCAATCCTCCTGCCTTGGCTTCCCTCAGTGCTGGGATTACAGGTGTGAGCCACTGTGCTCAGCCCCGGTTCCTATTAAGGACTTGCTATCTTTCAGGCTCTTCATTACAAGTGACAGGCTGGAGTGTGAACCAAATATACTTCCCAATGCAGCCCCTGGCTTGACTGGTCCTGTGTATCTATGGATGCCCCTGAACTAAGCAAAGAACATTATGTTCCACTGTAGCTTGGAGTCCTCACTCCCAAGTGGGTGGGAGAGGGCAGATTCCCCGTTTCTAGAGATCTTTGAGGCCCTTTTTATATATATAGAGTTCTTAGGTAACCTCTTGAGATCTGTTAAAGGTTAAATTAGCCCTGCTCCAACCCAGTAAATGGACGCGTCACTCAATGGGAGCCACCCTGTTTCTCAGTCCTGTTCCAGCCTCATCAACATGCATGGGGAGGTGTCTGAGGTGCTGACGCTGCCAGAGGTAGGGGGCTTGTGTGTGTGGCTTCCCTCAGGCAGAATCAAACACTCTAACACCTTCCTGCAAGATAGTCAGAATCCAAATCCCTCCAACTTTCCCAAAGCTGCTGAAGCATGGGGAAATGTTCTCTGCCTTGGCAGCCTCTTTGCAGTGTGTTTCTGCTTTGATGGTTTTAATGAAGATATGAAATCATCTAACAGCTTTCATTTTGCTCAGGCGAGATGGCTTAAAGTGGAGGTAGCATTTCCTAGGATCAATCCCCATTTTCAGAAGTGGTTGGTTAAACTCTCTGCAGTTTATGGCCACTTCTAGCTGAAACACCGTGGGATCTGAATTATTAATTCTGTGAAAAATGAGTTAAGTCATTGCAAAGCTCTGTGGTGGTGCAGTCCCTACTTTAGGCTCCCTTTCCTGTATTTTCTCTAGCACGAACATCTCCATTAACAAGAAATTCTTGGGTAACTTGGCCAAATCTTTGTCACTCCTCTCATGGAGAGGGAAAGAACCTGACTTAATTCCATTGTTCTTTCCTGCCTAGGATGAAGAAGAGAAAATAACCAGAAGTGACTCTGGGGAATACTCATGTCAAAGCGACTTACAGGGTCTCAAATCTGGGCACCATTCAAATTACAACTATGCAAGCAAGGTAGTCTATAAAACATGAACCTCTGAGCACCTCCTTCTATCCGGGTGGCTGCTGCCAAGGGAGGTGTGTAGATGGAAGGGGAAGCTCTGAGCTGTTCTGCATATATCTTAGTGAGCTGGGGATAGTGGCCAAGCTGCAGAGAGCTCCTATCCCTTGGAGAAGCAGTTGGAAGCAGTGATGACATCACAAACTCAACATCCTTAGGGGCTCTTTGGGCACATAAATGAATGAATGAAGTTGGCTGTGGGTTATGAAGAATAGGTGGGGACTTGTCACATTTATACGTCTCATTTAAATAGAGTATTTGGTCCCATTTAGATAGAGTATTGATTGTCCCATTTAGAAGACAGTAGTCAGTCCTAAACAACATTTTTGACATCTCTGCATGGCCACATCTCCCAGCTATGGCTTTTTTTTTTAAAGTAAAAGCTTGAATATGGCATTTTAAAGAAAGTGAACTCTCAACTTGTAATCACATCTTACTGATTCACAACTATTATAGAACACTTGTGGGTCAAACAGAACATGTCTGTGGGCTGGATGTGACCTACAATCTTCCCTTTTATGACTCTAGGAAGGGGGGTATCAGAAATAGGTACTAGTAGCTTCTAATCCTCCTTCTGCTATGGCTGTGGGGTAAGTTGCTTCGTCTTTCCAAGCTTCGGTTTCTCTTATGTAAGTTGAGGATATGATGTATTCCTTCCTTATAGGTTGTAGTTGTGATTCAATGTGATAAGAGAGTGTTTGATTTTATTATTCCTGTCTTGGGTCCTGCTTCCCTGATCATGTTTGAAGGAGGTGTAATCATCACTAAGCCGATGGCTGTGCTTGGAAGGCAAGAGCCACTCACTGTCATCACGTGGACCTTGGTCAATATGAGGGAAGCTGGGGTCTTACCAATTGGGCCAAAGAGGAGGAGAAGAACCTCAAGCCAAGATGATCCATGGTTGGAGAAACTCATTTGGTTATAGAACTGGACCCCAGACAGAGAGCCAGCAATCTCCACCCCTCTTTATTGCTATTCATGTACATGCCCATGGACTCCCTGTAGGATGTTGAGTTTGTGATGCTGTCACTGCTTCTCTGTGGGATAGAAGCTTTCTGCAACTTGATCACTACCTCCAGCTCCCAATGACATATTTGGAACAGCTTAGAGCCTCCCCTCCATCTATACACTTCTCTTGGCATCAACCACCTGAATCAGTTGGAGGTGCTCACAGGTTCTTGTTTTAGAGATGAGCCTGCTTGCACAGAAGGTGAGTGTCTCTCTGATTCTAGTGGTTTGGATGAAGTCTAACCTGGAGCATGTGATTTTGCTAACAGGAGGAGACTAAGGGATGAGCAGTGCACCCTAAAGATCACCTGTAAAGAATATCTGCTCACCCTTGATGAGTACTTTGCATCTGCCGAATGACAGAAGAACATTGGAATGGTTGGGCAGAGAGGCCTAGAGAATGAATACCTGCCAAGGTGGCCTCAGAGATGACCCAATTCTCTTTAAAGCCAAGCAAAACTTTGATGCAAGTGGAGGTTTGTTGGGATTGATTCTAAGTTCAGTATTGAGAGCCTGGTTGCATGAACCTTTGGTGGAAGAGCTGGGAGACCATCCAAACCTTGCCTTGCCTCTGGGGCAATCTGTTTACAAACCTCTCCAATTATGGGGTCATCAACATCCTTTACAAAGTCTAACACATTGCCTCCTATCCTTTAATCATTTGTGTGCCATCTTCATATTTGGTTTTTGGACATATCTACCAATAGTTCCATTTACTTTACATCAATTGAGGTCCACTCATAACTTTTACTCAAATGCATTTACTTAAAATTGAAACTTTATATCACCATCCTAAATGAGGCTCCTCATCTATTACCATAAATAGAATGTAGTCATAGAATGAATGCAGTGAAAACCAAACAAGGCAGTTCAATTCCAGCCCAATACAGTTGTCTATGCCTTGTTCTACCTGAGGCATCAGAAAGGCGTTAGTGACATTCTAGCACCCAACGAAGACTTTCTCCAGGATGGAAGAGGAAGACTTGAATAGAATGGAAAAGGAAAGATAATTGTCTTCTAATGATGTGATTAGATGACATTTAAAGCCATATCATGTGCCACCTAAATTTGTTTTTATCCACTAGTGGTACATATTCCATATCTTGAGACATGCTGACTTACCTAGTAAGATCCTCCCTGCTTTGATTCCACTGTATTATTTTATCATGTTTGGTTGTCATGGTCTATCAATAGCCTGGGAGGGTCTGGCTGACATTACAAAGTCTGAGTGGTTTAAAAAGCTGTGATTCCAATTTCAATTGCAAATGGATGGGGCATCATGGGAAAGCAAGTGCAGACGTGGAGAACTGGAAGAAAAGATTCAGCTATGCAGTATTTTTAGGTCTTGTTCCATGGATCAGTTTTACGTAATTTGTATCTGGACTGTAAGTTTGATAAGTTCTGAGATCTGCTCTCTAATAGTTGTTTTTTTTTTTAAATTGCAATTTAAATCACCTATGGAAATCCTTTGTTTATTGTTCCTTAAAAACCCTGTGACTTGGATGAATCTCAAAGGCATTATGCTGAATGAAAGAAAGGTTATGTACTGTATGTTTCCATTTCTATGACACACTCAGACACAACAAAAATGACAGAGAACAAATCAGTGGTTCCAAGGGCTTAGGGCAGCGGGAGGGGTGACCACAAGAGGCAGACAAGTGAGTTTTCTGGGTGTTTTGTACCCCAAAGGGAACTCTGGGGTGGTGGTCACATGTATCTGTACGTATGTTAAAATTCATAGAGTGAATACCAATAAAAAGACTTTTTTACTGTATGATAATTTTAAAGATAAAATTTTTTATTTTATTTTTATTTTTTGAGACAGAATCTCATTCTGTTGCCCAGGCTGGAGTGCACTGGTGCGATCTCAGCTCACTGTAGCCTTGGGCTCCAAGGTTCAAGTGATCCTCCCACCTCAGCTTCCTGAGCAGCTGGGACCACAGGCATGTGCCACCATGCCCAGCTAATTTTTTGTTTTTGTTTTTTAGTGGAGATAGGGTCTTTCTGTGTTGCCCAAGCTGGTTTCAAACTCTTGGGATCAAGCAATCCTCCCGCTTCAGCCTCTCAAAGTGCTGGGATTACAGGCATGAGCCACTGTCCCTGATCTGAAGATAAAATTAAAAAATAAAACTTGGTTCAAGAAACATCCCTGATTATACAACTCAGCAACTGGTGGGCATCCAGCAACACCCCTCAACTAAGTGTGGTTCCCATTGATCAAAGAGATCCAGCCCTCACATTTTGGGGATCCACAAACTTGCCTAAACTTTCATCTTTATTATGAAGATGAATTATGAAGTTAGAATCAAGGATGTGGGTAGTATTCAAGTCTTCCCCATCCCACATCCACATTCCTGAATGATGCTGGGGTCTGAAGTAAAGGCTGGGAAGATTCCACTGTGGTCTGAGGCCAGGGTGGCTAGAATAGATGTCCAGCCAGGCTTCTACTGAAAGGCATGAGAGCTGGAAGGCAGCTATGGGAAATGCATCTCATAATAGGAGTGAATGCTGGTGGATAGAAAGATCCACCTGAGGTCCCGGGGAGAGTTGAAGGGGATATAAGATGAGGAAAGATGAGCCAAAAGCCACAGTGGAAGGGGTATCCCAGGGTTTTCCCCAAACAAGATAATTCACTATCTACTGACAGCACTGATGACCTCCTGACCACCGGACAGCCTAAGGACTGAGATAGAAGCGTCCCTGTTGCTCACCCCACCCACCCTACATCCTGAGCTAACTTAGCAAGGACGAAAAGCTCTCTGATGCGCTGTCCCCAACCAGAGTACCCCAGAGTTAGGGGAGAACATCTACCCTGGACTGTTGATGCCCACAGTTCCCTCTTCTCAGTAATGTGTAGAGAGAACCCATGCTTCCCAGAGGCTCAGGTGCTACAAGACCTCACTCCTCAGCCTCTGCTAAAGATGGACCATCAATGGTTTTGATCTGGAATTTTTGGACACAGAGACTATGTATCTAACAGAGAGAGTCGCCATTAAAGCCTGGCTGAATTGCTTGCACTTTATATCCACAAGGCACCCCTGCATTCTTCCATAACCCCAATTTTTCACTTGGCCGAGGTTGAGTGGGTTTCTTTCCTTAGGTGACTAAGACAATGCCTGTGTGGTTGTCAGCGCACACACTTGGGTGATTGTGCTGAAGCCACCTGGACTAGAGGCAAGAATGCATGTCTTGCTAGCCTGTGGATGATAATTAAATTCATGGAAGCAGCAGCAATGACCCAGGAGCACGTATAGCTGGAGAAGAAGGTCAAAGGTAGGATGTGACTAGGAAATAGATTAACAAAGCGGGGAGGAGGGGCAGAAGATGGTGTCACTTCATAAATTAAGGTGGGACAGAGAGAAGGCACACCAGACCTATTTGGGGAGTCTACTATTCCAAAGGCTCTTCCTCTGGGCCATCCCATGAGAGAAAGACATTTGTTATTTCCTTCCATTTTTCCATGGTTATTTGTCTATGTGGACTCTTGTAGGACCAGCTTTAGTTATTTATATTTGTCTATTTTCAAGATAATGACAATCACACTACATATTGAGATGTGTGGGATCTGCTACTGTCATCATTGTCTCCAACATATTCTTTTATCTTTTGTGATTATAAGAATAATTAATTTACAAATAATTATTTAAATAAGCAAAAATAAATAAATAAATAAAGAGACATTCACATGGCAGAATCCAGCATAGCAGATGAAAGAAAAATATATACTCTTATGGGAAGTTCTCAAGATACATTGTTCATTTAAAAAAAAAAAAAGCAAAGTAAAAAACATATTATCTTTTGAATAAAGGAGGGAATAAGTAATGTATATTTAACTCATCTTATTTATGCATAAATAAATTTTGAAAACTTATGCAGGAAACTAATGAGAGTTTCCTGGGTGTGAAATTGGGCGCATGGGAAACCAGGCATAAGAGAGAGACTTTTTGTATATCTTTTGCATTTTTTGTGCTATATGAATATATTCTTTGAAAAATTAAAGTGGAAATCGTGCATTGTGGAAAAATTAGGAAACTGATAAAAGAATCTAAAAATTACCCAAAGTGTACTCACAGTTGTAATCATTGTTAGGATTTTGCTTTTAACCATTTTAGACAAATCATGTGTATACTTAATATACCATTTTACACTGCTATTTATGTCAGTATATATTGCAGATATTGTGTGCTTTATATTCCATTTTATAACTTGCAATTTTATTTAACAATGTGATACAGATATCTCTCCATGCCAATAAGTATGGATGTACAGAATCATTTTAAACAGCATCTAGTTGGATAGATATACTATTATTTATACAACCATTAGCCAAATCACCTACTGATAGATATTCAGATTTTCCCCACTTTTTGTTGTTTAAAAATGAAAGGATACCAGCAAGTATTATGCCCAGTGATTTTGCTCAGGATAAATTTATTTTAGAGGAATTTTTGGGTTTGTGGGTAATCATGTTTTAAAAAGTATCAATTTTTAATACAGATTATCAAGTTTTCCTCACCCTTATGGCAATATGACTGAAGCATTTATACTTCCCTAGGAAAGTCTGAAAGGCCTTTCTTTTCCAAATCCTTGTCAACATTGACTGTTAGCAACTTATTTGTTCTTTGTCAATCTAATGCATGAAGACTATCTCCTTTTCATTTGAATTTTGGGGTAGTTGTTTTAAAATGTTTATTGCCCATTTGCATTCATATTTTGAAATTTTTGCTTATTTTTTTCCCTGTTGGAGATATTTCTTTCCATTTTTAAAAGAGGATGTTTAATGATTAATGATGCTTATTCTGGATTGACTTCGTCTTTCAGTGTTTTATTACTTCAGATATTTCTAGTGAGCTGAATTTGGCTAGATTTTATATTTTCATCCAGTGTGATCATCTCCATCTTTCAGTAAGAAAGTCTGAATTTTTTATGTATTCTGATTATCAACATATTTGGACTTTTCAAATATTCATTTTGTTCATTTTTTGTTTCTTTTTTTCTTTTTCTCCTGACTTTTCAATATTGGATTTAGTCCCCTCTTTCTTCCTTCTGAGGTGGAAGGTAGAGAGGTTATTTCTTTACTTTTTGTTTGTTTGTTTTCTCCTCCTCCTCCTCCTCCTCCTCCTCCTCCTCCTCCTCCTCCTCCTCCTCCTCCTTCTTCTTTTTTGATGGAGTCTCACTCTGTCGCCCAGGCTGGAGTGCAGTGGTGCAATCTCGGCTCACTGCAACCTCTGCCCCGTGGGTTCAAGCAATTCTCCTGCTTCAGCCTCCTGAGTAGCTGGGATTACAGGCATGTACCACCGTGCCCAGATAATTTTTGTATTTTTAATAGAGACAGGGTTTCACCATGTTGGTCAGGCTGGTCTCAAACTCCTTACCTCATGATCTGCCTGCCTCAGCCTCCCACAATGCTGGGATTACAGGCGTGAGCCACCATGCTTGGCTCATTTTTGTATTTTTAACAGTACTCGTTTATCTGACCACACTAAGACTTAACAAAGAGTAACTTAGAGAACAACTCCAAAACTCCCTCTGCTTCAATTCTATCCATGTTATGGCTGCCAAGTATTTTTACTGCACTTTGTTTTTGTGATTTTAATGCTTATCCAAATAATAATAACATGTCTACATAGTTTAAACCGGTAAATAATATTATAAGGCTTATCACAAAACAGTAGCCTGCTGTCTGACTACCCTGCATTCTGATTCTTGCTCCACAGAAGCAACAGATTTTCAATTCTTTGGGCTCTCTCTCCACTTCTGTGTTCCTCCATATTACTAAATAACCCTGTGTATATTGAGCAGTCTTACAAATCACAAAAAGGATAGCCTTGGGAATTAAAATTGCAGCTGTCAGTTACTCAGGTAAAAGATAAATTTTAAAACCGCAGTTGTATAACATATAGAGAGTAATGATAACGTGTACAATACTTACTAAAACAAGTCAGATGTAGCCAAAACTACACTTAGCAGCAATTTAGCTTCTTTATTAAATGAAGAAAATGAACTGGCTAAGGATTCAACTACAGAAGTGAGTGGACTGTTGAAGATAAGGAAACAGGAAGTAATTTGGAAAGATGAAAACAGAAATTAATGAATGGAGGGAAAAGAAGCATTGATTCTTAAAAAAACAAATACAGGACTTATTCTTTGAAAAGAAATCAATAAAATATACAAACATCTATCATTGATTCTTAAAAAAACAAATACGAGACTTATTCTTTGAAAAGAAATCAATAAAATAGATAAACATCTATCACTGATTCTTAAAAAAACAAATACAAGACCGAGACTTAATCTCTGAAAAGAAACCAATAAAATAGACAAACATCTATGGTATCTAATCTAGAACAAGAGACAAAATAGACAAAATTAGGAATGAGAAAGAGGAGATAACCAAAATCTGCGAAGGGCTCAAGCATCTTTATGATACTGAAAAAAGGATTAGATAAAATCTAACATTTAATCTTCATAAAACTCTGGTTACATATTAGAGATAGTTTCTTAGCATGATTTTAAAAACAATTTTCAAGCTAAGAGAGGCATGCTAATAGAGGTATTAGTCTGTTCTTGCAATATCCATAAAGAAGTACTTGAGACTGGGAAATTTATAAAGAAAAGAGATTTAATTGACTCATAGTTCTGCAGGCTGTACAGGAAGCATAGTGGCTTCTGCTTCTGGGAGACCTCAGGAAACTTACAACCATGGTAGAAGGTGAAGAGGAAGCAGGCATGTCTTACATGGCCAGAGGAAGCAGAAGGATGTTACTTTGGATGTTGCACTTAAGCCTTATGACTGTATCAACAATTACGTCTTTGTTTACTGGCTCTGGTTCTCTCCTTCTTGTCTTCATTAATTTATACCTTTCTTTAGTTGCATGTTTGAATTTATTCCTCAATCAGTTGATGGACTTTTATGAGTAACTCGTTTTGTTTTATTTTGTTTTTTCCAGTTAGTGCTTTAACCTAACTGGTGTACAAGTTTAAGAATTTCTGCTTTTCTCACACATGAGCAGTAATTCAGCCAAATTAAAATTTTTAGAATGGCTCATTGTGACCTCTGTTTCCCAGTTTCAAGTGATTCTCCTGCCTCAGCCTCCCAAGTAGCTGGGATCACAGATGTGCATCACCACACCTGGCTAATTTTTTTGTATTTATTTATTTATTAATAGAGTCAGGGTTTCAACATGTTGGCCAGGCTGGTCTCAACCTCCTGGCCTCAAGTGATCTGCCCGTCTCAGCCTCCTAAAGTGCTGGGATTACAGGTGTGAGCCACCATGCCCAGCCAGGACAAAATCTTTTTAAAAACACCTCTGAAATCATGGATCTGTTGTCTTAGGGTGTGTGTGTGTGTGTGTGTGTGTGAGAGAGAGAGAGAGAGAGAGAGACAGAGAGAGACAGAGTGGCAGAGGAGACTGATGACTGATGTCAGCTAGGTCGTTTTCTTTCCTCCTTTGTTGGCAAACTCTATTGCTTTGTTTTTCCTTTCTGGATGCCTATACATTTTCTTTTCTATTATTTAAGTAAAAACAGGGCCTCTAGAGTCAGACTGTCCCAAATTCAGCTCCCTGCTCCTCTGCTTAGTAACCTGTGTCCTCTTGGGCAACTTGTGTATCTGCTCTACGTCTCATTCTCCCGTGTGTGAAGTAGGGGTGATAATCATACTTGGATGATACGAAAAATGAGGAATTAACTGTGCAGAGTGCTTAGAGGAAGACTGAGCCCATAGCAAGTACTACATAGGAGTTTTCCACCTTGATATTGTAGTAGTCATCCCTTATCCAGGGGGCTATGTTCCCAGATCCCCAATGGATTTCTGAAGTTGCCAATAATACCAAATCCTACATATAAAGTTTTTTTCCCTATATGCACATATTTATGACAAAGTTTAAGATCCAAATTAGGGAAAGTAAGAGTTAATGCATAATGAGGCACAGTATTGTTGAGAGATTAACAACTAATAATAAAATAGAATAATTATAACTATACTATAATAAAGTTATGTACATGTGGTCTCTCAAAATATCTTATTTTACTATACTCATTCTTCTTATGATGATGTGAGATGATCTATAACACAGCAGTCAGAATTTAATGTTTTCAAAAATAAAAATTTAATCTTTTCAATTCTCCACATGTGCTCTTACATTTATCTACTCTTTGTGGCAAGAGGTACTGGTTTTCCATTTGTGTGCCTAACAAAATTTTAGGTAAAAAATAGTTTTATGTAAGTTTAAAAAAATGAGTGGAATTCAAAGAAAAATATAAAGTAAACAATAGTGCAAGAATATTCCAAGAATTGTGGGAGTTGCATGTGAATGACTGAATTTTGAGAAAATAGACTTAAAGATTCTTTGTCCAGCTCTAGAATCTCTTTGTGCAAAAATCCCTCTGTGCAGTACTCAGAGGGATTTTTACACAATGAGATTCTAGAGCTGGACAAAAGATCTATCTCTTGAGCTCAAAAGGGGGCTTAAGATGTACTACTCCATAGCCCAGGATTTTGAAGGCTCCCTTTTGGATTCCTCTGGAATATATTCGAAGCTGACCCGCTGAGTATGCCTGGAGCTGCACCTTTCAGATGCAAGCATGCCTGCCACACTGGATCAAAGAGGCTTTTTTGACAGTTGGTGGAGGCCTCTCTCCTACTGCAGCCACAGAATGAGTCCTTAAAAATCATAGACGTCAAATGGGCTCTTTGGCTGCTTTGACATTCTTATTTAGTTCAATCCAAGTGTGTGGTAGCTGAATAGTTTGGACCAGAGTCCTGGCTGGGGAGAAAATCGTTATGAAAAGCTATCGATTAGGTGTCCACAGCTGCTGAAACTCAGCCGTGGAAGCTCCTGGAGCTGCATTTATGAAAGGGCAGGGGGCATGGAGAAGGGCAAGAATGTGATGGAGTGAGGAGGCAATCTGTTTAAAGGACAGTGGTGTGTGAAGGCAGGCAGCTAATGAAAAGTCAGTTCTTCCTTGTGCTAGGTAGCTGAGTGGGTCGTACGGTGTCTGCTAGGTTGTGTCTTACGACCCCTTGAAGCCTGGGAGAGAGTTCAGGGGATGCTGCTGCTTCCTGTGAAGGCCTGCCTTGCATCTCATTACCTTCCTTTTTCACCAGTCCAGACCATTGCTGCCCTTCACTGCCCAGCAACAAACACTCAACCCCACACTTCCCTGCAGAACCCAGCCTGCACAGCACAAGCCAACACTGCTTCCCCAAACTATGAATGGCACTGAGCTGTGATTAACATGGCGCACCCCTGCGTTGCCTCTGGCAACCCTGTAAACATGCTCCTTCGCTGTGCTGAACATCCTTAAGCACCTGAGCATTACTGCAAAATGAAGCACAGCCCTGCTTATGCCTCCATCTTCTGTGCCTAGAAAAGTGCTTGGCACATAAAAAGATTGATAAATATTTGTGGAATGAATGAATGAGGGTTTGCACCAGATGGGGCGGGACTCAGCAAGGCTCACAGGTACCCACTGAAAACATATCAGACTTATAGCTACAAAAGCACGAAAGACTGAAAAGCGCTCAGAAAACCTGGAAGGAGCTCCTGACAAGAACAAAAGTGTAAGTAGCAAAGGAGTAGAACAATGCTCCTTCCTGCCTGGAGCTTCAGAATAGTTGTAATTTTGAATGGTCTGTCAATCACACTTGATAAATGAAATCATACCTTACAGCAGCATTTCACAACATTGTTTTCTTCTTGGCTCAAAAGCTGCGGCATAGGTAACTCTGAGAGTTATGTGAAATTTTCTTTTCTGGGTAGCACTAACTTCAGTCTTTTTCTTCAATTCAAGTCAGGATATTGTAGGCTTTTTTATTTTTTGAGACAAAGTTCAGTTTTTTCTCCTTTTACCTAAAGATTCTGATATCAGCCACCCACCTGCTACTCTTGCTAGTTAGAATTAACGTCTTGGATGCTTCTTACCCTCATTTTGTTCATCAATTTACGATGAAAATTACATTGCCATCTCTTTCCCCCAAATTTGTAAATACATACATGCAACATTTTGCAGGGACTGCATCCTATTTCAGTGGAAGACGATTACCTTCAAAACCATGCAATGTGAATGTGATCTTTACAAAGTGCTATCTATTCCCTTTTGCCTGAGCTTCTTGATATAAAAATACATGATCATATTCTGGAAAAAAATATAATGTTTTTTTTTCCAGACCCAAAGTTGTGCAAAATAAGACCCAAAGCAGCCTTTAATCTTACTCAGAAGGAAATTTCAGTGATAATGTGGCTGATGTTTAGCTTGCACAAGGAGCTGAAACTGTGGTGCAAAGCCACATGCCATCTCTGACATCAAATCAATTCTGACTTTGGGTTTTGATGGTGTCTGGCACCTGACTTACAAAAGTAAGTAGAAGCAAATGCAGCCAGAGGGTTCCATGGGTACCTTTGCCTGATAAGGGTGGCCATGGGTCAAAGGGCACAAGATTTCTCCAATACTTCTCTAGATGAATTCGTGTCACCTCATTTCCTTTGTGCTTGTGTCAGGGAGGTCATTTCTAGCCCAGTCTGCATATTTTTTTTTTTGCTGGATAAAGGAACTTCCTTATTGCAGAGATGTCGCCCGTCTTTGCAATGTACCAACAGGAGCTTACAAAATTGGAATATTTTTTTCTTGAGACAGAGTCTCATTCTGTCACTCAGGCTGGAGTGACGTGGCATGATCTCAGCTCATTGTAACCTCCACCTCCCAGTTTCAAACAATTCTCATGCCTCAGCCTCCCCAGTAGTTGAGATTACAGGTGTGGGCCACCATACCTGGCTAATTTTTTTGTATTTTTTAGTAGAGATGGGGTTTCTCCATGTTGCTCAGGCTGACAAAATAGGAATTCTTTGATGGTGTCAGGGTGCATATATGAGGTAAGCACAAGCTTCTGGCTGCCCTGCGAGGTAGCAGCAATTTATCAGCTACATGCTAGAAAGAATGGGGGAATTATCGTTTTCCCCATGACGGTCCTCATACTATTATGAGAAATGCCAGTGGTTCCGGAGTAGATGATGACATTCTAAGGAGGCACTCCCTGAGTTTCTTTTAGCACTACCTGCATTTCTTCCTTTGCTCCTAGCCACAAGCCAGCTTGACAGCCTCGCTGACTTCTCTCCTTCAGCTACTATGGAAATCATCTGTCCTACTTATATTCTTTAATGATTATGTTTACTTAACAGTTCAGAATTCATCAATATTTTACTTTCTCCCCAAATAATACAAGAACCTTAGCACACTAATTCCTATCACCACCCCCACCTACTATGCAATTGTCTAATATTTTAATTACACCATGTTTGTATCAACCAAAACTATATCATCATTATTGCTTCGTTTTAAAAAAAAAAACAGTAAACATGTAAGTAGATTTATCCAGAAGTTTTCCTAATTCTCCTGGTTACCACTGCTGCTTTCATCTACTTCTTATGAGTTCAGTTGCCTGTAGCGGCATTTTTCCACTGGTGAATTCTGTCAATATTTTTTAATGAAAATGTCTCTGCTTTGCCTTCGCTTTCTTCTTTTTCTTTTCTTTCTTTCTTTTTTTCCTGTTTTGAGAGGGAGCCTCATTCTGTTGCCAGGCTGGAGTGCAGTAGCACAATCTTGGCTCGCTGCAGCCTCCGACTCCCTGGTTCAAGCGATTCTCGTGCCTTAGCCTTCTGAGTAGCTGGGATTACAGGTGCATGCCACCACACCCATCTACTTTTTTGGTGTTTTTAGTAGAGACAGGGTTTCACCATGTTGTCCATGATGGTCTTGATCTCCTGACCTCCTGATCTGCCTGCCTCTGCCTCCCAAACTGCTGGAATTCCCAACGTGAGCCATTGCACCTGGCCCTTCACTGACTTTTTCTCTTTCTTTTTCTTTTCTTTTTTTTTTAGACAGAGTCTTGCTCTGTTGCCCAGGCTGGAATGCAGTGGCATGATCTCAGCTCACTGCAACCTCAGCCTCCGGAGTTCAAGCAATTCCCTGCCTCAGCCTCCTGAGTAGCTGAGATTACAGGCACGCGCCACCATGCCCTGCTAATTTTTGTATTTTTAGTAGAGACGGGGTTTTATCATCTTGGCCAGGCTGGTCTTGAACTCCTGACCTTGTAATCCACCTGCCTCGGCCTCCGAAAGTGCTGGGATTATGGGCATGAGCCACCAAGCCTGGCAGGCCCTTCCCCTTCAATTAATTGTTTAGCTCAGTATGGAATTCTAGGGTGGCGATTATTATAGACTCTGGAAGACATAATTACAGCATCATCTGAGCTTTTCTATTGTTGTTGAGAAAACTTCCCTGAATCTAGACAATCTGTCTTTTCTCGCTGGTTGCTTTTCACTGTATCTTTGGTGCTTTGTAATTTTTTTTTTTTTGACAGAATCTTGCTCTGTCACCCAAGCTGGAGTGCAATGGTGCGATCACTGGCTTATCACAACCTCCACCTTCTGGGTCCAAGTGATTCTCCTGCCTCAGCCTTCTGAGTACCTGGGACTACAGGTGCTATAGGTGTGCACCACCACACCCAGCTAATTTTTACATTTTTAGCAGAGACAGGTTTTTGCTGTTGTTGGCCAAGCTGATGTCAAACTCCTGACCTCAGGTGATCCGCTCACCTCAGCTTCCCAAAGTGCTGGGATTACAGGTGTGGGCCACTGTGCCCGATTGGAGTACTGTAATTTCATTACAAAGTGTCTGAACATGGATTTATTTATCATTTTTCAAGAATACAATATATTGTTATTAACTCATCACCTTGTATAGATCTCAAACATATTCCTCATATCTAATTGAAATTTTGTATCCTTTGACCAACATCTCTCAACCCATCCTAGCTTCTGTAACCACCCTCCTACTTATTTATTTATCAGAATACATTTTGCTTCCACCTTCTGAGGATTCATGCCATTTATCCATCCCAGAAAATTCTCGGGCATCATCTTTTTGCTTTTGTTCTCTCCCATTCTCCTACTTCCTCCTCCCGGAGCCTCCTGCTGGACACACGTTGCTCCTTTGGATGTGTCCCTCCCATCTCAACCTTCTCTCCAGTTCTCTTTCCTTTAATCTGTCTGTGTTGAGCCATAGAAAATTTCCTCTGTGATTTTTCGTTTGTTTAGAGCATGTATTTTTAACAAGAAAAAGATTCAATTTGGAAAGACTAGAGCTTTTGCCCAAACTGGGATTTGCCTGTCTCCTCATGCCACAAAGTGTGTTCTTCTTTCATTAGCATTTCCGTTCTCTTTAATCTCTTCCATTACAGTAAATGTACTTACGTTATAGTTTCCTTTAACTTGCTCTATTATGTCAAGTTTTGGGGAAGATGCCATTCTCTTTTTGACATGTTGTGTAAGGAAAAACTTACTCAAACCATGTTTTTCTTCTACTCTCACACTACAAAAATCATAATCACGGAATAAGTTCTCTCTCTCTCTGTCTCTCTCACACACACACACACACATCATAACACTGCACATGTCTTCTTACTTTGCATTATGATGAATCATTTCCTGGCATGTTTCGTCATTTTTGAATTTTGAGCTCATTTTAGCTGAGTTTTTGTTGTTGTTGTTGCTGTTATGTGAGTGCCATGTGTCCCAGGTGTGGAAGCCATTGAGTGGCTTTACATTTTGCTTCTGCTGCATTGTGACAAACTTTTCAGCTAATTTGTCACTTTGGGATTCCTGCGTCACACTAGACACAAGCTCAAAGTTTCAATTTCTCAAGACTTAGTTTTTCCTTCCAGAGCCCTGAGTAAAGACAAAGCTTCTTACAGTTCCCATGGGCTAGTGGGAAGAGTTTCCCTAGTCTTCCTTCCTTGAGGACACTGTTCCCCAAAATGGCAACCTTTACAAGATTCCCAACTCTATGCAGAGTCTCAGTTCTGGGTAACCTCCTTATATAAACTGGGGGTGGCACTTTCAGTCTTTCTGCGGGGGTGATACGGTTCGGAGCTGTGTTCCTACCCAAATCTCATGTTGAATTGTAATCCTCAGTGTTGGAGAAGGGGCCTGGGGGAGGTGATTGGATCATGGGGGTGAACTTCTCCATTGCTGTTCTCGTGATGGTGAGTGAGTTCTCACGAGATTTGATTGTTTAAAAGTGTGTGGCACTTCCCCCTTCTCTCTCTCTTCCTCCTGTCCCCACCATGTAAGCCGTGCTTGCTTCACCTTCACCTTCCACCATGGTTGTAAAGATTCCTGAGGCCTCCCCAGCCATGCTTATTGTACAGCCTGCAGAGCTGTGAGACAGTTAAACCTCCTTTTTTGTGTGTGAGAAGGCTCTCACTCTGTTGTCCAGGCTAGAAGGCAGTGGCATGGTCTCCACTTACTGCAACCTCCGCCTCCCGGGTTCGAGCAATTCTCCTGCCTCAGCCTCCTGAGTAGTTGCAATTACAGGCACACACCATCACACCTGGCTAATTTTTTGTATTTTCAGTAGAGACAGCATTTTACCATATTGGCCAGGCTGGTCTCGAACTCCTGACCTCAGATTATCTACCTGCCTTGGCATCCCAAAGTCATGGGATTATAGGCATGACCCACTGCACCTGGCCTAAACCTCTTTTTCTTATAAATTACTCAATCTCAGGTAGTTCTTTATAGCAATGGGAGAACAGACTAATACAGGGGGCAGTACAACTTCATCCACTAAGGCCTATCTCTGTAGGCTACTGTAGCATCATTCCAGCTGCCAATGCACTCATCACTTCTGGCATTCAGGAATTTTGTTTTTTTGTATGAACTCATCTATTTATTTGTGATATTTTATTCATTATTTTTATTGGTACAGAAATCCATGTTAGGTCAGGCTACTTTGCTGTCAGGCCTCATGATATCTCTTTCATCATGGTAACATTTGTTTAGCAACACAAGAAGCAACTTGGTAGGATGCTGAAGATAAGGGTTTTGTGTTAAAGCAAATGCAACTTCTGATGACGTTTCAGTCTTTTCAGATTGAGTTTTCTTCTCATTGATAAAAGCCTCTTATTGCCTGATGTCGTTACAAGATGGGAAGACAGGAGTTGACACTTCAGTTTTATCCTCATTATTCTCTCCCATTTCCCTCTTCTATAGGCAATCCGTGAGGATTCTATACATGAGAAATCCACGACACTTCAGATTGGTTGCTGCATTGGGCCAAGAGGCCCAGTCGACCCTTGTTAACATATTATTGTTGGCTATGAGGCTGGGCATGGGGGCTCATGCCTGTAAAACCAGCACTTTGGGAGGCCAAGTCAGGTGGATCACCTGAGGTAAGGAGTTCGAGACTAGCTTAGCCAACATGGTGAAACCCATCTCTACTAAAAATACAAAAATTAGCCAGGTTGGTGGCATGCACCTGTAGTCCCGGCTACTCAGGAGGCTGAGGCAGGAGGTGGAGGTAGCAGTGACCTGAGATAATGCCAATGCACTCTAGCCTGGGCGACAGAGTGATACTCAATTTCAAAAACAAAATGTATTATGTCTGTATATATATAAGTATATATATTTACTTGTATATATAAGTATATATAATAAAGTATATGTCCGTATATGTAAGTATATATATTTACATGTACAAATAAGGATATGTTTAAGTATATATGTCTGTGTGTGTATATATATATACATATATATATATATATATATATATTATTGTTAGCTATGGGCAGTGGTGTGCCCAATAATCTCATTGCAAACCCTTTCTTTGCTCTCACCTCTAATGCTTCCCTTGTTATATTCCAGGTCTTGCTTTCTGCCCTCATGTTAGCTTAGTGAGAGTCTGGACCAAGTCATATGTGTGTTTCACATCACTCATGATGTCAAGCACAGAGTGAGATGTTTAAAAATCTGGATGTTTATGTGAACTCATTTGTAATCAGATATATTAAAATTACCACCATTTGAGTTGTCATTTAACACCAATTAGACTGGCAAAAATTAGAAAAATGCCACGTGTTGGGGTCATGAGAGGTTCAAGGAACTGCTGTGTGCTGCTGATGGGCAGGTGGATGAGGGCAATTCCAAAGAGCAATCTGACGTTGCTGTCAAATTAAACATATCAAATCCCAGAGATCCACTCCTGGCCATGTAACTCAAAGACAGTCTCATAAACCCTAATTTAAAAATGTACTAGGAAAGTAACTGCAGAGTGGTTATGATGGTGGGGAGCTGGAGACAGTCTGGATGTCCATCTCTGGCAGAGTCAGGGCACGAACGTGGGATACACAGCATGGCGTTCCTCTACAGTGCTGAGAATCAGTAAATGTGATCAACACAAAACAACACGGACAGATTTTTTTTTTACTTTTATTTTAGGTCAGGGGTGCATGTGCAGGACTCATACCATGGTGGTGGGGAGGGGCGGGAATATACAAAATCATTTGTACAGATTATTTCATCACCCAGGTACCAAGCCTAGTATCCAATAGTTATTTCTTTCTGATCCTTACCCTCCTCCCACCCTCCACCCTCCACCCACCTTCCTCAAGTAGGCCTCAGCTTCGGCTGTTCCCCATCTTTGAGTCTATGTGTTCTCATCATTTAGTTCCCACTTATAAGTGAGATCATGCGGTATTTGGGTTTTTCTTCCTGCATCAGTTTGCTAAGGATGATGGCCTTCAGCTCCATATATGTTCCCACAAAGGACATGATGTCATTTTTGTGGCTGCATAGAATTCCACCGTGCATATGTACCACACTTTCTTTACACGGATAGCTAGATCTTAAAAACATAGTGCCCTACTGAAAAACTCAAGAAAGGAAGTGAGATATTTAGATAAACATCATTTACATAAAATTTTCAAAACCTCTTTGCAAATTTCTTAAAGCCCAATGCTAATTTTTAAAAACTCAGTGTATATTGCGAAACAATATACATTTTGCAAGATCATAGTGAAGCCAAAAGATACACATTGGATATATGTTTCCTCATGGATTGCCTATAGGAGACGGAAATAGAGGCGAAGAATGAGGCTACAACTGAAAACATGAATTAATAAATATATTTTTAAAAGGAGCTGGGCAAAGGGCATACATGATAAGCCATTAAGCCATAGAGTCAGGAGTACAATTAACTCTAAACACCTGATGATAAAAACAAAAAAACAAAAACAACAACAACAAAAAACAACAACAACAAAAAAACAAGCAAGAAGAGGGAGAGGAAGAGAAAGCAGAAGGAGGAGGATGAGGAGAAGAAATAAAAAGGAAGGAAGAAGGGAGGGAGGGAGGGAAGGAGGAAGGGAGGTAGGAAGGGAGGCAGGGAGGGAGGATCGAAGGGAGGAGGGAGGGAAGGAAGGGAGGGAGGGAAGGAAGGAGGGAGGGAGAGGGGAAGAAAGAAAAAGAAGGAGGGAGGAAGGGAGGGAAGGAAGAGAAGGAAGGGAAGGGAAAGAACAAGGAAGGAAGGAAGGAAGGAAAGAAAGAAAGAAAGATTTGTTCAATATTTTGTCTCATTTTCTTCTCAAATTCTTGCCTGATCAGGTCAGCCTCGAGTGTTTTTCTGGAATCTGTAATTCTTGTTTTAATGTGTCCTTTTCCTATAACTGGCTGGTAAGCCCCTTCATTGCTGGTGTTATGTTTTGTTGTTTATTGTTACATGGCTGCAGCGAAATGTAGCTAGAAGAGCCTGGAGCCTCTATCACTTACTGCCTGTTTCACCTTAGGTGGGTCACGTCATCTTCTGAGCCTCAGTTTCCTCAGTTGGAAAACAAGGGCAAGAAGACCTCTGATGGCTGTCCCAAGGACTAAATGAAATTTGGACTTTTGCCGATACCGGGCCTACAGTAGGCACTCAGAAAATGCTGGCTTCCTCTCCTTGATTTTATTTCCTATAATTCCCAACACATTATAGGTGTTCTGTCAAGATTTTCTGACCAGACATTAACTGATGTTCATCAGATACTGGAGCAGAAGATGATGGCTTTAGCTCAAGCTGAAAAAAAAACTTCCATACAGCATTTTTTAAAAAGCCTCAGGATTGCTTCTGAGTGCAGTTGTGAAATATGCTCTTTTGAATACCTTTAGAAATGAATTCTCTGCTTTCACATACGCTTCCACCACTGCACTCCCTGGTTTTCTCTGTGTTCAGTCTTGAGCATCCTGTGACTTCTCACTCACCTTCCTCCCTGCTGGTCTCTTGCAGAAGTGCTCTACATATTCCAGTTGATTTCTCTCTCTCTTTTGTTTTCTGCTGTCTGTTAGAGAGATCATACCTTAACATGAGGCTCTATGATTATCCCTATGCCAGCTGCCGAGGGAAGGAACCCTGATACTGTACCATGCATGGTGGTGATTTTCTGAGGCCTTTAGATTGATTGCATTCATCTTAGCAGCAGGTTATACCCGCCTTACAATTATCCAGCTGCTTTTATAAAACCCTGCATTCAATGTGAGAGTCTTTAAAAGCTTTCACATTTGGAACATTTAAAACTCCAGCAGGTTTGGACAATGAAACTGACTCACTGTGCTTTGGGTGGGTGTTTTTACGTCTGTATGCCTTGCTTTTCTCATCTAAGAAACGGGAATAATCTTCTATGTGGCATAAAACGCCCAGAGAGACTCGAAGCATGTGATGTGCCCTAAATAGCAGGTTTCATGAATGCAGCCCCACTCCCTGGCATTTATGGCTCCCTGACCCTCTGAAGGAACACACTCGTGCTGTCTCACCGTTTCCAGCCAACAGGAACTCACAGATGTATGCACTTTCCTCTTTAAAGTAACCCAATCCTCTCTTTAAACTAAGCCAGCCCATCCAGATACTAACCGTATAAATTAAGGGCAAACAAATCTCTTACTAAAATATCTGCAATACAGAAATGTTACAGCTCATCTTCTATATATGGAAATACCATCTTTTATTTATTTATTTCTTGGTCTAGTTCTTATTCTAAATCTATTTAGCTGGACTGAATAGGTTAAGTTGTGCTGCAGTAACACCCACAACATATCAATGACTTAGCACAGCCAAAATGTGTTTCTTGCTCATGCTACATGTCCTACAAGTATCCATGTGCTCACTGCGGCCCCTCAGGTACCCTGCTGATAGACGCTTTATCTCAACGTAGGCTTCCAAGGTTGTCACAGAAAAGGAAAAGGAAAAGGAAAAGGAATGCAGGGAATTGTGCACTGGCTCTCAACATGTCTGCCTGGAGGCAGCTTCAGGCAAGGCTTGATTCAGGACACGAACAATACCATTATGCTCCATCTTTCAGATCTGCTTCCTCTGGCTAATCTCTATTCTTGGCTTCTGCTGGATAACCTCACGGCACCTATTCAGCCAAAGGGACAGGATGATTTTGAATTAGTTCTCACACCAGTCCTGGGATTCCCTTTCCCATTACCCTGGATGGGGTAATATAGCCATCCTGAAGGGAAAACTGTAGCTAGGGGGATACTAGCTAAGTGTAAGGTCCTCCCAGCTCCCAGGGCTGCGTATGGGAGGCGGGTTGCTCCCATACAATAAAATACAGGATTCCCAGCTAAATTTGAATTTAAGATAAACAATTTTTTTTTAGTATAAGTAGGTCCAAAATATTGAATGGGACATACGTATACTAAAATTATTCAGCCGGGCATGGTGGCTCATGCCTGTAATCCCAGCACTTTGGGAGGATGAGGCGGGCAGATCACAAGGTCAGGAGTTGGAGACCAGCCTGATGAACATGGTGAAACCCCATCTCTACTAAAAATACAAAAATTTAGCCGGGTGTGGTGGCACCAACCTGTAATCCCAGCTACTCAGGAGGCTGAAGGAGGAGAATTTCTTGAACTCGGGAGGTGGAGGTTGCAGTAAGCCAAGATTGTGCCACTGCACTCCAGCCTGGGCAACAGAGCAAGATTCCGTCTCAAAACAAACAAACAAACAAACAAAAATTCATTGTCTATCTGACATTTAAATTTAACTGGGCATTCTCTATTTGTATTTACTAGTTAATAAAACAGGTAACCCTTACTGGGAGCCCCTTTCCAAAACACATGTAGGGAAAGGGTGGTTCCCTCCAATGCAAAGCTGGCATGTAGCATGATCAGAATGAAGACAGTAGTAGCAACCATAACTGTTCACTCTAGTGACTGTGTTAGGGCTTGAATGGGTGTAATCCTCTCTGTATGTGTATATGTGGGATATCGCCCTAAAAAATAATATCTTACGACGGCATGCTTGTTCCAGTTACCTATTGCCATGCAACAAACAACCCTGGAATTCAGTTTCTTGAACCATAATTTATTATTTCTCATGATTCCATGTGATGACTGGGCTAAGCTCTTCTTATTCAGACTCTCGTATAGGCTGGGCACAGTGGCTCAAGCTTGTAATCCTAGTACTTTCGGAGGCCGAGGTGGGTGGATCACTTGAGGTCAGAAGTTCAACACTAGCCTGACCAACATGGTGAAATCCCATCTCTATTAAAATACAAAAATTAGCCGGGTATGGTGGCGCTCACCTGTAATCCCAGCCTCATCTCAGGGAGATGAGGCAGGAGAATCGCTTGAACACAGAAGGCACGGAGGTTACAGTGAGCTGAGATCATGCCATTGCCCTCCAGCCTAGGCAACAGAACGAGACTGCATCTCAAAAACAAACAAACAAACAAATAAACCAAACAACAACAACAAAAACCCAGAATCTCTCATACAGCTACAGTCAAATATCAGTTGGTTTGTAACCATCTGAGGGTTCTACTGGGATGAATGTCCAGAATGGTTCACCCGCATGGCTGGCAGCTGCTGCTGGCTATTATCTGTAGTTCAGCTTGAGTTGTCAACCAGACTAACGACTCATGACCCCTCTGTTGAGCCTGGGCTCCCTGCACATGGCAGCTGGGTTCCGGGAAGGAGTATCTCAAAAGCAAGCGTTTCCAGAGGTCCAAGTGGAAGCTGCAGGACATCTTATAACTTGGTCTCAGAAGTCCCAGAGCATTATTTTTGCCTTATTAGTTAAGCAAGTCACTGAGGCCAGTCTCAATTCAAGGAAAGGGGAATGAGACGCCATCTCTTATGTGAAGAGCATCCTGTGTGTACAGGGAGGGGAGGAACTGATGGGGCGCATGTGACATCACAAACCACCTGCATTTTATGTGTATAATGTAATTTAACACTCACATCAGCTCTGTTGGGTAGAAACTGATTTTGTCTCATTTTATAAGTCGAGGGACTTGCTCAAAATCAAAGAGCGAGTAGGTGGCAAAACAAGAACTAGAACTTAGTCTTCTGATTCTCAGTTGATGCTATTTGTTTTTTCCCCGTTGCAGCCCAGCTGCCTGCTCGTTGGAGTGGTATAGCCATAAAACATGGGCTTAAGAATAAAGATGAAAATCTATCCTCCTGAAGGAGGGAATCTCAGATATAATCCATACTCTCCGGATTCCTGGGAATTTCCCATCCCCTAGTTGTTTATCATATTTCCTGGGTCTCCTCTAGGATAATTTAAGATAAAAGGTGAAGAACTCCTTAGACTAATATAATTTCAAGCCAGCTGTGGTGTTGATGGCTGTGATAGTTTGATGATTCCATAAATATTCACTCCCATCTCCCCTCCACTGGGGCAAGGTACGCCTGCTCACTCCATCAGAGTTGGGCTTGACCATGTGGCATGCTGTGATCTGGGGATGTTTGCTGATGTGACATGACCAGACATTTGAAATGTGCTTGTGGAGTTGGACTTGTCCTTCTGCAGTCACCTATGCGAACACCCTGAGCTACCTGGTCCCAAGAAGATGAGAGACATGTGGAGCAGGCTTGGACCCAATCTGAAGCTTAGACCCAGGCCCAGGTGAGTGCAGCTCAAGCTCAGCCTAGACCAGTGGTTCCCAACTGAAAGTGATTTTGTCTATCAGGAAACATTCGGCAATGTCTAGAGACAGTTTTGGTGGCCACAACTAGGAGAAGGGTGTTATGAGCATCTAGTGGGTAGAGATTACTTCTAAACAACACAATGAGCAAGACAGTCCCCATCATAAAGAATTTTCTAGCCCCAAATAGCAATAGTGCTGAGGTTCAGAAACCCTGGTCTAAATGAGCTCCTAGTGTAGACACAGGAGCAAAAATAAGTGATTTCTGTTTAAAACCTCCGAGTTTTGTGGGAGGTTTTAAATGCAGCATGATTGCGGTAGTAAATAGCAGATATAATGGCAAATGTGAGAACCATGTTTTATGAGGCAAGCTCAGTAAATCGTTCCTTCTAGTGAAACTTTGCAATCTCCCCGCTGGCTCTGGTCCCCAGTCCTTCCTTCTGGCATAGGACAGTCCTGCAGATGAGCTCAGATGTGTACCAGTTGTTAGACACTCTGGGAGAGGAAGTCACCACCTTGGACCCCAAAGATTCCTCCCTCAAGCTTCATGGCATCCTTTCTTGCCTTTTGAAGACCTTAATGACTCTCTGCCTCACAAGGCCTGCCCCTTTCCCTCTCTGTCACATTCAATTTGTCTCAAGAATTTTCTCCAGCTGGTTATTAATGCGGGTTTCTCCTGCAGAAAAGCTCAACCATTTCTCTCATCATTCCAGGCTCAACTCTCCAGCCCTGAGGACCACATGCCCTTGATGGTGACTCGTGTTCCCCAAGGAACCGAATTCATTCTGTACTTTTCCAGAAAAGATGAAAAGTGTGTCCTTTGGTCCCTCATAAAATCCCCACATCCCTTAGGATATTTTTACCTAGGTTTGGTTTCCAAACTGAGAAAAGAATCAGGTTCTGACTAATCTACACGAAAGAAATTATAGAAACATTCTTTTCCTCTACTGATCATGCTATCCCATTTTATATCAGCTTACCTTTCTCACCCACTTGGAAGAGTTTTTAAGAATTGAGGTTTAACTTTGCATATAGCAACATGCACCAATTGGAAGGGTACAGCTTGATAAATTTTTACATCTGCACACCCTTGTGTAACCAGCACCCAGATCAAAGTTTGGGATATACTGTCACCTCAGAAAATCCTCTGTGCCCATTTCCAGACAGTCACTACCCCCACAAATCTGCCTGATTCTGTCTTGTACCACCAAAGGTTAATTTTGCCTGTTTTCAAACTTCTTACAGGTGGAATCATACAGTATGTCTTACAAGATATGCACATGTGTGTCGGAGTTTTTTCAGTTAATCTCAAGTTTTGAAATTCATCCATGTTGTTGAGTGTAACAGTTAAAGGATTCTTCCACAGAAAAGAGGAAGGATTTTCTAACAATTTCTTCCACTACTATTTCAGGAATCCATGAATAGGTAAAAGAGATAACTAAGGACTCCGGGGGAAGATGGGGACTTGAACACAGGCATCTACATCTTCCGTCCTTCCTTCCTTCACTCCCATGGCAATGATCAGCACTAATAGGAGGATAATACACATTGGTTTTCAGGTGCTAGGATAGCTTCATCCCTCTGGTGGAGACTTCAAGATGAGATGGGTCTGAAGGTGCCATGGAAGTCAGCTTCCCTCTTCCTATCCTGAGAAGAGGAGAGAGAGAGCTGTGAGATAGGCAGAGGTCCCTACAGCAGAAACCAGCAGAGGGATAGGCAGAGGCCCCTGCAACAGAAGTGGCTGGACCTCCAAGACTGGAAGGCTGCCATGATCACAAAAGTTCCAAGGAAGGCATCTCCCCAGCGCCCGAAGCCAAAACAAATAAAAATCCACTGAGACAAGCCATCCTCTGAGGCTGGTTGTCTGGTCAAGCAGGAAACCTGGCACACTTATTGGCCTCAACAAGTGGACTCTTCTCCAGTCAATTCTGGTGATTTATCTTTTTCTAGAAGACCCTCTACTTCCTATTTTCAGTTTCTAACCAGGGACTCACATGGTCTCACTATTGTATTTTTAATCAGCTGATGATTGGCTGGAACATGATTTCAGTTGGGTAGAATGTAGGTACTGAACTTCCTGAGCCCTAAAATACCCGAGAATATCTTCCCGTTGCTGTGCAGAGGGGAACAACAACTTGGTTATGTGTGTAGATTCCTGGTGTTGCAGACTTCCAGAACCCTAGAACTCAACATCGTCTTTGCTGTCTACTGTTACAGAGGTAAAGTCTGAGGCCAGGCTGATTTTTCCTTTAAAAGTATGCTTTTCCCCTGCGTATTTATAGAGTTATTGTCCTTGAAGTTAGAACTTTTCCAGAATGGACATCTAGGTTTTAGTCTCTTTTTTATGAATTTTTTTTCTGATGTAATTGTACTCTTTTGAAACACAGGTTCAGATTTTTCTTTAATTCAGGAACTTTTCCCTCATACGGACTATTGCTTCTATTGTACTTATTTCCAGATATTCATTTTCTGTGTGTTATGTCACATTGTCTTCATTATCACCACTTCCCTCTATCCTTTTGCTCTGAATCCTGAGGAACTTTCTCAAGCTTCTTCTTATCACTGAGTTGCTTTTCTGCATTGTTAATTTATCTGTTACTGTTTCAAGTTCAAATGCTTTTTTTTTTTTTGAGACAGGGTCTCACTCTGTCATTCAAGCGGGGGTGTAGTGGAATGGTCATAGCTCACATCAACCTCAAACTCTTGGGCTCAAGCAGTCCTCTCACCTCAGCTTCCCAAAGAGCTGAGACTATAGGCGCGTGCCACCATGCCCAGCTGATGTTTTAAAATACACACCTGTAGGGACAGGGTCTCACTTGGTTGCTCAAGCTGGTATCAAACTATTGGCTCAAGCGATCCTCCCACCTTGGCCTCCCAAAGTGCTGGTATTATAGGCGTGAGCCACCAGATCCAGCCTCAAATGCATTTTTAAATGGTTTAATTTCTTTCTGGTTTTAAACTACAATCACTTGAATCTCTTTTTCTTCTCAACTCATCTATGTTTTTGTGTCATGGAGTCTGCATTTGAAAAAGAAATTTATAAAAAGGAGAAAGCAGATGCTATTGAAATTTACTCTATTTCCTGCAGTAAATCATTTTCCAAACCACATTTTCCTCTGCCCATTTTATGACGTAGGCATTTTTCATAGGCCTCACATCTTCCCCCTGTTTATTGCTTTTAACTGATGAGAGTTCTATTTGGGTCTGGCATGTCCTCCCAAGCAGAGGGCAATGGATTCTTCTAGTAATTTCCCCCAACGTGGGCCTTGAGCTGGGGGGTTTTGCAAGTTCAGGGGTTGAGCATCCTTGGGGACACAGAAGGAAGGTGAGGCCACAGACAATCCCAGGCTCCTCCACATTTGACAAAGTCACCATGGCAGACTTCAAATACCTTCAGCATCCAAGCCCCGTCTGTCTGGCTGCTTCCTACCAAGCCTGCAAGAAGCCTGCTGCCTTGGGAAATTTCCCCTGTCCAGCTGCAACTGCCATGCCCCTGCTGCTCTCTAAACATCTGGAAGGCTCTCCTGCTACCCTGCTCTTGAACTCAGAAAGCATTCCTTTTCAATCTCTGATCCTCTCCCACCTCCAAGCCATCTGGCTTCGGGAGTATCAGGAACAATGCATCAGTTCTCTCTCTTTGCTCTTCTATATTCTTCTCTCTTCTCTCTACTTCATATGCTGACTTCATTCTCAGACCCCTTATGTCGACATGATGTTTCAACCCTTATATCCTCACAATTCCAAGTGCAACAGAATTTTCTTTTCTCCCAGCATTCCCAGAAAAAGTCTAGGTGTGACTCATTGGCTCTGACTGGGTGACCTGCTCATCTTTGAACCACTCATCACATCTAGCGAGTAGGATATTCTGCCTGGTTTAGGCATGGGTCATATGCTCACTTCTTAAGCAGGGATTTGGATCTGCCACACCCAAACTCTAAAAAGCAATGTTGGGGTGTCATTACTATAAGATGGATAAATGGTTGGTAAGCAGCACAAATAGTAGACATACATTACAGAAGACTTCTCCACTTAATTCTGCAAAAGCACCCTGGTTCCTAAGTATGGTAAATTGTGAATTGACTCAGCAGGGAGGCCATGTGAGACTGAGCAGGTTGTGCACTGCACAACCATGCACATCTAAGGGGCCCCTAGTCACATCATAGACACTACAGATTTGCGTAACTTGTACAGTTTTCCAGCAGATGGAAGTAGGGTTTTGAGGAAGGGACATCTTGTGCTAATCATACAACAGTGCCACGTAGACTGGTGACAAGTGACAGTCTTATTGAGATATCTTTGCTCAATACTCCTTTCCACAACCTGCAACTCCTTTGCCTGAGCTGCCAGTCCTGATGCAGTTTCTTCAGATTATTTTTGCATCTTTAAGTCTGCAAGTCTCAGACTTCTGCCTTTCCCAGAAATAGAAATCCTATTGCTAATATAGGATTGTCCTTCTCTCTTGCTTCCATGCTTATCCCCAAAACACATAACCTCCACTAAGAAACCCAACTCTCCCCTCCTTTATCTTTGGGGTTTTGAGCATTTCTGATGGGAAAGAGTGATGTAAAGTCCCTCCTGGGGTAGCTGGATTAGACTCTGGAGGAGCAGGAGAGGCCTGTGTCTGTTTCCATTCGGTAGCTGATGTGTCCAGTTGGCGGTGACCTCAGAGCACCCTGGGGAGCTGTCCTCTGTGATCAGGAGTCCAGGCCAGGGATCACCTGGATTTTAGTCCTGACTTTTCTCTGCCTTGGGCATGTCACATCACTTCTCTGGGCCCTTCCATGGGAGTGCAGAGCTGAGTCATTTCTGAAGGCTTTTCCACTCTCAGATCTGATGCCTGTGGGTGTCATTCAATCGCGAGAATAAAAACATTTTCAACAGATGCTATGTAATCTCAATGGCAATCCTTAATACAGTGGACATACAATATACACGAAGCACCGTCCTAGGTGTTTTGTACGTACCATGCCGTTTCATCTTTCCAGCAACCCCACAGATACATGTTACCATCATGATCATTTCATACATGAGCAAAGTGAGGTTCAAAGAGGCTAAATGACACCTCATTAAAAAAAATCAGTTAGGTCTCAATCTCATGACTTTGCATATGATTTCCTGGTGCTGAATATAATGATGAAAGTAATGTTATTAATTTCCACAGTTATAATTTTAAACACAAGTCAGTATGAATTCAGATTGTTTCAAACAATGCTCTTGCATCTTTCCACGCGTATGTTACCTAACCACCGTCTTCTTTCTTCAAGCTAGAGGCCTTTTGATGATTTTCTTTTAAAAAAGCACCTCTTTGTGATTTTCACTGTAGCCTCTTGATGAGTATTTGAGATGATTTTAAAGCGTAAACAGTGGAAAACGCGTTAATATCATTTCCTTTCCAGCCTCATTTCAAAATGAAAGGGAAATGTGTTTGGGGAAAAATTCACTTACAAGTTTGGCCAAATGCCTAAACTACGCAAACAGCCTGACAAATGGAACAAAGTTTAACTTGCTCTAAATAAAATCTCCATGCGTCTGGTTCTGCACTGGGGAAAGCTCTTACAGTGACCCGTTTGCTAATGATAGCCCGGACATCAATAATGGAATGTGAAAGACAATCTTCTAATCAATTTTTTTTTTCCTGCTGGTTTAGATTAAAGCATAGAAAATGCCCAAATGCTCCATCTGCTTCCTCTAAGATTTCTGGTAGGCTGGAGCCCAATTATGGCTGCCTTATCCATTTTTAATAATCTACTTATGATCGTGCAAACACAGGGTGTGATTATACCCACATCGGTTTCTGTTTCAGAGCTTCCATTTCCATCCATAATTAATAAGCCACTCAGTACATCGGAGGGGAGCTGAAGGAGAGATGTGAGACATTCTTAAGTAGGA
Source organism: Saimiri boliviensis (assembly GCF_048565385.1). Taxonomy (NCBI): domain Eukaryota; kingdom Metazoa; phylum Chordata; class Mammalia; order Primates; family Cebidae; genus Saimiri; species Saimiri boliviensis. The sequence goes on along the minus strand of NC_133460.1, from coordinate 17,343,950 downwards.
TAGCTTCTGCAGTGGTTGTTCTTTGATTCATTTTACAAACCTTTGCTATGTCTGCAATGTGCCAGGCACTGTGCTAGACACCAAAGGTAAAAGAATAACACACAGGACTGGGCGCCGTGGCTCATGCCTGTAATCCTAGCACTTTGGGATGCTGAGGTGTGAAACCACCCTGGCCAACATGGTGAAACCCCATCTCTACTAAAATACAAAAAAAAAAAAAAAAAAAAAAAAATTAGCCAGGTGTGGTGGTAAGCCTATAGTTCCAGCTACTCGGGTGGCTCAGGCAGGGAAAATTGCTTGAACACGAGAGGTGGAGGTTGCAGTGAGCCAAGGTTGTGCCACTGCACTCCAGCCTGGCAACAGAGCAAGACTGTCTCGAAAAAGAAAGAAAGAAAGAAAGAAAAAGAATAACACACACTTTTGCCCTCTTTAAGAGCTCTCGGTAGTTAGAAAGAATGAATAAGACCTAGTATTTGCTAGCACAAGGTGACTATAGTCAAAGATGATTTAATTGTACATTTAAAAATAGCAAAAATAGTAAAATTGGGCTGTTTGTGACACAAAGGATAAATGTTTGAGGGGATAGATACCCGATTTACCTTGATATGATTATTATATATGCATTTTCTGTATCAAAATATCTCATATAACCCATAAATATATACACCTAGTGTGTACTCACAAAAAATTTTTAATTTTTTTTTAAGAAGAGCTCTTGGACGATCAATAAAGATGTACATGCATGTATGTTTTGTTTGTGATGTGAATTGGGCTTTTTAACCAGAAAATTCAGCTGCTAAGACAATCAAAATGTTTTATGTTCCCAAATGATGAAGTATAGGATTATTAGATCACTATATTATTACAAATACAATTCTAAGAGGCCTTATTTTGGAATCCTTTTTGTTGCTGTTTGTTTGAAAGGAAGTGAGCTATTCTGGGGAGGTAGTCAATTTTATAAGGATATGAGAATAGAAAAAAATAAACTTGCAGCTAGACAGCCTGTGTTCAAGTCCCAGCTTTGCACTGTGTGACCTCAGACAAGTCTCTTGACCTCTCTGAGTTTGTTTCTGTATTGTAAAATGAGGAAACTAGTGCCTTCGCTGTGCTTCTCTGAGATAATATGCATGAATTCAAGGTATGGTTTGCAAAGTGCTATATCAGTATAATAAAGAAAGTCCAAAATCTTACTGATCAGAAATATGATAAAACAACTTTTGGCCAGGTACAGTGGCTTACACCTATAATCCCTGCACTTTGGGAGGCTGAGGTGGGAGGATCCTTTGAAGCCAGGAGTTCAAGACTAGCCTGGACAACATAGCGAGACCCTGCCTCTATTAAAAAAAAATTAAGAAATTAGGTGGGCATGGTGGTGGTCACCGGTAGTTCCAGCTACTTGGGAAGCTGAGATGGGAGGATCGCTTGAGCCCAGGAGTTAGAGGCTGCAGTGAACTATGATCGTGCCACTGTACTCCAGCGTGAGTGTGACAGGGCAAGAACCTGTCGCCAAACAAACACTTTGTCCTCATTTTTCTGATTCTGTTACTCTAACCAGTTCTCCAGCCAAATATTACCCATGCTGTGAGAAGAACAAAGCCTTTACCTTAGTGACTAGTATGATGTATTTTGCAGTACTCAAGGTACAAGCTTTTTAAAATTTTTAATTTTTTTTTTATTTTTGAGACAGTCTCGCTCTTTGCCTAGGCTGGAGTGTGGTGGTACAATCTCAGCTCACTGCAACATCTGCCTCAACCTCCACCTCCCAGGTTCAAGCGATTTTCCTGCCTCAGCCTTCCAAGTAGCTGAGATTACAGGCATGTGCCACCACATCTGGCTAATTATTTTGCTTTTTTTTTCTTTTTTCAGAGTCACCCTTTGTCAGCCAGGCTGGAGAGCAATGGCATGATCTTGGCTCACTGCAACCTCCATCTCCTGGGTTCAAGCAATTCTCTGCCTCAGCCTCCTGAGTAGCTGGTACTACAGGCATGTGCCACCACGCCTGGTTAATTTTTGTATTTTTAGTAGAGACGGGGTTTCACAATATTGGCCAGGCTGGTCTCAAACCCCTGATCTCGTGATCTGCCCGCCTCAGCCTCCCAAAGTGCTGGGATTGCAGGTGTGAGCTGCCGCACCCGGCCAAGTTATTTTTCTTATTTGCAAGCAATGCAAACTGCCTCTAATAATTTTTAACACAAAAGGGATACTTTAGGGAAGATATTGGGGCCTCACACATTTGCAGAAAGCTAGATAACTGAATTTAGTCCATGTTCTGTTATTATTTGCTGAAAATGTAATTGAATCAATGATTTACTACTTATTCTCTCATTTTCAGTGTTATAGCTGTCAGATTCCTTACATCTTTATGGGTCTTGTGTTAAGATTCCACCGTGCTCACCCTCCTATCTCAAAGTCGTCCTTATCGGGCCAAAGGGGTTCTTTCTTGACAAAGTTGCTTTCTTAGTCAATCTCAGAGGAATTCTCTACCTCTGGTTTCAAAACTCCCACTGCTAGGCTTGATGGAAAATTCCAGCAATCTATAACCTATGATTTATAGCTGAATGAAACCTACAAACATTAATCTCCAGCAGTAACTGAGCAGTATTAAGTGAGGTTGTAGATGCCTGTTTCCAAGGCACAGAGTTACTCTGATCTGGTCTGGGTCTGGTCCAAGGGGGTTTCTGACTTGGGCAGGTAGGGGTGATTGGCAGTGGAGTGGATGCAGAATGGGAGGGGTCTGAGCCTGTGCACCCCAGCTCCCTGACATCCCCCTCAATCTGAAGTCCAGTCACATTGCTCTTCCTCAAATACATCAGGTTCACTCTGCCTCAGAGCCTTTGTACTTGCTCCTCTTACTAGAATTCTCTTCCCCCGGAAGGCCACACTGTCCATAACAACTCTATTTAAAACGGCAATTGCCCTCTCCCTGAGTATCGATCTGTTCTCTTGCCGCTAATAAAGACCTACCTGAGACTGGGTAATTTATAAAGGACAGAGATTTAATGGACTCACAGTTCCATATGGCTGGGGAAGCCTCACAATCATGGCGGAAGATGAAGGAAGAGTAAAGGGACTACTCACATGGCGTCAGGCAAGAGAGAGCTTGTGTAGGGGAAATCCCCTTTCTAAAACCATCAGATCTTGTAAGACTTATTCACTAACCCGAGAACAACATGGGAAAGACTCACTCTCATGATTAAATTACCTCCCACTGGGTCCCTCCCATGACACATGGGAATTATGGGAGCTACAATTTGAGATTTGGGTGGGGACACAGCCAAACCATATTGCCCCACAGGTGCATCAGAACTCCCCATCTGATTTCTGTGCTTCATTTATTTATTTAGTTTTGGAGCAATGATCACTTTTTACTACATAACTTGTTTTGGGGAAGGGGTCTGTCTCCCCCCTTGCGGCAGGAATTGCCATCTATTTTGTTCACTGCTGCAATCCTCAACACTTACACCATTTTGGGCAATTGTAGGCTCCCAATAAATATTTGTGGAAGGAACCAGTGAAAATCCTAGTCTTAGATATATAAATTGCCTTTATGTATCACAGTTATGAGTGTATAAAAGTATGCAATACAAAATATACATATTTAATAAATTAATCCCTTTTATATATTTAAAATCTTATAATACATGGTAGCATATATAGCATATTGACTATAGTAAAACATATAGTTAATATACTTATATAGAGAGAGACAGGGTCTTGGCTTGTGGCCCAGGCTGGAGTGCATTGCTGTGATCGTAGCTCAATGCAGCCTTGAACTCCTGGGCTCAAGCAATCCTCCTGCCTCAGTCTACTGAGTAGCTAGGACTACAGGCAAGCACTCACCACACCTAAATAATTTTTAAATTTTTTTTTTGTAGATACAGGGTCTCACCATGTTGCCCAGGCTGGTCTTGAACTCCTGAGCTTAAGCAGTCTTCCTACCTTGGCTTCCCAATGCACTGGAATCACAGGCATGAGCCACCACGCTCGGCCTATAATTATATTTTATATATCATAGTTGTATATCTTCGTTTTGATATGTAACTTTCTTTTCTGGCCTCTAGAACCACCGCCCACTCTGAGGGGTCCATCAGGGACTCTGCACTTGTGGGCCCATCTCTCTACTTTTGTCCCTGCTTGTGGCCTGGGGGCAGCTGCCCTGGCTGCATCTGAACTAGAGTTGAACCCAGTTGGCTACTGGCACAAACGGCACCTGTACTTGCTGGAGAGGAGTTTCTTGTTTTTGAGAGGCCTGGAGGACTGAGACCATGCCCTGGAATGGCAGTGGTTAGGTGAAGTGACCAGAGCTGGAGGAGCCACAGACCCCAGGACCAGTCTTGGCCCTCTCCTCTTCCACAGGCATCTGAGCTGTCATCTGAGTACTAAATGATGCATGGAGATATTGACAGTCATAGAGTTTTGGAGCACAGTAACTAAAAGAAATACAATTTTTAATCCAGAGCTGGGAAGAGAGCCTCCTTCTAGAAGTCATGAGTCAAGGAAACTTAATAAAATGCGCATCTCTTATTGTGGCCTCCAGCATCTCACGTGATACAGCTGCTGCAATCCTCTGTGGACCTCCCACCTTCCCCTTGCTCACCACCCTCCAGCCACAGTGCCCTCTCTGGTTTTTGAACCTGCTGAGCCACTGTCCTGCCTTATAACCTTTGCACTGCTCTCCTAAAGAGACCTGTTCCCCAGACTCAGCCTCCTCTCATCATTCAAACCTGAGCCCAGTATATCCCATTGAAGAGACCTTTCCTGTCTAAAATAGCTGCCCCGTCCTGTTTATGTTTTTCATAGTTAAAAGTAAATCCACTTGTTAAATGTTCACTGTTCATCTGTCTGCCCAAACTGTGGTAATGTGAGCTCTGTAGGTAGGGGCTTTTCTTTGGTTGATTTACAGCTGTAGCCTTAATGCCGAGTACAGCACCTGGCACTTAACGGGTGCTCCTTAAGCATTTGTTGAATGAATAAATGAAGAATGCACCAACAGACCAATTAGGCATTCCTGTTTTGGGATCTAAAGACAACTCTGTGTGTGTGTGTGTGTGTGTGTGTGTGTGTGTGTGTGTGTGTGTGTGTCTCATTCATGAGGCAGGCTTCTCCTCAGCATTTTTTTTTCCTTTTGGTAGGAAATCAGAAGCAAAGGTTGCAAACTGGTAGACCGTGGGCTAGATGGAGCCTGTGGATCTGTTAAAGTGGTTTGATTGGCCTCCCACCGTGTTTTAAGAGCAAACTAACCAGGCACCTGTTATACTTGCAATCCTAGCTGTTCAGTACAGTCTGTTATCTGCCTGGCTTCTGCAGCATGTAAGCTCACCCACCCTGGACTACTGGATCATTTGGACTAAGATCACTTGATCTGTAGTTTCTGTGGCTTCTACTGCCGTCCTGTGGATCAGAGTTCATTCTCAGGAACCTGGGTGGCAAACTAGTCTTCTCACCTGGGACTCAGCCAGGTTGCCAGTCTGAGACATGTCTACCACATTCCCAGGCTGAAGGAATAGGCAAGGCATAGCTGCTGGCTTTCTTCTTTCCAGAGAAGCCAAGCAAGTTTGACAGCCAAGAGAGAGGCAACGGGTGGAGGATTAAGATTTGGAACATCTCCTATGGGGATGCAGGGAGTAGCCCTCATGGGCAGGATCCAGGTCTGTTTTGTTCGTTGCTTATGTCTTCAATATCCAGCATAGCTTGGAATACAGTGAATGCCAAGGAAACTCCCCAACGTAAGGTCCTTCACTTAACTACATCTGCAAAAACTGCTTTTCTTAATGGGGTCTCATTTCCAGGTTCCAGGGGTTAGGACCTGCTGGGGACCATTCTTCAGCTGACTGCAGACAGTCTTCCCAGTTGTCCTGGGCTGCAATGAGGCACTAGAAATTGCAACAAGTTTCTGTAGGAGCTTTTGGAATTTCTAGCAGCCCCATCGGTGCCTCCAAGTGAACAGAACTCGTGATACATGTTTGAGAATGATGTAACTCCAGAATCTTGCCCTTTGGGATAGCACATTAGTAGATGTCATTGCCAATTTGTCCCCGCCTTGGGGCCATCACGTTGGTCTTGGTCTCACGAATGTGTTCATAAAATGGCCACCTCACTCACGGCTGTCATTCTACACATGTGCAAGTCCTCTGACTCAGTGCCCCCCTTCCTCCAGGATGCCCTCAAAAATCTCTGACCTCCCCGGCCAGGACTCTTCTGAAGGACCTTTTTTTCTCTTTTTTAGAAAATAATTTTGACTTTTATTTTAGATTCAAGAGGTGCAGGTACAGGTTTGTTACATGGGTATATTGTGTGGCACTGAGGTTTGGGATACAAACGATTCTATCACTCAGAGAGTTAGCATAGTCCCCAACAGTTAGTTTTTCAACCCTTGCCCCTGCCCCTGCCCCGTATTAATCCCCAGTGTCTATTGTTGCTATCTTTATGTCCTGGGACCCGTCTTCCGGCTGCCCCTAAAATCATCAGCTCCTATGACAGTGCCTTTGACCCAGCAAGCTGCCATTGCTCACAAGGCTCACATGCAAGGGACTGCCTAGAAATCCCATCAATGAGGGCCATTCTGGCTCTCTTAGCATAATCCATAGCTCTCCAGGCCACACAAGAAGCTCCATAGCAATGACTTGCCACCCTCTCACTTCATCCTCTGTGGCTCCCAACACTCAGTGCTCCACGATTCCTTCCCATGTTGAGTTTGGCAGGGTTCCCCACTCTATCTGAAAGCCCCAGCCTTAAGTTCAAGTGACCAGAACTTGTCACTTGAACTTGTCCTCAGATGTGTAGGACAAACATTTTCTTAGTGAGTAGAGTGGAAATTGAAGTCTCAAAGTAACACATAAACTTAAAAATTTATACCTGGCTTGTGCAGCATGTAAAACCCACGCCGGACTATTGGATCATTTGGACTGAGATCATTTGACCTGTGGTTTGAACAGCAGTCACCCAATCCACCCTGCCCTTTCAGTCAAGCCTGCACCCACATGCTCAGCATAAAATTTATTCTACTTCTTGAGGTGGTGATATGATGGATGCCTGTTCCTCTGGTTGCAAAGAGCAGAGACATACTCAAATTAGATAAGGCAGAAAGAGGGTTGATTATCAAGTTACAAGGATATTTCATGGAACCAAACACAGGAAATATGTCAGGACTTCATGAAGAACTGTATCTGGGAATCAAGACGATAATTATTGGTTTGAATACATGGCAGACATTAACTAGCATCTCTAATTCTCAATTCCAAGTTCCCAGGAGAGATGGTTTGATGTAGCTTGAGCCAAGTGTGTAGCTGGTCTGGTCCAGATCAAGAGGGCTGGGTTATTCAGTCCAAATGTGGCTGCAGGGGTCCCTCCTGGGGTGAAGGGACTGCTTACAGAAAAGGAGATGGAGAATGAGCAGAGAGCCCAGAGTATATCTATGCTAGTGACTGACTGCATACAAATCATATGTCTATCACTCTCCTAGGAGGAGGGCCCTCAAGACACTGTAATTAACAAATAAACCCAAGTGCTGCTGTTTTAAAAAGACAAAATAGGGAGGCTTTGGCTAGATAAATCAAGGATCATGCCTGTAATCTCAGCACTTTGGGAGGCCGAGGCAGGAGGATCACTTGAGCCCAGGAGTTTGAGACCAGCCTGGGCAACACAGGGAGACCCTGACTCTATAAAAAAAAAGTTTTTTAAATTAGCCAGGCATGGTGGTACACACCTATAGTCCCAGCTACTCAGGAGGCTGACGTGAGAGGATCACTTGATCCCAGGAAGTTGAGGCTTCAGTGAGCCATGATCGTGCCACTGCACTCCAGCCTGGGCGACAGAGTGCGACCCTGTCTCAAAAAAAAAAAAAAAAAAAAAAAAGAGGAAAAGAAAAAAAAATCTCTCATATCCACAATATTAGAAAGACAAAATGCAGATTTTTTTAAAAAATTAAGTTGCATTTATTAAAAGGTAAAACCTCATTTAAGAAGGCAGTTTTCTAGAAAAAAATATTGACTCAAGAAAAACTGAATATCCCAACGAACACTGGAGTATCTGTAAATGATATCCCAAAAAAAAGTGCTGATAGGCCAGGCCTTCGTAAGTGACTATCCCAGCACTTCAGGAGGTCGAGGTGGGTGGATCATGAGATCAGGAGTTCCAGACCAGCCTGACCAACATAGTGAAACCCCATTTCTACTAAAAATGCACAAAAAATTAGCCAGGCCTAGTGGCACGCGCCTGTAATCCCAGCTACTCAGGAGGCTGGGCAGGAGAATCGCTTGAACCTGGGAGGTGGAGGTTACAGTGAGCTGAGATCATGCCACTGCACTCCAGCCTGGGCAAAAGAGCAAGGCTCAGTCTCAAAAAAAGAAAAAAACCAAAAACTTCTGTTAGATCCAAAGATTTTATGTATGAGTTCAATCAAATCTTCAAGGAACTAGGCTATTTAGGCTGTTTCAGAAATATAAAAAATGCACTTCCTTGTTTATTTTACTAGCCAGTAACTGGAAACTCTGAATACAGATGCATAAAATGTGAGTAATATAGGAGCAAATAGGATTCAAGTAAATTAGCAAAGATAAATATGCATCTAGAAAATTTAGGGGGAAGGGCGGTGGGGAGGGGGAATGTGTAGTAGCCGAGTAGGATTCCTTCTAAGGATGCCAAGAATGTCTTGTTATTGGGATGCCAAGTAATATAATTAAAGCACTATAGTGGGTCAAAAGAGGGGAAAATACACTATCAAAAGGATGATTTTAAATTGGGCATTGATGGAAGTCAATTATCATTTCTGAAAACAAAATCCTAAATTAGAACTAGAGGATGGTCTTTAATGTAATCAAGAACAATTACCTGACTGGCTCCTTATGTTATGTTTAAGGCAGCATTTAAAGCCCAGAACAACATGACTGCAATTATTTAGTATTGTTCTGGAAGGTACAGCCAACGTGACAAGACAAGGAAAAAGAAAAAAAATCTTGAAGAGAAGTCATATTGTTTTGTGATTAGCAGATGATGGCATTGTCTGCCTGTAAAACCAAAGAAAACCAACTTGACAACCTGCTAGAACTAATAAACAATTTTGCAGAGGGGAGAATTCGCACATGCACACACACAGACACACACACTAACCAATTTGACAATATGGTGTGCATGTGTGTGTGTGCACACGCATGCATGTGTGCTGGGGTGGAGGAAAGGTTACTTGCAACGGAAACAAAAATGTTAAATATTTGAATAAATATGCACAAATAATTTGTATGAAGGCTGGGCACAGTAGCTCCTGCCTAAAATTCAAGTACATTGAGAAGCTAAGGCAGGTGGATCACTTGAGCCCAGGAGTTTGAGACCAGCCTAGGCAACATGGCAAGACTCCCATCTCTGCAAAATAAAGAAAAAGTAGCCAGACACGGTGGCATGCACCTGTGGTCCCAGCTACTTGGGAGGCTGAGGTGGGAGTATCACTGTGGTGATTGTGGAGAGGGTGGTGAGCCAAGATTGTGCCACTGTACTCCAGCTGGGTGACAGAGTGAGATCTTGTTTCAAAAAAAGGAGCAAAAGTTTGCATGAATAAAACTATGAAACTTTTCTAGATAACATAAAGATCTGAGTAAGTTGCGGGCCTGCATATACCTGGATGTTAATTCTACTCAAATGAATCTATTCATTTTATCCAATTAAATGGAAACTCCTATTAAAAGAACTCTTTGACTTTTAAAGTTCATCTAGAGATTGGTGAGAACACTTGGAGAAAATCTGAACATGGAGAGTGGATTATCATTTTAAAATGTAAGTTTATAGTAATTAAAAGTATAGTACTGCTGTAGAAAGATCAGTGGGATAGAAGAGAAGCTCCATTTTAAAAATAGAGTTTACTGTATGCCAAGGTGGCATTTGAATCAGTGGGAAAGACTTCTTTTACAAATAGTGTTGAGACAACTGGCTTGCCATTTGGAAAATAATTCTTCCCTCATATATACCAAAATAAGTCCCAAAATAATTACAGACTTACACATTAAAAACAAAACTGCTTTTTAAGTTATGGAATGGTGAAAATTTTTTAAACGTGGCACTGAAGACAGAAAACATAAAGAACAAGACTAAGAAATTGAACAACAAAATATTTGCTGGCAATGCAGCCAGCAAAATGGGTCATGGAATATGCAACATATAAAGTTGAGATGTAGATATCCTCAACTTGTAAAGATTTATGACATGTAAATAAAAAAGAGATAAGCAACCTAACAACTTGGGCAATGAGCATGAACAAGCAACGTGCAAAAGCAGAAATTCAAATGGACAATCAGCAAATGAAAGAAAAAGTGCTTGACTCAGTAGGCATGAAAAAAATGGAGCGAAAAAATGATAGCAATTTTTGCAGTGGAGAAACATGAAAAGGATCCACTTTTAGTGCTATTATGAGTGTCAATTGGTACAACTGTTCTGAAAGGTTATTTTGCCAAAACTTTAGACTCAATCACATCCAGGGTGTGTTTTTAGAAAACAATTTCAAGGAAATAAAGGGTATAAGCATATTTAACCTCAGAATGTTTAATATAGTTTTGTTTGACTATTAAAAAATGCAAACAAGTATCTGATATGGAAGATTGGTATGGAATACAATAAGCTCTTTGAAAAGATTTAGTAAATGGATATAAACAACTAATACGGAATATTATCCATTGTATATTATCAAGTTTTAAAAGGTTACAGAATGATGCACTTACTTCATGTGATTCTATTTATTTTTTAAAATACTATACATGCACAAAAATCACACAGACACACAAATAACATTAAAAGTCTGGAAGGATTGGCCAGCTGCAGTGGCTCATGCCTGTAATCCCAGCACTTTGGGAGGCTCAGGTGGGCAGATCATGAGGTCAGGAGATCAAGATCATCCTGGCCAACATGGTGAAACCCTGTCTCTACTAAAAATGCAAAAATTAGCTGGGCGTGTTGGTGTGCACCTGTAGTCCCAGCTACTTGGGAGGCTGAGGCAGGAGAATTGCTTGAACCCTGGAGGCAGAGATCGCAGTGAGCCAAGATCATGCCGCTGCACTCCAGCCTGGGTGACAGAGCAAGACTCCATCTCAAAAAAAAAAAAAAAAAAAAAAAAAGTCTGGAAGGATATACAACACACTGTTAATAGTGTTTATCCCTCCATGGTGGGATTGATTATACAAGATCTTCATTTTTTCCTTTACTTATTCAACGTGTTATTTCCATGTATATCAGTCAGAGAATGCAAAGTCAGGAAGTATTTTAAAGCCAACAGCAGTTAAGTTTCAGATCCATTTCTGAGCCTGGACCCTACCCAGGACTGTGGTTAATTTAAAGATAAATTCATCCACGACCGTGCTCTATCTTACAATTCTGGGCATTGATTTGTTTCCTTTTGGCGTTAATTTTTCTGCTGCAGCTTTCTGAGGTCCCTGAGCTGGGGGTGCCTGTTTAACTACTGGTCCTTTGTGTCTCTTGCCAGATTTATTCAGCAGTTTATCTAGTGCTTTTCCTAATTGAATAAAACCTATAATTTCATTTTTAAAATACATGAAACCATTAGTGTCAGTAATTAGACATTAACTAGTATGAAGATGGTCCATTAATGAAGCAGCAGTTTTAGGAGGCTCCACTGGTAGAGTCCATGGGGGAATCACGTGTAAATGCTGTCCCTTGCTGATTTATGATGGGCCTGTTTGTGATCCTCTGAACAGCAGTGGGACCCTACAATGAAATTAGCATTTTTCCTAACAGGTATTAAACAGCAAGAACTGCAAATGAGATTTCTGTTGTTGGTGGAACAGCCCAGAAGCCTAGTGAAAAGGAGTGCTCTGTAACACTAGCTGTCAGAGACAGAGCTGATCCTGACTTTCTTCCTGATAGAGACTTCCCTCATCTGGCCTGCTGGACAAATCATTGAGCAAAAGGTCTTCCAACAGCCATGGGAAGCAGCATGGCATCATGGTTAAAGGCAGGCCTTTAGCATCAGATGGCTGTGGGTTCAAATCCAGCTTTGACACTTTCTGGCTTTGTAATCTTGGGCAAGTTACTGCTAATTACTTAGCTGGCCCAAGACCCAGTTCCCCAATTTGAGATTATAAAGCAAGCCTCTGTTAAAAACCGTGTTAGTCTGTTTCAATGCTGCTGATAAAGACATACCCAGGACTGGGCAATTTACAAAACAAAGAGGTTTAATGTTCCACATGGCTGGGGATGCTTCACAATCATGATGGAAAGTGAGACAGAGCAAGTCATGTCTTACATGGATGGCAGCAGGCAAAAAGAGAGCTTGTGCAAGAAACTCCCCCTTTTAAAACCATCAGATCTGTGAGACTCATTCACTAAAATGAGAACAGCACAGGAAAGACCTACCCCCATAATTCAATCACCTCCCACCAGGTTCTTTCCAGGACACATGGGAATTATGGGAGTTACAATTCAGGATGAGATTTGGGTGGGGACAAAGCCAAACCATATCAAAAACCTAAAATCTTCAATCTCCTGTTAATGCAGATCAGGGAAGCAAAAGGAGCCCTCTTTCAGGACTACGTTGAAGGCAAAGCCTCAGAGCCTCAATCTTAATTTGGGTCACAGACTCCTTGAGAAAATTAGATGGAAATAGCTCATGTAGATTGAGCACTTACTACGAAGTGTTATGCAAACATAGTCTTAAATTCTCACATTGAACTTATAAGCTAGGTGTAATTATGAATATCTCTAAGCCTACAGGTGAGGAAACTGAGGCTTACAGCAGGGTTTATACCTCCCTCTAGGGTTACGGAAAGTGGCTGATGTGGAATTTGAACTCGGGCCACTTGACTACAAACCCCTGGCTCCTGACTACATACTGCCCTTCTCTGACCTGCTCATGCATATATCATATACAAAACAGCATTCCATGGTGTCCTGGACCCCCTGAAGCCCACCCAGGAATGCCTAATAACCTGTAAGGACAGGAGTAATTCCACGATTAAAATGTATCCAGATACAACAACTGCTCACCCACTCTCACCCAAGCCAACATCATCGCTTTCATCATGACCGTGTGCAGCTCTTAACTGATTAGTGTGCTGCCCTTTCCTCTCTGCTGTCTGTCCTCAGCAGAGCACCCCACAGGTCTGCTAAAGCGTAAGTCCAATCATGTCACTCCTCTGCTTCTCATCTCATTCAGAGTAAATGTTAAAGTCCTTTTACAGTCTCCAAGGTCCTACATCCAATGCCTGTTCCTATTTGTCTCCGTGATCTCCTCCCCTGCTACTCTGTTTTGCCCGTTCTGTTTCAGCAACACAGGCTTCCTCCCTGTCCCCTGGACACACCAGCTGCATTCCCACCCTGGACACTATGCACCTGTGTGTCTCCTGCCCAGCATGTTTGCTCCTCCGAGAGCCTTGTATCCGGCTCCTTCACTCCTTGTTAAGTGTTTATTCAAACTCCTCTTCTGAGGGAAGTTTTCCCCAGCCATCCTTTGCACAATGTTAACCTCCCCAGCCCTCCATCACTCCCTGCTTTATTTTTGCTGCTTAGGACTTATAACCACCTAATGTGGTTAAACTGTTAGATACAGATGATCCCTAACTTATAACGGTTCAACTTAACAATTTTTTGACTTTATGATGGTGCAAAAGCAATAAGCGTTCGGTAGAAATCATACTTCAACTAGTCATGCAAGCACCCTCTTTTTCACTTTCAGTACAGTATTCAATAAGTCACGTGAGCTATTCAACACTTTCTTATAAAATGGGTTTTGTGAGCTGGGCACGGTGGCTCACACCTGTAATCCCAGCACTTTGTGAGGTGAAGGTGGGCGGATCACGAGGTCAGGGTCATAAGGTCAGGAGACTGAGACCATACTGGCCAACATGGTGAAACCCCATCTCTACTAAAAATACAAAAATTAGCTGGGTGTGGTGGCATGCACCTGTAGTCCCAGCTACTCGGGAGGCTGAGGCAGGAGAATAGCTTGAACCCAGGAAGCAGAGATTGCAGTGAGCAGAGATGGTGCCACTGAACTCTAGCCTGGCAACAGAGCAAGACTTCTTCTAAAAAAAAGGAAGGGAGACGTGGTGTTAGATGATTTTGCCCAACCATAAGGTAATATAAGTGTTCTGAGCATGTTTAAGGTCAGCTAGGCTAAACTACTATATTCAGTAGGGTAGGTGCATTAAATGGATTTTTAACTTAAGATATTTTTAACTTGTGGCTTTAGCAGGTTGTAACCTCATTTTAAGTTGACAATCATCTGTACTTTGTTTTGCATCTTACTGTCTGTATCCCCACAACACCATAATTTCCATAGGTCAGAGATTTTGTTTCTTCTGTCCAGTCTATCTCTAGGCTCAGGAACATTACCTAGCACATAATAGATGCTCAATAAATATTTGATGAATGAATGAACCTGGCCCACTGCCCTCCTATCCACAGGGGTCTGCAATTTGACAGGCAAAGTCTCAGGGAAGCCAGAAAGACTCCTACATTGAAGGAAGCTGCTAGTGGTAACACCTTGTGGGCTAGAAACCTGTGTGACTCAGGACGCCAGTGTTGACAGGGAAAGGATTCATTTCCAGGGCCAGGGTTGGCTCATGTGGGAGGTGCAAACAGGCCTGAATAGCTCCACAGGGAAGTGACCAGCCATGCGTACATTGCTTTTGGTACTAGCATAACGATTACAGATGGTGCCAGTGCTTCTCCAGACAGTCTGTTTATTGTTGATGGAAATGAGATCTGTATACTTTAGATACCCAACAAGCCAATAGTACAGCAGACACTTTGAGATTAAAATTTCAGAACTTGGCTTATAAATCTGCTCTCTACACAGAAGTGGGACAATCTTGTGATTTGTCAACTGAGCATTAGGATTTCAAATGGCAGCCCTCGAGATAAACCCAAGTAAAAGACTATTTAATAATCTACCTTTCACTTCTCATATCGACCTTAAGGATGATTATTCCAGACTTATTTTCCAGGAGATAAGTTCCCCACTTCAATGTATTCTGATTTTTATTGTCATTTACCCAGAGCTTTATCTCCTATACCAAATATAGCAAATGCTCTTGGGTAAGATCTGATCCAGAGAAGTTTTGTTGGGCTCACAAGGTTTTTTGAGGAAAAAATTCTTTTATTGTGTGCTGATTTAAAAATCAAAACATACCAAAAGAGTATAGTTCTGGCTTCTCTTGAAAAATGGAGAGACTGGGCAACACTGGACCTATATTCTTGCTTGTTAATGATCAGCTGGAAAGAAATGGTTTCCTCTTTAGATGGGGCACACCCTCTAGGGTTACCCAACAGCCCCCACTGTACTCATCTGTTACCTGCCTGACCCATGTAAGTACCTCAAACAGCAACTCTGACTTCTACTGCTGGGTGGTGAACTGCCTCACTGAGGATGGGGAGGGAGCAGCGTGGACCCCAGAATACAAGATTCTCCTTAACATTATCCTAGAGAACCCAGAACATGAACTTATTTGGCAATCTGCTTCCCTACCTAGAGCCCTCACATTGGTTTATAAGAATCACATTGTATAAAAGCTATTTATAGGCCTGGGGTGGTAGCTCATGCTTGTAATCTCAGCACTTTGGGAGGCCTGATCAACATGGTGAAACCCTGTCTCTACTAAAAATACAAAAATTAGTGAGGCATGGTGGTGCACACCTGTAATCCCAGTTACTCAGGAGGCTGAGGCAGGAGAATCACTTGAAACCAGGAGGTGGAGGTTGGAGTGAGCTGAGATCGTGCCACTGCCCTCCAGCCTGGGCGACAGAACAAGACTCCGACAAAAATATAAGGCTATTTATATAATGAATATAATGAATATAATGAATATAATTTCGACCCTAGTATTGAGATCTCTAGCTGAAAGTGAGGAGTCTGGAGCCATAAAGCCCAGTGTCAAAACCTGGCTCAACCCCTCACCAGACATGTGACCATAGACAGGTTTCTTAATCTTTCAATGCCTCAGTTTCCTTATCTGTAAAGTGATGATAACAATAGTTACTATTATACAATAGTATACAATGCGCTAGAGTTGAGGATTAAATTATTCATGTAAAGCATCCAGAAAAGCATCTGGCATGCAAGAAGTGGTCAAAAGTGTCTGCTGGCAGAGGAATCCTCAAGTGTCAAGAAAACAATCTACCTTGGGAGCCAGCAGAGTGGAATTCAAAGCCTGGCTCCATTACTCCAAGGCAAAACCAGCATCACTTCTTTGAGCCTCACCGTCAGTATGTGTAGAAGCAGAATCTATTTTGCAGGTTATTAAATGGGAGTGGCAGAGGCAAAGGAAACCAAGAATTCTTTAAACACTAAGTTCGAAGGCTGGAACATAGCAGACATTTAAATGTTCACTAAATCTTATCTCACTTTAACGATAAGTTTCTTGGACCATTTTCTCAACCTCTAAACCAGTTGGGTAACAGATAAACTAGATTAGAAGAGAGAGAGAGAGCTCAATGGGAGATGGTTTTTTGGTTTTGGTGCAGGAACTTTTGAATATATAGTCAAACTTTACAAGTGGCCATTGTGGGATGTTCTGGGTAGATATCCTAGTCTACCAGGATTAGGCCTAGTCTATCCCAGAAACCTCTGACACAACAAAACCCATGTGTTTCAGTTTGCTTTTGCTGTGTAACAAACAACCCCAAAACTTAGTGGCTTAACACAACAGCCACTTACGGAGCCCAGCAACTCTACCGGATGGGTTTGGCTTGAGTTCACCTGGGCAGTTCTAGTCTGAGCCTGGGTTAGCTGAGCTTGGCTGGGTTCACTCATGCATCCAGGATCAACTAATGGGTCAATTGTGGGTGGCTGATGGATGGCGGCCTAGCCCAGAGTGCTTGAGATGATGAAGGCCCCTCTCTGACTGGTTTCCTGTTCGCCAGCAGGCTTACCTGGGCTTACTCAGTGGAGATCACAGGGTTCCAGGAACAGTAGGAGGGCAAGCTTCAGTGCACAAGAACTTTTCAAGTGTCTGCATGTGCCACGTTTGTGACTGTCCTGTTGGCCAAATCAAGTCTGGAGCCAAGTTTTGAGTGAATCTGGGAGGGCACTACCAGAGGGGGTTAATACAGGAAGGGGACTTCATGTAGCCATTTTTTGCAAACAGTAGACCCCTTCAGGATCATAAGCTAAGCTAGAAAACTGTTACTTCAACTTCTAGTTGTCAACTGAGCACTGGATTTCAAATGGCAGCCCTAGAGATAAACCCAAGTAAAAGACTATTTAATAATCTACCTTTTGCTTCTCATATCGACCCTAAATATGATTATTCCAGGTTTATTTTCCAGGAGATAAGTTCAGAAGGTGAGTTTTCTGCCTCCACGTCCCATCTGCAAGTTCTCAGATTTGTGTGGAATTTATTCACTGGCAACTGCACTAACCAGGCTTCCAGCAAAGCGGAGGCACAGCCGTCCTCAAGCCTGGTTTCACAGCGATCCCTGTCTGAGTCTCCCAAACCATGCTTCCTGGGGTGGCCTGGCTTGACCATGGGCAGTGGGCCCACATGGCTGTGAGTCTGTGTCTCCTAGGTGCCAAACTCTGCCAGGGCCATATGCTGTCTGGAATGAGGCATTATTCACTGTGAGTGTCATTGCTGAGAGCTGGCAGAGGCACCTGCTGTGGCTGGAATCTGTTACAGACAAGACAGTTCTGGGAGCTGGTACACCTCCAAGCCCCAGGAAGCCGAACCACCTGACCCAATGACAAATCTCCTGGTTCTCCTCAGATTCCTGGATCCTATAATTTCTAGACCATTAACCTTAAAAGGCTGCATCACTCTGTGTGGCTCCCCCAGGAATGAGTCGATACAGTGGTTAGGACCCTTCTCTGCAGCTGAGAGTGTTTGGAGCCTAAGGGTCAATCCCAAATCACATCAGGGAAGGGCATGGGGGCCAAGGCTGCAGGAGCATGTCCTAATGGAACGGTCCTAATAGAGACAATCCTAATAGCGGCCAGCATTGACAGAACACTCACCTATACAGTCATGTATTGCTTAATGATGGGGACATGCGCTGCGAAATGCATTGTTAGGCCATTTCAGTGATATTGATGATCCTGGCCCTGTGCAGGCCTATGTTAATGTGGGTGTTTGTGTCTTAATTTTTAACAAAAATGTTCAAAAAGTAAACAATACAATTTAAAAAAATTAAGAACAGAATAATGGTTATAAAGATACACAGGAAATATTTTTGTATAGCTGTACAAAAATATTGAGCTAAGTATTATGACAAAAAAGTCAAAATGTTAAAAATAAATTTAAAAGTTTATAAAGTAAAAATGTTATCCTGGAGCTCAGGTTCCCTATGCACTTGTTATTGAAGAAAGAGAAATACTTTTTATAAATTTGGTGTGGCCTAAGTGTACAGCATTTATGAAGCCTACAGTCATGTGTACAGGAATGTCCTAGGCCTTCACATTCACTCGCCATTTGCTGGCTCTCCCAGAGCAACCTCCAGTCCTGCCAGCTCCATTCATAGTAAGTTCCCTATGTAGGTATACCATTTTCAACCTCTTATACCATAGTTTTACTGTTCTTTTCCTGTATTTAGGAGACACAAATGCTTCCCAATGTGTGCCAGTTGCCTATAGTATTCAGGACAGTAACATGCTGTGTAGGTTTGTAGCCTAGGCACAATAGATGATACCATATTATCTGGGGTTTGTGTAAGTACATTCTATGATGTTCACACAGCAAAGTTGCCTAATGTCACATTTCTCAGAACATAGCTCTGTCATGGAATGACACATGTCTATATATAATACTGCATTCCTTTCTTCCCCTCCCAAGTTCAAAACCCATTGAGTCAAGAGTCAGACAAATGGCCATCAAAATGTCAGCTGTAACAAACTACGCATCCAACAAAGGACTAATAACCAGAATCTACAAGGAACTCAAACAAATCAGCAAGAATAAAACACATAATCTCAACAAAAAGTGGGCTAAGGACATGCATAGACAATTCTCCAAAAAAAAATGGCCAAGAAATATATGAAAAAATGCTCAACATCACTAATTTTCAGAAAATACCAATCAAAACCACAATACAATACCACATTACTCCTGCAAGAATGGCCATAATTTTTTTTAAATTAAAAAACAACAGATGTTGGCGTGGATGTGGTGAAAAAGGAACACTTTTACACGGCTGGTGGCAGCACCACTGCTATGGAAAACTAGCACAACCACTGTGGAAAACAGTGTGGAGATTCCTTAAAGAACTAAGAATAGATCTACCATTGAATCCAGCAATCCCACTCCTGGATATCTACCCAGAGGAAAAGAAGTCATCCTATGAAAAAGACACATGCACATGCATGTTTATAGCAGCACAATTTGCAATTGAAATAAATAAGGATCCAGCCCAAATGCCCATCAATCAATGAGTGGATAAAGAAAATGTGGTGTGTGTGTGTGTGTGTGTGTGTGTGTGTGTGTGTGTGTGTGTGTATAAATATATGCGCCATGGAATACTACTCAGCCATAAAAAGGAACAAAATAATGACAGCTGCGCGATCTAAATGGAATTGAAGGCCATTATTCTAAATGAAGTAACTCGGGAATGGAAAGCCAAGCATCGTATGTTCTCACTTATAAGTGGGAGCTAAGCTGTGAGGACACAAAGGCATAAGAATGATACAATGGGCTTTGGGGATTTGTGGGGAAGGATGGAAGGGGGTGAGGGATAAAAACTACACATTGGATACAGTGTACACTGCTTGGGTGATGGTGCACCAAGATCTCTGAAATCACCACTAAAGTACTATCCATGCAACCAAACACCACCCATTCCCCAAAAGCTTATTGAAATAAAAAACAAATGTAGCTATCTCACTGGTGAAGGTGGCTGGGAGATAAGACTTTAGTTCTGAAGTCAGAAGAGCCTGCTGGGTTAGACTCACCCACCTGGTCACCAGAATAATTGGGTGACTGCAGGCATTCCCCAAAGAGCCCTCTCTCTGCATGGATGGCATAGAGGAGAAGAAATACCTTTGTTTGAAGTGGGATAGTCTCAGCAGGCTTGACAGAAAGGATTGCTGATCATGGCATGCTTGGTGACTTCTAAATTTGCCAACCAGTTGACTCAACATGAGCAGACTGGTTATAAGTGGACAGGGAAATGGAGATTCCTTCTGACACCCTACGCTGGTCCGGATACTTGCCACAGAGTGGAGGACGCACATCTTTCTTTATTGGTCCATGAGATTTTCACCTGGACGGAGGAGAGGATCTGAAAATCCAAAAGAGTTGTTGGATCATGACTTATGCTGAAAAGGGCGCAGGTTGGAATCAGATTGGATTTCATCCCAGATCTACCCCTAACTCCAAAGTACTAGGTACCCAAATTATCCCACAGAATGTGTCAGATGGTGTTTCATTCAGCATTCATTAGCACCTGATATGAACCAGGCACTGTGCTAGGCATGGCAGTAATGAAGAGCAAGAATGCAGTGTCTGCCCTCAAGGTGTTGCTTGTCTGACCAAGTAAGACAGTGCCATGTAATGAGTGCAACAAGATGGATATTACAAGGTAACCAGGAGGCAGAGAGAAGCAAAGGATGAATTCTTTCTTGCACAGAGAGGGATAATGAGGGCTTCTTGGAGGAAGTGAGGCTAATGCCGATACCTGAAGGACAAGCAGTAGCCTACCCACAAAGCAATGCTAGGAAGCATGCTCTGGGCCGAGATGTGTAAAAGTGTGTTAAGTGCTGGGGGAAGCCTTAAATATTACTGTATTTTCAGAGTCCAGGCTGTGCAAAGGAGAGTGTCTAAGATCGCAGCAAGTACCAGATCTGGAAAGGTCCAAGTGCATCACTCAAATATATTTAAAATTTATTGTGTACATTATGATGCCTTAAACTTCTGTCATTCATGTAACCCCTTAGTGGTTTTCTTCATATCACCTACCTGAGTTTTTTTACTTAAATTTTTTTGGAAGGTCAACTTTTTAACACTGCAGTAAATAGAAAACAGGGGTCTTTTTGTCAAAGAAATAAGTGCAACAAAACCCAAATGATGTTACTAATTCTGATTAGACGGTGTTGCCTGCTGAAGACTCGAAGCCTGAGATCTGCCTTGTCTTTGTTAAAAAGGGATATTAGTACATGTTGGAGACACACTAACACTACACTGAGACTGTCCTCGATTAAGGGAGGAGTTGGAAGGGATGAACCATTTGGGTCTGCCATGCAAGGTTAGTTGATGCTGGGCTCACGGACCGCCCAAAAGCATCCTCCCTGGAAGCGGGGGAAACCACTGAAAGACATGAAGCGGAGGCCTAACAGGGTCCAAACCAAAGAAACAAATACATTATAGAGCATTTTAGAAGGTGGTAAGTGAGGCAGAGAAAAGCAACCAGAGTTGAGGGTAAGGGGTACTAAGGGAAGGGTGTGGCAATTTTAGACAGGTAGTCAGGGAAGTCCCCCCGAGAGAGCAACATTTGAGTGAAGACGTGAAGAAGGTGAGGGAGGAGCTGGGTGGATATAAGGGAAGCACTTCCATGCAGGGTGGACAGGTGGACAGCAGGTGCCAAGGCCCTGGGGTAGGTGGGTGCCTGTATGTTCAATTGCAAAATAATCAGTGAGGCTGGAGTGGAGTAAGAGAGGGGGACATGACTGGAGACAAAGTCAGAGAAGTTAGGGGAACAGGGCAGAGGGTCTCCTGGCATTTGTCCAAAGCCCTATCTACATATTCCTGCAACCATCTTAGTGGGAGAAAAGTGAAAAGGTTAGCTGTCCGCTTCATGCTCTCTTTTCATGGGCTGAGCACCCACCTTCATAAGTCAGTGCCAGGGTCATCTATGCAGACTGCCTGGGCTCTGGCTGCAAACTCAGCAACAGTGCTGTGTCGTCACCAACCCAGCATCTCTGTCTACACAGCCCCAAACTCAGGCTCTGTTTTCTGAGCAAATAACCCGTCTCACTGATTATTTCTTTGGATTCCAACAGAATCCACAGGTGTTTCGGTGTCTTGTAGATGGCCTCCGGAGCCTTCTTATAGCTTACACCCCGAAGGCAGGACTGCTGATGTCACGAGCCCTCCCACCTTCAAAACTGTTACTGGGCTCTCCAGGGGAAGGTAACCGAGCTCCTCTGAGGACTGTGTTCGTGCCAGGTGTTCTGCACATGCCCTTGGAAGGATAAAGGCAGATGGTGAATGGGTTGGGGGTGTTGGGCACATTCTCCTGGGGGGCATCCTAGTTGGAAATCCACCTCAGGGATCGGACACTTAGTGCATGTGACCCGAGTGAGTTGGCCTCACTTTACATGAGATTAGTTGTGTCCGAGGTGTGGCAAGGGAAGGAAAGGAGCTCCGAGCTAATGAGCTGAGTTCCCGGCAGCATTAATGCAGCTGCACACCCAGCAGGCATTGCCATCCATCAGTCTGTCAGCCTCTCTGGGGGCCGCTGGAGTGTAAATTAATCTGGAGGTACCAACTCCACTGCTGAATTCTTCCTCCAATTTGTTTGTGTCTGAAATCATTCCCTCGGCTCCCAGAGAGGATAAGGCAGTCACTTCTGCCTTCTGCCATCAAACCATGGGGATTTTTCGTGACCATGAACCCCACACTGGACTTGGGGGCCACTGGCTTGGGAGGGACACTGTGATTTCCAACCATAGACTGGGCAAATCATGGTGAGAAAGAAAAAGGAGCCTCTGAAAATGTGCAAAGCTCCATAAAGCACAGAGCTCGGCCTCTGGGACTATTGAAGAACATTCTGCTAACCTAGGTACTGGAGAGTAACCAAACCACATGAGGAAAGGTTCATAGCTGCTCACTCTACTATCTTGATTTGTCTTCTTTCCAATAAGTGTGGGAGCTGGCCAGTGGCGGTGGGTGGTGGGTTCGTTCCTGTAATCCCAACATTTTGGGAGGCCAAGGTGGGAAGGATCACTTGAGTCCAGGAGTTTAAGATGAGCAAGAAGGGCAACATAGCAAGACCCTATCTCTAAAAAAAAAAATGTACAAATTAGCTAGGTGTGGTGGCACACCTGTGGTCCCAGCTACATAGGAGGCTGAGGTGGGAGGATGGCTTCAACCTGGGAGGTCAATGCTGCAGTGAGCCATGATCATGCCACTGTACTCCAATCTGGGTGACAGAGTGAGACCTTGTCTCTAAAAATAAAATAAAGTTAATTTAAAATTAAAAACTGGGGAATAAAACCTTCAGTAACAGAAAGTATAGACAGCAGATGTATACACTTTGTCACCTAGATATATACATCTGTTGTCTATATTTTCTGTTTTACCTGTCTAGTATCCAATCCCCTATTTTACTGGTACCACTTTGATTTTTCTTTAGGGAGTCTTTTGTGCCATGTGGCCCAGGCTGAGTGTATAATGCTGCCCTCCTCCCATGAAGATGGGCTCATGACCTGGGCTATCCACTCAGGGAACTCCATGTCCCTTGGCCATTGGGATTTGTTCAGGAATGGCATGTGACTCAAAACGGGTCAATCCAAACCTCCCTAAGTTACAATCTATGGACTCTGGTAGAAATAAGTATCCTTTCCTCTGGGATCAAGCTGTGAGGATTATGTAACCCAGGTGCCAACAGACATCTTTGCCAGTCACCTGGAGGGAGCAACCTGCAAAATGAAACCAACATACAAAGAAGAGCAGAGTTGAGTGATGGAGACAGAGAGCCCCAGGGACACTACTGGATGCCTTAGATCTGGATGGGCTTGAGACTAGATACATCGTTGACTTTCAACCTATCTGTGGCAATACATTCCATTGTTGTTTGACTGAGTTTGAACTGAGTTTCCATCACTTGCAACCAAAAGACAGATCTCAGGTCAAATCCTAGCTCTGCCAATTACTAGCTCTATGATTCTGGGATAGCACTTCCCTCGTCTAAAGTTACCTCCCTCATCTGAAAATTAGAAATAATCACAGCACATGTCCTGTAGTGCTGCTGAGAGAGTTAAAACGAATACCTATGAATGCTCCTGACCACTTCTTGACTTCAGCAGGTAATCCATGAAATGCTAGTTCCCAGCCAGGCGTGGTGGCTCATGCCTATAATCCCAGCACTTTGGGAGGTCGAGGCGGGTAGATCATAAGGTCAAGAGATCAAGACCAACCTGGCCAACACGGTGAAACTTTGTCTCTACTAAAAGTACAAAAATCAGCTGGGTGTGGTGGCGCCTGCCTGTAGTCCCAGGTACTTAGGAGCCTGAGGCAGGAGAATCGCTTGAACCCAGGACGTGGAGGTTGCAGTGAGCTGAGGTCATGCCACTGCACTCTAGCCTGGTGACAGAGCAAAACTCTGTCAAAAAAAAAAAAGAAAAAAAGAAAAAAAAGAAAAGAAATGCTGGTTCCCTTCCTTCTCCACTGCTGAGCATTGAGAGGACACTCTGCATGCTGCTGGGCGGACAGACGCTGGTGCTGTCAGGAGATAGGGCTGAGTCCACGTGGTCACTGCAGGCTCTGAGGGCTCTCCTAGGTCTAGCTTCCTGCTCTGTCTCTACCTTTTTTTTTTCTGCTTCCCCATCTCCTCTCAGTGTCCAGAGGGCTCCATACTCTAAAGAGGGTTCCAAAATCCACATCCAGCCATACTGGAATGGAAATAGCCAAAGGAAGCCAGTTGAGAGAAAGTAGAGCTTGCAGGAAGCTGAGAGGAGTGGGAACAAAGGGGTCAACATAGGGGCAGATGATTCTCACGGCAGGATCCTAACTTCTCAGCAAGATGAGGACAGGAGGGTTTCCGGGAACCTTGAGAAGCTGGAGAAGACTCTTCACAGCATTTAAGAGACTCATAACAAAGGTTCGTAGGTTACTTTAATTCCGGGCAAGATTCACAAGGACAAGAACTGGGGGTCCTTTGCTCACTTCTGTTCTCCCAGCTTCTTCTCAGGTGCCTGGAATTGAACAAGTCCTTCGTAAGCATCATCGAAAGAAAGAACAGGCCAGTGGCTGAAGTATGCAGGCTGCAGACTGGCAGAAAGTAGTCTGAAGAATCAGGAGATGCAGTTTATTTGGCCCTTATCATATTTGTTTGTTTGTTTTGTAGCTGTTGATGTTGTTTAAAAATCATTTGCTAACATTTTATAACAGATATTTTGCATGAAATCTTTATTCCTTATTTCACATTTTAAAAATGATATACAAAGCCAGGTGTGGTGGCTTACACCTGTAATCCCAGCACTTGGGGAGGCTGAGGTGGGAGGATCCATTGAGCTCAGGAATTTGAGAGCAGCCTGGACAACATGGTGAGACCTCGTCTCTACAAAAAAATTTTAAAACTTAGCCAGGCATGGTGATGCACACTTGTGGTTCCAGCTACTAGGGAGGCTGAGGTGGGAGGGTCAATTGAGCCTGGGATGTTGAGGCCGCAGTGAAGTGTGACTGTACTACTGTACTCCAGCCTGGGCAACACAGCAAGACCCCATCTCAAAAAATAAAAAATGATATACATAGGGTTTTCAAAAGAATCTTGGAGATCAGTGAGGGAGTGAACTTAGCGATGTTAAGATTCCCAGACTGCCAGGCACAGTGGTTCATGCCTGTAATCCCAGCACTTTGGGAGACTGAGGCAGGTGGATCACTTGAGGTCAGGAGTTTGAGACCAGCCTGGCCAACATGGTGAAACCCTGTCTCTACTAAAAATACAAAAATTAGCCAGTCATGGTGGCATGTGCCTATAATCCCAGCTACTCAAGAGGTTGAGCTAGAATTGCTGGACCTGAGAGGTGGAGGTTGCAGTGGGCCAAGATCGCACCACTGCACTGCAGCCTGGTGACAAAGCGAGATTCCATCCTGAAAAAAAAAAAAAAAAAAAGGATTCTCAGATTATAACAACCTTCCTGCTATCTATATCCTCCATTTGGGGAAAATTCAGATCACTTTATAGTGCTTGAAGATTATTATAAAGTGCCAACAGATGCCAATTCCCAAGCACATGGGCCATTCTTTCCTCTGAGAACCACAAGATGAAACAAAATAATTGTAAAGAAGCTCAGGAAGTGTCCCACCAGCCCAGCTGTATCAGACAACTATTGTCCATAACATCAGCCCTGCAACTCAGTCTCAGGGTTCATACCCTTTTAGAGAGAGCCAGAAAAAATTGGAGAGGCCAGAAGGGCAAAAAAAAAAAAAAAAAAAAACAAACTAAAAAACAGGTCCAATGAGAAAGAGTTGAATGAATAGGAGCTATTTTGCTGGGACAAAAGCGTTATCTAAGATAGAAGTATTTGAAAAGCTGTTATGTGGAGGAGAAATTGGGTCTGTGCTGCGTAGGGTGGGTAGGAAGTCCAAGAATCCACAATTAGCACAATCCAAAAACTAAAGTGAGCTCTTTTAGAAAGTCTCTGTAGTGGCCAGAATAACCCTGTAACTGGTTTCTGTTTTTGTGTTTTGGTTTGAAAGTAAAATATTAGATGATGGCTAAACCGTACACTTCCCTTCAGTTGAGGTTTGGGGTTAACAATTTGTGCCTCTCTTCACTTTCTGGTTCTACACTAAGTTTAAAAAATAGGCACAGGTGGAAATTAAAATATAATTTCTGCTTGTATTCCTGATCAAGCTAGATTGAAGACTGCCTCTGGAACTCAAGGCCAAAATTAGGCATTCCATAGCTACCTCTTAAACTTGACTTTGGGATCTGCCTGAAGGAAAAGTTGAGGTACCCACCGAGCCCTCCACAGAGGGGATTTAGACCACTCTCACCCTCTTTGGGGCCTCTTAAACAAAAATCATAGATGTCGTTTCCAGACCCACCTCTAGAAATCAGAAAATTGGGTCCTACTCAATGAGGATAAAGGCTTTAGCATTTCTCTGTGATGGGCAAGTCACAGAGACAGAGGAAAAGGGAAAGACCCAGGGTCAAGAAAGAAATTGAGCTATGCTTGACCCAGATTCCACCATGTAAATGTGAATTATGGCATCCGATACCTACAGAGTGCTTGTTATGAGCCAGGGACCATTCGTAGGGCTTTACATGATCTCATGCATCTCATTTTATCATCTCATTGAATCCTTGCAACAACCCTGTGAAGTTTTACTACTACTGTCTCTGTTTTATAGCTAAAAACCCAAGGAATAGAGAGGTTAAATAACTTGTGTAAGAACACACTAGTTAGAGGTTGGGCTGACTTTTAAACCCAGGTTTCTGACTCCAAATTGGAGCTTCTGTGAGGTAGAAGGAAAAGCAGAAGCTTTATATACAATAGTTTACGGAGAGGATGCAGGTGTTGGCGGGACTCTCCATAGCTTCTCATCATAGGATTCTATCCATAATAAAAGGAGCTTCACATTCTATGTCTTCTTCTCCCTGAGCCCTGGGACTGATCCTGTACCTCTGGGATTAAAACCTTTGCTTTGCCACCTTTGAACTGAATGGCCTTGGGTAACTTCCCTAATTTCAGTTTTCCCGTTTGTAAAATAGAGAAATACACACACACACACACACACACACACATATATATGTGTATATATATATATATATATATATATATATATATAGAGAGAGAGAGAGAGAGAGAGAGAGAGAGTCAGTTTTAGCCCTGTGCAAAGTTAGGCAGGCTCTGATCCTATCTAGACATCTACCTTGATCAGCAATCCTTTTTGCCTTGTAGCTTTTCAGCCCTGAACCATTGCATTTTCATGCTTCTCTCTCTCTTTCTCTCTCTCTCTCTCTCTCTCTCTCTCTCTCTCTTTTTAAACAGGGCCCTAAGAATGGTCCCTGACACATAACAAGCCCTCTGTAGATATCAGATGTCATAATTCACATTTACACGGTGGAATCTGGGTCAAGCATAGCTCAGCTTCTCCCTCTGTCGCCCAGGCTGGAGTACAGTGGTGTGATCTCAGCTCACTGCAACCTTCACCTCCCCAGTTCAAGCGATTCTCATGTCTCTGCCTCCAAAGTAGCTAGGATTACAGGCATATGCCACCACTCCCAGCTAATTTTTTTATTTTTAGTAGAGATGGGGTTTCGCCGTGTTGGCCAGGCTGGTCTCGAGCTCCTGACCTCAGGTGATCCACCAGCCTTGACCTCTCAAAGTGTTGGGATTACAGGTGTGAGTCGCCACTCCCAGCCAACATTTTTCACTCTTGTGTGACATACTGCCACCTCCTCCCTCCCACCTGTGCTCCGTTTTTCCCTCTTTAAGGATCTGTGAGAGGTGGCTTAGAAAAAAATAAGTCTTGCCCTAACTTTGTTTCCATAAGCCTCCAATATAGAAAAATCTTCCAGATGTCAATGTAAGCCATAGTCCCTAGAGATAAAATGGAGAGGAGAGGGGGAGAAAAAAAACAGAAAGAGCAGAACTTTGAACTTGGGGCTATTGCCCTTAAATCTCACTCTCTGCTAGAGGACCTCACTGTATGTCATTGTGGATCCCATTTAGTCCTCAATTTTTTTTAGATGAGTTCTCACTGTTGCCCAGGCTGGAGTTTAGTGATATGATCTTGGCTCACTGCAACCTCTGCCTCCCAGGTTCAAGGAATTCTCCTGCCTCAGCTTCCTGAGTAGCTAGGATTACAGGCATGCATCACAATGCCCAGCTATTTTCTGTATTTTTAGTAGAGACAAGGCTTTATCTCGAACACCTGGCCTCAGGTGATCTACAGGCCTCGGTCTCCCAAAGTGCTGGAATTACAGGTGCGAGCCACCGTGCCTGGCCTAGTCCTTAATTTTTACGCAACATGTTCCTCTGCTGTAGACAAAGTGGGGACCCTCCCCAAGAGGAAGATGGAGCAGAAGGTTCCGCAGTCACCCACTCCACCCACTGTGGTCACTGGTTGACAAAAGGCCTGGAGTCAGAGATAGGGACAGACCATCTGGCCCAGCCCAGCTCTCTCAGCCTGTCTCCAAGGGTCAGGCCATCAGAAAGCCTTTCTTTCCTGGCTCATGTGTGGAGACCCAGGCTCCCTCATACCCCAAGACTGAGAGCTAAATGTACATCGCTTACAGGGGATGCCGTTAACACATGGATTATCTTCTAAGCAAAGTAGCCCTGGAGGTTCATTTGCTTTTCCCTCAAAACCCTCTCCAGGCAGCCACGGATTCTGTTTTATAGCTCAAGTTAGCTGCACAATTAAACCCAAAGCAGCTCATTTATGAATGTGAGATGCCAAGTTTCCCTGCAAAACATAGCAAAGTAACAGATGCTTTAGAGCAATAAACAAATTGAAATATAGCTTTTTGTTTCTTTCTCTGATACTAATGGGCAGAAAACCTTTTTTGGGGATGGAGTGATGCACAATGCTGTGTTCACATCTCTCCATCGGACACAGGGCCTGGATGACACATTTTTGAAGACCTACATTTGCCCAAACCCCTGGTTGACAAACTAAGTGAAGACTTGATTTAACCTCCATATCTCCCTTGGCTGGGTGCCCTTGGCCAGAAAACAACTTGGCACAACTTTAATAGCAGGCCTGATGCAAACATTTTTCTACCACCTAGAAAGTGGCCTCTGTTTCATAGATTTGAAGAAACGAAACAAAAATCAAGAACCCAAAAAGGGAGACATTTACTCTATTTTCCTTTGCTGGCTAATACTTCACAATACTTCACATTTTTAAAGTTTTACTGTGGCATTGATTCCACTTGTTTTTTATTTTTATTTTTTATTTTATTTATTTTTTTTTTGAGACGGAGTTTCGCTCTTGTTACCCAGGCTGGAGTGCAATGGCGCGATCTCTCGGCTCACCGCATCCTCTGCCTCCTGGGTTCAGGCAATTCTTCTGCCTCAGCCTCCTGGGTAGCTGGGATTACAGGCACGCGCCACGATGCCCAGCTGGTTTTTCTGTATTTTTAGTAGAGATGGGGTTTCACCATGTTGACCAAGATGGTCTCGATCTCTCGACCTCGTGATCCACCCGCCTCGGCCTCCCAAAGTGCTGGGATTACAGGCTTGAGCCACCACGCCCGGCCTATTTTTATTTTTTTAAGACAGGATCTTGCTCTGTCACCCAAGGTGAAGAGCAGTGGTGTGATCACCATTCACTGCAGCCTCAAGCTCCTGGGCTCAAACGATCCTCCTACCTCAGCCTCCCAAGTAGCTAGGACTACAGGTATGCAGCTAGCTAATTTTTAAATCTTTTTGTATTGCCTGGGTGCAGTGGCTCATGCCTGTAATCCCGGCACTTTGGGAGGCCGAGGCGGGTGGATCACCTGACGTCAGGGGTTTGAGACCAGCCTGACCAATATAATGAAACCCCATCTCTACTAAAAATAACAAAACAGCCAGATATGGTGGTATGCGCCTGTAATCCTAGCTAGTTGAGAGGCTGAGACAGGAGAATCACTTGAACCCGGGAGGTGAAGGTTGCAGTGAGCCAAGATTGCACCATTGCACTCCAGCCTGGGCAACAAAAGCAAAACTCTGTCTTAAAAAAAATCTGTTTGTAGAGATGAGGATATTTTGCTATGTTGCCTATGCGAGTCTCAAACTCCTGACCTCAAGTGATCGTCCCGCCTCTGCCTTCCAAAGCTCTGGGATTTCAGGCATGAACCACTATGCCTGGCCTGATTCTACTTTTAAATTATGATTAGAGTCCCTAGAATTTCTAGTCATTTATTGTGTGCACCTGGGAACCTCCCACTCCGTTCCCCCAGTGGTCATTGCAAACCTTTCAGTCCACTCTGTAAATCTTTGGCCCTGCTCTTCGGCACATGACCTTGCTCCTGCAAATCCTTCCATTTCCCATTGTCTTCATCTGTTTAGGTGGCTTATAAACAACAGAAATCTATTTCTCACAGTTTGGAGGCTGGGAAGTTCAAGATCAAGGTGATGGCAGGTTCAGTGTCCAGTGAGGGCCCATTTCCTGGTTAATCCTGTGTCCTCACATGGAAAAAGAGGTGATGGAGTTCTCCGAGGTCTATTCTATAAAGGCGTTAGTCCCATTCACTGGATTCTGTCCCCACAATCTATTCATCTCCCAAAACATGATCTTCACACAGCATCACCTTGGGGATTAGGTTTCAACATATACATTTTGGGGCAACATAGTCTACAGCACCCATCCAATTATTGACACAGCTATACACACCTGTAGCAGACACAGTCAGTGCTTGGCTCGGATCCCCCTTAGTCTTCACCCTCACATGATAAAGGCTGTGACTCAATAGGGGCATGCTTGGCCCATGAAGGCCAAGGTGGAAGGATCACTTGAGGCCAGGAGTTTGAGGCCAGCCTGGCAACATAGCGAGATCTCATCTCTACGAATAAATAAATAAATAAAACTAGCCAGGCATGGTATGTATATGCATATAGTCCCAGTTACTCATGAGGCTCAGGTGGGAGGATCACTTAAGCTTCCAGGAGTTCAAGGCTGCAGTGAGCCATGACCATGCCAGTGCAAGCCAAAATTCTGGAGATGTCATAACCCTGGAGACAGCCCTCAGTGAATAACAGACAAAGATGTGGAGGATAAATACAACAGCTTCCTCGTTCTTCAGTTGGGACAAGTCTAGGTTGGATACCACACTGCCTCCCAGAGCTCCCCAGTGGGACTGAGCCTCAGTTTACCACAGTGACAACAGCACATCCTTTATTGGTTTCCTTTCTGTCCCATTCTCTGGTGTTTTCTAAGATCAACTTCCAAATACATTTCTTGTATTTTTAAAAAAATTTTTTGAGATGGAGTCTCACTCTGTCATCAGGCTGGAGTGCAGTGGCACAATCTCAGCTCACTGCAACCTCCTCCTCCCAGGTTCAAGCGATTCTCCTGCCTCAGCCTCCTGAGTAGCTGAGACTACACGCGCAGTGCCACCACGCCTGGCTAATTTTTGTATCTTTAGTACAGACAGGGTTTCACCATGTCGACATGGATGGTCTCGATCTCTTAATCTGGTGATCCGCCTGCCTCAGGCTCCCAAAGTGCTGGGATTACAGGCGTCAGTCACTGTGTCCAGCGCATTTCTTGTATTGAAATCCTTGTCTCCATGTCTGCTTCTGGAGTGGGGACAGGAGAACCAAATCTGAACACTCCCTAAACTAGTCGCTAGTCTTCTTTCACTCGTTCAAGGCTAACTGATCTGTGCTCTTACACCTACGTCTTGCTGAGGCTGTGTAATCTCACAGATACAAAGGCTACTTTTCAAGAAGGTCTCTGGCTTTTCTGAGCATTAGACACCACTGACCATTTGCTCCTTCTGGAAACTATATGGTCTGTTGTTGGCTACCACTTCATTGGAGTGTTAGTTTGGATATAGATTTAACCAAATTAATGTTGGCTTAACCAAGACACTCTTGCACTCTCTGGGGTAGAGTGAGGTGCCACTGCCTCGCAGGCTCTCACTGCATCTAGGGTGCATTTCCACCCTGATCATTTCTCTTTGTTTTGTAGCCCTTTGTCTCCTTGGCTAGAACATGAATTCCTTAACTAAGGCAAAAATTTGCTATCAGCACCAGGGACAGTGCATAGCACAAATAAGTTCCCTTCTCGGTGGATGTTGAATGGATTGGTTGACAAAATTGTGCAACAGCCATGGCATCGTGACAATCGAGGTCAGCCCATCTTCCTTTACGCTTTACCCACACACAGAAGTGTCTACCTGAAAATTCACATGCAAAATCTTGGACAAACACAAACACAGACACAGATACACGTTTCCTAAAAATGGACAAAGGAGTAAGCAGAGAGAACAATGAAAGCTTCAGACTCACGGACTTTGGTGACAGATTTACAATCAAAATCAAACTTATCTGCAATGATAATAAGTACAAAGGGAAGTTGTGAAGGGCATCCTATAACAGGTGCCAACACTTCATATACAATTATTTAATCATATAAATCATTCATTGAAGCCTCACAAAAGCCATGAAAGAAAATCCCCAATCTGAAAATCCAAAATTTGGAATACTCCAGAATCCAAAGCATTTTGAGCATCAATATAGACAATTCAAGGAAATGCTCATTGGAGCATTTTGGATTTGGGATTTTTGGATTTGGGATGCTCAATCGGTAAGTATAATACAAATATTCTGAAATCTGGGAAAATCCCAAATCTGAAACACATCTGGTCTCAAGAATTTCAGATAAGGAGTATTCAGCCTGAATTGCTTTCTCCATTTTAGATGTGTGGAAACTGAGATTGGGGAGCTTAACGGACTTGCTCAGTGTACCTCAATTTTTAGGTGACAGAAACAAGATTACAACTTAGATTTGTGTTTTTCATTACACTAAAATAGTTTCCAGTGGGGATTACCCTTTTCACATTCAACAAGTTTCTGCCACAATCAGGAAGTGGGATGAGATGAGAGAGTCTGGGAATTGACTATAAATTTCCAGAAAATAACAGACCTTCGACAAAAATATTTTTTAAAAAATAAAGTAAAATACAACCGATTAAATTATTGCATTTTCAGCTCTCCTTTGACCTCCTTGCTAATCTGAAGATTTCTTTCCACACAAGGACTTAGAGTTAACTAAAAATTAGTTACATGCATGTGACAACCTGTCCGTTGAAAAATGGCGACATGAGAGATGCCATTTAATAATAACATTAATAATCAGACTTCGGGGTTTTCTACAAGGGTTTTCTCCTTAAAGGAGCATTGCTTTATTTTTTCTCACTGAAATGTTTTTGACTATAATAGGATGATACTTTTTCTCATATTTTACTTTTAGGGATATCTAATAAGCCAGTTATTTATACAGCTACCAAAGGGGACAATGTGAATGTTCTTTGTGACTGCTTTTTTTCTGGTTGTTATAGGTTTCTTTAAAGAGATCCCAACTACATAGATTTTTCTGCAATAGGCCACCTTCCTGAGGAAGGCTCTTCTAATGCAAAAGCACATACATCTTTGTTTTGTCAACACTTTTTAGGTCTTACCAAGCACCAGGCACTGTGCAAAGTACATCACACTTAATTATTACCATGATCCCAGGAGGTTAAACACCACAATTTGACCCATTTAACAGATGAGAAAACTGAGGCTTAAAGAGGTTAAATAGTGCACCTGTGATTACTCAGGAGTGGGCGAGAAGAATTAGAAACTATGTCGGGCAAATTCCAGAGTCTGTAGGTTTAACCACCAAACTCTCAGCCTTCCTAATTTTAAAGAGCTATCAAACTGACCTAATGCATGAGAAGTGCCATTCTGTGGGTTAAGTAAAAGTTAGCCTTAACCATCCGGTTCTCCAGGCATTCAGCAACTGACTGTAGGCACTAGTAGGTAGAAGAAATCACCTGTGTTTAACAGAAAAGGGCCAGAGTTTGCTGACATATTTAGCTAATCCACATAGAGCTTGCTGATGAGGATTCTGGTTAATTAGTTGTGGAATTTTAAAAAACGAGCAGATGTGCTGTGGTGAAATGCATTTTACTTCCTGAACCCTGGGGGAAAGCATTGGGTATGTTCTGAGGCTGTGTACTTACATATCTTGATTGAACATTCAGCTCCATGTTTTGCAAGACTCAGGTATCCTGGCCTGGTTCCAACATGAATAATTACATTCTGCTTCAGTTCTCCCTACTGCCTCAGGCAGGTACAAGGTTAATCATAACTACAGCTAACAAGTGCCTACTATGCATCAGAACATACTGAGAATCGAAGCCTTTCCACAGTTCCGTAGAGTGAGTTTTATTTTATCCCTTTAATGGGGAAACTGAGGCTCAGATTGAGGTTAAGTGACTTGCCTGACCCTGCAGTCGTAAGTAGCAAAACAGAAATTCAGATTTTTCCCTTCTATGATCTTTATTTAAAAAAAAAAAAAAAAAAAGCATTTGACCTAAGAAGTCAAAGGGTGCAACGAGGATATAATTTATATTTCAAAGGATTAACATGACAAAAATTCACTTAAAATTAATTTGTAATTACAATCAGAAATTAATTTAAAAATTACAAAGGATTTAAATTTTTATTTCTTTGATATCTAATGACTGAATATTTTGCAAAATTTCTATCTTCTTTCAGGAATTGTGTCTTGCAATAAAAAACGACTTTCCTTCCAGCCCTTAGCCCTCCAGTTCCCTTCTCAGAGACCCAATGTACTATGTTCTTATGTATCATGCAATATATTCTATGCATCTACACCTGATTTTCTCTTTGAAGTTGTTGTTATAAGTTGTTTGGCTGAAATGGACTCTACGTCTGTACCGAAGCTTCCTATTTCAATTTATAAGTGTATTGGGAGTAAGGCAGTGAAGGGTTTTGTATGAATATCAAACAAAGACTAGGCTGTTCTATACATCTTTCAGGAAAAGTCATCAGGAACTGAAAGTGGTGTTTGTTTGCTTGTTTTGGTGAGAGAGAGCCTCGCTCTGTCGCCCAGGCTGGAGTGCAATGGCGCAATCTCGGCTCACTGCAACCTCCACCTCCTGGATTGAAGCAATTCTTCTGCCTCAGCCTCACAAATAGCTGGGATTACAGGTGCTTGCCAACCATGTGTGGCTATTTTTTTTTTGTATTTTTAGTAGAGATGGGGTTTCACCATGTTCGCCAGGCTAGTCTTAAACTCCTGACCTCAAGTGATCTGCCCACCTCAGCCTCTCAGAGTGCTGAGATTACAGGCATGAGCCACCATGCCTAGCCGCAAGTGGTATATTTTATATATAGTTGGGAGAGGTAGAGAATACTAGAATATCATGAAAAAATTATGTCTTCCATTTAATATCAAAGTACACAAATAGACCAGTTACCAATATGTACAAAGTATTTTCTGACTTTTTTAACGTACCAATTTACACTGGCATTTCCCCTGTATCTCCAACATTTTCCAAAATGTTACTTATACCCACAGCGCAGCATTTCATAAACAAATGTAGTATCATTTAATAAATATTAGTATTGTTATACACCAAGGTTGCATCTATTACTTCACCACTTTAAATCAATAATACTAAGCTAAGCATCCTTATCCATCTTTTTGCAGATATCTTAATACTTTGACAGGATAAATTACAGAGAGTGACTTCCATAAAATTTAAACTTACCTGCAATGCAAATATTTTATAAGAGTGCATATTTCTATGTGCCATGGATTGCTAAATAATTTTTAACACAGTGATAGGTCAAAATGCTATCTTACTTGGATTTAATTTGTATTTCTTTGATATCTAATGAATGTCAGTATTTTGCCAATTTTATATCTTCTTCCAGGAATTATATCTTTCCTCAGTTTTCTGGTAGGGTGTTTTTCTTACTGATTTATAAAAACTGTGTATTAAAACTGTTTGTCTATTATATTTGGAACACAGTTTATCTTTTGCGTTTCTTCCTCTCAATGGTGAGTGTTTTGTCTTCCAATACTTTAAAATTTTTATGTGGTCCATCTAAAGTCTTTTCCTTTGCTTTATTCCAATAATATCATGGTTATAAAGCCTCCCCAATTCTCAAGAATATATACATATTTATTGATATTTTAATTATTTGCATCATTGTTTTCTTTTTAACATTGAATTATTTCATTCATCTTGAATTAATAATGGGCAGGGTGTGAAGGAGAAAACCTAACTCCATTTTCCCCTAACTGATTGACTAATTGCCCCAACGAAGTTCCAATAATTCACAATTTCCCAACTCATTTGAAATGCTTCCTTTATCATGTGTTTTTTTTCACATAGCTCTGATCATTTCTGATTTTGTATTCTCTCCTGTTGATCCATTTGCCTATTCCTGAGCCAGAACCACACTGTTTTAATTACTACAGCTTTACACTATATATATTAATATGGAATGTTACAATTTCATCCCCCATGGCTCTTCAAAATGCATTGGCTCTTTTCATTAATATACTGATCGAATAGAAACTTTGTAATTATTAAGTCAAATTCAAATTTTAAAATCCTTTTGGGATCTGGATTGGAATTACACTTGATTTATAGATTCATTTGAGAAGAATTGATGCTTTTGAACATTATGATTTTCCATCTCTCCAATTATTAAAGTTTTAATTGAATTGTCTACACATTATAGAACAATATTCAATATTAATTGTGTTAGTGGACATCTTTGCCTTGCCTATCTTTAATGAGACTCATAGCCTGGAGGTTATGGGCACAGGTACTAGAGTCAAAACACCTGAATTTGTATCTTAGCTTCATTACTCAGTACCCTGGGTCTTTGGGCAGGTTACTTCTCTGCCTAATTCCCTTAAGTGATAATAAGGTTAATCATAAGGCTATAAAATTAACACTAATAGCTACTTGATGATATTCTATGATATTTAAATGAGATAATACATGTGAAAGCTTGTATAGCTATGCCTACCACAAGGCTCTCAGTAAATATTCGCTATTGGTATTATTTCATCCTTCAATATGCTAGTGCCTGTGGGGTTGAGACGGATATTCCATTTCACATTAAAGATGCAGCCTTCCTGCTTTCTTAAGATTATTATTATTTTCCCTTAATGAATAATAGATGTAAAATTTTCTAAGTGCTTTTTCAGAATGTGTTGAGATGATAATTTTTTCTTTTGACCTATTTCTGCACTGAATTATAACTGGATTAGATGCAATGATATTGATCTCAATGGGATTTGGCAGCTTTTCTGGTTGTGTGTGTGTGTGTGTGTTTTTTTTTTTTACTCTAAGTTCTGAAACTGGAAGCCATCATTCTCAGCAAACTAACACAGGAACAGAAAACCAAACACTGCATGTTCTCACTCATAAGTCGAAGCTAACAATGAGAACACATGGACACAGGGAGGGGAAGTTTTGTCCCTTTTTTGAAGCGGGGTCCCACTATCACCCAGGCTAGAATACAGGGACATGATCATAGCTCACTGCAGCCTCAACTTCCCAGGCTCAAGCAATCCTCCCACCTCAGCCTCCCAAGTATTTGGGACCACAGGCCTGTGCCACCATGACTGGATAATTATTTTTACGTTTTTGTAGAGACTTGGTCTTACTATGTTCCCCGGCTGGTCTTGAACTCCTGGGCTCAAATGATCTGCTGGCCTTGGTCTCCCAGAGAGCTGGGGTTCCAGGCGTGAGCTCCCATGCCCATCCATGCTTTTCTTTTCCCTTCCTTCCTTCCTTCCCTCCTTCCTTCCTTCCTTCCTTTCTTCCTTCCTTACCTCCCTCCCTCCCTCCCTCCCTCCCTTCCTTCTTTCCTTCCTTCCTTCCTTCCTTCTTTCTTTCTTTTCTTTGAGACAGAGTCTTGCTCTGTCACCCAGGCTGGAGTGCAGTGGCTTGATCTTGGCTCACTGCAACCTCCGCCTCCCAGGTTCAGGCAATTCTGTCTCAGCCTCCTGAGTAGCTGGGATTGCAGGCGCACTCCACCATGCCTGGCTAATTTTTGTATTTTCTTTTTACTGGAAACAGGGTTTCACCATGTTGGTCAGGCTAGTCTCGAGCTCCTGAGCTTGTGATTCACCCACCGTGGCCTCCCAAAGTGCTGGGATTACAGGTGTAAACCACAGCACCCAGCCATGCTTTTCTTTTAATACATTGTGCTCTGATAGATTGGACCTGACACTTTGGTCAGTTTCTCTTGAGAGGGTCCCACTTGTCAAGTGGGAATACCTAAACTGCCTGCCAGCTTTCTGGCTTGGTGCCTCACCCCGCTGTTCTCTGATCCCTGTGTCACTGAGCCTGGGGGTTCCCTGGTTCAATATCTCCAAGGCATAGTCTTCCCTCTGCTGCCCTAATAGGGGCAGGGCAGTGACCTAGCTGTAGATAGGGGAAGGCTCCTCCTTCTAGAGACCTCTAACATTGACCGTGCCCTTTTGCTGTACCTCTCCTCCCCACTGGGGTCCCTGGTGCCTTCAGTTCCTGAGCTTTTGGGAGATTCTGTGTTAAGAACTCACTTTCTCCTCCTTAGTGACATCCCCTCTCCCGCAGCCACTTGAGTTTCAGCCTTCTCCTCTAAGTCCAATGCCTCTCACAAATCAGCCTCAGGACCAGGTGCTGTGACTCATGCCTGCAATCCCAGCCACTTTGGGAGCCCGAGGTGGGCAGATAACTTGAGGCCAGAAGTTCAAGACCAGCTTGGGCAACATGATGAGACCTCATCTCTTTGAGAAAAAAAAGGAGGACTTGGAGGCTGTCAGGAGCCATGATCTTGCCACTACACTCTCACAAAGTGAGACCTTATCTCAAAACAAATAGATAAATCAATAAAAATAAAAATAAAAACAAGTGAGCCTCCCTTCTTCCACAAATATGTCTGTATTTGTTGTCTGCCACCAACCTTTCATCATTTCTCTTTGATATTTGTACTTTTTGTCCACTGATTATCAATCTACCACTAATCAGAGAGGGAGTGGAAGTAAAGGCTGGGTTTGATTCACCATGTTGTGTACAAGTTCCAAGTATGAATTGGTTCCTTTTTGTGTGTGTGTGACAGAGTCTCACTCTGTCCCTCAGGCTGCAGTGCAGTGGCACAATCTTAGCTCACTGCAACCTCCATCTCCTGGGTTCAAGTTATTCCCCTGCCTCAGCCTCCCGAATAGCTGGAATTACAGGTGCCCACCACCATGCTTGACTGATTTTTGTATTTGTAGTAGAGAGAGGATTTCACCATGTTGGCCAAGCTGGTCTCGAACTCCTGACCTCAGGTGATCTGCTTGCCTCGACCTCCCAAACCGCTGAGATTACAGGTGCTTTTTTCAATATTGAATGATTCACTTTGTCTCATTTAATGTGTTTTTCTTGGGATTTGACTTTCTCTGGAATTAATATCCTAACTCTAGCTTTCTTTAGAATTATGTTTTCCTGATGTGTCTTTACCTCTCCATTTTTGTAAAAATGTTTCTGCCTCTGTGTTCTTGGGTGATCTTGTGAACACAATTATTCTTATTGTTGTCATTTTGGAAATTATGGTGTTTGGTTGATTTCCAACCATTTTTAATATTAATACAATCCATCTTCTACACTTCTGTCAACTTGCTCTAAAATTTTTCCTTTTTTTTTCCTTTCTCATCCCCTGTATCTTTTGTTTTATGGCCACGCAATTTCCTTTTCTTTTCTGCTTTCCAGTATTTCGGAAGGTATATAACCTGTTTATAACAGTTCATTTTACAGTTTTCTAATAAGGTAAATGAGTAGACAGTATCTCTTAGTAAAGAGACTTGTGTAGTTTTTCTCTGCCCCGTCTCCTTTGCTTCCTGTATTGCCAACTTTTTGGTCTTTGTTAATGTGGATTTGATTTATCAATTTATTAATTTTTATCTTTTTAACAGAAAAAGGGTCTTACTATGTTGCCCAGGCTGGAATCAAACTCCTGGGCTTAAGCAATCCTCTCACTTCAGCCTTCCCAGTAGCTGGAACTACAGATGCACACCACCATGTCCGTCTGTATCTTTTTAAAAAGCATGATCTTGACATTAGAAGCTAAATGTGTCATTTATTTGGGGTTAGGGTTTGCTTAACCCCATCACTGTCCTTTTATATACAACTTCTCCATTCTTGAGCTCTTCCATACCATCACTCAGGATGTTGTTTTTATTTTCAAGGGACTTTCTCAAGAGCAATAGCTAATGCTTTTTAAGCTGTTGCATGCCATAAAACACTTTTTTTTTGCCTTCCCAAGCATGTTAGTGCATTAATAAGTATTATTAGGAGTTACACATCTTTTTCCTGCAAAACTCTTTAGATGATAATGTGTGTTTTCCTAGCATTTAATGCTGCTAAAAGGCCTTTGACTGGCTTGAATTTGTGGAAAAACTGTTTTGTTTGCTTTATCTGCCCTGGGTAACTGTAATACTTATAGAACTTTGGATTTTTTCCTATAATTTAAAATGTTTTGACCTGGTGCATTTATGCATGTATGCATAGATGATGGATGGGTGGGTGGATGGATGGATGGGTGGGTGATGGATGTTTAGATTCACGGATGTGGGTTTTATTTCATTCAGTCGGGGCTGGATGACCTTTTAATGTACCCACAAAGCCATCTTATATCTCTAGGAAGGTCTCTTTAATGAAATCTTTGCTTATAGCTCTGTCCAATTTGTTTTGGGTGTCTTCTTCAATAACATCAGCAAACTACATGTTGCCTACAACCACTCTGTCTTCCATCCCACTTTCTCTCTCATCAGCTCAATCCTGTGAATTTTATTTTAGAAGCCTAAGCTCAGGCTCTGGTTTGTTCTAATGTTGATTTTCGACATCACTGATTCTACTCTTTACTGCCATCAGTGTAGATGTATTTTTTTATTCTTTCTGGTACTAGCTTACTTCATCCATACCTTGTTTGTTCTGATCTTACTGTGTTTTCATGTCGTCCTATTGTCTTTTCTCTTTCTTTTCCCTTCTTTCCTTCTTTCATTCATTCTTTTTTTTCTTTAATTGAGACAGGAACTGGCTTTGTTGCCCAGGCATATTGGAGTACAATGGCACAGTCTTGGCTTACTGTGGCCTTGACTTCCTGGGCTCAAGCAATCCTCCCACCTCAGCCCTACCAAGTAGCTGAGACTACAGGTGTACACCACCATGACTGGCTAATTTATTTTTTTCGTAGAGACATGGTTTCACCATGTTGCCCAGGCTGGTCTCAAACTCCCGAGCTCAAGCAACCCACCCACCTATCCTTCCCAAAGTTCTGGGATTACAGGCATGTGTCACCATGCGTAGTCTTGTCTTTTCACCTAAGCCTATGCTCACCTCTTGTGCTTCTGCTCAAATGTCCCCTCCAGGGTTTCTCCAGTCACTTAGTTTCCTCATTACACTTGTTCTCTTTCTTTTCCTTTATCACAAGTTGTAATTAAATTTCTTCTTATTTTGCCCATTATCTCCTCCACCAAACCAGAGGCCCTGTGAGAGAAGCAAGTACTACACTACACCTATCTTATTTATAGCCATGACCTCAGCACTTAGCAAGATGGCTGGCAAAGAGTGGGGGCTTAATAAATATTTGCTGAGTGAATATATCTCCACATTACTCTGGTTTGGATTCCCTTTGGCTGCACCAATACTGTTTTGAGCCAGAGGTTTCCAAACTTTAGTCATTGAAGGTTCAACTTTTTACCATATTGAAGGACCCCTTAGACTATTATTTACTGGATATTTGTCTTTAGACCAATTCACATTTTCTATCTTCACTATGTATTTAAGCTTCATCCTAAACGATGGAGTTGGTGAAGTAAAAGTGATGTCCTAGTTCCAATTTTCTAAAAGATATTAAAATAAACATGTAACTGTAAAAAATGTAAATTTCATCCACGAATCACTTGTGCACCACAGATGATAAATCAACACACTTTGGGAAATTCTTTCTGAAGCTCTCAGGCTGCCGCATTTCCTCCAGGAGCTCACATCTTCTTGATTTAGGCTTTGATTCCTTCCCATCTTATTCATTTAGCAAGCAAAATATTTGGTGGGTATGATTCATTCTCTTTTGCCTGCCTCTGATGGCATGGCTCAGTGACAAGGACAGAAGATACCACAGCCAGCAAGGAAGACACCGTGCCTTCCCGATGGTGTTCACAGAATAACCGGCGGGAAAGGCAATAAACAGATATGCAAGATAATTACAGATTGTGCCTAGAGTGATGAGGAAATAAGCCAAATAAACCATTTCAGAGAGTGACACCGTGCCTTCCTGATGGGGTTCACAGTCTAACTGTGAGGAAAGGCAATAGATAAACAGATACACAAGATAATTACAGATTGTGCTTAGAGTGATGAGGAAATAAGCCACTTCAGAGAGTGACATTTGGAAGTCGTGACATTCTAACTGAGACCTGAGCATGAGAAGGATTGAGCCACAGGAAGAGTCAGGGTAAAGTGATCCCGGCAGAAAGAACAGCAAAGCCCTAGAGACAGAAAGGGAAAGGATTGAGGGATTCCAGAGTGTCTCCTAGTTCATCTTGCTGGGTTTTGCAAATGCCTTTCAGAACTGATGTGCAGAGCTGGACCACTCCACACCAGAGCCTAGAAAACAATTCACATGTGTATAGTTTAGGCAGGCCTTGAACCTGCGGGAGTATTAGTGACCCAACAACCATCCAACAATTAGTGACCCGACATGTGGCTTTAGGCACATCCGAGACATGAATTATATGTTGGCAGCTAACTTCCCAGTGCACGGCC
Organism: Saimiri boliviensis; assembly: GCF_048565385.1. Lineage (NCBI taxonomy): Eukaryota > Metazoa > Chordata > Mammalia > Primates > Cebidae > Saimiri > Saimiri boliviensis. The sequence continues at coordinate 17,301,038 of NC_133460.1, read as the reverse complement.
CTTGCTCCCTCCATGATGAGAAAGCCAACTCCTGCTCACCCCTTGCAATCGTGGAGCTTGATGTATCCTGATACAAGGACAACATTCAGGAGTCAGAATGGAAAGCATTCCTATCACTGGTTAATTTCTTCCAGGGAGGCGACAGATGTTGGCTCCAACCACTGCAGTTGGATCGCCTCCCACTACCCACTAGGGGGCGCTGCTATGCTGCAAGAAGTGGGGCAAGCTTGCGGAACTCATCCCTGCAAAACCGTTAATACCCCCGGAGACTCTGGAGTGTGAGGTTGTAAAGCTTGGTGTTAACAAACAAAATAAACTCACTGACTCATGTAGTTGTTGGCTGGGGAGTTTGCAGATGCCTGGGAAGCATTCAGATCTGGTGGGAAAGGATGAGGGTGCAGATGGTCGGAGGGCGGGGACTCCGTGGGCAATTTAGGCAGGAGGCAGAGGAGGTTTCAAGCAGGGAAGCTGGCACCAGGAGACAGCTGGGTTGACCCTCTCCGTCCTCGTTCTAGTGCTGGGCAGGATAGAAAACGTTATGTGCTTGTTAGCAGGATATTGAGGGCGTTACATTCTCATGATTCCTATGTTGTTCTCTGTGGAATGCGATGCAAGGTCACCTACTGAGAATGGCTGGAAAGGGCAGGCTTTGGTCAGCTGCAGAAAATGGAAATGGTCTGAAATAGTCATGCAGAGTGAGAGAGCCAGTCATCCAGAGACACAGGGTGAACTGTGGTGTGTGCTAAAGGCCCCTGAATTTGTCTGTTCTCATGCTGCTAATAAAGACATACCCAAGACTGAGTAATTTGTAAAGCAAAGAGGTTTAATAGACTCACATTCAGCATGGCTGAGGAGGCTTCACAATTGTGGAGAAAGGTGAAGGAAGAGCAAAGGCACATCTTACATGGCAACAGGCAAGAGAAACAGGGCACATGCAAGGGAATTTCCCTATCAGATCTCGTGAGACTTATTCTCTACCATGAGAACAGCATGGGAAAGACCCACCTTCACGATTTAATTCCTCCTACCAGGTCCCTCCCGTGACACATGAGAGCTACAATTCAAGATTTGGGTGGGGACACAGCCAAACCATATCATCCCCCTTTGTGTTGGCAATCAGGTATCTGGAGTGGAACCAACCTGCTATTTCAGGTGTTCTCCAGCAGTGGCTCTGCCCCTTGGGGTGCAAGTATAGAGAGAGGGCAGTCAGTTGCTCCTGTCTCCCAGTTTTGCCTCTAGAAGCTTCTTGTACAGGTTCCTGGCCCTTTTCAAGGGTCTCCAGCAGGTACTCAGGGATGATCTGTCATTCTCTCTGGAGGTGGTGGCTCCAAAATGTCCATGTGGGGTAAGGGGTAGGAGTGGCCCCGTCAGATGAAGGTAGAAAGCTTATCTGGTAGTTGGCATGCATGCTGTCTCATGGCATGCATGAACTCTGACTAACGGAGACTAGAGGGGGATAAAGATTCCTTTGGCCTCCACTTGGTGTATCACTGTCCCCATGTACCATTTTGTTTCCTGTATGCTAACGTCACTGAGGAACATCTCACAAGAGCAAGCTGACTCAGGCTAGAAGCTACAAAGTAGAGCCTAGCTAGAGATAGGTGCTGAGCTGCTCCCCACAGCTCTGACCAGGAATAAAGGGAGCTGTGGTGTGTCCTGAGCTGGCTGGGACAGACGTCAGAAGGAAGCGTGAGAGATCGCCAGTTGAATTTGGTTATAGATTAGACGTGGGTGTTGCTGGGGTAACTGGCAAACAGTAGGGCCATGAATAGAGACACGAGAAGTGGTAAGTTGAGGAGAAATAACTGAAGTGTGTATGGAGAAAGAATGGTCAGTGGGCAGGAGAGGGGGCTGGGAAGAGAAAGAATGTGTTCCCAAAGAAAGAAAAACAAGTTTCCACAAGCAGGAAGTGGGCAAGCGCTTCAGAGACCACAGAAAAGTGAAATGAGCCGAAAATCCAAGTGGAGTTGGCATGTAGAGTTGTGCTCAGAGAGAACCGCTTCAGGGGTGGGAGGAGATGGAGCAAGAAGTGGACGAATGTGAGGTGAGGAAGTGAAGACATGGAGCTTGATTTCATGAACTCTGGCTGGGATGAAAAGGAGATATACGGGACTGTCACAGGAGCAGGTGAAGGGATAAATGGCTGGCTCTTTGAAAATGAAAAAGACTTGAACTAAAGAGGGAAATCAAGTGCAGAAAGAGGAACCTGCTAATGGATGGCCACGGTGCATTACACTTTATATGGGATTCTCGCAGCTTAGACCTCACAACAGCCAGGTGAAGTCAGCATTATCATAATCTACGTGTTGCAGGTGAAGAAACTAACACAAAAGTCACATGGCCAGGAAAAGGAAAAGCCGGGACTCCAATCCAGGCTTTCTGAATTCAAGTCATCCACAGTTTTTCCTCCAACATCAATTAGCTGATTCTGATTAATGCAATAAATATTCATTGGCTATGTATGTCCTTTGTACCAGTATTGCCAGTGCTGCCTTAAGACCTTGCAATTCAATGGATGGTCCAAGGAGCAGCAAGTCAGCCTCACTGTGGAGCCTGCTAGAAATGTATACTCTTAGCATCCCCTCCCTAGACCTGCTGAATCAGAATCTGCATTTCAACAAGACCCCCACACCTGATTCAAATGCACATTAAAGTTTGAGAGGCACAAGCTTATGGGGTCCACTCCCAGGAAGAGGGAGGGCAGGGAGAGGAGCTAAGCCCAGACCACAGAAGAAGAGATATCCTGGGAGTTACCTCCAGATAGTGTCCCACGGTCAGCTGCAGATGGGGACAGAGAAATTGAAGTCCAGTTGCCTGGAAACTTATCAGAGCTGTACAGGCAGCAGCAAAAACATTCCTTCAACACCCACGATCACCGATCACCGTTCCTCCTTTCCAAGTGAGCTTCTTGAGAAAGGAGCTATACATTTTCACCTTCCATATCCTTCCTTCCCACCCACACCTCAGCCACTCCAGACATGTTTCCTCCCCCTCACTCCACAGTAGAGGCTTTCTTCATCCTAAATAATACCAATGGAGACTTTCAAAAATAGCTTTTCATTAGCTAGTTTTTTTAAATGACAAAAAATACATGCTCATGGCAAAGAGAAAAATAAACCCAACTGCAAAAAGCTAAAGGTGAAAATAAAGTCCCATTCTACACTACAATCCAGCCCAGATGCCCCAAGGTTACTTTTCAGAGATAATGACTGTTATATGTATTGTGTATCCTCTTAGAAGAGGACTATGCCTCTATACACTAGCACATGTATGTATATTTTGTATGTAAATAGGGACATATTAAACTTACTGTACTGTAACCTGTTTTTGTCACTTAGTACACTGACTCCTTTCTGTGTCGATATTTGTAGATCCACCTCATTTCTTCACAGCCAGATCATAATCTATCATATAGCCTCACCATGATTTACGTAAGCAGCCTCCTACTAATAGACACGTGGGTTGTTTCTGCTCTTTCTTTATTACAATGTTGCAGTAGCTAAGCTAATGTTAGCTGCGATAACTAACAACACCCTAGAAAAAGTGTGTTTCCTGCTTAGATGATAGTCCATCCTATAAGATTTGGAATCAAAGAGACCTGGGTCCTGTCACTTGCTAACCACAAAAAAATGGGCATGCAACAGTCGTCAGCCATACACGTTGCCATCAGGGAACAACCCTGCCCTCCAGGAACAACCTATGCAGGTGACCTTGGGAGAGGCCTCCCCATCTCCACCACAAATGCTGCAATCAACACCTGATACATGAGTCTTTACGTACCTGTGCAAATAAATTTCCAGGAATGGAATTGCTGGGTTGAAGGGTGTGTGCATTTTACATTTTGCTAGATAATATCTAATTACCTTCCTAAAGACTGCATCAATGTAGATGCCTACCAAAATTAGGAGAGTGTTAGTTCTTCACGTTCTTGCCATCATAATTGTTAGTTTTAAAAAATATTTTTTCCAGCCTCACAGGTGAATAATACTATCTCATCATGATTTTAGTTTAGATTTCCTTAATTTTACAGACATTGAGTATGTTTTCATATGTTTATTTTCTATTCATGGCTCTTTATTAACTCTTTTCTCATGCCTATGATCCTTTCTTCTATTGGCTGGTTCTCCTTTACTTATTGATTTGCAATATGTCTGAAAAAATATATAAAATATAAAAGATATGAAATCAGGTCTTTGTGTTTACAGGGTAGGTGCTGCAGACACTTTTCCAATTAGTCATTTTCCTTTTATTTATGGCATTTTTCTATTCCAGGGACTTACATTTTTTTTTTTTTACGAAGTCTAACTTTTCAATCTTTTCCTTCATGATTTTTGTCTCATGCCTAGAAAGGCTGTCCTCATGCCAAGATTCATTTTTATATTCTCACGTTTTCTTCTTGTGCAAGAGTCACACTTGAATCTAGACTCTGCAAACCGGTTGTGTTGCTTTGCTGATTCACTTTAGCTCTCTGTGTCCTAGTTTCCTCAGTACAAAAACTGGAATCGTGTGAGTGCCCACTCTGTAGGGTTATTGTGAAGATCAGATGAGATGATTTAGAACAGCACGTGGCCCACAGTCACTGCACAATAAGTGTCAGCTATTACCTTGTTTATGTCCAGGGCGCCAACGGCCACGTGTATGGCTGATGACTGTTGCATGTCCATATTTTATGGTTAGCAAGTGACAAGACTCAGTTCTCTTTGAGTCCAAGTCCTGTACTCATGTCCAGCCATTAAAGTAGCCAGTAGCTGAAAGTGGGGATGATGACTGTCACATCTCTATATTGGCAATGCTTAGTCCTGTGCCTGGCATGCAGTAGTATATTCATTCATGAGGCAAGTGTTTGCTGGGCACCTACTATACACCGGGGATACAAAGATAAGTGAGGTACAGTCTCTTTCCTCAATGGTCCTCTATATGGTCATACCATGTGAGAAGGATCCCTTAGTAGTCTCCACTTGTCACACAGCAGGATTTGGAATAAATTCCACAATACATAAGGGACGGATAAAGGAATAGGCTTTACTGGGATCACAGTATAAGAGGCAGAAGGACAGCATTACTCTTTCTTCTCACCATGTCATTGAGGGGACTGCCAGGGCCTGGACCTGCTGTGGTTTCTGCCCCAGGGATGGAGGGACTCTGCCTGTCCACCTTTATCAACTTCCCTCTTATAGTGCAGGGATCACAGCAGCCTTGTCAGTTGGGGAATAATCAAACAGCCGGCTGATCGGATTTAGATGCCAGCTGTTTACAGGAGTTATCTGGGACAGCCAGCTGCCCAGCACCTGAATACCTGAGGACCTGTGAGAAACTGGGTTCAGGGTTAACCTCTCCTGCCAGAGGAAGAAAGCTACCACTTCTCATAGGAAGCCAAGTTTAGGTGCAGTTCCTCACACTAGGAAAAGGGGACCCTGCCCTCTCCTGTCCCAGTTGGTCCTCAAAGCTGTTAACTCTTTGAGGAAAGAGACTGCATCTCACTTATCTCTGTATTCCCAGCATAGAGTAGGTGCTCAATAAACGGTTGTCTCATGAAAGAATCCATGGTTACGTATGAGCAGAGAACTAGGTATTGTCAATATAGAGATGCCACAGTCAGGATCCCTGCCTTCGGGGACATGGAATTTTAGAGGGATAATAGACTCAGAAAATACATCAAAAATGGGTTATATCTATAGGGGGTACCATGGAATCACAAGAGTGAAAAAACACCTAACTTCTCCAGAAAGGGAGAAATGATAAGGGCACAGGGAAGGCTTCATGGTGGAGGTGACGATGAGCTGAGAGATGAAGTTTTGCCAGGCAGGTTAAGGAGGGGTTCATGCAAAGGGTACAACAGGTCAAAGTCCCCTTAGCATGAAAAATACAGTTTTTGGAGGAGTACAGACTGGCTTCGAATAATCTAGACTAGCCAGAGCCCAGGAGGGGCCACGGAAGAGCCACAGAAATCATGGGGAAGACTTTATCTTGTGAGCAGTGAGAATGGTCACTGGAGTTTGAGCTGAGACTTAGTGGTCTGCTCCAGGGTCACATAAGTGTAAGGATTTGGGGCTGTGGACTTGGAAGAAATGGTCCCAAGATATGAGAGGGGGCTCATGGCTACACTTAACTAGACGAGGATAAATGGCTACAGGTGCTGGGCCTGACGCCTGGCTCAGTGTGTGGGGGTTTAGCAGGTTTAGTTTTAAGAACAGTTTCTTGCAATAAGGCCTTTTCCCTCCTCTTCCGCTCTTAATTATCCCTCCGGAGACTGCGATGATTTTCAAGGAGCCTGGTTGCCCAGTTAAGAGCTAATAAATCACCACAGGCCTCCAGGCAGCCAAGTCTTCCAGAACACATACAAAGAGTGTACAAATTTAGCAGAAAATGAAATCTTCCAGAGAATCCTATCAGTAATAATCAGTGGTGTGCCGGTTCTGTAAGTTTCCGACGACGGCGCAACATCAGGCAGGTTCCCATGCGCTCACACATGCAAGGAAGTCCCTTGGGTAGACAGTGGGTTCCAAGGGAGCTGTCATGTGTTACACTGGGTAGCCCCGTATGGGTCAAAGATCTAATTTCCAGAGAGCCTCAGGATGGGAGGAGAGTACTTGGGTTTTTTTTTTTCTTTTTTTTGGAAGGGGCTATAGGAAATCTGTGCTGTTTCCCTTAGGGTGAAAGTGTATAGACTTTTATGGCATGAGAAAGAGGGACACATCTCCACCAGTACAAACAATACGATCCTGCCTCATTATTCCCAGATTAAAGCCTTGTCTTTATGTTATTTTTTCCCTTCTGCAAGTATTTTCTGAACCCTTACTAAGTGCCAGCCTTTGTCTAGGTACAGAGAATACAGCAGTGAATAATATAGACAACAATCTTCACTCTCAAAATTTACAATCTACCGGGCCAGGCACAGTGGCTCATGCCTGTAATTTTCAGCACTTTGGGAGGCTGAGGTGGGTGGATCACCTAAGGTCAGGGGTTGGAAAACAGCCTGACTAACATGGCCAAAAAAACCCTGACTTTACTAAAAATACAAAAATTAGCTGGGCGTGGTGGTGTGTCCCTGTAATCCCAGCTACTTGGGAGGCTGAGGCAGGAAAATAGCTTGCGTCTGGGAGGTGGAGGTTGGAGTGAGCAGAGATCATGGATCATGCCATTGCACTCCAGCCTGGGCTACAGAACGAGACTCTGTCTCAAAAAAAAAAAAAAAAAAATTTTACAATCTACTGAGCCATGGGATGGGTGTTATGCAAATAAACATAAAATATATTAGGTAGTAATGAGTGTGCCTATGTTACTTATGAGAATACCTTTTGTTAAGGTTGTATATCTCAAGCTTCTCTGACCGTAGGCATCATGGGGGGAGCTTATTTAAAATGTGTGTTCATGAACTGCACCCCAAACCTACTGAACTTGGAATGTACAGAAGAGGGACCTGGGAATTTTTTCTTCAAGATGCACCAGTTAATTCTCATGAGCAACTGTATTAAGGAACACGTGGCTAAAGGTAGGTGCAGTCTGCCACAGTGCTTCTTAGCACTGGTGGCCCACTGGAATCATCTGGAGAGCCTTAAAATTGCAGGTACCTGGGCCACCTGCCCAGAGTTTCTGATTTAATTAGTTGGATGTGGGACCCAGACATTTGCATTGCTCCAAAACCCCCTCAAGTGGTCCTGGCATGCAGCCTAACTTCACCACCCTTTCACCACCAGCCACAGGGATGGGGACAGTGGACAAGTGGCCAAACAGAAACGGCATGAGATGTTCCCTTTAAATCTCATTCTACCTTCCTACATTTGGAAGGTTTGGTGGAAGCAGAGCTTGGACACCCCCTCAGTCGTGAGCCAGAGCCCCTGTGGGTACAATGAAATCTTAAACACAACAGAAAAATTCCCTCCAGGACTAGCTGCCCAAGACCAGAATGCTAAAAAGGGCTGAGCTTTATAAATCAGCACTGACAGCTTCTGAGGACTCAAGGGCCACTTCTCAATGGGCACCTACCTCTGACGTTGGATCTTTGATCCATTTATTGAGCACCTATGGTATGCCAGGTATTATGTGAGGCAAAAATGAATAAGAAATGTGCAAGCTGATGAGGATCTGTTGGTATAAATGAATGCATAACTAACAATTCCCACACAGGGGGATGAGGGTGCTAATAGGCTGTTATACAAAATGCCATGAGGTTACAAAGAAGTGTTTACAGAGGGTGTGTGTGACTTTTGGTTTGGACTTGGAAATGTGCGTAGGCATTCAACAGGGCAAGAGGGACAAGTAAGGTGAACCAGAGTCTTATAAATCATTCTTATAAAGACACTTGCACACATATGTTTACTGCAGCACTGTTCACAATAGCAAAGACTTGGAACCAACCCAAATGCCCATCAATGATAGACTGGATAAAGAAAATATGGCACATGTACACCATGGAATACTATGCAACCATAAAGAAGGATGAGTTCATGTCCTTTGCAGGGACATGAGTAAAGCTGGAAACCATTATTCTCAGCAAAGTGACACAAGAACAGAAAACCAAACACCACAAGTTCTCACTCATAGGCGGGTGTTGAACAATGAGAACACATGGACACAGGGAGGGGAACATCATACATAGGGGCCTGTTGGGGGATGGGGGGCTAGGGGAGGGATATCAGGGGATGGGGGTATAGGGGAGGTAAACCATTAGGAATACCTAATGTATTTCGGTATTTCTAAATACATTGAATGCAGCAACCACCATGGCATGTGTATACCTATGTAGCAAACCTGTACATTCTGCACATGTACCCCCGAACTTAAAGTACAATAAAAAATAAAAATAAGACATGGCAAGTGCAAAACACATGTGAAAGGGCAGGTTTATGTTTGGTGAGTGGATTTTATGTTCAGCACGGCATGAGCACCAGGATACCAAGGAAGTGGCAGGAAATTAATTCTAGGCAGGTAGGCAAGGGCCTCAAATGCCCAGCCAAAGAATATAGACCTTATTCAAAAGGATCACTGATGCCTGGCATAACTCAATTTATAGAAAGCTTAGAATCCATGATTGGATTCCCTAGTGGATGTGAAATGTAGAATGAGTTGAAAAGAGAAAAAAGAATAGGAGCATCAAGGGCAGAGAGCAATCCGTGGTCTGAGGAAGAGTTGACAAGGCCTGCGGCTATGCTGATGGACTAAGTGGGGAGGCTGGAGACTTCAGAAGGTCGGGAGGTAAAACTTACAAGAATGAAAGACTTACAAGTTTGAAGTGAGGAAGAGTTAAGAATGATTCTGAAGTTTTCCTGCTTTCATGATGATATTTGCAAAAGCTGGCAAAAGAGAGAAACAAATCTGGGGAGGAAAATGTTTAATTGTTGAAGTGAGGTATCCAGTCCATAGACAGGCCTTCCAGTTAGGAGCATAGGAAGGCTTTAAGTTGGAGCAGCAGTTACAGATTTGTGTGTCAGCATCTCTTAGGTGATGGTTAAAGGCTGAAGGAGGAATTAGGTCATCCAGGAGGATCACATAGAATGAAAGAAGTGGGCCCCGGTGCAGTGGCTGACACCTGTGATCCCAGCACTTTGGGAGGCTGAGGTGGATGGATTGCTTGAGCCCAGGAGTTCAAGACCAGCCTGGGCAACATGGCGAAACCTTGTCTCTACTAAAAATACAAAAAATTAGCCAGGCACCTGTGGTCTCAGCTACTTGGGGAGCTGAGCGGGAAGGATTGCTTGAGCCTGGGAGGTTGAGGCTTCAGTGAGCTGAGATTGTGCCACTGCACTCCAGCCTGGGAGACAGAGTGGGATCCTGTCTCAAAAAAAAAAATCAAACCAAAACAAAACAAAACCAGAATGAGAGAAGTGGAAGGTAGGCCACTGAGAAGATCCAGAATGGTTTGGGGAGAGTTAGGAATTTGCAAAGGGGATGAGGGCTTCAAGGCGTAAATGGATTAGATAGGTTGTTGGCTTCATTTAAACCTCAAAAATATTCATGGAGACCTTACTTGTGCCATGGATTGTGTCAGACTCTGGAACTATAGCTGCAAATAAGATACACCCCGCCCTGCCCTCGTGGAATTTACAATCAAATTGTTGAGTGTCGCTTCAATAGACAATAAGAGTCTCAGTCCATTTGCTTTTACTAATAACAGATTACCTGAAACTGGGTCGTTTATAAAGAAAATGAATTTATTTCTTACAGTTATCAAGGCTGAGAAGTCCAAGGTCAAGAGGCCCCATCTGGTGAGGGCCTTCTTGCTGTTGGGGACTCTCTGTAGAGTCCAGAGTCAGCACAGGGCATTACATGACAAGGTTGGGTGTGCTAACCTTGGTAGTTCGGATCGCTCATCCTTTGCTTATAAATACACCAGTTCCACTCCCATGATAAACCACTAATTCATTAATGCATTAATGCTTTAATTAATTAATTCATGAATAGATTAATCTATTCATAAAAGCAGAGCCTTCATGACCCAATCACCTCTTAAAGTCCCTATCTCCCAATGCCAGCACATTGAGGATTAAATTTCAACATGAGTTTTGGAGGGGAAAAATATTCAAACCATAGCCAGGGGCCAGGCTGTAAAAGATAAGATAAAATTCTTGGATTGAAAGCAACAAAAACCAACTCTAACTAATTTAAAATAGTAGAAACTTACTGGAAGGATGTGTAGTAACTCACAGAATCCAGAAGAAAGGGGAAGAACCAGGTCTCAGAAAGGGCAAAAACCTAGATAGCTGCGGGGATTTGACAACAGAAACGAAAGAGGATTCTCTTCCAGGGTTTTATATCTGGATAAGCTCTATTTCCAATCTTTATGACACATTTTTAGTCTTTGTAACACCATGGGTTCTTAATAGCCTAACTTTGGACATGCACCCCCACCCTTGGCCCACCAAGATTTTGTCCAAAGCAGGAGTGGTAGTCCTCAGAGAAAAATCTGGGGCTGTTACCAGATATAGGGAAAATAGCTCCTGAACAAGTTAAAATAACAGATGGGAGGAAAGTCCAAACAATGAGCTAGATTATTCTTGCAGTAACTTTTGCAGAGCTACATAGAACACAAAGGAGGCGGAAGCTTAAAAGGGTTGCAGGGTGAGAGAAAAGTTCAGCTGTTTGCTAGCAGCTGGAAACAAGTAAGCAAAATTTAAACAGTGACATAAAGAAGAAAGATGATACCCAAGACAAAATCTAATCTCTCCCTCCTCCAATGTGCACAGGGTATGGGAATGTATACATGGTAGCTTTGCACATTATCGTCACATAGGACGCCAGCACTCTATTCCAGTGACCCAAGGAGAAGTAAATATGCAAGGGCGTTTTTGGTGGGATCGAGAACATTTAAAGTACCCAGGAGCCCTTTGACTTGTGGCATGACTATGGCAATACTGTTGGCAGTCTGATTCTTTTACCTTCTTCAGTATTTGCCGTTTGGTTTTGCAACTGATAACACCAATTAGAAATTAGAAGGGTGGGCCGGCTGTGGGGGCTTAGGCCTGTAATCCCAGAACTTTGAGAGACCAAGGTGGTTGGATTACCTGAGGTCAAGAGTTCAAGACCAGCCTGACCAACATGGTGAAACGCCGCCTCTACTAAATACATAAAATTAGCCAGGTGTGGAGGTGCGTGCCTGTAATCCCAGCTACTTGGGAGGCTGAGGCAGGAGAATCATTTGAACCTGGAAGGCTTGCAGTGAGCGGAGATTGTGCCATTGCACTCCAGCCTGGACAAGAGCAAAACTCCAAGAAAAGAAAGAAAGAAAGAAAGAAAGAAAGAAAGAAAGAAAGAAAGAAAGAAAGAAAGAAAGAAAGAAAGAAAGAAAGAAAGAAAGAAAGAAAGAAAGAAAGAAAGGAAGGAAGGAAGGAAGGAAGGAAGGAAGGAAGAAAGAAAGAAAGGAAGGAAGGAAGGAAGGAAGAAAGGAAGGAAGGAAGGAAGAAAGAGAAAGAAAAGAAAGAAAGAAAAGAAAGGAAGGAAGGAAGGGAGGAAAGGAGGGAGAGAAAGAGAGAAAGAGAGAGAGGGAGGGAGAGAGAGAGAGGGAGGGAAGAAAGGAGGGAAGAAATTAGAAGGGTGGAGCTTCACTTTCGTGCACAGATGGGGGAATAATGTGATACTTTGGAGATCACTGGATTTGGTCAGCATTTTCAAAACTGGTAACAAAAAGAGATGTTAATTGGTGCTTCACAGCTCTAGTCAAATAAGCTTAGAAAATCTGTCCTCAATTCCTTCTTGGATATTCTTTAGTGTATTGAAGGATATTGCAAAGGAATCTGTTTAATGGCAAGTCAAGTCAATTTCCTTGTGCTGGGGAAGACCTTTATTTCAATAGCCCCTGTAGAGTTTGGGAAGTCTTCAACACAGTTTAAATGCACTGTCACACTTATGTAATTTCATCTATTACTGTCATACAGGCCAACACCTAATTACCATATATGCTACAGTCTCAATACAATGTAGCAGACCAGCAGGAGGGGCTCAGGATGGCTGCACATAAGGATCAGCTTTGCGATGGAGGAGAGGCAGGTTGAAGGAGTTGAGGAGTTAGGTTGAAAGCTTATGCCTTTCTAGTGTCATGGGAGACTAGTTGCATGTTTAGGGTGGATGACAGGACTCAGGCTGGGAGTGTGTGGTGAGAATTGGAAACATTTACTATGAAAAATGATGGAAAGGGCCTGAAAAGACAAATATAGGATTATTGAGCAGTATTGAGGATTCAGTAGAAGGTAGACTCCATAGACATATTAAGCATCTACTTGTAAGTGCCAGCAATTTTCTCCACTACTATTTGGCAATGTAGAGACGGAACTGGAAAGGATAGAAGGCTGGAAGGATGCATTATTGGAGACTGAGGAGAGCCACTAGAACGGGAAAATTGATGAGGATGAAGATGAGGCTATTGAAATGACTGTTCATTGGATCCAGGGAAGCTATGAAATAAAGTGAAATCAAGAGGATCCCAGATGAATCTGAAAATGGGTATAACAAGCTTGAGACTGGGGAAATGGTAGAAAGGAACAAGGCTGTAATCTGCAGTTTCCTGTGGCTGTCATAACAAGTGACTGCAAATAAGGTGGCTTAAGACAACAGAAATGTAGCCAAGTGTGGTGGCTCACGCCTGTAATCCCAGCACTTTGGGAGGCAGAGGCGGGTGGATTGCCTGAAGTCAGGAATTTGAGACCAGCCTGGAGAACATGGTGAAACCCCATCTCTACTAAAAATACAAAAATTAGCCAGGTGTGGTGACAGGAGCCTTGTAGTACCTGAGTAGGAGGCTAAGGCAGAAGAATCCCTGAATCCAGGAGGTGGCAGGTTGCAGTGAGCCAAGATTATGCCATTGCACTCCAGCCTGGGGGGAGAAGAGTGCGACTTCATCTCAAAAAAAAAAAAAAAAAAAAAAAAAAGAAGAAAGAAAAGAAAAAGAAAAAGAAATGCTTATTTCACAGTTCTAGGGGATAGAAGTCTGAGATTAAATAGTTAGCATGGGCAGTTCCTCCTGATTACTCTAAGAAGAATGTGCTCTGTGCCTCTCTCCCAGCTTCTGGTGGCTGCTGGTGGCAGTCCTAGGTGTTCATGGCTTGTAGATATCTTACTTCACACTCTGCCTTTGTCTTCAGGTCACCTTATTCCCTGTGTGACTCTTCTTCCCTTCCCTTACAAGGACACTGGCCACTGGGCTTAAGGCCCACCCTAATCCAGGACAATTTCATCTGCACATCCTTAACTTAATTACATCTACAAAGACCCTTTTGCCAAATAGGTCATGTTCAAAGGTTGAGGGTGCGCTGGGCATGGTGGCTCACACCTGTAATCCCAGCACTTTGGGAGGCCAGGCAGATCTCTTGAGCCCTGGAGTTCAAGACCAGGCAACATGGTGAAACCCTGTCTCTACAGAAAATGCAATAATTAGCTAGGAGTGGTGGTAAGTGCCTGTAGTCCCAGCTACCTGGAAGTTCTGAGGTGGGAAGATCACCTAAGTCAGGGGAGATTGAGGCTGCAGTGAGCCTGATGGCACCACTGTACTGCTGCCTGGGTAACACTGTGAGACTCTGTCACGAAAAAGAAAGAAAACAAAAGAAAAGAAAGAAGGAAGGAAGGAAGGAAGAAAGGAAGGAAGGAAGGAAGGAAGGAAAGAAAGAAGGAAGGAAGGAAGGGACATCCCAAAAAGAAAGAGAGAGAGAAAGAAAAAAAGAAAAAGAAAGAAAGAGGAAGGAAGGAAGGGAGGGAGGGAGGAAGGAAGAAACGAACGATCGAACGAACGAATGAACGAACTTACTTCTTGGGTAGTTCTAATGTGCAGCCAGGATTAAGAAAAAATGCAGGTAAGGGTAAATGATGACCTTCATCATGAAGTAGTGACTGGGAACCAGGGTTGCTCCCCTCCATCAAGGCCTAAACAAGATGCACCTGGGAAAGAGACTTCAGCACTTTCTCGCAAATCCCTTCAGGTCTCAAGCAGAGCCAGGAAATTCAAAAATAAGGAAAAGAGAGGTTATATTGCCTGGCTTCTGACTGAGGTCCCAACCAGCCTGGAGTTCTGTTCTTGTTCAAGCCTACACAAAGGATATATTTCAAATGGTTTTCAGCAGGAGAAGACGTCAGAACTCATATCTAAAACAGTTGCTATTCCTGCAAGACAAGACTTTTTCCCCCAAAAAAGATTTTCTTAATATATGTGGAGAAATATCTTTTGCCAGAACAATATTCAGTGGCTTACGTTGTAATTTTTGAACATGTAATAAACGCATTAAAATTTTCAAGCAGTTTAAAAGGTTATACAATTAAAAGTAATTTTTAGACAGGTGCAGTGGCAGGTGCCTGTGGTCCCAGCACTTTGAGAAACCAAGGTAGAAGGATCACTTGAAGCCTGGAGTTTGAGACCAGCCAGGGCAATGTATTGAGACTCTATCTCTACAAAAATTACAAATAATAAGCCAGGCCTGGTGGCTCACACCTGTAATCCAAGCTGCTCAGGAGGCTGAGGCAGGAGGATCACTTGAGCCCGGGAGTTCAAGACTAACCTGGGCAGCATAGTGAGACCCCCATCTCTACAAAAAAATTTTTAAAAATCAGCCAGGAGTAATGGCATGAGCTTGTAGTCCCAGCTACTTGAGAGGTCAATAGAGCCCAGGAGTTCAAGGCTTCAGTGAGCCATGATGGTAACTCCGCACTGCACCATCAGTGATAGAGTGAGAACCTGTCTCTCTAAAAAAATTAAAAAGTAATTCTCACGTATCCCCCATCTTCTAATTCTGCACTCATCTCGAGTGTGTTCCCTAGAAGCAACTGCTTTTATTGGTTCCTATGTATCCTTCCTAAGATATACAAGCTGTATCTTGCCTGTTTTCATTTAACACTATATGTTGGAAATCATTGTATATTAATGTATACAGATCTACCTAACCCTATTAATTGGCTATTCCACAATTTATCTAGCTCACAATGATGGAGGTTTAGATTGTTTCCAGTCTTAAGCAAACAGGTTAAAGATTAAATAAGAAAAAAAGCCTATAATCCCAGCACTTTAGGAGGTTGAGGTGAGAGGAATGCTCAAAGCCAGGTGTTCGAGATTAGCCTGGCAACTCAATGGTGAGACCCTGCTCTATTAAAAAAAAAAAAATGGAAAAACTTAGCCAGGCATGGTGGTGCACACCTGTAGTCCCAGCTACTTAGGAGGCTAAGGTGGGAAGATAGCCTGAGCCCAGGAGTTAGGGGCTGCAGTGAGCTGTGACTGCACCACTGCACTCCACCCTGGGCAACAGAGTGAGACCCTGTCTCAAAAAGAAAAGAAAAATCAACAAGATTCAAAGTGGGTCCCTCACCAGGTGAGAGCTTTGAATGGAACAAAGGAGAGGAAGGGGATGCCACAGGTCCCTGGGTGGAGGGGCTGATGTCACTGGGCCTGAGGCCTGGCCCCAGGGAAACCTGCTTATAATGTGTTCCTTCTGCCCACACAGGAGCCTGATGCCCAGGACCCTCGAGAGCCAGATCACGCTCGAGAAGACACCCAGCTACTTTGTCACTCAAGAGGCTCCTCGACGCATCTTCAATATGTCCCGAGACACCAAGCTGATTGTGGTGGTGCGGAACCCTGTGACCCGTGCCATCTCTGATTACACCCAGACCCTCTCCAAGAAGCCAGACATCCCGACCTTTGAGGGCCTCTCCTTCCGCAACCGTACCCTAGGGCTGGTGGACGTGTCCTGGAATGCCATCCGCATTGGCATGTACGTGCTGCACCTGGAGAGCTGGCTGCAGTACTTCCCGCTGGCTCAGATTCACTTCGTCAGTGGTGAGCGGCTCATCACCGACCCGGCTGGCGAGATGGGGCGAGTCCAGGACTTCCTGGGCATTAAGAGATTCATCACGGACAAGCACTTCTATTTCAACAAGACCAAAGGATTCCCTTGCTTGAAAAAAACAGAATCGAGCCTCCTGCCTCGATGTCTGGGCAAATCAAAAGGGAGAACTCATGTACAGATTGATCCTGAGGTGATAGACCAGCTCCGGGAATTTTATAGACCTTATAATATCAAATTTTATGAAACTGTTGGGCAGGACTTTAGGTGGGAATAAGCCCACAGAGGAAAGGGCTCTCAAGGGTTCTGCCCATCTCTTCCATGAGATTTGCTCCCAGACCCTCTGATCTTCTCCCTCCAACAAACCTTGGCTCTAGCCCCCTTTCCCACCTTGAGTTGCATCATCTTGGAACCGGGCAGCCCAGCTAAAGCCAAGAGACCAGAAGGTCCCTGCCACTAGCTCTCAGCCTGCTCAAGCAAAGTTGATCTGCTCCTGGCATGTCCAGTAAATTCCAGAATCATTCTCCTTTCTGCCCACAAGAGGCCTTGGGGAATTGCTTTAAGAGTGAATGTTCCAATGGTGATAGATATTATAAGCGATGATGGTTCTGTTGCTATGAACACAGCAGCTGGTCCCTGTCATTGTCCACCCAGGAGTGGCCTTGTTAATTCCAAATGGCATGTATCTTCCCTCTGAGCTTCATTTCTTCAAGATGCCCTGGGTAGTGGGATGGGAGACCATCCTCAGTCCTCCTCAGACCTTAGCAACTCATTCAGAGATTGCAAAGCTGAAGGCACCACCCTGGCCACTCCTGGGAGACAGATCCTTTGGTGATGAAATGAACTAGTGACTTCAGAGCCTGTGGTCTCAACGGTGCTTGAAGGACACTGTCTCTGAAAACCACTTTGTGATTCTCCCTGCTCCCTGTGGACAAAAGCACATAATTCTGCTGTTACGGGTACTTTGCTCATGCGAGCTTTCATGTTCAGCATGCAATGGAATCATGCTTGTCCATGTGAAATAAATATAGCTCTCTCGTGTCCTTAATGCTGGGCTTTTCCCTGTAAGCTGGGTCTGCAGCACAGTTTATTCATTCAGTTTCTCCCAGTGCAAGAAGGCAGCTAGTGCTGGGGGTGGTCTGGGGGTCAGGGAGGAGGCCAAGGACTACATGGGGCAGAGGCAAGGCAGTGGAGATGGGGAAAGAGGTTCTTGATGGCAGAAGCTGGCAGAAAGATCATGTGAGATCTATGGAGACATCCTTTATCTGAAACATAAGTCTGTGTTCATTCTCTGCTTAGAAATTTTAGAACAGAAGTGCCACACTGAAGGTCCGAGGGTTGATGGGGCATCAGATATCTTTTTGCTTGGCCAGCATGATATTTTGAAATAACTGTCAACAGTTAGAAAGTGGGAGCATTCATATGTAAAAAGTATGTATTTCCAGCTTCTTAGAAAAAAAAAAGAGAGAGAGAGAGAGACTTGGCTACACTGAGCCTGCCCCACAGCATGGCAACAACTGGCTTCTGCCTTTGGATGGGGCTTGCACGCCCCAGTTTTACAGCTCCCATGTAGGTACCCTCCCTTGCTGATTTGTGTCATTTGTCAGGCTCCTGTAGGCATTTGGGTTCCCAGCCCTGCCTTCATTGTGTCTCAAAACCTCCAGTAAAGCCCAAATCCCCCATCATGGCGCCCAAGATGACCCCAACTTACAGTTTCTCCTTTACCCTCTGCTCCAGCCTCACAGAACAATGTGCCTTTTCTTGAGTCTTTCAAGTCCCCTTACCTATTCCCATGCCATTTCCTTCACCTGGAATGCTTTCCCTGACACGTTTCCAGCTAATGGAAACCCGTGCTCCCAGTAAGACTTCACTCAAGTGTTGTTTTCTAGATATTTGTGAAGCCTTCTCCAGCTAAGCTATCTGCTCACTCTTCTGTTCACTTGGGAGCTTGTACATGACTCAATGGCAGCTTTTATCACACTAGATTATAATTATTTGTATAAATGTCTGCCTCCACCATAAACCATGAACTCCTTGAGAGTCAAGACTGTGCCTTGCTAAGATATAGTAGGCACATAGCAGATGTTTGATGGTTGAATGTGTGAGAGGGTGGATGGATGTTGGAGGTCTGGAACTGTGGATGAGGATGTTTCAAGGAACTGCATTTCTGGGGGATGCTTCCCAGATAGCTCCATGTATCCATAGGAAACAAAGGATTGCTGAACATCTGGGGACCGCTTGGACCTTATGTGTTCTGTCAGGCACAGTAGAAGCTCCCTGAAAATCAGATATACTTGTAAGGGTAGAATACACTAACGCATAAGACAATAATTCTGCATCTTGGCCTATCTTCCTTACCCAAGCATCTTACAGGGAATCAAATCACTGGACCCATGGCACCAAGAAATCATTTCTGCAGGTCTGCCTCTCCGTGCTTCCCCTGTGGATCTGGAGAAGTGACAGGGTGGAAGCCATTCCTGCTTGGAAACTGGGGCCCTGACCCTCTGGTGATCAGAAGAAGGGTGGATTGTATATGGGCATTAATTAATTGCCCTTATACATTTCCCTTCCAAAAGGGTATTTGGTGTTCGGTGACTCTGAGCCACATAGGAGCCAAAGCCATATCCAATTGGAGACAGAAGTGCATTGAGACACAAAGGAATCGCCTAAGAGTCAATGAAAATTTGCTTGTTTATTCTGATTGGGAAGAGTTCAGTCAGAATTGATGAAACTTTTGAATTTTGTGCGCATAAATGCAGTTTTATTCCTTTGCGTGACAAGCACTCTCAGATTGCCCAGACTAAGTAAATTTCAAGTATTAATTAATAGGTATGAGTCTCTTGTAATTAGCATCTCAATCATTGTATGCAAATGGAAGATGCTTAAAAATCCTAGTTTAAATGAGTAAAATCTGGAGTACATGAATCTGCTCAGCAAACTCTGATTTTTTAATCCAGTGCAAATGGACCTTTTACCCAGGCTGCTCCAGGGCAAACTCGCACAAGTTCCAAATGAGTACGCTTTAAATAGATGAAGTTTGAATGTTCAATCTGAAATAAAAAGGCTCCTCAGGGTGTGTGTGTGTGTGTGTGTGTGTGTGTGTGTGTGTGTGTGTGTGTGTTTGGTTAGGTTGCTGAAACAGAGACACGAAAAGGCAATGTCTTAAAAGACTGAAGTGTATTTCTCTCTCACTAACAGCCCAGAGTGGACGGCAGTTCTGTGACACCAGAGAATGGAGACCCTTGCATCCTACTATATCTGCATTCCACTCAGCAAGAGGAGGGTGTAGAAATAAATGAAGACTATCCAAAAGAGAACAAGCAGAGGTCATTGATTCAGAGCTTGCTCTAGCAAGGAGTCTTACATTTGGCAGAAACTCACAACCTTACAGAACAGTGGGAAAGCTTCATAGTGGAAAAGAGAGAAGGTGTCAGGAGTGCCTCACTGGAGGTAGTTGGCATAGGAAAGCTGCAAGTGGGCTCATTAGAAGTGGGCCATCTGGCTGGGTGCAGCAGCTCACACCTGTATCCCAGCGCTTTGGAAGGCTGAGGCTGGCAGATCCCTTGAGCCTAGGAGTTTGAGACCAGCCTAGGCAACATGACAAAACCCTGTTTCTACAAAAAAAAAAAAAAAAAAAAGAGCCTGGCATTGTGCCACGCTCCTGTAATTCCAGCTACCTGGGAGGCTGAGGCGAGATGATTACTGGAGCCCAGGGAGGTCGAGGCTGCAGTGAGCTGTGATCACATCACTGCACTGTAGCCTGGACATCTAAAAAAAGCAAGCAAACAAACAAAAAACCCAAGGCGTCTTACGTGATAAATTCATAGTCATATGTGACTTTCTGTAGTTAGTCCTGAGTTAGAATTAGGGACAAAAAATAGAGGAGCCGGCAGTTATTGACCAGGTCTTGCTCATTCTGGGCCAGTTGCTGCAGGGGTTGTGGTCTGGCTTCCCAAGCTGGTTGCTGAAGAGGTTGTGGGTCAGAGTTCTATTGCCATTGTTTGTTGGTCCATTAAGTCTCTTAGAAGCAAAAAGGGGCACAGGAAGAACATGCCTCTTCCATTTGAGGTTGCAACATAATTTCTGCTCACAGCAACTTCATACTGTGAATGGTGCCTCCTATAGTTGTGCAAAGGTAGTGGTACCACCTTGACTTACATCCTCCTGGGTAGAACGTAGTTATTTGGTCACACTTAGATATGAGGGACGCTGGGAAATGTAATCTTTAATTTGGGTGTTACTATGCTCAGCTAAAATTAGGATATTCTACAAAAGAAGGGGAGAACAGATATTGAGGGATATGTAGCTGTCTTGCCACAGAACCTTATCCACATAGCAAAGCCTCCAGGTATTTCTGGTTCTCTCTGTGGCTTTGTGTCAATACGTGAGTATGCTTCTCCACACATATTAGAATGTGTCTGTACCTGTTTAAGTCCCTGCTTTCTTTCCTCTGCCTCTGTCTAAGGACAATATGGTATAGAAGCAACCACAACTTGCTCAGATCCAATAGGTCTGAGTTTGAGTCCCACCTCTGTTATTTCCTGGCTATATGACCTTAGGGAAATGATTTAACTTCTTTGAGCCAATTTTATCATCATTAAATTGGGACATAAATTTGTACCCAAGGTAAGGGGTTTGTGGTGAAGGTAAGTGAGAAAACACTTGCCTTCCACATAGTAGGCACTCCATTCATATTCCCTTTATTCCTGGCAGTGGAACCCACCAGAGCTCCGATACTCCTGTTGGCTGAGATCAGCTGCAGCTCTAATAGAACTACAGAACTGCTCATAGCAATTTCCTTCATCCTATAAATGGGTGAATTAAGTCACTTTCCCAACCTAGGATCAAGTGGCTCAGTCTAAATGCTGGGCTCCAGATATCTCTGGCCAAACAAACCCAGTACCTATACCCCTAGAGTAAGGTGCTCGCTCACTCTGATTTTCCCAGGACAGATCCAGTTTATTCCTATTGTCCTGGCATAATTATCAACATTGCCTCTTTTACTCTCAACCGTGTCACACTTGGGATGGTAAATCTCCGGGTATCCTTATTGTCCCTGAACTCTGACACCAGCTTATTCATCCTAAAGGGCTAATCCTCAAGATTTCATGTTCATCTCTTTCTTATCGTCCAGTCCTCAGCTCAAATATCCACTCTAAACTTTCCCTTCATCTTCCCAGTCACTCTCAATATTGTAATTCTTTTTTTTTTTTTCTGAGATGGAGTGTAGTGGCGCGATCTCGCCTCACTGCAACCACATCCACCTCTTGGGTTCAAGCAATTCTTCTGCCTCAGCCTCCTAAGTAGCTGGGATTACAGGCTCCTGCCACCATGCCTCGTTAATTTTTGTATTTTTAGTAGAGATGAGGTTTCACCCACCACGTTGGTCAGGCTGGTCTTGAACTCCTGACCTTGTGATCTGCCCTCCTCAGCCTCCCAAAGTGCTGGGAATACAGGCGTGAGCCACTGCGCCCAGCTCAATTTTGTAGTTTTTGTAAGTCTATTATAGTACTTATCACTATCTGACATTATATATTAATTTACTTGTTTGGAATTTGTTTCCTCTAGAGGTCTGGGAGCTACATGAGGGTGGAACTATGCCCATGTTTTCCAGCATAGTGCCTGACATACATGAGTACTTAATAATTATTTGAGTAAACAAATGAACTTCTGGGGCTCTCTAACCTGAATGTTAGCTTTTTTGACCCTGTTTTTCAGCTCTATCTTCTGCCTGAGATCCCTCAGGTCTCTTGTGATCTTCATCGCCATCATTTGCCTTTGTGAGAGTTAGAAAAAGGCACTCCTCATTGGCAGATAAACGAGAAAAGGTGCATCTTTGGAATGGACACTGCATTTTGAGTATACAGCACAGTGAATGGAGTACGGATTGGATATCAGCACCCACTCGGCCCTCAACCCCCAGCTGGTATCCTTTTTCTTTTTTGAGAAAGAGTCTTGCTTTGTTGCCAGGTTGGAGTACAGAGGTGCAATCTCGGCTCACTCAGCAACCTCTAACTCCCAGGTTCAAGTGATTCTCCTGCCTCAGCCTCCTGAGTAGCTGGGACTACAGCTGCATGCCACCATACCCAGCTAATTTTTTGTATTTTTAGTAGAGATGGGGTTTTGCTGTGTTAGCCAGGATGGTCTTGATCTCCTGACCTACCTCATGACCTGCCTTCCTCAGCCTCCCAAAGTGCTGGGATTATAGGCGTGAGCCATCACACCCGGCCAAGCTGGCATCTTTTTGTAAGGCACAAACTGCAGTCCTGCATGGCAGCCCTGTCTTCAATTCCTCCCCATTCACTGGGATTTCACGTACCTAAATGCTCCAGAAATTCTGAGATACTTCTGCCTTTGGACATCCAAGACTCTATTTTTCTAGCTCTGCCTTTCAGGAGCTTCTCCAGCTCTGCTGGTATCACGATCCTTAGTGATTCCTCATACTTCACATTTAGGGTTTTTTTGGTATACACATGTATGTCTCTCCATGGATGCATGCTTATGCATGGGTTTGTGTCTTCTTGTATGTATGTGTCTATTTCATCCTCATAAACGTATATTAACTCTCAAAACTATTGAACAAGAATTTACTGAATGTATGCAAAAGGGAAGTACAGACATAATGACAACTAACATTTATTCAGTGCTTTTTGTATGTCAAAGATTGTGCCTTCTGTATCTTATAATAACTCTGTAAGGCAAGCACTATTTCAAAGTGTAGTAAAAAGTAGAAGTATTTGGGTGTGGTGGTTAAGAGCATGGATGCCTAAGTTCTAACCCTGGCTTACCACCCTCTTACTCTGGGACCTTAGGCAAGTTGTTTTAGGTTCCTGTGCCAGTTTCCCCATCTATAAAATAGGAGTATCAAGAATCGTACCAATATCATAGTGATTTCATGAGGATTCAACAAATTTAATTTATATGAATGTCTGGAATCACACTCAAAAGTGATAGCTGATATTGATGCTCTCCTCATTTTGAGATGAGAAAAGTAAGGCTTAAAAAATGTAAAGAAAATGGCTGAAGTTCTCACACAGGATAGTAGGAGCACTATCCTGGAGCAAGCCACACAGGAGACACATGAGACAGTGAGCAAAGTGCAATCACTGAAGCAATGCAACAATTTAAGGTCATATAAAAGAGGAGAACAACACAGAATCAGCAAGAGCTTCAGGAATATGGCCATGGAGCACCTTCCCACTCTTCTCCCACTGATGATAAATCTCTCAGCCTCTTGGTTGAAGTTCAGCTTGTTACCCACACAATGGATGGGTTTGGTAGCCCAATGACCAGAACCAAGAGGGATTTAACAAGGGGGTTTTTATTACTCACAACAATTAAGAAGAACACCAGGGATAGCTTCCAAAGCAGTGCCTCCTCAAGCTGGGACTGGGTCAGGTTTTATAGGCATAGGGTAATGAGGTACAATCTGATTGGATCTTGCAATGAGGTGATGTCAGGAGGCCTGATCTGACTGGATCCTGCCATGGGGTAACCGCAGAGCCCAATCTGATTGGATTCTAGATCCTGCTGTGTGATATCTGCTTCTCAATTCAGTCCCCACTCCTTGGTCTGAGCACTTTGGTTGCCCGGAAGTTGCAAGCTTGGTTCATCCGCGCATGCTTAGGTTACATGAGCTGAAGGTTTGTGGCAGCTGAGAAATAACTCACAACTTTGTTGCATAAAAGTTGAACCAGATTGTTCATTGGAAACACTTGCCCCAGGGAGCAATGAGGTTATATCTTTTCCTTAAACTTGATGAAGAATCTTCTAGATGAATTTTTTTTTAATGAGTACTTGATGGGATTTCATTCATTTAGCCTTGAATACCTAGGTGTACTGGCCAGGACCAGAGATGCACAGTTATATTGGTCTTCCTTCCTGCCCTCCACCATGCAGCCCCCAGCCTAATGAGAATTAGAATTGTATAAACCAATAATTACTATATTATGTAATAAGTGAAATCTATGTGATAAAGGGCACAGAGGAGAGAGTGGAGACTTTCCTGGTAAAAACTGGGACAGGAGAAGATAACAATGGAGCCCTGTCTTAAAGAATGAGAGGAATTGGGCTGGTGTGATGGCTCATGCCAGTAATCCCAGCACTTAGGGAGCCCAAGGCTGTGGATCTCCTGAAGTCAGGAGTTCAAGATCAGCCTGGCTAACATGGTGAAACCCATTTCTACTAAAAATACAAAAAATTAGCCAGGCATGCTGGCATGTGCCCTGTAATCCCAGCTACTTGGGAGGCTGAGGCAAGAGAATCACTTGAACCAGGGAGGTGGAGGTTGCAGTGAGCTGAGATCGTGCCATTGCACTCTGGCTTCGGCAACAAGAGCAAAACTCAGTCTAAAAAAAAAAAAAAAAAAAAAAAAAAAAAAAAAGAGAGGAATCTCCATCTTTTGGAAGAGTGTTACATGCCAGTCTGAAAAGCCTCTGGAGGCATGATTGTTTTAGGTGGGGGCAATTGGGACCAATAATTAAGGCCACATGGCTAAATTCTGGTCATAGGATTTAACCCTGGACCAATTTACATCATATCCCAGTCCTGGGAATATGCTCAGTTTTCCCATAGATTCAAGGTGGATCTCACACCTGCCTACCTGTATGAGGGGCAGAAATGCAGACCCACCTTTCCCCGGATAAGATGGGCTGCTGGTCTCCTTCCCGTTTAGTCCCCTTCCTAGGTAGACATATGCAATCTCTTCACCCTCTCACCCCACCTCCCAGTGTTCAGCACCAGAGATCTGAAAAACCAATTTAGGCCGATAAACAATCGTCCCAGTGGGGCTCCTCACATTTTGACAATGAACTTTGCCTTTGGTTTTCTGGTAAATACTGAGAACATGTTGCTTTTATCACTGTTGGGGGGTGGGGAGAAGCAAGCCACAAACCCCCAAACAACTTATTACACATTTTATTCCATTTTTCTAGCGTGAAATGAAAATATGAATGTGCCTTCTAGGAACTGTATTACTAACTGGCTTTTATTGACAACAGTGGCTTAAATAAATCAAGGGTTTCTTCTCTCAATTTAAAGAAGGCTGGAGTTGGACAGTTAAAAGTTAGTGCAGCAGCTCCATTATGCTATCAGGGACTCAGTCTCCTTTTGTCTTTTTGCCACACCATCCTTATTCCATGGTTTCCATCCTCATGGTCCAAAATGGCTGCTGGGGCTCCAACCACCACATCTATGTTCTAGCCAGAAAGAAAAGGAAAAGAAAGAAGCCAAAGAAACTACTCCTAACTAAGTCAATATTCCCTTTGAGGATATTGCCCAGAAATTCTAAATTCTACCCAGTAACCTCTTCCTTTCTTTCTTTCTCTCTTTTTTTTTTTTGATGGAATCTAGCTCTTGTTGCCCAGGCTGGAGTGTAATGATGTAATCTTGGCTCACTGCAACCTCTACCTCCTGGGTTCAAGCAATTCTTCTGCCTCAGCCTCCTGAGTAACTGGGATTACAAGCAAATGCCACCACACCTGGCTAATTTTTATTATTTTTAGTAGAGATGGGGTTTCACCATGTTGGCTAGGCTAGTCTTGAACTCCTGACCTCAGGTGATCCACCCACCTCGGCCTCCCAAAGTTCTGGGATTACAGGTATGAGCCACAGTGCCTGGCCCAGTAACTTATATGTACATCTTTTTGGCCACCTCTAGCTGAAAAGGAGACCAGAAAATGTAATTTCTTTGCTGAACACATTGCTTCCCTGACAACCGAGAATTGGAGTTTCTGCTAAGGAAGAAGGAGAGAATGAATATTTGGAAGGAATTTAACAATCCGTGTTACAATGAAACCAACTATTTGAAAAAGCTGTCTCTTAGCTTACCAACATTTTCCAACCAATCTTCAAAATGACTCCAGCACCTCCCACATTAGGGACCTCCAATTTGTCTCACTATCCCTTCCACTTGACTTCTCAAGGCAAATGCCCCCAGCACCACCTTCTCCCTGCCTTTAGCTCCAACTAATAAACTGGCTCTCTGAGGGAGTATCAGGGGAAGGAAAGACATCTGATTTGCAGCATCTGCCAATTTCCCTGGTGTAAATACACCACCCACCTGGGCCAATTTCAAGCTACCAAAGTGGCATCACTGCATGCAAATTAGGAATAAACATGCACCATCAGCTCTCAGAAGACAGAACTAGCAAGCTCAGGCACACCACTCTCCCTGCTTCCTGTAATGAGGGAACATGTGAGAGAATACATCGAGGTCCTGCAGTTTTCTTATACACTTGTATGCCTGGTGCCTGGATTCACCCTGTGCTCTGGGCACTGGACCAAACACATTTTCAACACCTCTAAAACAAATCAGATTGCATTTCATCTGATGATGCAATGGAGTCATCTCATAAAGCATTTAACTTACCTAAATCCAATCCTATTTTGTCAGTCTGAGAAAAAAAAAAGAGATGACTTAAATAGTATAAGCAATTTTACCTAACTTGTTCATGAGCGTATCCTGCAGAATAACTGAGAGAAGGGAGGCATAGATTTTTTTTGTCCCTTCAATCTTGGCATATCCTTCACAGTGTGAGCTTTTCCTTACTAATTGTGATTCTAATGTTAGTTATTACTTATTACTTATTTTTTATGCTCTATGATCCCTAAATGCAAGCCACCTACTTCCTCTGACCGACTGAATAAACAGAAATGTGTAGCAATGATGGAAAGCAGTATGGTTTGAATGTTTGTCCTCTCCAAAATTCATGTTGAAACTGAATTCCTAATTCAACAGTATTAAAAGGTGGAGCTTTTGGGAGGTTTAGGCCATGAGGGAGGAGCCCTCATGGATGGGATTAGCACTCTTATAAAAAGTGAGACGTAAACCATGACCTGCGGAAGTCTGGCCTTCAGACCCTGACTCAATGGCCAATGAATGATACATTCTCACACCATTACAGTGAATCAAGAGGGCTAGGGATGGCTGTTGGCTGCTTCCTGAGGGTGAAATGGAGTCAACCAACCAAGACCCTTTGTCCATCCACACATATATCCCATGAAGATTTTACAAGAGAAGTTCTAACTTAACACACTTATGGATAAATAACATGGTGAAATGAGTGGTTTTACGAACGATAAAACTTTAGGTTCTGGGCCCAGAGTAAACACTATTAACAGGTAATTCCCCTTTGATCTCTCCCTGAGGGGACCATCCAGCATGAAGTTTACATGAGTAAACAGTGAGAATAGAGACAAAAGGATGTGGGGTAAACGGACTTAACTGGGAAGGCCTCATTCCTATTTTCTCCCTAACTTAATGGACCTTCCACGTTCGGCCTGTCCCAATAAAACCTCTTGGCTTTACAAAAGGTTTGAGACTAATCTATAACCTTTCCTAATATATCTTTAATATTTTGCCAGCCACCCTGAGTGAATATCAACAAAAGGGGCTTGAGGAAGTGGGTTTGGCCCCTTTTGCCCTTCCCTCCCTTCCACCCTGTGAGGACACAGTGTTCAGGGTGCCATCTTGGCAAGGACCTTGCTTTCACCAGACACTAGATCTGTCAACACCTTAATCTTGAACTTCCCAGTCTCCAGAACTGTGAGAAAGACATTTCTATGATTTATAAATGGTTGGGTCTGTGGTATCTTGCATAGCAGCTCAAACAGACAGAAGGTAAAACTGGCAGTGTTGGACTGAGGGGATTTCTCAAGGCGACTTGCTAATGTGCCTTTGTCATCTGACTGGTTCACTCCAGAACCCAATATCTGAGTAAGATGCAGCTCCACTTTCTTTGCCCCCACCATGTGGCATCTGCCCCTGCTGGGTATATAGCACACTCAGACTGGAGGAAAAGGGACCAGACAGTAATGAAAGGTGGTAAGAGAGGAGCCAGGGAGGATGGAAGGGCTTCTAGCAACTTCTTAATTCTTACATCAGCCTCTTTCCTGCATGCTGCTGAGGGCACGTGGTTTGTGCTCCTGTCTCATGCAACAGAGTGTTTGATGGAAATGTACCCAGTGGGCATGTGTGTGACTGACATTTATTTTACTCCCACATGCCTTGAAGAACTGGAGATGAGTCTGTGGGACTGACATGTGTCTGGCTGATCCACCTCTGACTGGAACATGATCGACTACACACAACTAATTGGATCATGGCTGACTGACACATGCTTAATGGATAGCGCCCACCCCAGCACACCCCAGCCTGCAGCTTGTCTGTGGAGTTCCAGTCAATTGACATATGCTCAGCCTTGCAGTGGGGCTGGCATCTTGCCATCTGTTGATGGGCCTGCTATCCTGCCCTCAGGCTTCTAGGAAGGGACTCTGTTCCTCTCCAGGCCTAGAAGGAAGGATGTATTTATAGCTTGACTGTAGCTGCAGCTCAGCCCCTGACCTAGCTGCCCTTCCACACTGGGCATTTTGCTGTGTCTGAGACCAGCATGGGCTTTGCAGCTCACTGTACCCAGATGAACCTGGCCCTCATTGGGTAGAGTTCCAGGGTCCTCACAGTGGCTTTAAGGGCAATTCACGCCACCATTAGAGTCCTGGATCCTTTTCCAAAAGCTGTAGCCATTCAAGCCCTTGGGCAGAGGCATAGCAAGGAGATTCTGGGTAATATAGAGAAACGAAGATAGCAGAGGCAAAGTACTTAGGGCACAAAAGTATTTTATACAGGACTTCAATTTTCCTCCTGCTTTTGAGTAATTGTAACATGACTTGTATACTGGCTTAAGGAAATAAAGTAATTTCTTTGTAATAACAACGACTTTTATTCCCATTCTGCAGAGGGAAGAAATTGAATCCCAGAAGTTTTTTTTAAAGTGACTTGTCTAAGGTTACGTAGCCAGCTCAAATCAACAACTTCTAACTCTAATTTCTTATCTTTATGAGGAAAAGACTTATGCTGCAAAAGTAAATTTTAAATTGTCTTTTAAGAAGAACTTGTCACCAGCAAATTTGTTAGACCTGGGAATAGAGAATAGATAGACGTTGTCTTTTTCTCAGTGTTCATTAATTCCGGTAGATTATTAACTGAGAAGTGGAGCTTATACTAAGAAATTAGACACAAATCCTGGTGCTCTGTTTGTAGCAACAAGAACAAGCAGACAGGGGTATAGAATGAGAATGTGACCAAGCCTGCTCTCCAAAACTAATCTGACATTTGGGGGGTGGAGCTGCTACAGGGGTCAGCACAAAATTCCCGAAAAAAAGTTAAGTAATTTTAAATCCAATCTGTCAGAGTAACTAAAATAAATGAGACATTACAAGCAGATGGCTATCTCGTCTAAATTTCTGAACGTTTATATTACGTTAAGAAGTATGAAATTGCTAAATCAAAACAGCTAACTATTGGCAATTTCATGTGGAATCCAGAGGAAGACAGAATCATATCAAGAAATACTATAGTGAGAAAAGCTCTGTGATGATTGAGCTCAAACATAGCTGTGAGTTTCCTAACAGTAAAAGCAAAGGGGAAAACTGATGGGTGATGTGTCTCTTACAACATCGTATGGTCTAATGATGTGAGCTCCAAGGAGAGAGGGCTCATTTCCTCTTTATATGAGAGATACTGGTCAACATAATAGATCCCCTATAATTGTTTTTTACAGGAAATCCTAGAATAATCCTCCTATAGCTATTTTCTATATAAACTAATGATAAGTATGAATTAATAAGAGTATGAAATAAGGGTCCTATTAGGGTAATTCTATGGGCGATCAAGGTGATATAGTGCAAGAACTGCAAATTACAGGTGGTATGGATTGATAGAGGGAGAAAGGCTGTAGAATTGTGAGAGATAAATAATGATGATCTTATTCTTCCTAGAACCTCCACCATTTGATTTTGGCATTAGCTGGAAGCAAACAATTCACCACTCATGTCACTGGTGAGTGTATGAAAGACAAGTATTCTATGACACCATATAAAGAAGATCTATCTGTTAAAGAAATTGTGCAAATAGTCAACAGGCATTATAATTTATAGTTACAGAATTATAATTGAAATGTGAAATCACTTCACATCTTGCTGGCTATTAAGGTGATCCTACAACAGATTGTTTACATCCAATATTTTCACATCACTGAGAGTCAAGAGCCAAGAGTTTATCTCCCAAAATGTTCTCAGTTAATTAAAAAATTCAACAAACGCTCCGCTGAATCTCCAAAATGCCATCATGGCCCTAGCCTTAAAGCTTCTGAGATTAGAAAATTCCAAAGTACCACTTTCACCCTGTAGCATAGATGCCTGCCCCTACTGAGGAGATCTACCATTTTCCCAATGATACTTTTTAAAGTATTCTGCCACTTTGAGTTTGTAAAGTTGAACCACATGAAACTGCCAATACTTCGTTGTTTTAACTTACAAAAGTAGCAATTTTATGAGTCTCAACACAAAACAAACTTTTAGAAATTTAGATGAGATAGCCATCTGCTTGTAATGTCTCATTTATTTTAGTTACTCTGACGGATTGTATTTCAAATTACATTAATATATGAATTTAAAATACTGCTTTTCCCCTCAAATCATATGAAATGATATTATTTACATTCTCATTAATCTTTGATATCAGGATCTTGTTTTGCATTGTCTAACAGCTGTCTGGGAAGCCCCAGTTTTCAAATCCATGTATGGTGACACGAGGGAAAATTTCTCCCAGACCCATACACCCATTCCCAAGATGTTAGGACAGTTGACCTATCTGGTGGTTGGTGAGGAAGAGGTGGAGTCATGATTCCAGCAGTTTTCTTTTTAAGTGACTTGTCTGAGGTTACACAGCCAGAAATCAACAACTTCTAACTCTAATTTCTTATCTTTATGAGGAAAAAAACTTATGCTGCAACACTAAAATTTAAATTGTCTTTGAAGAAGAACTTTCCACCAGCAAAGCTTGTTAGACCTGTGAATAGAGAACAGATATATGTTGTCTTTTTTTTAGTCACTTCACATCTTGCTGGTTCAGATGACCTTCCAGGACATTGTTTATATCCAACACTTGCACTGTGAGTTCAAATCCCCAAGAATAAGGACTAAATCTGTGTTCAATTTCTTTGCCTTCTCTGTTACCAAGTCCATCCGGTGACCTATATAAACATCCCAAATTAGCATTAAGTCAGCTTACATGAGACTGTACCAACAGTACTTCATGGTTCAAAAGAAAGTAGAGAATGTGTTTTAATATACAGACTTTATAAGGACTCAAATATAGGATGGCTCCATCTTTTCTGAGGGGCTTTTTTAGTGGGGGCAGCTGTCATACCTTATTTAAGCATGCTTGCAGAGAGCTTTTGATTTTGAGTTCCAATGTATAGCAGTCAACGTTTCAGGAAAATTTGGCAGCAAAATGGCCCCCAGGTAACAGAATGAATGAACCTTTCGGGTAGAACAATTTAATATCATCATGTGGATGCCAAAATTTTCCTGCCAAATCCATGTTTTCTTTTTGGCATCATTCACATTTAGCTAATTCTGCCTGGCACCATTTAGCCAACAGGTTTGGCTATATCATGTTGCCTCCTGGATACTGTGACTATAACCTTGACGTGTAATGGATAAAAGGAAGCTGGCATCCCTGTTTGCTATGGCAGTAGGACATGTTTCTAGTTCATCTAAAAATTGCATCAAATTGTTGAAGGACACAGTCTCATTTCGTGCCATTTTTAAAGGTAGAATTTGGTATCCTATCCACTTAGATTCTCTCAGTGAATTTTTAAAAATGAGAGAGAGAGAGAGAGAGAGAGAGAGACAGAAAGAAAGAATTAAAAGCCTTGGATCAATACTATTAAGATCATATGACTCGACCCATAAAAGATTTATATATGTGAAATCAAGGCCAATAATATGTCAAGGGTCTTACTTTATTTGTTCTAACCGCTCTATTGAGTGAAACCAAATCAAACCATGATCAATGCTTGAAGAACTAAACTAAAGCCTCTCTCTCTTGTGGAAAATATTAGGACAAGTAACCCTGATCTTCAGTTTATGAAGATGAAATGTGGCATAAGATGTCATAGAATAGTCACTGGGCCAGTGTTTCACAAACTTTGGACATTTGAGCATTATCTTTACAATTTTGCCCTATCCACATACTACGAGTACTATTATTACCTTAATTTTTTTAAAGTTATCTCCATTTTATTTACTTCAATTTATTTAAAAAGGAAATCTTATGCTCCTACAATAAATGGAAAATCAGTTTCACTGACCCTAATTCATTAAAATACAAAAGTAGCCATAGCAGTGGCTCATCTCTGTAATCCCAGCACTTTGGGAGGCCAACATGGGTGGATTACTTGAGCCAAGAAGTTCGAGACCAGCCTGGGCAACATAGTAAGACTTGTGTCTCTACAAAATAACAGAACAAAACAACTCCCACAAAATTAGCTGGGTTTGGTGGCATACACCTACAGTCCCAGCTACTCAGGAGGCTGAGGCAGGACTATTATAAATGAAAGATCAGTTTCACTAACCCTAATTCATTAAAATACAAAAACAGCCAGGTGCGATGGCTCAGGCCTGTAATCCCAGCACTTTGAAAGGCCAAGGCTGGTGGATCACTTGGGCCCGGGAGTTCGAGACCAGCCTGGACAACATATGAGACCTTGTCTCTACAAACAAACAAATGAAATAAACACACACACACACACACACACACACACACACTTAGCTGGGTGTGGTCGCATGCACCTCTGGTGTCATCAGCTACTTGGGAGGCTCAAGTGGGAGGATCGCTTGAGCCCAGGAGGTCGATGTTACAGTGAGCTGTAATCACACCACTGCACTCCAGCCTGGGTGACAGAGACCCTAACTCTAAATAAATGAATAAAATAAAATAAAATACAAAAGCATAACTATTTTTATCAGGGAATATCTTCTCACATTCATCTGGTTTCCAAGAGAAGGGATTGCACAAAACACTCTTACACTCTTGCTTACTCCCTCTCCTCTTTACAGAATTTACCTGGTTGGTGGTTTCAGTCATTGGTCATTTCCTGGTTGGGTGGAGGTAATTTATCATAAATCCTCATTTTTTGTTGTTTGTTTTGTTTTGTGAGACGGGGTCTCACTGTGTTGCCCAAGCTGGAGTGCAGTGGCACAGTCTTGGCTCACTACAACCTCTGTCTCCCAGGTTCAAGTGATTCTCCTGCCTCAGCCTCCCAAGTAGTTGGGACTCCATTTTTAATGGAGAGGGGGTTTCACCATATTGGTCAGGCTAGTTTCAAACTCCTGACCTCAGGTGATCTGCCCATCTGAGTCTCCCAAAGTGCTGGGATTACAGGCCTGAGCCACTGCACCCAACCATAAACACACGTTTTTGTCTCCTTCTCCTTCCCTCTCCAACCTGACTAGACCCAAGCAGTGATCCGGGCAAGTGGGTCTGTTCCTAAGGATCACACTTACCCTCAGGTGGGCTGCCCAGTGTTCCAGCTGGGAGACGAGGTGGGGAGGGCATTAGTAGGGACCTTGACTTTAATAAAATCAGATCACAGTTGAGGCTTTATCACAATAAGAACGTTATTGTAATCTCCCATCTGACTCATGCTTTGCCTTTTTCTCAATTGAATCAGATTTCAGATGAAAAAAATAATAGGGTTTTGCCTTATTGGTTCTCTCAAATCCCAACAAATGCTAAAAGAAAATTTTTTAACCATCAATGCACTACTTAAACATACCAACAATGAGACATTCATTCCACGTTGAGATCCACTGAATATGAGTAATGATTTGGGAAATTAGAGAAATTTATCCTTTTTTTCTAGCTAGAATAGATTACACTTTGAGTTTGCCCTGATGGACTCTATTCAAAGAGTTAATTACAATAATTTGTAATAATTGGGGCACACAAAACTGAAAGCAAAACCTAAAGTGATCTAATGGCCAAACGATTTCTCCAAGAGCAAGGTGGTATTCCAAAAATGTAAAAACCAGTACAACATTAGCTCTGACTAATGAGACTAAATTCCAGCCATGTGCAGGAAGGGAGGCTGCCTTCAGCTTGGGGTAACATAGAGCCCTCTAAGACTCTGCTACCCAAAGTGTGTTCTGCACACCAGCAGCATCAGTATCACCTGGGAGCTTGCTCAAATGCAGAATACCAGTCCCCTCTCCGACCTGCTGGATCAGAATCTGCATTTTAACAAGATCCCTGGAGACTCATATGCACATTTTCATGTGAGAAACACAATGCATTTCTAAAAAGCTGCCTAGGTATCCTGGTCTGAAACTTCACCTTGAGTAGCAAGGCTCTAAGAGGTCCATAAGGCTTGCAGTGCATGTCATTAAACTCTGAAACTGGGGAAATTTTTCCTAGGCATTAAAACTGTATACTCATCTTCAGCTTCTGTCCCTGAGTCTGTTTAACAGCAGCACTGCCCCAAAACCTGAATTAGTTCCCCTGATAGCCAAGTACCAGGCCTCTCTGGCAGTGCTAACTGCCTATTTCATTGTTAAGCAGTGAACTACCTCCTGGACCTAGAGAGTCCCTGAGTTAGCTTTCTCTGAGTACTGAAGTCTTTGATTAGAAAAGAAATACACCGGGTGTGTTGGCTCTTGCCTGTAATCCCAACACTTTGGGAGGCCAAGAAGGGCGGATCACCTGAGGTCGGGAGTTCAAGACCAGCCTGACCAACATGGAGAAACCATCTCTACTAAAATATACAAAATTAACTGGGTGTGGTGGTACATGCCTATAACCCCAGCTACTCAGGAAGCTGAGGCAGGAAAATCGTTTGAATCCAGGAGGTGGAGGTTGCGGTGAGCCGAGATCATGCCGTTGCACTCCAGCCTGGGCAACAAGAGCAAACTTCCATTAAAAAAAAAAAAAAAAAAAAGAAAAGAGGCCTGGCGTGGTGGCTCATGCCTGTAATCCTAGCACTTTGGGAGGCCGAGGCGGGTGGATCACGAGGTCAAGAGATCGAGACCATCCTGGTCAACATGGTGAAACCCCGTCTCTACTAAAAATACAAAAAATTAGCTGGGCATGGTGGCGTGTGCCTGTAATCCAAGCTACTCGGGAGGCTGAGGCAGGAGAATTGCCTGAACCCAGGAGGCGGAGGTTGCGGTGAGCCGAGATCACGCCGTTGCACTCCAGCCTGGGTAACAAGAGCGAAACTCCATCTAAAAAAAAGAAAGAAAAGAAAAGGAATACATATCCTTAGAAAATTTTTTTAAAAAAACGTTTGCAAGAAACAGGGTGAATGTTAACATGTGTTAAACTTTTATAGTGGGAATTGTGGATGTCTGTTATATTATTTTCTATATGTTTGAAAATTTTAAAATCAGAGATAAAATATTATCAATTAAAAGTAACAGATATCCAGCTGAGATAAGAAAAACTGTAAAGAAAAGAATAAAAAATCACCTATAATTCCACTGCCCAGATATACCTTTGAATATATATCCTTTCAGTCCTTTTTCTTGCTAAAAGAAAACTTTAAATTTGCATTTTCATTAGAATACTTGAAGCTCCTGCTTTTAATTCCTCTCCTTCATAAAGTCCAATTGAAATGGTCAGAGAAATAGAAAAAAAGAGGAAGTTGGGGGAGACCGTCATCAATACTGGGAGGCAGGGAGGCTAGCGAGCCAAAAGCCGGGGCTGAAAGAGGGATTTTCACAAAGATCCCTGCAGCACAGGGTGATGGGACCAGGACAGGACACAGGACATGAGACATGGGCAGCGTTAGCGCTAGACCACAGCACTGTCCACCCTGGCAATTCCCCTGGACAGTGTGGCAAGCCACGCAGAGGCACTTCTGCAGTGAGCTCTTAATGAGGGCACTTAGAGGAGAGGGCAGTGCCCTACTAAACTTCTGCTGCCAAAATAAACTCAGAAAGGAAACTGCTTCGCCTAGCAGGAAACTTCTCTTCTGCAATGCTGACTCCCCCAGAAACTCACTTCCTACTCATTAGCAGAGGCAACCAAAATCCCAATCCAGCAAAAGAAAAATACAAAAAACAAGCTCTCCCATTTCCCCTTAGTGTGAGGCAAAAGGATCGAACAAAGAACCATTTTTTAAAAAACACAGGAAAGATCCCCCTCTGTAAAGGTGTCCAAGGAAAGAAAAATGAT
This sequence comes from Saimiri boliviensis, assembly GCF_048565385.1. Taxonomy (NCBI): domain Eukaryota; kingdom Metazoa; phylum Chordata; class Mammalia; order Primates; family Cebidae; genus Saimiri; species Saimiri boliviensis. The sequence goes on along the minus strand of NC_133460.1, from coordinate 17,264,765 downwards.
AGGGGAAATTACAAAAAAAAAAAAAAGGAAGAGAAGATTCAGGATTTAAAACGAGATTGTGCTAAAAGGTTCTTCTCACATGTAAGCCAAGAAAAATGAAAAGCTTTTTGTAATTATTCCTAGTCCATATTTTCTTGAGATTTGAGAAGATTATACTTGTAAAAAGAGAATGATTAATAAATATTGCTTTCAGCCAAAAGATAGGTTAGGTGAAAAGGACAGCTGTGGAGTTAGACATCCTGAGTTCAAATTTTGACTCTGTCATTTTTTAGCTGTGAGTTTGATCAAGTAAACTTCCCTATGCTTCAGTTTCTTCAGCTGTTAAAAGGGCTGGTGATGATAGCCCCTGTCTCACAGACTGCTAGGGAATATGAAATGTGACAATATATACCAAGTCCTATATGGCAAAGTGGTCAATAATGGTACATATTATTTTGCTGTAAAAATAAAATTGCCAAGTTTTAAAAGGTAATGGACAACTTTTGCTTTCTAAAGAATAAATCTAGCCTCCATGTTTACCTCAATTCCTTCCCCAAATGCCACTGAAATGACAATAGAAAATCTGGGAAAGAAGAGAACAGTACTACCAGTAGACAAGAAGCTCTGGGGAATTCCTGGAAGACGTGAAGTGACACTGTTAAACTGACAGAAAACTCCATCTGGACTGAGGGCTCCCCAGTCTTCAACAGAATCCATGGCAAGACAGCAGTTGCCCAGGGCTCCTTAGCAGTTCTCCCTTCCCAGAAAGCAGTGCTGTCTTCAGAGGAGGAAAGGAGAGAGCCGAAGTTGCTGACTCAGGAATTGATAAAGAATGGAATAGGCTCTTTAAAGAATTTTAGAAAGTATTTCTTTGGGCCAGGCACGGTGGCTCATGTCTGTAATCCCAGCACTTTCAGAGGCCAAGGCAGGTGGATCACAAGGTCAGGAGTTCAAGACCAGCCTGACCAGTATGGTAAAACTCATCTCTACTAAAAATACAAAAATCAGCCAGGCGTGGTGGCACAAGCCTGTAGTCCCAGCTACTTGGGAGGCTGAGGCAGGAGAATTGCTGGAGCCCAGGAGGTGAAGGTTGCAGTAGGCTGAGATTATGCCACTGCCCTTCAGCCTAGGCAACAGACCAAGACTCCATCTCAAGACAAAAGAAAAGAAAAGAAAGAAAGAAAAACGAAGGAAGGAAGGGAAAGAAAGAAAAGGAATTTCTTTGGATCTATAGTGTATGTTGATTTATCCTTCAGGAGCAGCAGTGGTTGGCAAGAGGTGTGTGTGTGTGTTGGGGGCTGGCGGGGGGGGCAGGAATTTGCAAGCATTTGTGTGTGTGTGGTATATGCACACATGTCCATGTGTGTGGTATGTGCATGCATGTGCATGCATATGGTGTGTGCATACATGATGCATGTGTGTATATGTATGTGTGCATATTGGAGTGGCTATGCATAAATCCATGAGCAGCTAAGCAGGTAGCCTTTGCAGGACTGTATTTAGAAAGTGTTTGGAGTACATCTGTGGATGTCTATTATATCCAGAAGTGTCAGCTGCTGTTTGTGAAAGGGTATCTGTTGGCAAGCAGTGTGTGAAAGCAGTGAAAAGCCCAGACCAGAGTAAAATTGCCTAGGTTTAAATCAAGACTCCATCCTTTACTAGTTCTGTGACCTTAGGCAAGGGACTCACAACCACTCTGTGCCTCAGTTCCTCATTTGTAAAATGAGACTAGCTATATCACCATCCCATAAGGCGATGTGAAGATGAAATGAAAACAAAAAGAAATCACCTAGCTTTTGCCAGGTATGCAGAAGGCACTCAGCAAATATCACCTACTAATAACATCAGTAGCTGTGTGCACATGTGTGTATGTGTATACTTGTATACCAGGTACTCAAGCATAGCCATACAAAAGTTCCTGTCTAATGGGGAATGGCTAGATGGGAAATTTGAGGAGTGGCAGAGAAAGAAGCCCTCCCTTTGTCAATTACAAAGGAAGTTGCAATTTGTGGCAAAATATTTAGTCAAAACTCCTAGGCAGCCCTCTTCATTCCTCCAGGGACCATACATCTTCCCCAGAGCTAGAGGACTCAGAGAGACATTGCTGCTTGTTAATAATTTCCTTAATCCTCAGAATCAACTACTAAGCCAGCAGCCTACTCCACATAAGCAATAATAATTTATAGTTGCAGTTAATGGGCTGTTTTATAGGAACCCACAATTATAATTGGATGTCAAGTGTTGTGAATCTCAGCGGATGGAAAGTGACAAGCACTGGGGCCTGGCGTTTAATTTTTTAATGTGATTATTAAATTTCCCATCTCTTTGCTCCTGTATCGTCTCTAGTTGTGGCTTCTTGCTGTGGCCCTATTCTCTGTCAATCCTGGCTCTGAATCTTGAAATGTACTTTTGTACACCTGTCTCTATGGTTTTTTTTTTTTTTGTGGGCTTGGGTATACAACCTCCTGCTGGCCTAGAACCTATAGAAATATGGCAGCTACCAACTTTTCTGCTAGGAACTCCTCCACCTCCAAAAAAAAAAAAAAAATCTCCAAAAAAAGCATCCCAGCTCCCTTGATTTGCTCAGCTTGCTTTGCACACACTGAACCCCACAGCACATGGCTTGATGGTCCCCAACCCCTTCAGAAGGTGACCTTAGGGTCACCTTCAATCCAGTGGTCATGAATCCTCAGAAGCAGTGGTCTTGGCATTTTGCAGTCAGAATCTGTCAGTTCTTCCAGATTCTAGAGCATAAGATTAACACAGGATTCACTAATAGCAAGAATTAAGGAAGTGGTAGAGTTATTTTTGGGAAGTGGCAAACAGATTAAGGAACCATGGAAAGCTTGTGTCCATATTTTCACACCTGGATGAAGGAAAAAGTATGGATTTCATTCAATGAAGTTGAAGAACACTTCCCAGGAGATGAGTTGTGAGGAGCTGATTGAGCAAGAGAAGGAGAGAGAAATCAAAGCGATTTCTCCCTTTGACCTGATTTTAGCCATGTCATCACGATCTGCTGGTGGCCCTGAGCCCACCTACCTCATCCATCTTAGATTCCAGCCCAGCCAAGATTCTGGTGTTCAAACCCAAGTACAGAGATTAATGGAGCACAAAACTTAATCCCAAGCCTAGCCAAAGTCACAGCTAGGTAAAGACCTAACATTTCCCAGTGCAATGCAGACACAAACCAAAGTCTAATTTAAGTATAACCATAGAGTTGTCTCCATAACCCATATTGAAGTACTCTCAGACCCAGAACCCAGTGGAACATAGCTCTGAATTCAGTATTGCCTAAAGCCCATAACCAGGCCCTAAATCCCAAGCCTATTTCAAGATGTGGAATAAAACAAGGAGGCAAAGTCATTGATTAACAGAAAACCATTGCCTATTGATCATTACCTGAATCTACAACCCTCTGATCCAACACTTCTCTACTGAGAAGGAACCACACTCTGAAAGTCCATGAGTGGCTTATCTCATAGCACTCAAAACACCTTATTTCACATAGACTTCCAGTTCTCTGGGGACAGAGACTATCTTACAGTCAACTAGGAAACTCTAAAGCTAGCACAGGTCCGGCATAATAAATGCCTGCTTGATGACTACATGGAAAACATGGAGTTGATTAAGAAGGTGGTCTTTGGAGCCCACTGGACCTCGGTGAGAATTCCTGCTCTGCCACTTTTAAGCTGTGTAACCTTGAGTTTATCCCTTTCTTCCCTCAGCTGTGAAATGGTGTTCATGGGGAAAGCTGTAAAGAGAAAAAAAGAGCAATGACTCTAGACCAGGCGTCCCCAAACTTTTTACACAGGGGGCCAGTTCACTGTCCCTCAGACCGTTGGAGGGCCGCCACATACTGTGCTCCTCTCACTGACCACCAGTGAAGGAGGTGCCCCTTCCTGAAGTGCGGCAGGCGGCCGGATAAATGGCCTCAGGGGGCCACATGCGGCCTGCGGGCTGTAGTTTGGGGACACCTGCTCTAGACTACCTGGCACAGAATGTTGGTTTCCTTTTTCTTTCTCCAAGGGCAATGACTCCGAGGATGGTATTAGATAATATCTATTTTTTTTCCATCCATCACTGAGTGCAGATTCCTCAGAGGGTTTTGGATTCCCAGAGTCCTTGTGGCCAAATCTACTCTTTCATCCTGCTGTCTAATATTCCATTGCGCATCTTCCCAAGATGAAGTCTCCATAGCCTTCTGTACTTGTCATCTATTACCATGGTAGTGTCATGTAACAAGCAATCATAAAACTCCAGTGGTATACAACAATCAACATTTTTTCTTGTTCATGAATCCCTGGGTTGCTGACCTGGGCCACCATCGGCTGATCTCTTGCGTCTTCAGTCAGTCGGGGTCCTCAGCTCTACCCCCTAGGGTTTCCTGTCCTCCAGCAGGCTAGCTTGGGCTAGTTCACATGGCCATAGCAGAGATTGCACAGAGCGATGGAAGCCCAGAAGAGCCCCTGAGGCCTGGGCTCAGAACTGGCACAACCTCAACTCCACAGAGAGTTTTAAGGCCAGCTCAGTTTCAAGCCAGCAAGTTTCATAGACAGCCCAGGTTCAAGGGGTGAGGACATAAACTCTGCCTCTTTTTTGATTGTTTATTTGTTTTAGAGAGAGGGCCTTGCTCTATCACTCAGGTGGAGTGCAGAGACATCATCATAGCTCTGTGCACAACCTCTGCCTCCCAGGTTCAAGCAATTCTCCTGTCTCAGCCTCCCAAGTAGCTGGGATTACGGGTGCCTGCCACCACACCCAGCTAATTTTTGTATTTTTTTGTATTTTCATCATAGGTCACTGTAGCCTTGAACTTCTGGGCTCAAGGGATCCTCCTGTCTCTGCCTCCTGAATAGCTGAGACTACAGGTACACATCATCATGTCCAACTAATTTTTTCTTTTTTAATTTTTGTAAAGATTGGGTCTTGCTGTGTTGCCCAAACTGGTCTCAAACTCCTGGCCTCAAGCAATCTCCCCACCTCGGGCTTCCAAAGTGCTGGGATTATAGGTGTGACCCACCGCACCTGGCGAAACTCTACTTTTTTTTTTTTTTTTTTTTTTGAGACAGAGTTTTGCTCTTATTGCCCAGGCTGGAGTGCAATGGCGCAATCTCAGCTCACTACAACCTCCACCTCCCTGGTTCAAGTGATTCTCCTGCCTCAGGCTCCCAAGCTGCTGAGATTACAGGCTCCTGCTGTCACATTTAATTTTTTGTATTTTTAGTAGAGACCGGGTTTCATCATGTTGGCCAGGTCTTGAACTCCTGACCTCAGGTGTTCCACCTTCCTTAGCCTCCCAAAGTGCTGGGATTACAGGTGTGAATCACCACACCTGGCCAACTCTACTTCTTGATGGAATAAGTTCAGAGTGCTATGGCATAGGAAAAGGATTCAGAGAAGGAAACCATTGTGACGAATTTTGGCAAGCAATCTACTATTTCTTCTTTCTCCTCCTTAAGTTGCTTTGGTTTTAAGAAGGCGAATAAGACACTGGAAAGAATGATATGCTTGAGCCGGGCACAGTGGCTCACACCTGTAATCCCAGCACTTCAGGAGGCCGAGGTGGGCAGATCACCTGAGGTCAGGAGTTCAAGACCAAGTTGGCCAACGTGGTGAAATCCCATCTCTACTAAAAATACAGAAATTAGCTGAGTGTGGTGGCAGGTGCCTGTAATCCCAGCTACTTGGGAGGCTGAGACAGGAGAATTGCTTCAACTGGGAGGCAGAGGTTGTGCACTCCAGCCTGGGCAACAAGAGCAAAGCTTCGTAAATTAAAAAAAAAAAAAAAATTATATGCTTGAACTAGAGATAGAGATAAAAACATTTGCATTCTAACCCTAGCCTTCCCACATGTATTACTCAGCCTTTCTTAACCTCAATTTTCTTGTCTATAAGGTGGTATCATAAGAACTGCTGACCTCCTCTCTTATCCCCTTTACTCCCTTGGGGCATGTCCAACCCTCTGGTGTTAGTTAGAGAAGGAAGAAAATTTTAAGCAGTAGATTGTCAAAATCACTGCCTGGTGATGCCCTGAGAGGCAAGGATTGAGACTCTAGCCTGTGCATCTCAGATCCCAAGTCAACCATGACCCCAGTGTTCAAAGCTAAGCACAGGGACACATCACCAGGAAGTTGATCTTTCACAAACATTTCCTGGGAACACATTTCTCCAGGAGGCTATGCCAGTGTTGGAAAGGACTAGTCGATGGGGATAAGCAATTGCATGATTTATTTCCAAACTATTTTTTCTGTAAAGTTTGTGGGAGATGACAAAGACACACGCCATGCCAAGTTCTCTCAAGGTAACTTTTATAAATAACCCAAATGTTTTCCCTCCTGCCCTCCTCTCCCATCTCCCTTCTCCCAAGATGGCATTCACTAGGCACACACAGTTCTTTCTTGACTTCTGTTTATTTCATTTTCATTTTCTCCTTAAAATGTTATTATCCTAAAGTGAGGATCCTGTTAGTACTGGGGCCACCAGAAATGGTGCCTGTGTGAATTCAGTCTTGTATTTACTGAGACCATGGTTCTACTGGGTTAAAATCTAGGACTCAGAAACAGAAAATCAAATATTGCATGTTCTCAGCTAAATAGTGTGTGCACATGAACAAACAGCATGGAATGATTGATAGACATTGGAGACGCAGAAGAGTGGTAAGGTGGGAGGGCCTGAGGGATGATAGACACTGGAGACTCAGAAGAGTGGGGATGTTGGAGAGGCCGAGGGATGATAGGCACTGGAGACGCAGAAGAGTGGGGGATGTGGGAGGGACCGAGGGATGATAGACACTGGAGACTCAGAACTGAGTGGGGATGTGGGAGGGGCTGAGGGATGATAGACACTGGAGACTCAGAATTCTGAGTGGGAATGTATGTGGGAGAGGTTGAGGAATGATAAATTACTTAATGAGTATGATATACATTATTAGGGTGATGGTTACACTAAAATCCCACACTTCACCACTTCACAATATATCCATGTAATGAAACTACACTTCTCCCTACATTTTTACAAATTTTAAAAATAAGAAAAATTTAAAATCCACTCTTGATGTCAAAGGACAAAAAAAAAAAAAAATCCCACTGTTCGGTCTATCCTTGTTCCTTATTTTGTCTTTCTATAAATAAGACTTAATTGACCTCTATGGTTTCTGCCAAACATGCTCACATAGTTCATTTTACTTTCATTCACCCGCCACAGTACTTATCCCCTCCTCTAAGTGGACTCCCCTCTGATCTATACTGCCCACTCAAAACCTGCCTGGTGGGGCTGGGGTGAGGTTAAATAGATAAAACATTTAAACTCTTAGTACGGTCCTCAGCATACAGTAAGCAACTCAGTAAAAGTTAACTACAGTATTCCCATTAGCATTAATACTAATGCTAATATTAGCATGTTACCACCTTCAATGGAGTGTTTTTATTGTTGTTCTTTCAATACCCTTTGTCCTATTTTCAAAACAAAAGGCCTCTTCTCACCCCAGTTTCTGTAATCCTCCTCTCTCAGTAGATGCCCCTCACCTCTCACCAGCTTAATCAGGTCAAGGGACTGTTACTAATTTATTCGGCAAACAGCCTTCTGGGCCAAGTCCAGAAAGGAATAGAGATCTACATGGTTTGAATGTTTGTCCCCTCCAAAACTCATGTTGAAATTTAATCCCCAGTGTGGCAGTATTGAGGGGTAGGGCTTTTAAGAGGTGATTGGATAGATCAATGGGTTAATAGATTAATGGATTATCATGAGAAGAGAAATGGTGACTTTAAGAGGAAGAGATGAAAGTTCAAGACCAATCTGGGCAACACAGGGAGACCCTGTGTCTACAAAAAAATTTTTTTAATTAGCAGGGTGTGGTGAGGTGTCCCCATAGTCCCGCCTATTCAGGAGTTGGAGGCAAGAGGATTGCCTGAGCCCAGGAGTTGGAAGCTGCAGTGAGCTATGATCGAGCCACTGCACTCCAGCCTCGGTGACAGAGCAAGATCCTGTCTTTTTGTAGACAAAGGCATAAGAATGATACAACGGACTTTGGAGACTTGGGAGAAAGGGTGGGAGGCAGGTAAAGGATAAAAAACAACACATTGGATACAGTGTATATGGCTCAGATGAAGGGTACACCAAAATCTCAGAAATCACTAGGAACTTATTCACATAATCAAACATCACTGATTCCTCGAAAACGTATTGAAACTTTTTAAAAGACCCTGTCTTAAAAAAAGAAGAAGAAAAGAAAAGAAAGAAAGAAAAAGAGAGGAAGAAGGACCTGAGCCAGTACACTCAGCCCCCTCTCCATGTGATGCCCTGTGCTGCCTGGGAACTCCACAGAGTCCCCACCAGCAAGAAGGCCTTCACCAGATGCTGCGCCCTCAACCTTGGACTTCTCAGCCTCCATAACTGTAAGAAATATATTTCTTTTCTTTATAAATTACTCAGTTTCAGGTATCATGTTATAAGCAACAGAAAACAAACTAATGCAAGACCTCACCCCATACTTTATCTATTGACTCTTGACCGAAGCAGAGGCCAGTGCCATAGGGAACAGGTAGGTCCAGGAAGGTAACTGGGTTTTCCTTCAGAACTAAGTTGAGGAGCCCAGCAGCTGGTAGGAAAGGAATAAATTCTTTTAATAAATTCTTTTCATAAATTCTTTTCATAAATTCTCTGCTGGAATAGCTATAAATAGGGAAAGTCAATGGAGTGGAGAAGAAAGCGTTTAACAGCCAAGGGTTCTTTGCAACAGCAGGCTCATACCTCACTTTATCGGACATTATTTAGACAAAAGAAGGTGTGATTGTGTTTATGGCATCATTAGGCATGGATTACTTCCTTAACCATGAATACATAGTCCAGGGGAAGCAACTCCTGGAGAATTCCTCAAGGACATCCTGGAAAGTAAGTCTGAGAGACCTGGCCACCACCCCCTTAGTCAACCAAAAACTCCATTATTATGTCCCATCTATTGCTTCCTCTCTCATTTAGTTCTCAGCCCACCAATAATAAACACAGAGTGGATGGCAATCTCTGTCTCCAAAGGGTAGGGTGCAAGAACACAGCAATATTTCCCATTCTGAACCTTACAGCACCAGCAAGAACTTCTGCCTCAGTTTCTTAGAGTAACCCTTAGATCAATGCATCTGCACTGCCAAAGATCTGGGATCTTATCCAATGCCAAGACATGGAGTGTGGGATCTATGGTGTCAATTACTCCTGAGAGTTCCATTCATCTCTGTGGTGTCTTCAGCTCCAAGTTCTCTCTGTTGCTTTCACCCCAGGCATGGGATGCAAGGATCTTTGGTGAGGCTGGGGATCCATGTCCCTGTGGTCTTATGTCCATGGACACATCATGCACTGTTTCTCCCTGGGGTCTTTCTGCCTACCTATTGCTCTGGGAACCCCCTGGATTCTCTCTTTTACCCCAGCCCAGAGGACTTCTTTTTTCTTAATCTCAGGAAAGTCTCTCTCTCTCTCCTTTCTGAGTCATCTAAGCCATTCCGCCTCCTCCCACAAACCTATCCTCACATGTTTATGTTTTCAGCAACAAAGACAGAAATCTCGGGGGATACTTCTGCCTTCAGTCCTGACACATTCCTCCCTTAAAGCAACCAACCACTAAGCCAGCCACCTGCCTCCATGGAAGGAAGGAAAAGAGAGAAAATACAAATTAATTTCTCACAACAGTATCCAAGCACTAGCATTTAAGAAATTCTGATTATATATTCTATCTACCCAGATAGTCTGTCTTTCTAGGAACACACTTAAAGCTATACATTCCGAGTGTGTATGGTCTATTTTAACCAAGCCTTGAAGATATTCACTCGTCCATCAGGTCCTTGCTGAGTCAGCTTGGTGTGTGTAAGGTGGTTCAGGGAGGAGGCAGATGGATGAGTTTTTGGGACCTCACATAGAGCTGGCCAGGATCCCTGGTAGACTGACCTTGTCCCACAGTTTGTGTCTCAAGTCACTTTCTCTGGGATGTAAAGGACCTCTCTGAAGAACAAAATCACCATGTTGCATATACTGAAACACAACCACAACACAAGTGATGACATGAAGCCATTGCCTACCTTGGATTCCATTTAGTCACCAAATGGAAGAAAGTGGTTAAATACATTCAGATCTCTGCTGGAACCTGGGGGAGTGCCAAATGGTCATTCATTTTTTATTTTATTTAATTGACACTTTTTCATTTATTCAATTGATAATGACAAGATCTGTTCTAGGCTAGAGGGATATCACAGAAAACAAGATAGCCAAGGTGTCTCCTGGACACAACCTTTTAGAGTAGAAGACATAAGATAAAAAATAGGGAAATAAATTGATGACATAAAGAAAAGGAAGAGTAGCTGTTATTATTTTTGTTACAGGACAAACAAATTGGAAAAAACTAACTATAAGTGAACTTGGAAGAATGAACAGAAGGATGAGGGGCTGTATTTTACATAGGCTGATTAGAGAAGGTCTCTCTGATGAGGTGACTTTAAGCAGAGATCAGGATGACAAGAAGATGGGAAGGGAATAACATTTTGGGCAGAGAGAGTAGCAAGTGGGATCATGCTGGGTGAATGACTGAATAACTGAAAGGAAGCCCATGTGGCTGAGCAAAAGTCCTGAGGACAAGAGGGTAGAAGATGAGGTCAGTGAGACATGAATGGGCTGGAATCTGTAGAGCCTCTAGTCATTGCAGGAACTCTGATTCTCTTCTAAGTGCCATGAGAAACCATGAGAGTTTTATTCAGAAGAGTAATATGATTTGTTTCAGAAAGATCTCTCAGTCTCAGACGTGCAAAATGGATTTTGGGGGGAAGAGATGAGTGTGTGACCGAGGCCATTTGGGAGGCTGGAGCAGTGGGGCAGGCAGGAAATGATGGTGGCAAGGACCAGGGTGTGGGCAGCAGAAATGGAGAGAAGGGGACACATTCAGTATTTATTTTAGAGGTGAAGACAGCAGGTCATACTGAAGCACAGGTTGTTGAGGGGAAGGGAAAGAAAAAAACCAAGCAGGTGGCGTACGGTGGCTCACGCCTGTTATCCCAGCACTTTGGGAGGCTGGGGTGGGTGGAACCTGGGGGAGTGCCAAATGGTCATTCATTTTTCAATTTATTTAATTGATACTTTTTAATTTATTCAATTGATAATGACAAGACCTGTTCTAGGCTAGAGGGATATCACAGAAAACAAGATAGCCAAGGTGTCTCCTGGACATAGCCTTTTAGAGTAGAAGGCATAAGATAAATAAATAGGCAAATAAATTGATGACAATTCATAGGCAAAATAATTGATCACCTGAGGTCTGGAGTTTAAGACCAGCCTGGCCAACATGGTGAAACCCCATCTCTACTAAACATACAAAAATTAGCCTGGTGTGGTGGTGGGCGCCTGTAATCCCAGCTATTGGGAGGCTGAGGCAGAGAGAACTGCTTGAACCCAAGAGGTGGAGGTTGCAGTGGTGCTGACACCGTGCCACTGCACTCCAGCCTGGACAACAAGAATAAAAATTGGTCTCCAAAAAAAAATAGAAAGAAAGGAACCAAGTATATATATATATATATATATATATATATATATATATATATGGTATCTATGTTTATATATTATATATTATTTATATATAATATATAATATATATTTCTATTATATGTTTTATATATATTATTTATATATTATATATTGTATATAATGTATATATGATATACATTATATATAATGTATATAAATTATATATTATATATTATAGATATTATTTATATATTATATACAATATATAATATATTAATATCTATAATATATAATATATAATTTATAATTTATATAATTATAATTTTATAATTTATATAAATATATATAATATATTTATATTTTATAATTTATATATATTATATATTATATATAAATATAAGAGAAATATATATCATATATAAAATATATTTATATATTAAATTTTTATATATAATAAAATTATGTCTATTATATTTATATATATTTAAAGTATATTTTTTATTTTAAAAATATTATATTTATAGATATAAAATATATATAACTATAATATGAGAAAACTGTTTTTCGAACCAAATAATATAATATATATTATATATATATATATATTATACTCAATGCAGTGCAGATGCATTGAGCTGAGGGCTTACATTCTGGGGTATATATGCAGAACATGCAGGTTTGTCATATAGGTAAAAATTTTTATTTATTTTTTATTATACTTTAAGTTCTGGGGTACATGTGCAGAACATGCAGGTATGTTACATAGGTATACACGTGCCATGGTTGTTTGCTGCATCCATCACGCTGTCATCTATATTAGGTATTTCTCCTAATGCTATCCTATCCCTAACTCCCTACCCACTGACAGGATCTGGTGTGTGATGTTCCCCTCCCTGTGTCCATGTGTTCTCATTGTTAAACTCCCACTTATGAGTGAGAACATGTAGTGTTTGGCTTTCTGTTCTTGCGTTTGTTTACTGAGAATGATGGTTTCCAGCTTCATCCATGTCTCTGCAAAGGATATTAACTCATCCCCCCCCCCTTTTTTTTTTTTTTTTTTGAGACGGAGTTTCGCTCTTGTTACCCAGGCTGGAGTGCAATGGCACGATCTCGGCTCACCGCAACCTCCGCCTCCTGGGTTCGGGCAATTCTCCTGCCTCAGCCTCCTGAGTAGCTGGGATTACAGGCACGTGCCACCATGCCCAGCTAATTTTTTGTATTTTTAGTAGAGACGGGGTTTCACCATGTTGACCAGGATGGTCTCGATATCTCAACCTCGTGATCCACCCGCCTCGGCCTCCCAAAGTGCTGGGATTACAGGCTTGAGCCGCCGCGCCCAGCCTAACTCATCCCTTTTTATGGCTGCATAGTATTTCATGGTATATATGTGCCACATTTTCTTTATCCAGTCTATCATTGATGGGCATTTGGGTCAGAACCAAACATATTTAAGACATTGCCCCTATTCTGGAAAAATACACAGTAAATCACAAAAGAACCCTCCCCACCCCCAGGCAAAGTAGGAGTCAAGATCTCATCTATTTCACACTCACACGTCTTTATTATTATCAGCCTCCAGACTTTGCTCTAAGAAACTTCAGAAATACTTTATTTCCTATCAAATGCCAAGGACCAGTTTCTTATTACCTGGCCTTGGAGCTTTCAAGAAAGAGGTACGTTTACAATTCCTGGTTGTCTGCTCATGGCAATCTAGAGCTTAGATTTCTACCCAGGTGGTCTCCTGGGCTGGAAAAGATTCCTACCAAACTGAGATCTCATTGGGTTTGAGGAAAAGCAGTCTCAATAGTGGAAGTGATAGTGACTGGATTTCAACTCCAGCATCTCAATGACACCAGCCTCTGTGCAAATGCCTCCCCGTGATAGGGAGCTCACTACCTCCAAATGGCTTTATTCACTTGGACCACTAGTTCAATTTCCCTGATGAAAACTGTTCTTTGAACCAAATATGAGAAGGCAAACATCTCCTACTTGAACTTATTTTCCTTCAATGCCAAAGGAAAGAAAGAAGATCAAAATCTGAGGTCTTAAGAAAAATCAGAGATTGAATATTTCCTGGACAGTGTCATCCATTCTCTCTCAGTTTTGCTTCATTTACCAGATGACCCTTTTTGAGGGAAGATGAGAATAAGATTCTATATATGCAATGATGACAAGGTGTATTAGTCAGCATAAGTCAGTTGCTATAACAAACAATCCCAACATCCTAGTAACAATAAAACTTTATGTCTATCTTGCTTAAACCACAGTCTGTGGCAGGGTAAAGATGGCCAGAAAGAATTTTTGGCCATTCTTTCCACTGAGAGGAGGGGTCTTTTTCCCTTCCTTGGAATCTGGTTTGGCCTCTATGATTGATTTGATCAATGAAATTTGGCAGAAGAGATGCTGTGTCCCTTCTAGGCCTTTAAGAGAGGCCAGACAACCTCTGCTTACACTCTTGAAGGGGTGTTTTCCCCATGTGAGAAGTCAGATTTCCCTGAAATTGCCATATTGTAAGGAAGCCAAACACAAGAAAGGCCATGTGAAAAGAAAGTAAAAGAGAGAGAGGTTCTGGCTGGCACCCAGCTGTTTCAGCCATCTCAGCCCAAACACCACACATGTGATGGGAGAAGCATCTGCGACATTCCAGTCCCCATCTCTGTGCCTGCCTTCCTTATCCTAGTTCAAGCTTCAAGTAACCCCCAACACCATCTTTCTTGGCTATCACCCAGATACGATGACCCCAGCTTCTGTGAGCAGGAAGTCAGACAACAGAGTCCTCATGAGAATAGCAAGGGCTTCTCTAGCTTTCTAAAGAAGACATCTCCGTGTGTGTGTGTGTGTGTGTGTGTGTGTGTGTGTGTGTGTGTGTATGTGTGTGTGTGTGTGCGTGTGCCTATGTGTGGTGTTAATATGTGCAGGATGTCGAGAAGTCAAAGGTAACCCCAGGAAAACGTGATACACAACATTGTTGTATGTTTTTTCAAGATCACTCAATTTTATTTTATTTTATTTTTTGCCTAGGGCTTTATTCAGAATTTCTTTCTTATAGACACTTTGGCTGATTTTCCAACCAAATTATTATATTAGCCATGGGTAATTCACTTCCCAATTGGTCTCCATTGCTTACATTAACAATTTTTACCATTTAGTTACTGAGTTCTACAGGGTGTGTTGCAGTGACTAGCTACCGAGCATGCTGTTAAGACCCAAACTCAGAAACCCAAATTGCCTAGGTTTGAATTCAGGCTGTGCCACTTACTACCCATAGGACCTTGGGCAAATTACTTGATTTCTCTGGTTCTCTTCTCGGTTTCTTCATTTGGAAATTTGGATAATAAGATTACCTACTTCACAGAGTTACTGTGAGGATTAAATGAATTAATATATGTCAAGCACTTAGCATGGTGTCTCATACAGTATTAATTATTACTGATGACGTGAAAGTGACCAGCAAGGATGAGGTGGTGAGTTGTGATTGGTTGAACTGGCTTGGAATCTGACAGGTTCTAATGTTCATGAGTGATGGTGGTTCTTAGATTGGGTTCCCAGGGAGCCTCAAAATAATGATTTATCTGAAGGTAATTTACTAGGCATGCTCTTAGGAAAAGCCTGTAGGGGAGTAGAAAGTAGGACTGGGAAGGGAAGGAATTAAGTCAGGGTGTGGCACCAAGCAGAGTAGATTCTGTTTATGCAGCCGAACCTAATCCTAGTGAAACAATGACGCATGGTCTCAGCTCTGTGAACCTCACTCTATCTGTATTAGTCCATTTTCATGCTGCTTATAAAGACATACCTGAGAATGGGTAATTTATAAAGAAAAAGGATTAATGGACTGACAGTTCCACATGGCTGGGGAAGCCTCACAATCATGGTGAAAGGTGAAGGGCATGTCTTACATGGTGGCAGGCAAGAAAGAAAGAAAGAAAGAGAGCCAAGCAAAAGGGGTTTCTCCTTATAAAACCATCAGCTCTCATGAGATTTATTCACTACCCCGAAAACAGTATGAGGGAAACCACCCCCACGATTCAATTATCTCCCACTGAGTCCCTCCCACAACACGTGGGAATTATGAGAGCTACAATTCAAGATGGCATTTGGGTGGGGACAGAGCCAAACCATATCAACATCTTAACTTCACTATGTCTTAATATCACTCTAGTTAACTTCTTTGAGCAAATGTCATGTGCCAGGCTCCATGCTAAGTGATTTACATACATTATCTCACCTAATTTTCCCAACCTAATGAGCTATTACATAATACGTCCTAACAGGTAAATGATACATCAACATTTTCATTTGTTTTATGTAAATATCTAATGATGTTGAGTTTATTAGATTCTGCAGATGAAGCATCCCCAGACACATTGTCGTCCTCTGAATAATGCTGAGAAGACATGCACATTTATATACTGGCCAACACACACTTCTCTAGCACAGTGAAAGTCGAACCACACTGATATGCAATTGTAGATTCTTCATTCTTAAATGAGGCTAAAAACATACAATTGAAATGTAGTTTGATGCTCGTGATTTGGCAAAGCCCAAGGCCAGTGATGCCCTGTAGGTTTCATGCTGTGCACTAATTGATCAGAGTGTGGAGCCCCACATTGAGGCTATCTAGGCTTAGCGGGAAAGACTGTGTGGATCGATTAGTCCTCTGCATGGCTTAGGACTGTTAGCAAACTGGGTGTGCCAATCCTGTAACAGCAACAACTACTCAAGGAAGCTACTTTATAATTCCATTTTGCAGATGAGGAAACTGAGGCCCAAAGAAATAATTTTCCTAAAATCACAGTTAGTAAGAGCCAAAGCTTGAATCACCCCTAAGTGTGTTGAGTGCAGGGCTGATGCTAGCAATTTTCACGTTATTACGGCTGCGCCCCCTAATGTGACACCAACCCCTGTCTGGACCTTCAGCAGAAAGGGGATTACGAAGGCTGCTTCTGGCTGGAGTTGCAGCCCGCGTCAGCTCCACAATCCAGGTTTCACTCTTCTGAGCCCACCCTCCAAACACTCCCACCCACCCGAGGAGTTCCTAGGATCCGGGGGCTCCAGGTGAAGTCTCTCCTCCTTCTCCAGCATTCCGTGGGACTGGGAGGACTTGTAGTGGCCTGGCCGAGCCCCAGAGGACGCCCCGCCACCCCCACCCCCACCCCCGCCGACCGCACTGCACTCGGGGGTCGTGCAGCTCCCAGTCCCCAGCTGCGCCGTCCAGCGCTCCAGCCCTATCCTCCCCGGGAGAGGACTGATCCCGACGCTCCCCGCAGCCGCCTCTGCCAAGAGATGCAATTTACCACCAGCTCCAAGGTCGCCGTGGAGGAACCCGGCCGCCCGCAGGCGCTTTTCTGCCGCTGCAAAACCCACTGAGAGGACCACTTTGTGAGCCGCAGCGCTGCTTTCACCATGGGAGGAGCAGCCATGGGTCCGCAAGCCCTGGAACCTCGTTGCGAGTCCCCAGTGGGCTCGAAACCCCTGCATCTCCCTCCGCGCAGCCAGGAGAAGCTGTGCCAGGACCGGTGGGCAGATCCCAGACTGCACACGCGCCCGATGGCTCAGGGAGGGAGTAAGATGCCACAGAGACCTGCCCTATCCCCACACTCGTCATCCCTCAGCTGCCTGCACCCCTGCTTTGGGCTGGGCATGCCTGAGCGACTCACTCCCCTTTCCATCTTTGTATTAATGGCAGCTCTGTGAGGGAGCAGGTACTGTTACTATCTTGCCCATTTCTCAGAGGGCAAAACCGAGGCTCTGGGAAGTTAAATGACTTTCCGGAGGTTTCTCAGCTAGAAGGAGCAAAACCTGGATTTAAATTAGAATAGTCCAACTCCCAAATCAATGGTTTTAACCGGGTGACTTCACAGCACCCACAGTTTGATAAAGATGAAGTCACGATTTCAGCCTCAAAAGCCAACTGCACAGGGATCATGCACCACGTGGCTTAACAGCAACAAAGGTGACAGATCCTTGGCCACAAGCCCTTCCCACGCTGGTCGCCTGTTTAACTGCGCCACCTACAGGTTGAGTTGCTCACTGTTTCTTTGGTTTCTTTGGAGCCACGTTGAGTTCCTTCATTCCTTTGCTCATTCATTCATTCATTCGTCTGGCGTGTCATTCCACAGATATTTATTAATGTCTGTTCTGGGCCAGGAGCACGGAATTGGGCAGGATGCTGGGCTACAAAAGATGCCTATAGTCTAGTACAGGAGACAGACATCTGAAACAGCTATAGTAATACAGGATCAACTGATAAGGGAGAGAAGGAAAGAGGGATGCCTGGAGGAGGAGTCTTTTCAGTTAAGATCTGAAGGATGAGTAGAAGTTATCCAAGCAAAGCATGGTCAGGAAATATGTACCAAGGCCAGGCACGGTGGCTCACACCTATAGTCCCAGAACTTTCAGAGGCTAAGGTGGGAGGATGACTTGATGCCAGTAGTTCCAGACCAGCCTGGGCAACACAGTAAAACCCTGTCTCTACAAAAGATTTTTTTAAAAAATCAGTTGAGCATAGTGGCTCACACCTGTGGTCTCAACTACTCAGGAAGCTGAGGTGGGAGGATCACTTGAGCCCAGGAGTTTGAGGCTTCAGTGAGCTATGTTTGTACTACTGTACTCCAGCCTAGGTGACAGAGCAAGACCCTGTCAAAAGAAAGAAAAAGAAGCAAGGAAGGACGGAAAGAAAGAAGGAAGGAAAGAAGGATGAAAGGAAGGAAGGAAAAAAGGAAGGAAGGAAGAAAGAAAGGAAGGAAGGAAAGAAGGAAGGAAGGGAAGGAGGGAGGGAGGGAAGGAAGGAAGGAAGGAAGGAAGGAGGAAAGGAAGGAAGGGAGGGAGGGAGGAAGGGAGGGAGGGAGGGAGGGAGGAAGGAAGGGAGAAAAATGTTCCAAGCAGAGGGAACAGCATGGATGAATGAAGACCCAAGGATGAGCACAGGCACAGCACAGACTCTCAGTCCTCAGTTACAAACCAAGTTCCACATGACTGACACACAAAGAGATGCCAGTGTGTGGTTTCCATGTTTTCTGTTATCTCGCCACCTCCATTCTTTGAGATGGCCAATCAAGATTGTCTCAGCCTTATGCAAAGCATAATGCAAGCATAGCTTTGAGGCAATGCTGCAGTCATAGCTCACTGTAACCTCAAAGCACCCTGCCTTCTACGCAGGAAAATCTGAGCCCCCTCTGGAGAGAGGAAGAGTGGTGAGAGGTGAGAAGGGAGAGGAGCCGCTCATAATGGGTCTTGCAAGTCAGGTTAGCTTGTTCGCCTTTTTTGAGCAAATGGCAAATCATTGAAGACATGGTGATAGGAGACCAGACCAGCTTCTCTTTCTCATATTGTCACTCTGGAAACAGAGTGACTGCCTGGCTGCCTTTAGGTTCCTAGGAAGCCTGGACCAACAAATGCATGCTTCTCAGACTGGAAATTGTAACTGCATTCAAACTCGGACCGCTGACTGTGTGACAGTCAATAAGTTGAGAGTCAAGGAGCTACAGCAAGGAAAGTGACTGTATTTTGGAAAGCCAGCAAGCTGAGAAGATGGCAGGCCAATGTCCTAAAGAGCCACATTACAAGGCATGAATCTCAAGCTTCTTTTAATACTGGGGAATGGGAAAGAAGGCGGGGTTGAGCTTATCGGGTAGCTGGTGACCACAGACATCTGGGAATCAGCAAGACTCTGAGGAGGTTACAGAACTTCTTTGTCCTTGGTCAAATCACCATGCCCCTATAAATATTTAATGCAACATTGTTATTTGTGTACATCCTCATCTCCTCAGGGATTAGTTCTGGGAAGGGGCCATTCTCATTTTTGCTTTGAAATTACACTAGAAACCAAATTATTCCCATAGTGAGCTTGGCCTATGTGCAGGAATGAGCAAAGGCAGTTTGCTTGTGAGGTTAGAAGAAAGATGGAGTCAGTTATGTCAGATTTCATTGACTGTTACAAAATCATATGACTTTGTTTTTTGGAGGGGGAGTAGGGTGTTGAAGGCAGTCACTCTAAAGGCCAAGGAAGGAGAGGATGTTTCTGCCCAATGCCAGGAATCAGGCCAGGGCTGCTCACATTTGGCCAGCTTTACCCCAACCGTCTCCAGCTGCCTCATAAGGCCCCTCCTTCTAACAGAGACCAAGGGGCCCCTGCAGCTGAGATCCCCCAACTTCTGCCTCTCTGCAGCCAGATTCTTAGGCCTCTTCCTGCTTTCCTTCCCGACCTCACCTCCACCCCAAGAGAATGACCTCACCTCCACCCCTTTTCCATTGAGTCTAATTTTTCTGCCCTGCCTGTTTTCCAAGACTGACTTCCACCTATTGTCCCAACTCTTTTGATTCTTCAATGTTTTTTCATCTTCCTGCTGCCAGTGGGCATACGTAAGTTTCCAAAACTAAACAAACAACGCTTTCCTTCATCCTGGCCACCATCTTTCCTTTTCTCTCTCCCTTTCTTTACTGTCACACTTTTCTCCACAACAGCAACCTGATTCCTCATTCTAGGGAAGTTTGTCTAACATCAACAAGGCTACCACTCCTTAAGCATTCCCTATCTGCCAACAAGGCTACCACTCCTTAAGCATTCCCTATCTGCCAGTTCTTCACTTTGTATACATCCAGCTCATTCATTCCTGATACAACCACGTGAATTCTGATCATCCTCATTTTATACATAGGGAAACTGAGGCTCAGGGGAGGGACAATGAAGTCAATTACATAGTCACACTACTGGCTCCTAAGCTTGCCTCTAACCACTCTGCACCACTGCCCTAATGAGTCTTCCATGAGAGTAGCCACCTGTCATTCCTTGCCGTATCCAAAGTATACTGGAGGCACTCAGTTAATATTTGGTGACTGAATGAATGTTCAAATATTTTGATGACTTTTGGCCAACTGTCTAGAGACCTTTTCTGCAAAGTTTTATAATTTGGTCATAAATACATATGGTTGTAATGTTATATGTATCATTGTGTCTCATAATCCCAAAATTACTTTATCAATTAAATCTCTTGAAAAATAGAGTGGAATTCAATACAATTCTGAATCCTTCTGCCACGTTTTCATCCTTGCTGTCAAAATCCCAGTGCCTTCATCAACAGAAGAGAACACTGACTACATACTAATTTGGTTTAGCTCATGAAGTGTACTCAGACATGCATAGTACAAAACAAAACAAAAAAAAACAAGGAGACAAAAATAATCAAAAGGGATGAATTTAGTAAATCCTGTACAAAATGCTGCAGGCCTGAAGATATTTATTGGAAGAAATATACACATTCAAGAAAGGTTATTCAGCAGACAGAAGAGAGAAAAGGTACCCACAAAGATAAAATGGTACAAATTTGGAAGAATGTTTCATAGAAATAAAAATTTGTTAGAAATTCCTTTAGGCAAAGTAAAGAAAATATCCTTTCATTTATATGACCATAAACCAAGTGACTGGCTATAGATAAATGAGCTAGTGTCAATCAGAATGGGTTAAGTTCTGCTGCAGGAACAATCTCAAATCTCAGTGGCTTGACACAGTGGAGGTTATTTCTTGTTCATTTCACATTTCCAGCACAGGGTGATCACTGCTACATGTTATCTTAATTCTGGGGCTCAGGATGGTAGCACATCCCCTACTTAGACTATTACTAAGAGAGGCCAGGGCTGCTGCCTCACGCCTGTAATCCCAGGACTTTGGGAGGTTGAGGTGGGAGTACAATGAGGTCAGGAGTTTGAGACCAGCCTGGCTAACATAGTGAAACCCTGTCTCTATTAAAAATCCAAAAATCAGCTGGGCATGGTGGCCTGTGCCTATAGTCCCAGCTACTAGGGAGGCTGAGGCAGGAGAATTGCTTGAACCTGGGAGGTAGAGGCTGCAGTGAGCCGAGATTGAGCCACTGCACTCCAGCCTCAGTGAGCTGAGATTGAGCCACTGCACTCCAGCCTAGGCAATGGAGTGAGGTTCTGTCTCAAAAAAAAAAAAAAAATATTACTAAGAGTTGCTTAACTGTGTATTAACTTTATTAACTTTAAGTGGTTCTGTTTAGAAATGATGCAAGTCATTTCTGCTTACATTTAATTGACCAAAGCAAATCTTATGGCTAAAGAGGAAGGCGTGGGCCCCTAGCAGTCTCTGTGATATTGTTCCCCATCCTTCTTCTGCAATCCTGAGTGCTAACACACCTGCTTTCTCTTACTCCCCGCCTCCCGCCCCACTGGCCTTTGCGGTGCTACCCTGTCTTGCTATGTCCCTCTTTCCATCAAGACTTCTGGGTCTTGGAGGCTGGCCTCTCTTCCTTCTCCTTTACTCCAAAGCTTACTTCTCAGCTTTCTGCTCTTCTTGCCCAGAGGTGATATGTGAGCCATATCCAGCAAAAAGAGGTGTTTTGTTTGGCTGATACGGGGTTGCTCATATTGTTTGTAATTCGTTTCCAATATTTAAAAACCAAGCTCTTTCACAAGGAATCCAGGTTACTGAACGCTCTCCTGTAATTAATTGGAGGATCTGGATTCTCTGGACCACATTCCTATGTGGACACAGCTAACTCAGATGAGTAAAGCTGGCCCTGTAGAGGAAGCAGGTGTTTGCGTCTCTCCCTGGGCCCATCTGGTCCACTGATGCTACTCGTGTTACTGAATCAGCCACCTGGAAGCTCCAGATTCTCCCCCCGGAAGTGGGGGTCTTCTTAATGTAGTTCGTTCATATCTACATGCAATGGCAATTTAAGTCACAGTGCAGTCATGATCTCCTACCTGCATTTCAAGCCTGCATTTCTAACGTCTATTAATCCTTCCTTCTCCCAAGACCATTTCCATGTGGCTCATGATTCTGCCATGTTCAAGACTATGGGCCTCAGGTGAGTTACTTAAGCTCTATAATTCCTTAACTCATATGTAAAAATAAAAAACAAAGTTACTATAAGATGTACGAACATTATGACCCCTTGGTAGGATACACTGAGATTAATACAACATGTTGGTGATATCCTTGCCTAAAATGCATAACCACAATTTAATCATGAGCACACATCAGACAAACCCAGATTGCGAAACATTCCACAAAATAACTGACCAGGGCTCATCGAAAGTGTCAAGGTCATGAAAGACAAGAAATGGCACATCCTGGAGGAAACCAAGGAGACACAACAATTAAATGCAGTGTGGGCCGGGCACAGTGGCTCACACCTGTAATCCCAATACTTTGGGAGGCCAAGGTGGGTGGATCACTTGAGGTCAGGAGTTCGAGACCAGTCTGGCCAACATGGTGAAACCCCGTCTCTACTAAAATTACAAAAAATTAGCCGGGCATGTTGGCGCATGCCTGTAATCCCAGCTGCTCCAGAGGTGGAGGTTGCAGAGATCGCACCACTGCACTCTAGCCTGGGCAACAGAGTGAGACTCCACCTCAAAAATAAAAATATAAATATAAATATAAAATAAAATAAATGCAATGTGGATCTTGGACTGGATCTTGGAACAGGAAACAAATATTAGGGGAATCATTGGTGAAATTTTAGTAAGTGCTATTACAATTGGGACAATTCTACAAATTAAGCACCTTAGTTTTTTCATAATTTCTTAATCTTAATTTCCTGGTTTGGAAAATGGTACTATGGGTAGGTAAGATGTTAACATTAGGGGACGCCAGGCACGGTGGCTCACACCTGTAATCCCAGCACTTTGGGAGATTGAGGTGGGTGGATCATGAGGTCAGGAGTACAAGACCAGCCTGACTAACATGGTGAAACCCCATCTCTACTAAAAATATAAAAAATTAGCTGGGCACGATGGTACGTGCCTGTAATCCCAGCTACTTTGGAGGCTGAGGCAGGAGAATTGCTTGAACCCAGGAGGTGGAGGTTGCAGTGGGCCAAGATTACACCATTGTACTCCAGCCTGGGCAACAGAGCAAGACTCCCTCCGCCGCCAAGAAAAAAATTAGGGGAAATGGGGTCAAGGGTATTTGGGGAACTCTCTACACTATTTTTTCAACTTTTCTGTAAGTCTAAAATTATTTCAAAATAAAAAGTTAAAAAATAAAGTTAGTATAAAAAATTTATTTTATGGGATTATAATAATGTTAACGAGATCATATACATGAGGAGTATGGCCCTGTAGTTGGTCTTCCTGTCTATTCCTATCTGCAAGGTGGCCTGCTTCTGCAAGTGCTCTGTAAGTACTCGGCATATTGAATTAGCTTGAGAGAAAGGAAAGGGAAACTAACTGTATGTAAGTCACACTATTTAATTCTTACAATAACCCTCCAAGGAAGGTATTATTATCCTCATTTTACAGATGAGGAAATTGAAGTACAAAAAGGGTTTATAGCATATGCACTTGAGTGCAATTTGTTTCTGCCAGGGCTGCAGTGAAATCTCTCTTGCCTGCAATACTTCCAACCCAAGGGAGCATCCCTCTGTTCTCTCAATGCCCGCAAGCCCACCCTTTCCAGCTTCCTGGTTTGTGCTTACAGAAAACAGGGTTGCTTCTGCCAGCTTCCTGCTCCAGCACTTGGATTTCATTCGTAAGCATAATTCTAATTGAACTTTCATTCACTAGGCTTAGCTTGGCAATTAATCAAGCTTCTCCCAAGCTCAGAGCCTATGTTTACTTCCTTTCATGGAGAGTGAGAGAGGAAAGCAAATCTCAATCCTCATTCCTGGGGCAATGTACCCTGAGCTTGTGCTGGTTTCTGTGTCTCTTTGCGTTCTCAGGACACTGTGCACTTAGCAATTTCTAAAGAAGGCTGTTAGATTCAGATGGTAATCTCAGCCCCCTTCTGGCTCATTCCCTGGACTCTTGGCCTCATTAGAAATCCTCTCATTGCCTGCTTCCAGCCTCTCGCTTACAAGTAAATGTTGGCCTCTGCTCTCCTGCCTGCCAAAATCTCAGGGCACCTCGTTTATTTTTTCCTTAATGTAACATTTATTGTCGTTTCCTCCCTGTTCTCTGATTAAAGGAATAAATGTTCATTGCAGAAAAATTGAAAACTGAAAAATCACAAAGATGAGACTAAAAATCATAATGTCACCAGACAGAAATGAACACTGCTAATATATGCAGTTGCAGGTGATGCTTGTCTTAAATATGGCTTTTGTGCAAATTACATGTCAGAAGCCCTAATTCAGAGATCCAAAATGCAAGTTCAAAACAAGGCAGGGTCACTACATTGCACAATTCCAGGGGGTACCATTCATATTGGAGTCTACAGGAATGGCTTCCTCTAAAGTTGTGCAGTGCACATTCTGTGCAGCTGTACTTGGTGGCCATGTGCAGGGCCTGGGAAGACAACACAAAGTGAGTCGTCAGTAAACTAAAGGGCCAGGGAAGCTCCTGAGAACTGTTACAAGGTAGGGATGAGGGACCACCGGTGCCAGAATCATGTGATTTTTCAAGAAGAGCTGGAAAACAGACACACTGATTCCAGGTCATCCCAGGGCCCTTCCATCTCGTAGCCCAGGTTTTCCTCTTCCCACCATCTTTCTTTTTCCCACAGAGTGACCCCAAGAGCCCTCTTATGTAGGGAGCCTTTCTCTGATTGTCCTCTGGTTGGGCAGTGGCAGAGGCCATCAGCAAAGCTCTTCTCATCTCCTGCCACTAAGCCCAGGAGGGAAAGTCATTTCATCTGCCTCTTCCCTGGCATTCTACAATGTGGAGGATCTAAGGTTGGAGGCTGCCTAACCGCCTGCCCTGGCTCCTGGGGAGAGGGAAGACAGTCAGTAAGACCTGGGTAAGAAAACAGGCTCATGGCTGGGCGCGGTGGCTCAAGCCTGTAATCCCAGCACTTTGGGAGGCCGAGACGGGTGGATCACGAGGTCAAGAGATCGAGACCATCCTGGTCAACATGGTGAAACCCCGTCTCTACTAAAAATACAAAAATTAGCTGGGCGTGGTGGCGCGTGCCTGTAATCCCAGCTATTCAGGAGGCTGAGGCAGGAGAATTGCCTGAACCCAGGAGGCGGAGGTTGCAATGAGCCGGGATCGCGCCATTGCACTCCAGTCTGGGTAATGAGAGCGAAACTCCGTCTCAAAAAAAGAAAGAAAACAGGTTCAAGTTCATTTTCCCATCATCACTCTCTTTTTTTTTTTTTTGGAGACAGTCTTGCTCTGTCACCCAGGATAGAGTGTAGTGGCATGATCTCAACTCACTGCAACCTCCACCTCCCCAGTTGAAGCAATTCTCCTGCCTCAGCCTCCCGAGTAGCTGGGATTACAGGTACCTGCCACCGTGCCTTGCTAATTTTTTGTATTTTTAGTACAGACTGGGTTTCACCATCTTAACCAGGCTGGTCTCAAACTCCTGATCTAGTGATCCATCCATCTTGTTCTCCCAAAGTATTGAGATTACAGTCGTGAGCCACCATGTCCGGCCGCCTACCATCACTGCTAAGGGGAATAGCTGCCCTGTTCTTTTCTTTGAAAGCACATTCATTCATGTGACTATTTCATTAAGATGTGTCCCACTGTACTCGACTATGAGCTATGTGGGACTAGGAAAGGAGTCTGGTTTTGTACCCCAGCATGTCCCTGCACTCAGCAGAGGCACTGGCACAGAACAAGCACACAGCAAATACCACTGAATGGATAGAAGAGGGGTATGCCCTGTGCTGTCAACATCCTCCTACACAGAGGCCCAGGCAGAGCCCTTCCAAAGAGTCTCCTTTTTTTAGTGCTCTAAGAATAGGAATACTTTGTCACTTGTAAGCCTAGTGCTGAACTCTCAAAGAGCCCACTTTCAAAGACACTTTTAGCAAAATATGTATAAGAAGAGAATTTTGTAGATATTTTTCAACATTTTTATCTATCTCTCTGTGTCTGTAGAATACTTAATATTTCATAAGCACACCTTTCATAAAACCACACATTATAAATATTTTCCTAGAAGGATATTCTTCTGTAACATTAGTTTTAACAATTGCACAGAATTCAACTGCATGAATGTACCATAATTATTTCCTGTTGATGAGCATTTATATTGTTTTTAATTTTTTTGTATTGTAAATCAATTAGTGATAATCATTTTTCTCCAGAAAGGTTTGTATGTATCTCTGATTATTTTATTTGTATCATTTATATTATAAATTTACTTATTAACTACCTATTCAAATGGTATACCAACCTAAATGCACAAGTTGCCCTACATAAAAATTGTAACTAATTTTTTTTTGCTTTTGAAGATTTATTTGACTTTACATAAATACATGTTCTTGTTGACTGCTTCATTGAAACTTTTTTTTTCTTTCTTTTATTTTTAAAAAAGTGAGTACATGCGCAGGTTGGTTACAAAGGTATATTGCATGATGCTGAGGTTTGAAGTATGAATGAATCTGTTACCCAGGTAGTGAGCATAGTACCCAATAGATAGTTTTTTCAACCATTGCCCTCCTCCCTGCTCCTCTCTCTCTCTCTCGTATCCTAGTGTTTATTGTTCCTATATTTATATAGGATTTATATAAAAAAATTTCTACATACACTATATAAGTGCTCATTTCCTAATCCCATCATCCACTATAGACTTACTTAGTGCTAGATCATAGGATGAGACACCTAACAGTCATTTGAAACATCTAAGTACTTTGAAGTATCACTGAGGTACTCAAATGTTACTGAACATTGTAACACCAAAACTCCTAAGGAACAAATAGATGGTCATTAAACCACTGTCTAAGGACGATGGTCCAAATAACTATAGGGGTGTTATTTTGCTCAGTGGGACATTCATGCAAGTTCTGGGTCAGAGCTGAATTGTGGAGGTATCAATGGAGTGGTCAAAGTCTACTCCTTTCCCACTCTTTCCTACCAGCACCCATCCACTCCACTTTATAAGTACTAAATAAATGTTTAATGAACATCAGTTTTAATCACCGAGTATTAATTGGAAGACTATCCATGATAAATTGATAACTGATTAAAGAAAGCTGAAGAATGTCTTTTGTATTTTCTACTTTTTAAAGAGAAGGGGAAACCTATGTAAGTAGTCATACGTTTCCACATGTTTATATAAGCAAAGGAAAATATAGAAAGTTGCCACACAATAGTTTTAACAGTCTTCATTGGGAATATTAGTTTGGAGGGGGGTTGAAAAGATTATTAATTTTACTTTAAATACTTCAATTGCATCCATTTTTTAACTTGTTTCAACGAGCACATACAACTTTTATAATTCCCATGTTTAATATTTAAATTAGGTTTGAAGCAGCACCAAATACAAAAATTGTATTATCTATTTTGTCTTAAAGGCCACTTTCTTTCTGAGACATACAACTTTTATAATTCAAATGTTTAATATTTCTTCCTGAGCACATATAACTTTTATAATTCCAATGTTTAATATTTAAATTAGATTTGAAGCAGCACCAAATTGTAGTATGCTGACAAGAGCCTACCTCTCAGTCAGCTTTGACTAGATATTGTATCTATTTATTATTTTATTTTATTTTTGTTTTTATTCTTTTTTTTTTTACTTTAGGTGCATACTATCTCTGGCATTTCTCCCATGTTATCCCTGCCCACCCTCCCCACCCCCTGCTGTCTCTCCCCTACCTCCCCCAACTACCCCCAGTGTGTGATGCTCCTCTCCCTAAGTCCACGTGTTCTCATTGTTCAACACCCACCTATGAAAGAGAAAATGCAGGGTTTGGCTTTCTGTTCTTGTGTCAGTTTGCTGAGAATGATGGTTTCCAGATTCATCCAAGTCCCTACAAAGACACTAATTCATCATTTTTATTCTTTTTGAGACAGGGTCTTGCCCTGTCATCCTGGTTGGAATGTAGTGATGAGATCATAGCTCACTACAGCCTTGAACTCCTGGGCTCAAATGACCCTCACACTTCAGCCTTCCAAGCAGGTGGGATTACAGGCACACACCAGAATGCCTGGTTAATTTTTGTTATTTTTTATGGAGATGGGGTCTCGCTATGTTGCACAGACTGGTTTTGAATTCCTGGATATTTTTATCTTTGACAATCTTTGCTGAATGTTAAATGCTGATGATATGAGAATCATAATAGGTACCTCTTTTTGCCCTCAACCGCTTGTGATTATCTCCAGTATTTTGCCTTAAAGTTAATGTGGACATTGTTTTAAGATAGAAATTCTTCATATCAATGAATTATACCTTTACTGTAATTTTACTAGAGTTCTTAGGAAAAATGAATATTAATTATCAAGTGCTTTTAACAAAACCTGTAGTGTTGATCATTTGACTTCCTTCTTTGAATGTACTGATGTAATCAGATGTGTTAATAACTTTTCAAAAATTAAGCCATCCTTGCATTATAAGACTAGGCTTGTTTGGGTCATGCTTTGTTATACTTTTAGCACAGGGTTAGAATCAATTTGATTGGAATTGTTTTGGCATTTCATTTAGAATTTTTACATAAATACTTGTAAGGATGTTTGGTTGATAATCATTTCTGTAATCTTTTTTTTTTTTTTAAGACAGAGTCTCACTCTGTCACCTGGGCTGGAGTGCAGTGACATGAGCTTGACTCACTGCAACCTCTGCCTCCTGGGTTCAAGCTGTTCTCCTGCCTCAGCCTCCCGGGTAGCTGGGACTACAGGCACACATCACCACACCCAGCTAATTTGTGTATTTTCAGTAGAGACAGGGTTTTACTGTGTTGGCTAGGCTGGTCTTGAACTCCTGACCTCAGGTGATCTGCCCATGTTGGCTTCCCAAAGTGTTGGGGTTACAGGCGTGAGCCACTGCACCAGGCCCTTTCACCTTTCTGCAATGTTTTCATCAGATTTTGTTGTCAGTTATGCTAACTTCATAAAACTATTTGAGAAACTTTTTTTTTGCTCTATTCTAGGAGTCTGGAAATAATCTGCTCTTTGTATGTTTAAAAAAACTCATCCATAAATTGAGCATAAAATATTTTGGGGAATCAGGGTTTTGTTTGTTTACAACTTTTACTATTTCTTTCAGGGCTACTGGTCTATTTACATTTCCCACTTCATTCTTTAGTCGATTTTATTCATTTGTATTTTCCTTCAAAAAATCTAGTTTATGTAGATTTTAAAATTCATTTGCATTACATTGCAGTATATACTTTGATAATTATTTCTAAGAAGCCTCTAAGTCCATAGTTCTGACTCCTTTTCCATTCTGAATTTTGACTCTTTTCTTATTTGCCACAGATTTGTCTATCTCACTGGCCTGTTTAAAGAACCAGATCTGGATGCGGCTATCGACTTTCATTGGTCTTAGGTTTCCAGGTTCAATTTATGATTCTTTAAAGTTCTCCTTCCTGCTTTGCTTAGGTGTATTTTGTTCACCTTCTCTTTCTAATACTTGAGGTCAATCTCATTTCTTTTATTTTCACTTTTTACTCATCTAATGACTAAAATATTCAAGACCATTATTTTTCCTGGATTCAGCTTTAGCTTATCCCATAAAATCAAAGATGTTGATTTCATTTCTACTTTCTTTGAAATGGTTTATATCCACAAACTGACTTTGTAAGAGACAGTTTTATGGTTGTTTTTTAAAGAACCATTTTAAAGATCATTTTAAATTAAAAGTAGGTTCATTACAGAAAACGAAAAGAAGAGGAAGCTCATCCAGAATTCTACCACTCAGGTGGCTGCATATCTCTTTTCAATCGTTTGTGCCTATAGTCGCTTCTTTCCTTTTTGAAAAATTGTATTCTCTATTTTGTCTTAAAGGCCACTTTCTTCTTGAGACATTATACATGTGTTTGTTAGGGTCTCTTGCTAGTTTTGAAGGTTGTGACCTTTTGGGGTCTAGAGTAACTTACCTGAACATGGAGCTTGTCAGGCAGATTTTAGGAAATTTCATTGACATATTTTTTCCTTCCTTATGAGAGACAGAAAGAGGAACTGACAAAGATTTCATGTGAGAAAGTATTGCCCTGCCTTCATCTCACTTGAAGAGCTTCATGTCCTTCTCATCAAGCTTGAAGAAAAAGAGAGCATGAAAAGATTTTGCATGCCCTCCTGTCCAGGACCCCTGCCTCCTTATCAGTTTCCCACCATTTATATCCATCCTCTACCAAGTGGACAAGTCACATCACTTCTTCTGAGCCTCACTTTCTTCATCTGTACAAGAGGAAAAATAATAGTTCCTACTTCATAAGGTGGTAGTGAGTTTTAAATAAAATAATGCTCATAAACCACTTCGCACAGAGCCTGGCACATAATAAATACTCACTAAGTAATAGCCATTGTTGTTGTTATTATCATTGCTCCACCTCTCTCTAAGCAAACAAGATGAATAAAGCTCACTTCTCAAGTGAGACTCAGGGGACCTCAATGCCTGCTACTCATCTGCAGTTTTACAAAAGCAATTAAAGCTCGCCTGTGACTGTGCGTCTCTTGATCGTCCTTGAAGCTGAGGTGCCCTATTGATAGAGGAAGCCAGTACCCTTCCCTGCATTCTGGTGCTGTTTATTATGCCAGAAAGGCTGCTCAGGCTCATTACTGCTGCAGAATACAGGACCCCAGGGGCTGAAGTGGAGCCGGATAATTACCAGCAGATCCCTAATAGGTATGGACTCAATGGAAACAAGTCAATCAGGAACACAGCATTGTCTAAACTATTCCCATTCATGCTCAGGGGCATGAGAGACTGCTAATGAGGGCCACACTTCTAAGGCCAAGGGCCGTGATCACCAGCTCCACCCTGAGAGCTCTGTGCCTAGAAGAATCCTAACAAATGGATCCCCTCTAAACCTCCTGTCTTAGTCTATTTAGTATTGCTATAAAGGAATGCCTGAGGCTGGGTGGTTTATAAAGAAAAGAGGTTTATTTGGCTCATGATTCTGGTGGCTGGAAAGTTCAAGACAACATCTATCTGGTGAGGGCCTCAAGCTGTTTCCACTCATGGCAGAAGGTGAAGGGGAGCTGGGTGTGCAAAGATCATATGGTGAAAAAAAGATGCTAGAAAGAGAGCAAGTGGAGGTACCAAGGTTCCTCTAACAATCAGCTTTTGCAGTAACTAATATAGTGAGAACTCACTCATCCCCAAGGCAGGACTTTTGTATATTCAGGAGGAATCTGCCCTCATGACAGAAACACCTCCCATTAGGCCCCACCTCCAACATTGGGAATAAAATTTCAACATGAGATATGGAAGGGATAAATACTCAAATTATAGCATTGTGTCCCTGGACCCTCAAAACTTATGTCCTTCTCACATGCAAAATACAATTACTCTATCTCAGTAGTCCCAAAAGTCATAAATCATTTCAGCATCGACTCAGGAGTCCGAAGTCTCATCTGAGACTCAAGGTTAAGTTCCTTAAAGCTATGATCCTGTAAGGTCAAAAACAAGTTATTTACTTCCAAGTTACAATGGTTGTATAGGCATTGGGCAAACATTCTCATCCCCAAAGGGAGAAATCAGCCAAAAGAAAGTGGTAACCAGCCCAATGCGAGTCTAAAACACATCAGGGCAGATATTAAATCTTAGAGCTCCAAAGCAATCACCTAGGACTCCATGCCCTGCGTCCTCAGCCCACCAGTACAAGGGGTGTGTTCCCAAGGCCTCAGGCAGCCCCACCCTGAAGACTTTGCTGGGTACAGCCTACATGACTACTTTCGTGGATCAAAGTCTCAGTCAGAGGCTTTCCCAGGTGAGGTGGGAAGTGACTGGTGGCCTTACTATTTTGGGGATCCTGATGGTGGCCCCACCCCTGCAGCTCCGATGTAGTCTGGGTGCCCCAGCAGAAATCTGCCTCAGTAGTGGAGTCCCCATCAGAGTTCCCACCTAGGCAATGCCTAGGAGAGCTGAATAAGCCTTGCAGTGCCTGGTAGAGCTGCATAGCAGATTCTGCATAAGCCTTGGTGGCTTCCACCTCTGAAATCTAGGCAGAAGCCACAAAGGCTTATGGCTTGTGCCCTCCAGAGCAGTGGCTCGAGCAATACGTGGGGCTGTTTGAGTCCAGGCTGAGGCAGAAGTAGCCCTGATGCATGGAGCAACAATCCACAGCGGCACAGGGCCGCAGTACCCTGGGGCTGTCCCCTGAAACCATCCTGTCGTCCTAGTCCTCTGGGCCTGTAAGAGGAGGAAGCCTCAAGGATTTCTGAAATGCCTCCAGGACCTTTTCCTCATTGTCTTGACTATTAGCACCTGGCTCTTTTTCCGTCATGCAAAATTTTTAGCAGCTTGTATTTTCCACCATACCCCTGAATTTCTCTCCTGAAAATGCTTTCCTTTTCTACCACATGGCCAGGCTGTGAACTTTCCAAATTTGTATGCTCTGCTTCCCTTTTAATTATAAATTCTGCCTTTAGGTCATTCATTTGCTGCTGTAATTCAGTGTAAGCTGTTAAAAGTAACCATGTCACTCCTTGAGTGCTTGGCTGCTTGGAAATTTCTTCCACCAGGTCAACACGCTTAAGTTCAGCCTTCTGCTAAGTCTTAGAGCATGGACACAGTGCAGTCAAGTTCTTTGCTACAGAGTAACATGGCTGCCCTTTGCTCTAGTTCTCAGTAAATTCTTCATTTTCATGTGAGACCTCTCCAGCATGGTCCATACAGTCTATATTTCTTTTATTTTCTTTCTTTCTTTTTTTAATCTGAGACAGAATCTGACTGTGTCACCCAGGCTAGAGTGCAGTGGCATGATCTCAGCTCACTGCAAGCTCGGCCTCCCAGGTTCAAGTGATTCTCCTGCCTCAGCCTCCCTAGCAGCTGGGATTACAGGTGCCCGCCACCACACCAAGCTAACTTTGGCATTTTTAGTAGAGGCAGGGTTTCACCATGTTGGCCAGGCTGGTAATGAACTCCTGACCTCAAATGATCCACCTATCTCAGCCTCCTAAAGTGCTGGGATTGCAGGCGTGAGCTACCGTGCCCAACTGTATACTGTCTATATTTCTATCAGCATTTTGGTCACAACCACTTAACCAGTCTCTAGGAAGTTCCAAACTTTCCCTTGTCTTCTTCTGAGCCCTCTAAACTCTTCCAGCCTCTCCCCGTTACCCAGCTTGAAAGGTACTTCCACAATTTCATGTGTCTTTATATCAATACCCCATCCTTCTTCCCCACCAAAAAGACTCAGTTTTCTGTTTTAGTCCATCTAGTGTTGCTATAAAGGAATACTTGAGGCTCATTAGTTTATAAGGAAGAAGTTTCTTTGGCTTACAATTTAATGGCTATAAAGTTCAAGACTGGACATCTGCGTACGCTGAGGCTGCATCCTCTCATGATGGAAGGTGAAAGGAGCTGGCTGTGCAGAGATCACATAGCAAGAGAGGGAGGAAGCACCAGGTTCTATTTAATAGCTAGTATTTTTGGGAACTAATAAAGTGAGACCTCATTCAACCTAAGGGAGGGCATTAGTATATACATGAGAGATCGGCTCATAAATATGCCCTGCTTTCCTCTATAACCCAAATGCCTCCTATTAGGCCTCACCTCTAACACTGGGGATAAAATTGCAACATGAGATTTGGAGCGGACAAACATCCGAACCATAGTACTTCCCAAGGGCTGACACCCAGGGTGAACTATAAGGCAAACTGGTTTAATTTGATGTCAGAGTCCTCTCTGACTTCCCACCTGCCCTCTCTAGTAATAAATCTGCTTCTTTCAGAAGTGCCACATTTAAGGGAACTCTGAAGCAAGCTTCCCTCCTTTTCATATTTCCTTCCCTCTCCTTCTCAGCTTCACTTATCTTCCTCCATTCTTATCACAGGTATCGTCATTTAAAAAATCAGCAGTGACTTTTGAAAGCCATCTCACCTCCACTCACCAATTCTCTCAGGGCTGCAGCATTGCCTTGAGCTAATGTGGCTTCATTTCAATGTTTGCTATCTGTACGGCATGCAGACACGCAATTAAATCTAAAAACACAATTGATTAGAATTCCCGACAGATTGCCTCCTCCAGAAGTAAGAATTTCAGTCCACAAATTAGAGGTGCAGTAAATTGAGCCTTCTGAATGGTTCTATAGCTGATCTTTATTGGTATCTCAAGCCCCATTTGCTTTGAGTGGTGGAAACACGATCTCAGCAGCTCAGGGAGGACACCCACTTGTTCCCTGGGTGGGAGGGGAAGAGGAACCGTGTGCCAGAGGGTGAATTTGTCCCTTATCACTGCCTGCTGCCTATGCTGGCATACCCCAAGCTACCCTGTTCTCCTGCCTTGGCCATTGTCCAGCATCCATGCAGAGTCCTTGCTGAGATCTGCTCATCCCCACAGCAAAGTCACACTGGGTCCAGTCATCTAGCTATTTCCAAATCCTTCTCCCCAGATAGCAAACATTCACCTGCTTTTCTGCTGTACCATCCTCTGAAGCACTAAAAACCACTAACTCAGTGGACAGGAACAGCAATGACATGCGGGGAAAATCCTTGGCTAATATCTAAAATAATTGCTCCCCTGGCAGGCAGCAGTAGCTCACATCTGTAATGTCAGCACTTTGAGTGGCCAGAGTGGATGGATCACGAGGTCAGGAGTTCAAGACCAGCCTGGCCAGTATGGTGAAACCTCATCTCTACTTAAAATACAAAAATTATCTGGACATAGTGGTGTGCGCCTGTAGTCCCAGCTACTCAGGAGGCTGAAGCAAAAGAATCTCTTGAACCCGGGAGGCGGGGGTTGCAGTGAGCCGAGATTGTACCAACGCACTCCAGCCTGGGTGACAGAAGGAGACTCTGTCTCAAATAATAATAACAACAATAATAGCTCCCCTACAAGTGTTATAAAAGGAAAATGGAAAATGGTTGAGAGTCAGTCATGCCATCTCTAAGGAAGACCCCTATCACTTGGGAAGCGTCTGTAACACAGGGATGACCATTTTGGACACAGCTGCTGCTCCTGAAAGGAACATGATAGGGTGGATCAGTGAAAGAGATATTACCCATGGACTTTTAGCACCAGGAAGGGAGCTTCCACTTCCTCTGGACTCAGAGGGCAGCAGTGGTTTTCTTCATTCCAAAATTTTATAGAAACATAAACCATACCCATGAGGGAGGGTAAATAATTCCACAGAGGGAATTAAGCAGCAACGTTTTCTTTTTCTCCCCTAAGGCTGTAGTTGCATGTGTGATTATGTGTCACCCAGGTAACAGTTGAGTCCACCATGGAGCTGCCCATTCCCATTCCTGGACCGCAGTTTGCTTTTGACATGAATTGTTTCTTTGTCAATATCTACAAATTATGGCAGACCTTGTGCAAACCTCAGAGGCAGCTCGGGTTTCTTGGGGCCCCTGAAAAATGTATTAGCCTGACCTGGAAACTTGAGGGCAGTTCATGACACCAAGCAGCTCTGTCATTCTTGGCCATCTTATAAAATGCAAACAGCTTGGAACATTTATCCTCCGGATCTTTCTCCTTCCCACAGTATCCTGAGCTTCTTCCTCATCAACTCTTCCAAATTCAAGCAAAAAAGAAGCCCATGCCCTCTGGTCGTATCTCCCTCCAGCCTCATCACTGACACCCAAAACCTCCTGGACACTCCCCAACAGCTTGGGTAATTTCAGTGTCTATGAAGAGGATCTGCCCAACAAGAGCTTCCCTGTACTTTGATGCTGCAGCCTTCTTCATCTCAACCTAAGTCATGCCTAGAACTTCTCGGCATCTCCTAGAAGTGTTCCTTGCCATAAATGCTCAATTCTGAGGCTGCAATATCTTACCATCCCAACTGCTGCCCCATGTGTCAGTGATATTGAGGCCTTCAGGGTCTTGTCCTTCTTCTTCCCAGCCTGTGAACTGCTAAGCTTCATATTCTTCCCTAACCAGCCCCATAACCCCCCATTTCAACTACTTACTTGCCACCCACACTTTCAGTCCCCTTGTTCTTCTGTCTCCAGTTGCCTAACCCCAAAATTTGTTCAGGCCGCTAAAAACCTCTGCAGAAACTCCTGTGGCCAATCAGCTCACTGTCACTACAAATACATGATCCCCAGCATCAGTCTCACTCTTGAGCCTATCTCAGGATCATTTAAAGAAGGAAGTCAAGCATAAGTATGTTTTGGTTTACTTGTCAAGCTCATTCAAGCCTGTTAGCTTCCCTGAAATGTTGATGCTTGTACTTGGGGGAACCTGAGACAAAGGTAAGATGAAACTTTGCCTCTGACCCAAATAGCAGCAAGGTTCTTTCTTTAACAGATTCTGCAGGTTACAACACTGCAGCCATTGTTCCATTTAAGAGAACACCATCCTTGCCCCAGGGACAGTTTCAGAGGCTTTGGGAATCAATTCCTCACTACCTTGCAGTGGAGATTGCATTGGAGATTGGTGGTAGCACTTCTCACAGACTCCCCTCATTGATCACTGTCCTTGCACTGCAACCTATGTAAGCAAAGGGTTGTTATGCATGGAGAAATCAGCATTCAATGCAGGGACAGCTCACATGTCTGGAGGTGCTCTGATCTCTACAGTGAGGAGGGGCTGTCTCTTTGACAACAGATCTTCCTATCCTTAGAAACTAAGAGCAAATCAACATCTTTGCTCATGAACAAAACTTACTAGCCTGATCCTTGGAGGCAGTATATGAAGCATTCACAAAGAGTCAACCTTTTCCTAGCAGAATAAGCACACATAACCCTGTTTATGAAATGCACGCCGTTCATTACATTATAATTCCTTAAACAATGACACAGCCACACTATCTAGACCTAATTTAGCTCTAGCTGTCAGGGTATGAATTATTCCAGCCCTTGGCCTGCATGGCTGCCTTGACAAATGCCTGAGCTATGGCCTCATCTTGGTGGCCTGTGTGGCCTGATTGACGGGGCTCTCTTGGCTTGTCTGCCTCTAGAACTCACACTGTGATGTGGCCACTCACCCATCTCCCTGTCAGCAAATCCCAGGCACAGGCAATGGGAAATACATAGCATGGATGGGCTCAGTCAGGTGCAGTTAGTGGGAATTATACTAACTGATAACCCAGACGAGAGTTCCAGCCATATTCCTATTTTCCATTTGGAGCTAAATGAGATAACAAACATAAAGAACTTAAAACAGGGCCTGGGACATAGCAAATTCTCAGCAGCTGCTAGTTGGGCAATAAAGTTAGACAGTGTATCATGGTGGCTCAAAGCATGGACTCTGAACTAGATTATTTTGCTCAAAACCCAACTCTATGGCTTGTAAACGGTGTGACTTTGGTCTAGTTATAGTGTCTTGTGGCTCAGTTTCTCCTCCTTGAAATGGGGATAATAATAGTTACCAACCCATTAGCTTGTTGTGGACAGCACTTAGCACATAAAAAGCACTTGATAAGTGATAGCTACTTTTATTAACTAGCTGATAGAAATAAGGTGCCTTTTGGAGTCTGCCTTATTGTCTTCCATTCTTTTTTCCCTATTATTTTGTCTCTGTCCACCTTGCAATACCCCAAGCCGGCATCAACGTGCCCCCTGCCATCTCTGCTGGGGCACTGGGGAGACATTTTCATATCTTTTCAGCTTGGTCTCTGTGATGGATCAGAAATGAATACAAATTCTTTGAAACCTCTTCCTTTGGGAGGTAAGGTTTAATTCCCTTGCCCATGAATCTGGAATGATCTTAATGACTTGCTTGGCCAATAGAATGTGGCAAAAGTGATGTTCTGAGACTTTCAGGACTAGGTCAAACGCAGCCTTTCAGCTTCTGCTTGCATCTTGAAGAAGGCTTGCTCTTGGGATGGACTTTCTCAGAAACCAGCCTCTAGGCTGTGAGAAGCCCAAGCCACATGAAGAGGCCATACACAGGCAGCCCCAGAGCCAGAGCCAAGCTCCCAGGCATCATTTAGCATCAACTGCCAGACACACAAGTGAGCCATTTTCCATGTCTGGCCTACTTGAGCCTTCAGATGACAGCAACCCAGCTGCTGCCTACCTACAATTGCACAAGAGACCCCCCCCCCCCCGCCGCCCCAGTTAAAACCACCTGGCTGAGTCAAATCAACCCACCGAACCATGAGAAATCATATTAAATAGATGTATCACCATTGCACTTTTGGATGGTTCATTACAGCAGAAATAAATAACCAGAACAGTGTTCAACCTGAAGGAGGTTGTCAGTACTCCTGGATATCCTCCCACCCGTCTTTGCACCACTCCTTCCTCCTCATCTTAACCCCTCACCATCTGCCCCTCTCTTTGCATCAGTGCCTCTCATGGTACAGATTAGAGTTTAGCCTGCAGAAAAGGCAGGGAGAGGGGGGATTGTTAAGAGTGCCCATGGAGCATTAAGCATTGCAAATCTCTCAGAAATCCAAGAGCAGGAATCACTCCTGCCAGTAGATGAGGTGAGAAACAGGCAGGTGAACAGAATTGAAGGAAGTTCCAAGGGTTTCTGTTCCCCTGCTGGAATCCACCATGCATTCCAAAAATACTTGTCAAGTGCCCATTCAGGTTTGCCCTCCAGTGTCTGCCTCTCTCTGGGCTGTTCACATCTCCTGATGCTTCCCACCAGCATCCACATCATCTACACTTTATCTTTAGTTTTATATTATAAATCCTGTTGCTCTACAACTGCACTTTGCTCATGACACCCACTTCCTCCCTTGCAGGGCCCCTATTCAATGTGATGACCTCTCAAAATGCAATTTGGCCACTTCGGCTTCAGCTTAACGTTCCAGGCCAAATTCCCGAAAGCAAGAACTGATGGGCCAGCCATTGAGTCAAGTATCCACCTCTGGTCCTATCAGCATTCAGAGAGCCACATACGGTTGTGGGGTGGTTCCTAATAGGAAGGGCGGACGGAGTGACAAGGTAGGGACTTCGAGAGCATAATGGCTCCATCACTAATCTCTGTGATTCTTGGCACAACCAACTTCCCATCTCAGGTTTTTTTGTTTCCTCCTGTGTAGAATAAAATCGTTCCATCAAGTGGGCGGAGAGAGGGATTGCACCTGGTAGATGTTCCAGAATCTAAAAGTAGTTAAAGCCTGTATAGTTTGGGAAAGGATACCTGCTTTATTTTTCAATCCTCAAATAACCCTATCCAGTAGCAACTGGTATTATCCTCATTTTACAGTTGGGGAAACTGAGGTGTGGCAAGATTAAGCGGTACATTCAACTCACACAGCCAGTAAGTGTCTCAGTTGGGATGTAGACACAAATCTGCTTGCCATCAAAGCCTGTGTTCTGAGTCATTCCCTGTACACCCTTTATCTATGCCACCGTCTGTGTGCCCAGGAGGAAAAAATGATATAAAATGAAAAGGGTTGAGAAATACTAGAACAGTCTGTAATATTTCTTTCAGCACTCCATCTTCCTCTCTTAAGCGCTAATATTTTGTTCTGTTAAGCATTTCAGGACACCAGCCGCCTGGTAAGTAATAATGAGCTGGATGTAAACCAAAGGTCTCAAGGAGAGATGACTGCTTGCAATGACATCTCCCCCCATGGGACAATTTCATGATATCACATAACACAAGGGTGGGGAGATGCCTCCATCCCTTTCTATTAATACCGTTCCATGGAAGTGTTAAAGAAACAGGACTTCATCAGCTTCCGTGGCTGGAAAAGTGGCCAAAGGCCTTAGTCTCTGTAACACTGAGAGCCCTCTGAGGTTATGCATTCAGAGCATGTCAGGCCAATGAGCACCCCAATTAGCTGAACAGCCCCTCTAATTATCACAGCCCATAAGGAGGGAGAGCAGAGGCCTGGGTCAATGCAGGAAGGGTTCTGCCCTCCCTGTGGATCACGGTCCAGAGAACAGGTTTCACAGGGTCTCCAATGTGCATTTGAATGTCTTGCTCTGTGCTGTCACTCCCTGGCTTGAATACAGATGAATCCTGCAGCAGCTGCTGCAGGGAGGGGGCTGGCTGGAGCCTAATGTCTGCCAGGAGATGGAGAATTCCTCCACCCAGGGGATCTCAGCTGGGGCTCTCCAAAACTAGAACACACTTAAGATATCAGTAACAGAGGGCTGCACCCAGAACGAGGGAGGAGGGCATGCTTATGGCACTTAGCATTCAATCGTCCCAGAAAAACTTTGCAGAGGTCTTTACATTGACCAATTTTGTTTTAGCAGTTTTTGTTTTAATTACACATGGCATAGGTGGTGGAAATCATCTTTCATGATAGCTGTGCTCATGTACAGCAGTTACTATATCCCAGGCACAATTCTAAGAATTCTTAAAATATTAACTCATTTACTAAGTACATGAATGCTATAAATTACCTAATCCATTTTTATCATTATTTCACAGGTGAGAAAACTAAGGCACAGGTAGGTTAAAAAACTTTTCTTTCAGGCTAACCAATTAAATGATGAGGCTGGAATTTAAACCTAAACAAGTGTGCACCACAGTTGTATCAGTTAGCTTCTGTTATGTAACACACATCCCAAAGCTTAATGGTTTAAAATGGCACATTTATTATTCTTAATGATTATTTATTATTCTTAATGGTTCTTCTGGTCTGGGTCATCTCAGCTGCTCTCTTTGGCCAGCTGGAAACTCTGCCAGGGCTGGATGGTCTAGGATGGCCTCATCCATGTGTCTGGGGGGTTGGCTTCAGGTTGGCTGGGTGTGGAGAATGACTTGGCTGTGTATCCCTCATCACCCAACAGGCCATCCTGGATTTGTTCACATACTGGTGTCACAAGGTCCTAAGGTGAACAGGAGAGGGAAGCCTCTCAATGAGCAAGTGCTTTAGAGCCTCTGCTTGTGTCATATTTGCCAATGGTCCATGGGCCAAAGGAAGTTACCAGGCCAGCCCAGAGTTAGTGTGGGAGGGGAATACCCAAGGAATAAATAGGGTCTATTTTTACAATCCTCACAATAGTCTGAAATCTGAACTATTCATTTGTCTGCCTCATAGGCTTCTAATAGTCTTAACCCAATTTTGGTTCTCAGCAGAGCCCAGAGCAGGAATAGTTGAGGGAAAAATCTCAGCTATTTTCCAAAAGGGCTACATACTCCTCACCCATGCCCACGTCATTCCTGCCTTTCTTCCATTGCTCCCACGCAACTGGCATGCCCACCACCACCACCATGGTGAAATCTGATTAAGTGTCCATGGATGGAAAAGAAAATGGATTGTGATTCCAGAAATTTGAGTTTAGTTATTTGAAACTAGCTGTGGGAGCTTGGGCAGGTCACCTCCATTTCTCTGACCCTGAGCGATTTTTGCTTTATTTAATGTAATAGCCCCATTTGTTCAATAAACATGAATTCAGTTCCCACCGTGTGCTAGGCATTGCACTGAACAACACAGATACCATTGTGAAAACAGACACAGTCCTTGACTTTATGAAGCATATAGCATAATGGGATAAACAGATGTTAATCAAATAATCTCCATAATGAGCATGTAATTACAGACTGAGATAAGTGCCTTGAAGGACAAGAGCCCAATTCCATGAGAAGTTACTACAAAGGAGTCTGGTGTAGACCATGAGAGAGGAGCATGAAGGAAAGTCCCTGTCAAGTGAAGGACAACTGAGAGGAAATTAACTGGGAGGACCAAGGCAGATGACATTGAACCCAGAGTAATTGGGAGAAAATTTTCCATAGGTCTCCTGCATTTCTGCATGTTTTGAAAGCAGAGGGTGTGTCTGCCTTTGTCTTGTGCTATATTTTCAAGGATATTTGGAAAACAACCTTGAAAGATAG
This sequence comes from Saimiri boliviensis, assembly GCF_048565385.1. Lineage (NCBI taxonomy): Eukaryota > Metazoa > Chordata > Mammalia > Primates > Cebidae > Saimiri > Saimiri boliviensis. The sequence continues at coordinate 17,222,797 of NC_133460.1, read as the reverse complement.
AGATGATATCTTCCTCTGCAGCAATGGGTAGGCATGCTCACTGCCCACTGTAGAAGATTCAGGTTCCACCTGGGTGTGGTGGCTGATGCCTGTAATCCCAAAGCTTTGGGAGACCAAGGTGGGAGAATTGCTTGAAACCAGAAGTTCGAGACCAGCCAGGGAAATGTAATGAGACCCTGTCTCTATGAAAACAAATTTTTTTTTTCTAATCATCTGGGCATGTACTTGTAGTTCTAGCTACTCACAAAGCAGAGGCAGGAGAATCACTGAGTCCAAGAGTTTGAGGTTACAATGAACTATGATTACATCTACTGCACTCTAGCCTGGACAACAGGGCAAGACACTGTCTCTGAAAAAAGAAAAAGAAGATTAGGTTCTCTTTTCACATCACACTGTTGGAACTGGAGCGTGGAGAACCAATACAAAAATGATGATATTCTGGACTCTGCTCCTGCTATGAGTTATAAACTATCCTTTGTCTCTGACCCAGGTGTCTCATGTGTTTTGTAGCATCCCTGAAGCGATGGCCAGCTAACAGGTGAGCTTGCAAGGAAGCTAAAACTCAGATCCTTCACGGTTGTTAATATTTGCAGGTTCCCCCCAAAAAAGTGCAATACAAACTGCAGCTTAAAGGGTGCATAAAGCAGGAGAGAAGGGAAGGAACAGAGTTCTAGGCAGAGAATATGTGCAAAGACTTGGAAGTGTTGGAAAGCAAGGGCACACCAACAAAATTTGCTCAGTCTAGTGGGACTACAGAACCTGGTGATGAAATGGAAAGAGATGAAGCCAGAGGGGTGGGAAGGAGTGGGAAGATGGTGTTCAGCCATGTTAAGCAGGGAGACTTTATCCTGAAGGCAAGTGTCAACCACTGAAGGCGATTTTGGGCAGACTGGACTCGAAAGCCATTGAGGGAAATTTTGAATGCCCTCTACCACCTTAGCCTCCAGAACCTTTTCTACCTCAACACCGCCCATGAAATAGCCTTGGTTGCAGTGTAGGTTGGCATAGCAACTGATGATATGGTTGTTTTCACACAATTTTATATTATCCCTTGATTGTCAAGCTGGCCCTATGTGTTTGGACAATCACAGAGCACTGGATGTGGGGAAGAGAGCTAGAGAGCCAACTGCCCTCTGGCTGAAGAGTGAACAGCAAACAGAAGTAATGTCTTCTGCCAGACTGAGACCACTAACCAGTCCTTTATGGCCTGAATGGTGACTTTTTGTTTAAGCCAGCCAGGCCAGGCACAATAACCTCTTTTCTATAACTTATGCAATACATAGTGAGAGACACTATACCTGGGGCTTCAGAAAGAACTAATTTCTCTTCTTTGTATGTGGGATACACAGTATATTTGAGTGTAGAGCCAGACCACTTGGGGTTTAAATCCTGGCTTTATTACTTCAGGCAAATGAATTAATCACACTGTGATTTCCTACCTGACAAATGAGACCCAGCCTCAAAGGCTGCCATGAAGATTACATATGTGAAGAATTCAGAACAGTGTGTGGCACCCTGTATGCACTCAATAAACATTGACTATCATTATTAGTATTTATTGAAAACTTATCTTCTCATAACATCTATCATTCAAAAGCTTCAAATATTTACATCTTTCCCAGTAGACCAGGTATCATGCAGCGAGTTAAACACCTGTAGCCACTGCATCATTTTCAAAGAAACTCCCTTTTGGAGTCTATGGGAATCACTAGCTTCAATATTCAAAACCTGTGAAGATACCATTGAATGGCACTACTTCAACACAATTTGTTGATGGCTCCAAAGTACTTAAAAAGTTTTCTTCCTAAGGGAGACCTGGGGCTTGCAGATTGTGTGTCAGGATTGGAGGGGCAGGGGAGCATCCACAATTGCTGGTAGAATCCAGAGTTTTTAAACTGGGGAAGATCTACAGAACATGAAAAGTAATAAACCATTATTGTTTTAAGCCACTATTTCGAAGTGGTTTGTTAGGAAGACACAACTGATAGAGGAAATAGACGGATTCCTCACCACGCCCCCTGGGATTCTGACTCATGAAGTCTAGGGTAGGGCCTGGGTGGCTACTGTTGACTTATGTCCCCACATGATTCTAATTTACTTGGTTTCCATCAGGGTTCCCCTCAACCCTTCCTGAGGATAAGAGTCACTGGAGATTCCTAGACCCTCACCCAGACCTTCTGAGCCAGAAAGTCCAGGGAAGAGTTCTAGGAATTGAGAGACTGAATATACAGGTGGACAAAGCCTAGACCATAATAAAAATTGAATTCTGACCCATTCTCTGCAGCAAGCCCTCCAGGAAGCCAAACTGATCTAAGAGAAGAGCTCTAAAGGGAAGAGTCCCATGGAGACTTCCTTGGGACTCCAAGGAGGGTGAGACAGTTCTTGATTCTTCCCAATATCTTCTCCTTTCTCAATTAGACTTGGCCAGCACCAAGGCTTGTAAAGTTTATGGATGAAAGAACCTCAGAACTCGAGGGAACTGAAGGCATCTTCAAGTATGGAAAACGGATTTGTCAACCATTGGCTCAGAAGAAGCAGGACTTAATCAATAATTGACAATTTTCCTAATTCTTTTTATTTATTATTACTTTTTATTTTATTTTTTTGTAAAGATGAGAGTCTGACTATGTTGCCCAGACTGGTCTCAAATTCCTGGGCTCAAACAATCCTCCCACCTCAGCCTCCCTAAGTGTTGAGAACACAAACGTGAGCCACTGCACCGGACCCAATTTCCTTAATTCTTGGCCTTGGTTCCAATTTAAGACTAACCATAGAAAGCCAGATATGCCCTCTCAACGAGTCACATAGGATTCCCTGACCCTAGTTAACTTGCCTCTAGCTTCCACCAGCCAGCAGCCTCCACTCAGGGCACATCTGAAGTCTCCCCCGTTTCCCACCTCGAAAGTCTTCCCACTCCTCTGCCCACCTTTGAGCCTCTACCAAACAGAAGTGAGGGTGGCTGACTCCCCTGCTGGAGCAAGTCCAAATAAATATCCTTTGTTTGTTCTCATTTGGGTGGTCTTTTTAAAATTACAACTGAATTATATATTTGGTAAAAAAACAAGTGATTCTTATCACTGGGAACATGTGAAAAACACCCTCCCTGACCCTTGCTGCTCGAAATATGGTTCCCAGAACACCAGCAGCAGCATTGAAATGAAGAAGGTCAGTCCCCATCCCAGACTTACTGATTTTTCACAAGAACCCCCGAGGTGATCCGCCAGCACATAAAAGTGTAAAATGCATTAACCAGGAGCATTGATCAAGTCAGTGGGTCTCAACTCTGGGTGCACATTAGAATCCTCTGGGGCTGATTTATAGGTCCTGAGTAGGACTTGTGCATCAGCGGTCTTAAAAGCTCTCCTGTTGATTCTTATGTACAGCCAGGGCTGAGAATCAGAGATCTAGGATAAGGGTTTCCACACTTTGGGGTATGTCAGAATCATCTGGAGAGCTCACCAGGTGCACAGAGGTCCTGCCTTGATTTAAAAAAAAAAAAAAAAAAAAAGGATGGGCCTGGGCCTTGGTCATCTTACCAAGTTCCCAGGTGATTCTGAAACTGACCAAAGCATGAAAACTGATCTAGAAGAAGAGCTCTAAAGGGAAGAGTCCCATGGAGACCTCCTTGGGACTCCAAGGAGGGTGAGACAGTTCTTGTTTCTTCCCAATATCTTCTCCTTTCTCAATTAGACTTGTCCAGCACTATGGCTTGTAAAGTTTATGGAATGAAAGAACCTCAGAACTTGAGGGAACTGAAGGCATCTTCAAGTACCAAAAACAGGGATTTGTCTGCCAAATTCAGCTCAGGACTGTGTATTTTTTTTTATCCGATAGCTTTTTTCTTTTAAGGTTTAAATCCATTGCGAACATTTTTTAAAAGAAGGTTTTACATAAAAAATTTGGATTTTCAGATTCTTCTGGAAAATCAAAGGACCTAGCAATAGTAGATCATATTCCTATATGACAGCAATTGGCCAGAACAGTCCCTTAAAATGTGGTATGTGCTCACCAGTTTGCCACTGTCCCTGCCTGATCCACATCACTCATTTTTGTTACCCACTTGGCCCTGAGAGCATATAATTTGGAGTCTTTATATAGAAAGAATCCAACCCCGTCTTTTGAGGAAGAAAAAACTGAGCCCTATACTCCAGTGGAAACTGTTTCTACAAAGTCTTTGACTTATGGCCAGTGTTGGGACTTGGTTGACTGCTTTTTGCTTGTAGGAGGTTGGGGATTCTGTTGGACTAGCGTCTCCCTTCCTGAGATCCCAACGAGAGGCCAAAGACCTAGATCTTCTCCTAGAATCCTAGGCAAAGCACTTTGAAGTACAGGCAACCTCTGCTCTTGGCTTTGGGGCTGTCACCTACTCAGACACACCCATGCAGCAATGAGAGTAACAACAGTGGTGCCTGATCTATAGAGTTGTTTTGAGAGTTAAATTGCATTGTGTTTGTAAACCATTTTTCTGGCACCTGAAACATAGGAAGGACTCCGTATGTGAACATTAAATAACATTAATCATATTTTTTCCAACCTATGTGCTCATCTGAGAGCACTACCACTGTCCAGCTTCAAAATGGTGTTCAGTTTCTGCCAGTCTCAAACTGACTCAGAAAGCAACGTGTTAAGAGAGCCACCTATTGGATGAAGAGTATTAGGCAAAGCTCTTAAAATGTGCGAAGCCTCAGCTTTTTGTTATCTTTACGGTAGGGATAATAATAGCACTTACTCCTTAGAGTTGTCATGAAGTTTAAATGAGATATTATATGTAACAGCGTTGCTTATCAAGTGCCCAGCTCCCAATCATTAACCTTGGGGTTTTGACTCCTTGAAGCAGAATCACCACCTAGTGGCATTAAGAGAGTAAGTAATTCCAGGCTTTGTAGGGCATAGGAGAAAAGGATGGCAAAAATACAGTCCCCCATAAGTGGTGGGTACAAAGGTCTGATTTGACTATGGAAGTCAAAGTCAGGAAGTGACTAGCCCCTTCATGAGCTTAGGAATTGTCCCCAAGTCCATCCCTGGACCACTCTCTGCCATTGCACTCTATTCTCCATGAACATTCTGGCTTTTCAGCTTGTTTGGGAATTCTCTTGACTTTGGCCATCTGGAGTCTGGACTGAACTTCCTGGCACCTGGGTTTGGTTCACGGTTGTCTCAAGTCACTGAGGCTGCTATTACAGAGCACCATAGACTGGGTGGCTTAAACAACAAGATTCTTGAGGCTGGAAGTCAGAGATTAGGGTGCCAGCATGTTGGGTTCTTGGTGAAGTCTCTCTTCCTGGTTATGACCTTACATGGTCTTTCCTTGGCGAGTGCAAGTAGAGAGAAAGACAGGGGAGGATAAGGGACGGGAAGGGAGAGAATGGATGGAGGGAGCTGAGGAAGGGGGATAAGACGGGACAGAAGGAGGGTGAGGGGGAGATATCTTCCATATTTTCTTTTAAAATTATTTTTTCATGTTTGTGGGTACATAGTAGGTGTATATATTTATGGGGTACATGAAATGTTTTGGGATAGGCATGCAATGTGCAATAATCACATCACAGAAAATGGGGAATCCATTCCCTTGACCATTTTTATCCTTTTTGTTACAAACAATCCAATTATACTCTTGGTTATTTTTAAATGTGCAGTTAAATTATTTTGACTATAGCCACCCTGTTGCGCTATCATATACTAGGTATTAATAATCACAGCATGGAAAATGGGGTATTCAATCCCCTCAAATATGTATTCTTTGTGATTACAAACAATCCAATTATACTCTTCTAGTTGTTTTAAAATACAAAGATATTATTGTGTGTCTTCCTCATTTGATAATAACACTAATCTCACCATGAGGGCTCCACTCTCATGACCTAATCTAACCCTAATCACCTCCCAAAGGCACCATGTTCAAACACCATTGCACTGGAGGTTAGAGTTTCAACATATGAACTAGGGGGGTGGTATGCAAACATTCAGTCCATAACAATGGTTACTTGTCTTACTGCTTGACCACTAGCTTGGTTAGGGTGGCCAGTTTCCAGACCCAACTATTTAACTCATGTGTAGACCCTGATTTGACTGTGTGCCATTCACATGGCTGAAGCCAGTTGGTCTTCCTCAGCACGGATAAGAACTGCTCTTTTCCACCTGGCAATGTGGCCAGCTAGAGATGCCCTTGCCCTTCCGTAAGAGACCTGGAAACTGCCCCTTTGCCCTGCCCAGAAAAAAACCAAACCTCAGTAAGGTGGCATCATCTACTCACTGTAGGCCACTCATCATTCCACAAAAGTCCCCTGTGCTGGCTTCTAGAAAGGTCACTTGAGGTTTCTGTTCTCTTCCACTATCCTCACCCTGTTGCTTACTTTTCCCCAAGCAGAAGCCATCACCAAGTGTGAGATATTCCTTCAGCAAAAAGAAAGAATGCTGCTAGGATGAGTTGAGTTTGTGGATATCTTTTTTCCACCGTCCAAAAATCAGACAGGGAGAGCCATGCCATGTGAACGGTGCTTCTCTCCACCCTTTCTCTTCCTCCCAGTTTCTTTATTAAGACAGATAGAGGGAACTATGGCCTGATGAGAGAGTTGCCCACAAAGATGAAAACATTTCTTTCTTTCAACAAATGTATAATAATCACCTACTATGAGCCAGGAACTGTTCTGGCTGCTAGAGATCCAGCTGAGAACAAAGCAGACAAAAATCCATCCTCCCTGGACCTGAATTTCAAAGCAGAGAAACGGACAACGAATCAGACAAATAATGAAAACACATAGTGTGTTAGTGATCGTTGCTAAGGAAGAAACAAACCAGGGAAATGAGAAAGTAACATTTGGATACAGACCTGGAAGTGGCAAAGGAGCCAACCATATGGATATTTGGGAGAGAAACATTCCAGGTGGAGGAAGGAGCAAGTGCAAAGCCCCGAGATGAGACTGTGGCATGTTCCAGGAGCAACAAGGAGGCCAATGTGTCCGGAGTGGGTGGGTCAGGGTAGAACCGTGGTCAACGGGAAACTGAATGGGTTGGAATGTGAAGGTCTTGTCACTCTCTGAAATGGGAAGCACTGGGGGGACGATGAGCAGAGGAGTGACAAGATTACATTAAGAATAATTGATTTAAATTAATCTAAATGCTTAATTTATATAAATTATGTTTAATTTAACTGGAGCCAGAGTGACAGGGGTCACTCTGGTTGCTCTGTGGAGAATGGATTGAAGGGAGCAAGAATGGAGCAGAAAAGTTCACTTAGGATGCAAAAGGTGATGGTGGCTTGGACCAGGGAGGATGCAGTGGGGAAGGTTAGAAGTGGTAGGGATCTGAAAATGACTTTGGCAATGAGTCTTAAAGAGGAGTCAACACTTCTCATGTGCAATGCTTACTGCTGGTATAATTAATTACACAAACATTTGTTTTCTATCCATTTCATCTGACAGACTGTGTGCTCTTTGTTGTCAGAAACCATGCCCATCTTTTTTATTATGAGTCCTAGAGCCCAGCACAGTGACTGACACTGAGTGGGTACTCAATGAATGCATGAATAGGCAAATGAATAGATGGACAGATGGATGAATGGATAGCTATATGTGTGGATGCCTGAATGGAAGGATGGATGAGTGCATGGATGGTTGGATGGATGGGTGGGTGGGTGGGTAGGTGGATGGATGGATGACAAGGATGGTTTCCCCACTTCTCCTTGTTCAAATTATATAGTTTTGAGTAGTCAGTTTTAGAGCAATTTATGGAGATCACCACCCACCTAAGGATGTTTGAACAATGCCCCAACATAAATAAATAAACATTGTGGGCACAGCTAAAGCCCTAAGGAGGCGAGGAACCCCATCAGATGTCTGGGAGAAGCTGGAACTGGAGCCTCCCTTCCTCTTTAGTCATCCCAACTGAGGTGAGAGACATTCTAAAAACTGAGATTTGGACACTCAGGAGAATTTTTAGTTTGTGTGAAGCATCTGCTCACTTAGAGCTTGGTGCTTCGTTCTTTTTGTGAGAATGTTTTACATAACCTTGCATAAAAAGGACTCTCGGGACCATGCCTGTCCCATATATACTAAGTATTACCAAGAGCCCAGGGAGAAGGGCTGCCAAACATGGGGAAATATCTGAAGGGTTTGCTGTCTGGATGACATTGAGAAAAGTTTGTGCTTCATGTGGGTGTTATATCCAAATACTTATCCAAGGACACCTTCCTCTTCCACTGCCCCAGGAAACAACCTTATGTTCTTAAATGTCCAGCTCTCAGGGGGCACCTAGCCCTGCCCAGTCTGCTCCTCTGGCTGTACCTCTCCTATATCCACAGGGAGACTGGAGACAGAAAGTTTATGAAAAATAAAACCCACTTTGACTACTTCAGCATACGATGTCCCAGGAATGGTTAGTCATGCAATTCTAAGTCTGGATTCAGTCTGGCCACAAAAGCTTCTATTCCACACAGTCATTAGCAACCCTGAAATCAATAGACTGCCCATGCCAGCCCTAAGTAATGCAAAAGCAGTCATAGCCACAGCTACTGTGGTGTTTCAGAAGCTCATGGAGGGAGATGGTGGGGAGAACTGCAATCACATGAGTGGATATTTTCCCCTTTATCACAGAGATTTGCATAGCAGGTAAGTGGTAAGTATACGTGGCTGTGAGAGTCTTTAACCTCTCTCTATCTGTTTCTTTTCCTCTGTGCCTCCTCTCTCTCTCTCTCTCTCTCTCTCTCTCTCTCTCTCTCTCTCACACACACACACACACACACATACACTTAATCTGTATATCTCCTTTGCTTTTATACATTACACTGGCAAGCATATACAATGATAATGGTGTCTGAGACTGTTAGCCAAGGAGAGAAAAAACTTCTGCATGAGGAAAAAGCAAAAGATTCACATCTTGGACAAAAGTTCAAGGGGGTATCTTAAGCTATCATTAAGATGCAGCAACAAGAAGTAATTGCCTGCTGCCATATAAAAAAAAAGACAAAAATACTTTCAAAATGGAGAAATCAACCCATATGTTTTAATCTATGCAAAAAAAATTTTAACAAAATAAAAACCTCTCATCAAAATCTACAAAGGAGTATAGAAATAATTTACTTTCCCTCATAAAAATATGTTTTAAATGAATATTTATTGGCACCAACTATGTAACATATTGTTAAGGGAAAAAGTGAAATAAACAACATAAGACTTTCATTTCTAATAATCTAATAGGTTAGACATCTTCAGAAAACCCCTGGCACAAAACATGTAAAAATTATTTTAAATGAATGTATGAGCAACATCCAAATAGCTAAATCCTCAGATGCCAAAATACGAGGTGGGAGCTGAAAAGCAGAGTGACAAGTTGACATTGAGGCTGTAGCAGGCCCAGGGGCATTTGCCAATCTCAGTAATCAAGAGGTTTTTTACAGTTGTACAGATTTTAGCAGTCACATGAGGACAAATGACCAAAGTCCTAGGCCTGCCCATGATAGGAATATACCCACACAAGACCAGTTCCCTCAAAGGGCTATTCTTTTGATGAGAGGTTTGACTAGAAAATAATTCATCCACTGACAAAGGAATAAGACTAAGGACACTTGTTGAAATCAGTTCAACTCAAAAGGAAAAGTATTTCCCTAACACTTCATTACCATAGAGTCATTCTCATGTAGACTTGAGATTCAAATTATACTTTCTACATGGTCTGGAAAACCCCAGCAGAAAAAATTAGAAGAGTGAGTCCACATTGGTAGCCCTTCAGAGTACCTAAAAGAAGAAAATGCAAATTCTCCCTGGAGGTACCCACCCTTAACCCAGGCCACCCAGTAATCCACAGATAATACCTTACTAAACATTAGCTCAACAGCCAAAACTAAAAAATACACAAAAGAATAACCATGAATGAAAATAAGTCAAAACAATAAACAACACAAGAACTTTAGACCCCCTAAGAACTCTGCAATATAGAATTATCAAATTTGGAATATGAAATATATATTTTTAAAAAGGAGAAAAAATATTCAAAAACAGAGGTAAGAGTGAAAAATAATCAACTATAACTCTTGGAAATAAAAAGTAACTTAAACTAAAAACCCAGTGAACAGATAAATCAACAGATTGTAAATAAATGAAGAGAAAATAATGACCTAGAAAATAGACCTGAATAAACTACTCAGAATATTGCACAGAGAGATAAAGAACATAAAATTATGGAGTGGTTAAGAGATACTGATTCTAGAATACATATTTAATCATATTGCCTAAGGAAGGGACTAGAATGCATAAAAACAATCCTTGCAGAGAGAATAAATGAGGATTTTCCAAATTGACAAAGAAATTAACCCTCAGACTCAGAAAGCATACAAATACAAATTGCCTTTTAAAAAAAATCCACACCTGTGCAAATTGCAGTGAAATTGAAAAATACTCAAACCACTCCCCATTGCCAAAGAAAAAGATATTAAAGCTAGCCTAAAATTAAAGACAAGCAATGAAGTTTGAGTAGTAGAAGACTCAATAGCAGCAATGGAAACTTAAAGATTATAGAATGAGATCATAAATGTGCTGAAAGAAAATAACTGTTAACTTAGAATTGTATACCCAGCTAAACCATCATTCTCTAACAGGAACTAAATAATGTCATTGAAGAAAAATAAAATATCTTCACTAGGGAATTAAAGGAAGTATTTTAGGAAGAAAGAAAGTGAATCCCAAAATAAAGGACCAAATTAAACAAGGAAACGTGCATAGAATCAGGTTTGTGGATTTAGTGGTCTTATGTAAGTTTACTCAAAATCATAACAGCATAAAACATCTCAACAGTATCATAAAATGGAGAAGACCAGTTGTTCCTTTTGTAGACACTAATATGTGCAGAAGCTCCCCTCTGATAAAGGCTAGTCCAGAAAAATTTTTGCCACTAGAACTTCCAAAAGTTTTTTTCTGACTTAGGTTATGCAGTTTCTTCCATTGCTTCTAGGGTACTCTTCCCTCTGGATGAACTCAACCTGAAATTTTATCCTCCCTCAAAGCTACAGAGCTGCTAATTTTCCAGATAACCCTTCAAATCCACATGCTAGTTTTCTACTCAACTGATTGCAATTCTCAGTAAATCAGCCTGATATCTCAAATGGTAGAAAGTGTGTCCAATAATCTGTTTTGTATTTACCACAATTTCTTTTGCCTCATGAAGACATTTGCCAAGAGAAAAGTAAGGCTGTTGGCAGCTTTTATTAAGTTTTCCCTATTGGTCTTTGATTTCATGAATAGAATTGTTCAAGATAAAAGAACTTGAGATAGATTTTCAAGTAATAAGTCATCTAAGCAGTCTGCATCTTTATTTCACTAGAAGAACAAGAAAAATTAAGATGAGTTTGGGGACAGATCAAATCTCCATTTCTAAAAAAAACTAGGTTGCATTATAGCCAAGTCATATAACTTAGACATTGGTAACTCAAATGTCTGCTCAAAATCATAACAGCATAAAACATCTCAATAGTATCATAAAATAGAGATGGCCAGTTGCTCAACTGATAGCAATTCTGAAAAAATCAGCCTGATATCTCAAATGAGTAGAAATAATAAAGACGTTATTTCTACATGTCTGTCTCCACCACCAGACTGTGACCTTCATAAGGACAAGAACTGTTTTTTCTTAATTTTTGCCTTCAATTGAATCCATGTCATTCTGCTATAGAAATAAATAGGAAGAGAAGTATATGCTCATATTCTGAGGACATAGCTGTGTTACCCTATACCAAGATTTACTGCCATGAATCTCACAAGACAAGTTAACTCTAGTGCTTCACCACAATAAAAAAAAAATAGCTCGATGTCAGTCTTGTAAACCTGAAAGTTATTGTCTTTGGTAGACATTCCCCAAATTCATTTGATCAATATTAAATTACTCTCTACAGCAAGTTAACATTTTTTAGTACCTGTGAATATTTTGCTGCTAACTCAACCTGGCAGACTCACACGGCAGCATTGTCAAAGTCAAATATATTTTGGAAACATGACAATATGAAAAAATTCATAAAGGTGAGAAAACAGGGTTTGTTCAAGACTGAATATTGCCACTAAATGAATTCTGGGGGAAAGCAGGACATTAAATTGGAGAAATAAGTAGGAATCCATTCACAAGGACTGTATTATGTCATGCCAACAAAATTGGAACTTTATCTTATAACTGGATTTTCTACCCAAAGGATTTTGATCTGAGAAGCAGCATAAAAACACTTCATGTCAGAAAGTATGGAATGTATCTAATGCAGCATGCAAAGGTAAATTTATAGCCTTAAATAATACTAATGTCTAAAGAGAAGAAAAAACATTTTATCCTAGAATTTTGAAAGCAAAAAATAATTATGCTCAAAGAAACTTAAAACCAAAGAAATAACTGGGCTCTCAAATCACATTTTACACCTCATGTCTTATCTGTGTCCTAGCTCTCAAAATATTCTTACACCCTTTTGCCATATGCGAACTCCTACTCATCCCTTGTGACTCAAATCAAACATAAATTCTGTGAAATATGCCCTGATTACCTCTACACTCACATTGCAACTTGAAGTATTATTTATAATATTTGTTTTTGCCATTATTTCTACATGTCTGTCTCCACCACTAGACTGTGACCCTCTTAAGGACAAGAACTGTTTTTTCTTAAATTTTACCTCTTTATCCCCAACTCCTGAACAGATTCTGGCATATAGTAGACATTCATCATACCTATTTCATATTTACTGAATGAATAAATAGCCCCAGGGCTCTAGATTTATAGATGAAGTTATCCAACAGATAAAGACTATTCAATCACTAGGTAATCAGGTCCTGCATCAATGTTCTGGATCCTGACGTAAGTCTAGCTCACAAAGTGTAAGAGCCCCTAGTAAATGCTTTCTAATGAACTGGGAAAATGTGATCCACTACAAAGTAAGGAACTAAGCCTCGGTAATATCATTATATTGATGTCCCAGTAGGATCTGAGGTAAAAAATCTATGGCATGGAAGTAACGCAAAATTGAGCACTGGGCCTGCAAGAAATATCAGAGGATTTCAGTCCTTAGAAACAACCACGGTCCTATTGAGAAATGTGTTTATCAGGGTTGATGACATCTAGATTGGGATTTGTCTGCCCACTCTTTCCCCCCCACCCCCGACCCAGACTGGAGTGCAGTGGTGTGATCTTGGTTAATGCAACCTCCACCTCTGGGTTGAAGTGATTCTCATGCCTCAGCCTCCTGAGAAGCTGGGATTATAGGCACCCACCACCATGCCTGGCTAATTTTTGTATTTTTAGTAGAGATAGGGTTTCACCACATAGGCCAGATTGGTCTTGAACTCCTGACCTCAAGTGATCCACCCTCCTCAGCCTCCCAAAGTACTGAGATTACAGGCAAGAGCCACCATGTCTGGCCTGTCTGCCTGTCCTCTAAGCCACTCAAGCATGATGTTTTCTGAGCCTTGATCACTATCTTCTTAGCATATCATTAATTTCTGTGTAATGCAAGAGTCATACACCATCACTGTGACAGAGTAATTCCCCAAATGTAGAGAACTAAATTCTTTAAATTTCTGAGCAGAACTGAGAAGACTGTGTCCCAAACACTTATTCAGTGATAACAGAACAGAAAGTATCGAGTCAGAAATGTCATTTTGTAGAGTAGCAAAGAGAATGTAAAAAAATTCCAGATGAGGACCTGGTTAAAAGGTAAATGTTCAGAAAAAGCAAATCTTTAGAAAGAGAAGGTAGATTCATGGTGCCTATGGCTGAGGATAGAGGTAGCGATTAAGTGTAAATGGGCTCAGGGAATCTTCTTGGGTAATGAAAATGTTCTAAACCTCGATGTGATGGATGCACAACTCCACCAAGTTGCTAAAAATCATTGAATTATGCACTTAAAATGGTTGAGTGTTAAGTATGATATGTTTATTATACCTCAACAAAGTTGAAGTTTTTTAAAAAGGCAATTTTAGAACATCAAGGCAGCAACAGTGTTTGGTCAGATAGCACTCACAGCATATTTGGACACAGCCACATCAAGAATTAAGGAGACGGAGATCAGGGAAGACTTAAGAAGGAGTTTATAATAGGATATTTATTGCAGCACAGTTGTTTAACGTTTCATTTAGAAAATGTCAAGCATATATAGAAGTAGAGAGGATAGCTTAACAAACCCAGCTCCTGGCTTCAACACTTATTCAATTGATGGCTAGTTCTACTTCATCTAAAATCTGACCCATTCCATCCTGCCCTATACATAAGATTATTAAACCATTTTTAAAAATGTTCTCATTGTGGAAAATGTCAAAAATACGCTAGCAAAGACAACAGAGTACAAATATCCCCATAAGACTACCTCCCAGTTTCAACAATTATCAATACATGGCCACTCTTTTTTAAAAAATCTTTTTTCTGTGGGTACACAGGAGGCTGTGTATATTTATGGGGTACATGAAATATTTTGGAAGAGGCATGCAATGCATAATAGTCACATCATGGAGAATGGGGTATCCATCACCTCAAGCATTTAGCCTTTGTGCTCTGAACAATCCAATTACACTTTTTTAAGTTATATTTAAATATACAACTAACTGTAGTCACCCTGTTGTGCTGTCAAATACTAGGTCTTATTCATTTTTTCTGTTTTTTTTTGGCACCATTAACCATTCCCACTTCCCCCACAACACACCCACTACTACCCTTCCCAGCCTCTGGTAATCATCCTTCTATGTCTGTCTCCATGAGTTTAATTGTTTTAATTTTTTACCTCCCAAAAATAATTGAGAAATGTAAAGTTTGTCTTTCTGTAACTCGCTTATTTCACTTAATGTAACAATCTCCTGTTCTGTCCATGTTGTTGAAACTGATAGGACCTCATTTTTTTTAATGGTCAAATAGTACTTCATTGCATATATGTACCAAATTTTCTTTATCCAGTACATGACCACTCTTATTTCATCTACATTTTTCTCACTTCTCCCATCCCTGTATTATTTGCAAGCATACCTCATACATCATATCACTTCATTTGCAAATATTTCAATAAGTATCTCAAAAAGTGAGGACTTTATTCTTTTAACATAGCCACATATCATTATGACATCCCAACGAATTTCCAATTGTATCATAAACGTCAAAAAAAGAAGTTTTTTAAGAGTTCATTTGAATCAGAGTCCGTCACATGTGGCTATTTGTTGATATGTCTCTCAAGTTTCTTTTAATCCGTAGACCCTCTTTCCCATAACCACCCACTTCTCTCTCTCTTTTTTCTTGCAATGTCTTTGCTGAAGAAACCAGGCCATTTGTCTGTAAAGTTTTTCACAGTCTAGATTTTGCAGCATTACTTTTAATAACAAAACATTAGAACCAGTAGACACTATCCATCAAAAGAAAGTCAGGTAAATAAATGAGGCTATAACCATGCAACAGAATTCATAAAATCAATGTGATTAATTTACATCAACCAGAAAGATGCAACAAACATTTATTAAATATATTAAATACGTGCCAAGCTCAATTCTAGGTGCTAAAGACATAGCTGTAGACTAAACAAAATCCCTGCCCTCTTGGAGTCTGTAGTTTAATGGAGAGTGACAGACAATAAGAATATAAACAATCAAAATGCATAGAGTATCAGATGGCGGTGCCTACAATGAAGAATGGTACAACAGGAGAAAGGAATAAGGAGTCTGAGGAAGTGGGGAATGGAGAGCTGCAGTTTCAAACGCCAAGGTCAGAGAAGGCTCTAATGAGACGATGACATTTGTGCAGATGTGGCAGAGGTGATAAGCTAGCAAGCTGTGCAGATAACAGAGGTAAAGAATCCAATGCAGAGGGAACAGTCAATGCACAGGTCCTGGAATGGGAGTGTGCTTGGTGTGTTCAAAGAACAGCAAGGGGGTCCACATGATTGGAGGGAGTAAAGGAGAGAGGAGCAGGAAATGTATCCGAGAGTACCCAGGACCGGACTGTATAGGGCATGGCAGCCCAACACACAGACTTGGCTTTCCTGTCCCGGACATTGCTCTGGATACGACAAAACCACAGTAAAGTTTTGAGGTGAGAAGTGACATGATGTGACCATGCATCATGAATAAAGAATGTTGCTAAATTTCCTATGCGGCTTGATCCCGTTTGTGTTTGATACAGAACTATATGCAAAGGAAAAAGTCAGAGCCCTAATGAACTCTCTCCCCATCACCATCTTAGGTCCTGCATGTGACACCACATGCTGATGACAGATTATCTTTCCTTATCAGACCTTAGGGGGCCAGCTTAAGGTCCCCTAAGCTCCTCCATTGAAGCTGGGGACAAAGAGCTCTTGAATAGGTAAAATTCACTAGGAAGAAATTTCCCCAGAAACCTCAATTCGATGGGGAAACGCTGACTTTCTGAACTCTAGCCTGGGTGTTAGCAGTTAGCACTTAGTCTGTCTCTCAAAGTCTTTCTAAAGCAGGGTCAGCAAACTACAAGCTGTGGACAAACTCTGTTTGCTGCCTATTTTTGTGAATAAAGTTTTGTTGGCAGGCAACCATGCCTGTTTTATATATTGTCCAGAGCTGCTTTTGCAGTACACCAGTAAAGTTGGGTAGTTGTAGAAGAAACCACGTAGTCTCCAAGTCAAACATATTTACTATCTTATCTTCAATAGGAAAAGTTTACCAAGCCCGGCCCTAAAAGAAACTAAGCTTCCCAAAGCTAAGGATTTCCCCAGCAAGGTGTCCTGGGTCTTTGAAGAGTCACAGCCTGGTTCCACTGTGACTCCACCAATATGTCTCCACCACTCTGAGTGGCTTCTTCCATTAGGTCCAAATGGATTTCCTGAGATTTGGTGATATTCACACAGGGTTTCTCTGAGGCTCCTCCTTTTTTATGCTGGGAACTCAAGTAAATGGGTCCTGCATCCCTTACCAGCCTCCTCCCACACTCAGAGTGAGCTCCACATGCAGTGTGCTGTATCCTCATGGATCCAGACTCATAAAACAAACAGTCCTGGGCCCAAAGCCCAGCTCTGCCACTTACTTGAACACATCTCTGAACCTTGGGTCCCTCAAATTCAAAACAGCCCCTTCAAAGACTGCTGGGAGAATTCAATGCGATTGTGCACATAAAGATACTTAGTATGGTGCCCAGCACATACTGTGTTTAATGCATGTTGACTTGCACCACTTATGCCAGCCCGTTAGCCTACGTGCTTGGCCAAAGTACAATTCCACCTGGATGCAACGCTTTATCCCTGACAGGCTTCTGTAATCACAAGGTTCTATTGACTTATCTCCATCACTACATCATGCATTCAGCTTATCACAGGGTCCAGCTGTCATTGGGGAAGCCCTGACCTCTTAGGCACTAATAGACATCTCAAGCTTTCCTGCTACCTTGTCCCTTCTTTGGATAAAACTACCATGATTTTCCTTTTGGGAAATCACACCCACTGTCAGTCTATGTGGTCTGAGTGGGACTGATGACACCCCAAAAGGAGTCCAGTAGGGACTCTGAGGACCCCATGGGAAACCCCAGCATACCCACTAACCCAATCGAAGAGCCTCTTCTGCAGCAGGTAAAGAGACCCAGGTGCCTCCCAAAAATCAAGCCCATTTCCCAGCAAAGACTTTGCACTATGTTGGTCAATTTTTGAAATGTCCATGCACATGTTGGCACAAGCTAGAAGCAGCTCCTTACTTCTGGTGCCTACACAATCAGACTCTCAGAGTGTCTGTGGTCATCATGCATATGCCATTCCTTTGCTCTCTTTCCTAACCTCCACCTCAGGGGCTCATGTTCCTATTCACATCATGTTTCCCATCTTGCATGGTCAGAGAGGTTTCTGGGGCTAGAAATAATCACCATGGGACACAACACCCTTCCCAGACTCAAACTGCCCTACACTCCTAGGTGTGAACAGAAAGTGCTCCTTGTGTCTCTTTAAACGGGAGACAGAAAAAACTGTATGTGCCAGGAGTAGGTGGGGAGCTGGAGTGATTAGACTGGGGTCTCCAGGGCCTGCAAGAATAATAGCTGTGCTCCAAAGCTGCCACTCTTGGAGTCACTTGTACCACTCTTGACTATAAAGTAATTAGAGGAAGCCAATAGAGGGATGATAATCAGAAACAGATCCTGGGAAGAAGGGGGATCCCATCCTTTCTTAAGTCTCATTATTTTATCTAGGATAGGATCCAAAGGAAAGAAAATGCAACAACACGAGAATCCGCAATCATAAAAGAATGGCCAAGAAAGACTTTGGTCTGCCCAGGTCCAACTTGTGCAACCTACCACATGATAAAGAATGGGTTCTCTGAGTCTTGTTGGAGGTGTGGAAACGCTGTGATGGATATGTTGTTTTTCTGTGCAGAATACTATCTCCTCTTTTGACAAATCCACCACAGTTCTATTTTGTGAAACTAACTTCCCTCCCTGCACTCCTTCATCCCCTGAACAACCAATAAATCCATGAGGTTTAGGTGGGGCAGATCCCCACCCTTTTGCTCCAGGAGTCAGCATGCAGCCCTGGCCAATCAGGGCATTGCATGTCCTTGGTTGTGATGAGTGGTTTGGGGGTGAGTAGGTGGTCCAAGCTGAACCAGTCAGAATCAACAAGTGTTATTCCTGGGGCTTTAGCTAGAACTATGAGGCAAGAGGTTCCCTCTGGCAGATGAACAAGGTAATCAGATGTGAGTTTGCAGCCATGGAAGATCCATCCTTGCCGACACTTAAGGAGGGCCTGCCTGAAAATGAAAACATCTCAGACAATGCAACAGAGCCAAGAGACAGAGACGAGTCCCCGTGACATTGTCTGAGCCCCTGATTCCAGCCACGTCTACAGCTAACTGTACTCCTGTTCTTTTCAGCTTACAAATTAATACATTTTCTTTTTCTATCACTTAAACCAAGAGTGCAGCCAGATGCAAATATCTGCCAGCCACCAGGAAATTAGTAAGGGATGTTGTAACCATATTTTTTCTTTCTTTCGTTCTTTTCTTTCTTTCTTTCTTTCTTTCTTTCTTTCTTTCTTTCTTTCTTTCTCTTTCTTTCTTTCTCTTTCTTTCTTTCTTTTTCTTTCTTTCTCTCTCTCTCTCTCTCTCTCTCTCTCTCTCTCTCTCTCTCTCTCTCTCTCTCTCTCTCTCTCTCTTCCTTCCTTTCTTTCTCTTTTTTTTTTTTTGAGATGGAGTCTTGCTCTGTCACCCAGGCAACCTGCACCTCTGGAGTTCAAGTGATTCTCCTGCCTCAGCCTCCTGAATAGCTGGGATTACAGGCATGCACCACCACACCTGGCTAATTCTTGTATTTAATAGAGTCGGGGTTTCACCATGATGGCCAGACTGGTCTCAAACTCCTAACCTCAAGTGACCCACTCACCTCAGTCTCCCAAAATGCTGGGATTACAGGCTCTTCTTCTTCTTCTTCTTTCTCCTCCTCCTCCTCTTCTTTTTTTAATAAGTCAGGGTCTCATTCTGTTGCCCAGGCTAGAGTGCAGTGGCACAATCAGCTCATTGCAGCCTCAAACTCCTGGCCTCATGGGATTCTCCCACCTCAGCCTCCTGAATAGCGAGGACTACAGGTGTGTACCTCTATGTTTAGCTAATTTTTTAAAATTTTATTTTTTGTACAGATGGGGTTTCATTATATTTCCCAGGCTGGTCTCAAACTCCTGTGCTCAAGCAACCCTCCCACCTCAACCTCCCAAAGTGCTGTGATCACAGGTATGAGCCCCACGCCCATCCTCCTTCTTTTTCCTTTATTTTGGGGGGGGGTGCACTGAAAATTCTGTATACTATATTTTATCTTTCCCCTTTGGAATTCTCTAATAAAATGAAAAATGAACCAGGGAAGAGCATTCCTTGACTTGGGTCAAATGAAAGTCTATATTATCTAAATAATTCACTGAGTTTGATAAATAATGCAACAAAATCCCAATAGAGACATAGAGGAAAGGTGGGAAAAACTTTATGCAAATGTCAGGCAAAGAGAAGAAAATACATATGCCCAAACATTCCTTTTGAACTGTGATTCCCCTCAATCAGCCTGATACCACTCAGCAACACTGTACATCAGAGGGTTCCTGAGCCCACAAGAAGACAGCTCCCCAGCTGACGCTGCTAAGAAGAAACATCTCCAAACTAGGAGGAGATTTCCTCAGTAAACTTGCTTCTCATACCTCTCCTGATAGCATCTCTGCCACTGTTCACAGGATGTGGGCTGTTATGGAGATGGTGGGGGAACTGGAGGATGGACTGGGAAAGAATTGTGAACATTTTCTAATGTGAAGATGATTGCTTGCTGATATGGTTTGGCTCTGTGTCCCCATCCAAATCTCATCTCTAATTGTAATCCCCACTTGTTGAGGTAGAGATGTGGTGGGAGGTGATTAAATCATTGGAGTGGTTTCCCTCATGCTGTTTTCATGACAGTGAGGGAGTTCTCATGAGATCTAATGGTTTAAAAGAGGCAGTTTCCCCTGCACACACTGTCTTTCCTGCTGCCATGTGAAGCCATGCTTGCTGCTACTCCACCTTCTACCATGATTGTAAGTTTCCTGAGGCCTCCCCAGCCATGTGTAACCAAAAGTCAATTAGTCCTCCTTTCTTTATAAATTACCCAGTCTCCAGTAGTATCTTTACAGAAGTGTGAGAAGCGACTAATACACTTGCTTTACATAAGTTTTATGTTAAACGTATCCCTTTGAGTGAAGCTTGCAGTTTGGCCACATGCATTTCCATTTTCCTTGATGCCAGAAGTCACGATGAGGCCCATAACATTTGCTAAAATTCTTTAAGCCAGAGCAGTCTCTGCTCTTCTCCATCTGACCCTTAGGGCCAGGGAGCCCCCTTGACTAAGAAAGGGAAGGTCCCCATAGAATAACTCACAGCAGCCTGGTGAACACCAACATCACTTAGCTGGTCCAAATCTCTCCTATCCCTCTTGCCCTCTCACTCATCATTGATTACTGAAGCAAGGTGCTCTTGGATGACTGACAGCCATGGATTGAGTTCCAGTCTCACTATTCCAAAATTGTGCATTAGTTCCTCCCCCAGAGACAGACAATCCTTGGGAGCTCACCTTCCTACAAATAAGGAAGCCATTATACATAAATCTATCATCCATACAGCCACAAATGCAAAAATAATTTATTCACCTAATAGCAACAACAAACTTTATAATATAATAATAATCCTTACAACAACAAACTTTTTTTTAGCATCTACTTGAGGCAGCACCCACTTAGGCATGGAGAAAACAAATATAAACCAAACTTGGTCCTTGCCCTGGAGGAGTCTGTGAAAAAATGAAGCAAATAGTAAAAGGATGTCAGCCAATGAAATCATAAGCTGTGAACAGGATTCCATAGGATGTTTATTGTCCAGTTTGTCCACCTGCCTCCTTGCACGCCTCTGTGTTCCCCTGGAGTGTTCTGTCATTGTCCAGCTCTTCCCTGCCCCCAGCCCTGACCCCTCCACACATCCACTCTTTCTTCCATTTGCAGTTTGAATTTGTTCCATTTCCCCCAGGTCCTGAATCAATCCTGACAAAGCCTTACTTCCTCTGGCTCTGAGCATGGTTGACTTTTTCTGAACTGAAGGTCTTCAGCAGCCTATCTACCCTTCTCTCCTGCACCCACTCCTTTTCCTCTTAGAATGCAGTCTTAGTCACAGATTCAGACCTAGAACCTGGGTACCCCAGTGCTCACTTCCAGGCTATCTCCCTACATCCTGTCTCTTTTCCCGCTACTTTGATCTGAAATCAGGAGCCAAGGATAACTGCTGGATGCTGTGCCATTCCCTGAGTTGCACCCTCCCCAGTGTTTATCTGCAGCACCTCATCTGCCTCTCTTGGCCTTGCATCATCCAAGGAATAGAGGCATTTCCCTGAGTCCTGCCTAAAGCCCAAGTCAAGAAAGGACTTCCTCTACAGAGACAAATAAGATTGTCCCATGATTAATCCTAGAGGTTCAGGTTTCCTGGCAGTGAGCTAGAGGAATCAGTTTCTATCTTTTTCAGAGGTGGGGCTGCAGCTCACATCCAACTTCCACAAGGCTTCCAGGTGCAAGAAGTTGGCAAAGTCTTGGGCAATTTCTGCACAGCCAGCATCTAAACCTAGATTCCTGTGCCAGAGGCTTATTTTTCCCACATCCAAGACCACATTCATGCTTGCTCCATACTAGGGGAAAGGAAAGGGGCAGGTCTCTTCCCTGGAGCACAGGCCTACATTGTGTCCAGCACCTGTGGGGTGCTGAGAGAATGGGGTGGTGTGTTGCATGCTCATCTTGGTGGCTCTTGGCTTATGAGTTTCCCTAACAAAGCCTGCTCCTCACCACGTGATGTGGGTGGATTTGTCCTCACCCACTTGGGCACGTTTTTCAGGGAGGGGGTTGTATTGATTCCCTCGGGCTGCCATAACCAAGTATAGAGGCACCTCAACTTACGATGAGATCATGTCTTGAAAAGCCCGTCATAAGTTGAAATTATCCTGTCAAAAATGCTTTTAATACACCTGCCAAACATTATAGTTTAGCCTAGCCTACTTGTTAATTTTTTTTAAACTTTTATTTTAAGTTCAGGGGAACATGCTCAGGTTTGTTATACAGGTAAACTTCAGTCATCAGGGCTTGTTGTAAAGATATTTCATCACCCAGGTATTAAGCTTAATACCCACTGGTTATTTTTTCCTGATCCTCTCCCTCTTCCCACCATCTGCCCTCCAAAAGGCCCCACTGTGTGTTGTTCCCCTCTGTGTGCCCATGTGTTCTCGGCTTTTAGCTCCCACTTATAAGTGAGAACATGCGGTATTCGGTTTTCTGTTCCTGTGTTAGTTCGCTAAGGATGATGGCCTCCAGCCTACTTTAAACGTGCTCACAACACTTATGTCAGCCCACAGTTGGGCAAAATCAGAGCCTATTTTATAATAAAGTGTTGAGTATCCCATGTAATTTATTGAAGACTGCACTAACGGTGAAAAACAGAATGGTTGTTTAGGTACTTGAAGTGTGGTTTCTGCTGAATGTGTAAGGCTTTTGCGCCATTATAAAGTCAAAAAATCAGCAATTGAACCACGGTAAGTAGGGATCTGCCTGTACCTACAACTGCATGGCTTTAACAACAGAAATGTATTGTTTTGCAGTTGTGAAGTTTAGACTTTCAAAATCAAGGTGTCAGCAGGTGTATGCTCTCTCCACCGCTCTAGGGGAGAATCCTTCCTGACCTCTGCTAGCTCCTGGTGTTTGCCGGTGATCCTTGGTGCTCTTTGGGTCACAGCTGCATGGCTGCAGACACAGGCTGTCTTATTCCTGTGTGTCCAATCATTGTCTTCCCTCTGTGTATGTCTGCCTCTGTGTCCAAATCTCCCCTTCTTATAAAGACAACAGTCATATTGGGTGAGGACCCACCCTGATGACCTCATTTTAGCTTGATTACCTCTGCAAAGAGCCTATTTCCAAATAAGTTTGTACTCTGAAGTACTGGGGGCTAAGATTTCAACATATCTTTTTGGGGGCACAAAATTCAACTCATAACAGAGTCTTCCTGACAAGACCCACCTGCTTCCTAATGGCCTCTCTAGTATTATCAGACCTGTCTGTATGACCACCTGCAGAGCCCAGAGCTTCATGTGAGATGCCCCAGAGCACACGCTCAGGTCCACAGAGCCTGTCCTGCCCTGGGACACTGAGTGCCTGAAACACTTAGCCACCACATTGTCAACCTTCACAATCTGTCTAGATTCCAGTTGGGTATTTGTCTAATGTATTATTGCTAGACATACTGAGATTGTTGGGTCAAAACTGCTGAATAAGCCCTGGAGCCTTCTAATAAACTGTCCAATGTTCTCAGCATATGCTGAATGTCATAAGTCACTAAGGTCTCAAAAACAGGAAATACAAAGAAATCATGCAAAGCTATCATGTACGTGAAATTTGCTTAAATGATCTACTTTGATGAGCAGGATCCCTCCGAGACACTTGACACGATAGTAGGTCATTAAGATGATGAGAAGAATGGCGGGATTGGTTAGTGACTTATCAAATACTGTTCAAATGCATGCAACTTCCTCAAGTTTGCTGGGGACATCCAGAGTCCTGTTCCCATACTGTGAAAAGTATCCTGGGAAGTATCATGACATTAATACAATTTCAGAGGTTTTGTGGGTCTCACTCTGGTCTCTACTTTTCTGTGTGTTTAACCCAGGAGTCCAAAGGATGCAGCCACAGCATTTTGTCACATTCCAAGTAGATAGTTCCCTCTTGCATTCTGTTTGTTTGAGATGCAGTCTCTCACTGTCACCTGGGCTGGAGTCTCTCACTGTCACCTGAGCCATCTGGGCTCACTGAAACCTCCACCTCCCGGGTTCATTCCATTCTCCTCCTTCAATCTCCTAAGTAGCTGGGATTACAGGCACGTACCACCACACCCAGCTAATTTTTTGTATTTTTAGTAGAGACGAGGTTTCACTATGTTGGTCAGACTGGTCTCGAACTCCTAACCTCATGATCCACCCACTTTGGCCTCCCAAAGTGCTGGGATTACAGGTGTGAGCCACCATGCCCAGCCCCCTCTCTGCATTCTAGATGCTCCTCCAATTCCTAAGTCAATGGAACCCTTCCTGCCACTGCCCTAGCACCTTACACTGTCTTTATCCAACTGCAATAGGACGGGTAAAAACCCAACAGCTGCAAGTCTGGGAGACAAGCATGCAAGAGACATAAGCCATTCTAGCTGGGTAAGGAGTCTAAAACCAGGATGGCTCTGAAATAGTTCAATCCTAAATTGACAATCCTTGTCAAGACTCTCTCTAAAAAAATGTTTAAAATTAGCCAGGCAAAGTGGCAGGCCTGTAGTCCTGGCCACTCAGGAGGCTGAGGCGGGAGGATTGCTTGAGCCCAGGAGTTCGAGGCTGCAGTGAGTGAGCTATGATCATGCCAGTGCACTCTAGCCTGGGCAAAAGAGTGAGGCCTCTGAAATAAATAAATAAATAAATAAATAAACAGCCACTCACCCTCCTTCATTGAATTCTTCCAGAGAGGGTGTGGCCTCTGGGGTCTGCTCCTACTTCCAGGTCCCAGTGTACAGAAAGCAGCCCCAGCACCCCAACACCTCTCTCCCCAGACCACATTGCTTCCGTTTTGTCTTCCTCCTTTCCGTCATTTCTCACACTGGCAAGCTGTGGTTCGGTAACGTCACTGTCTGGAGCTAGGGTTAAATGTAAAAGCACTTTAAGATGGTGGTTCTCAAACTCTGCATGCAGGTAAATCACCAGAGAGCTGGTTAAGCTGCAACCCCAGCTCCTGAGATTCTGATTCAGAAGGTGGAGCTCATGAATCTGCATTTAAAAATTTTTTTTAAATTTCAATAGTTCTTGAGGTACAGGTGAGTTTTGGTTACGTGGACGAATTCTTTAGTGGTGATTTCTGAGATTTTAGGGTAAATGTCACCTGAGCAGTACACACTGAACCCAATATGTAGTCTTTTCTCCCTAATCCCCCTCCAAACCTTCTTCCCCCAAAGTCCCCAAACAGGTCATATTTGGTTTTCCATTTCTGAGTTGCTTCAGTCAGAATAATGACCTCCAGCTCCACCCAAGTTGCTGCAGAAAGCATAATTTTGTTCCTTTTAATAACTGAGTAGTATTCCATGCTGTCTATATGCCGCCTTTTCTTTATCCACTTGTTGGTTGATGGGAACTTCACTTGGTTCCATATCTTTGCAATTGCGAATTGTGCTGCTATAAGCACATGCGTGCATGTCTTTTTTAGAAGATGACTTCTTTTCCTTTGAGTAGATACCCAGTAGTGTGACTGCTGGATCAAATGGTAGTTCTACTTTTAGTTCTTTAAGGAATCTCCATACCGTTTTCCACAACAGTTAAACTAATTTACATCCCCACTAGCAGTGTAAAAGTGTTCCCTTTTTACAACATTCACACCAACATCTACTGTGTTTTTTTGGTTTTTGTTTTTGTTTTTTTACTTTTTAAATTATGGCCAATGAATTCCCATTTCTAACCGTCTTCCAGCTGATGCTGACAGTGCAGAGTCTGCAGACCCCACTTGAAGTTGCACTGTCTTATGTCATCCTAGATTGAAAAGCTGACTTCTTGTTATCCAGGCTCTGGAGTTGTCTAAGATAATAAACGTAACTGCAAATCTTTATTGAGCTTTTACTATGTGCTAGTCACTGCCAAATGCTTCCTAGGCATTATCTTATTTAATCTTAACATAATGCTCTGAGGGAGGAACAATTATTAGTCTCAATTATTCTCAGAGAGAATAAATAATTTGCCAACTGTTACACAGTTTTGGCAGCCCTGGTGTTCCAACACAGGCTGTCCTCCTTCAAGCCTGTGATCTCAGCCAGTGCTGCTCTCAGCTGCCCACACAGATGGGACTTGCCCAGAATGCAGCACCTTGAGAATTAGGCTAGCCCCACCAAGCATTCCTGAGACCTCTCATGATAGAAAATGCAACATTTTCTGCAACAATGGTTCTCAGCCATTTCCTTCCATTGACACACACCAGATGGAACTCACAGTATTCCTCCACTGACACAGCAAAATTTCTACTTTGCCCATGGGTGAAATGTAAAAGAAACTTGAAGCAACTGTAAATCGCAACTCATAAGCAGTACAGTAATTCCCAACTATCACAGGTAAGAAAACAATGGAACAGTAACAATCGATCACTATGAGCTATTATCAAGACAAGATCATCTGCAGGTACATGTAATTCTTAATACACTAACTGTGATGCAACGGAGTGAGAGCAAAGAATTATGTATCTTTCTTTTCTCTCTCTCTCTCTTTTTTTTCAAGACAGAGTCTCACTCTGCCCAGGCTGGAGTGCAGTAGCACAATCATGACTCACTGCAGCCTCAACCTCCCTGGGCTCAGGTGATCCTCCCACCTCAGCCTCCCAAGTAGCTGGGATTAAAGTCATGTGCTACCACGCCCAGCTAGTTTTTATATTTTTTGTAGAGACAGCAGTCTCAATTACGCTTCCCAGACTGGCCTCAAACTCCTGGAATCAAGTGATCTGCCCACCTCAGCAAGTTACTGTTTAATCCCAAAGTGCTGGGATTACAGACAAGCATGAGCCACTGTGCCCAGCCAAATGTAATCTTAAACCTGTTCTAATTTGGGAAATTGGAAAGTAAATCAGTTGAAGACTTCATCTCTCTCCACCTGGTTGACATCTGTTTCTGCATACCTGGCATCCATTCTACCTCCAAGCTTACCTAAGAAATAAGTTCTCCCTCCTTCTAATGTGTTTTTGGAAGAGCTAACTCCAGTCCTGGTGCTAGAGAGTAGCATTCAGCCCATATTTGGTTAATCAAACGATGACATATCCCTAGCCAGACTATTGCTTCAAGGTTGGGAACCTGACTCCATCAGAGTCTGTCAGGCTCCATTTGGAGACTCTTGTCAGAAGTGCTGAGAAATGAAAACCTTTCGTCTCTTGCTCTTACAGTTGGGAGGATGTGGGCCCAGAACTACTGAGATCCACACAGAGAGATTGGGTGGCCACATAATGTATCCTCCAAATCAGGACACTTTTGAAAGTAAAAGGGAAACTATTAATAATTATGCTGGACAGCAGACAAAAATTGGAACTGTCTCAGGCAAACTGGAGCAACTGGTAGTCCTACCCATGAGATTTGCTGACAGCAAGTAGGTCAGAGCTCAAAAACAGAAACTTCATTTGCAACAGCCAAAAGGTGGAATGAACTCAAGTGTCCATCAGTGGATGGATGGATAAACAAAATATGGTCTACTCCCACAATGGAACATTATTCAGCCTGAAAAAGGAAAGAAATTCTGACACATGCTACAATGTGGATGAACCTTCAGGATCTTATGCTACATGAAAGAAGTCGGTCACAAAAGGACAAATACTGAATGATTCCACTTAGATGAGGTACCTAGAGTAGTCACATTCATAAAGACAGAAAATAGAATGGTGGTTGCCAGGGGCTGGAGGAAGGGGGAATAGAGAGTTACTATTTAATAGGTATAAAGTCTCAGTTTGGGAAGATTAAAAAGTTCTCGAGATGGATGGTGACGATGGTTGCACAACAATGTGAATATATTTAATGCCACTGAACTGTGCACTTAAAAATAGTTAAAATTTTAAATTTTGTTATGTGTTTTACCACAATTAAAAATGTTAAAGATAGTAAAAAGATTAAAATATGTTTTTCCTAATAATTATACATGTTTTTAAAAATAAATAGAGATTGGGTTCTGATGATAGTTTTTAAAAGTAGCTATTTTGAAACAATGTTAGCGTTACAGAACAGTTGCAAAGAAAGCACAGAGTTCCCTGACACCCCTCACCCAGTTTTCACTACTGTGAATATCTTATATTACCATAGCACATTTGCTGCAACTAAGACACGAACATTGGTGCATTGTGACTAACTAAACCCACACTTTCTTTAAATTTCACTCTCTTTTCCACTGATGAAATTTTCCATTATGGGAGCCAACCCCAAAGACCTCACTGCATTCAGTTGTCACATCTTACCCTAACAGTTTCTCAGACTTTCCTTGTTTTTCAAGGCATTAAAAGTTTTATAGAGTCCTGATCAGGTAGTAAGTGAACTTTCCCTCAATTTGAATTTGTCTGATGTTTTTCTTATGATTAGACCTGGAGTTGTTGGCATGGAGAAGAACACTACAGAAGTGAAGTGCCTTCCTCATCACATGATAGCAGGGGTTACATGTTATCAAAATGATTTATTACTGGTGATGTTAACCTTCATCACCTGGCCAATGTTGGCCAGGTTTCTCAACTATAAAGTTTCTGGTGCGTGCTGCATCCCACACTGCACAAGGGTTCAAAGACCTAAGAGGGGACGGTGGGGGATAAAGAAAGACACAAACAGAGAAAGCTGGGCCAGGTGGTCTGGGAGGGTGAAGATGTCAGTCTCTCTGGCCCTA
Source organism: Saimiri boliviensis (assembly GCF_048565385.1). Lineage (NCBI taxonomy): Eukaryota > Metazoa > Chordata > Mammalia > Primates > Cebidae > Saimiri > Saimiri boliviensis. The sequence continues at coordinate 17,193,904 of NC_133460.1, read as the reverse complement.
ACCTGTCTTAATGAACTTTATTTTAAATGTTCACAAAGCACATAGCCGAGGAAGGGTGCAGTTACTTAGAACAGCCCATGGTTATTATTCTCATACTTCAGTTCACATACTTCAGTTAAGAAACTATCTTGCAACAAGGTCAGTGAAAGCTGGTTATCTCTCTACGCCTGTCTGCTCTGCCCCAAGACAAACACATCCTCCTATTATGGTTTCACTTCTCTGGATTTCACCCAAAGTTCACAGCAGCCTTGCTCCTGATCACCCCAGAAGGGGAGGGCTACTCTGGCTCTCTATAAAAGTTACTTTTTTTTCCCCTTCCCATACTTCATTCTTTGGAAGCACGTCCCTAGATCCAGCCCATGCTCAAGGGAGAGATGGGTAATTAAACTCCACATTTTGGTAATTGATAGCTTTGAGCCCCTGGATCTACCTATACCTGAAGCCAAGTACTTCCAGCCTTCTCAGTTACATGAGTCAGTATGTTCTTTTATTTTAATGAGTTTTTGTACCTGTAAATGAAAGACTCCTAACTCTTCTTTCCTACCAGTCCATCTTCCATGCTGAAGCCACATTATTTTTTAAGAGACTATATGACAAGTTCTTGGAACTACCCCTAGGTCATAGCCTATTTGTACAGTCTGCATGATGAACATCCTTTGAGCTCTCTAACTGATGTAGCCCTGAGGCTTCAACCCCATCTGTCTCTCTGGGATAATATATTCTGTTGACCCAACCCTGTCAGGAAAGTAGTCTATTTAGACTTTCTGTTTTACCACACTTGAAGAGCTTAAACATCCAAAAGTATTTATAGACATGATCTCTATCAAGGGAGAAAAAGGGACACTTTGTCAATCTCAGTGACCCAAATTTGAGGTTAATGATCTTGCTGGGTCGTTAAGTTCAATCTTGCAAGTCTGTGCATTTCACTGTAATGAGTGGAGTCCTGAAATACTGGAACATCCAGTTCCTTGATTCGTCCATCCATCCATTCATTCAGTGAATATTCACTGAGTTTCTGTTGTGTCAGGGACTATGCCAGGCTCAGGGAAAGCAATAGTGAAGAAAACAAAGTCTCTACCCTCATGGATCTTATTGCTAGTGGGTAAACAGATGATAAAGAAGTAAACAAGAAAATAAACTAGACAGTTTTAGGTAATAAATACCATGAGGAAAACAACAGAGAAGTGATAAGAGAGTAAGTGGTGAGGGAGGCGAGAAGACAGTTTTACATGGGATTTCAAGGGAAGATGTCTCTAAAAAGCAAAAGGAGAAAGGAACCGATTGTGACAAACACCAGGGGAAGGTCTTTCCAAGCATATGGAACCACAATGCAAAAGCCAGAAGGCAAGAAAGAGCTTGGAGTCCTCAGGAAATAAGCAAGAAGCCAGTGAGGGAACACAGTAAGTAGGGAGAAGAGAAGTGAAAGATTATGGTGAACACATAAGCAAGGGTCAGATCATGTAGGACCTTTGTAGCCATGGAAACAAGTAGTTGCAAGAAAGGGAGTGACATGATCCAATTTATGTTTCTTAAAGACCTCTCTGGCTGCTCAGTAGAAAATGAATTGCGAGGTGTCAGAATGAAAACAAGGAAGACCAGCTAGCTGTCTCTGCAGTCCAGGCAAGAGATGATGGGGACTAGATCCAGGGTGGTAGTTATAGACTAGAAAAGAAGTAGGCAGATTTTAGATTCATTTTGGATAAAAGAGCTCCATTCTCACATTGCTATAAAGAACTACCTGAGACTGGGTAATTTATAAAGAAAAGAGATTTAATTGACTCACAGTTTTGCATGGCTGGGGATGTCTCAGGAAACTTACACTCATGGCAGAAGGGCAAAGGGGAACAAGCATATCTTCATGTTGGTGGCAGGAGAGAGAGAATGATGGGAGAAGTACTGTATACTTTCCAACAACCAGATCTCATGAGAATGTATCAAGAGACAGCACTAGGGGGATAGTGTTAGACCATTAGAAACCACCCCTATGACTGAGTCACCTCCTACAAGGTCCCACCTCCAACACCTGGGATCACAATTCAACATGAGATTTGGGTGGGGACACAGAGCCAAACCATATCAGACTTGTTGGCAAATTAGAAGTGAAGAAAGAATTAAGACTGAGTCAGATTTTGGCTTTGATGATGGCACCACTACCTTCATTGAAGGAACTAGGGGGTGCAGAGCTTCATTTTGGGTATACCTATGACATCCATAAGTGAATAAGGAAGCCAGGTTATCTGCTACAAAGTAGAGGTCAGGGGACAAACAGATGAAAGAGATTTGGGAAGAGAGAAAAATATATGAAATAATAATCTCAGAGAGTAGAAAAGCAAATGTAACCAGATGAGTGTGTTAAGGTTTCTGGGGAGAATTACATGTCCATTTGAAATTTATGACCATTAAGTGAAAGTGAAGCAAGGCTTCACCAGCAAGTCTTCACGTGCCAGAAAATACAGATGTGTGATTTTATGCTGTAATATTCAATTGCATGGGTACAGACCAATGGTTTGGTCCAACCTATAATGAGTTTTTTTCTAGATGAAAAAATAAAGACTGGAGGACACTTGGAATACTATGATAATAGTAATGAGATATGAAATCTACATTAGATAAGAAAGAATAGAAAGACATTGCACAGGATAGATGAAACCTAATCAAATCAATAGACTACAGCTTCTCTGCCCAATATGGTAGCCGCTAGCTACATTGAACACTTGACATGTGTCTGGTCTGGATTCAGATGTGCTGGAAGTATAAAGTACATGGATTTCAAAGATGTAGCATAAAAAGAGTAAAATGTAAAGTATCTTGTGAATAATTTAATATTGATTATATGTTTACAATATTTTGGATCTATTAGGTAAAAAAAATTAACTTAATTTTAACTGCTTATTTTACATTTCTTAATGCGCCTACTAGAAAATTCTAAATGACACGTGTGGTTTGCATTATATTATTGTATAAGGCTGAACTAAAGGTCTTACTGGGTTGAGGAAATGTTTAGGGTGAAGACAGAAGGAGAGTGGTCAGAGAGTGGAAAACTAGAAATCCGGATTTCAGAGGTTGTACAGTCACTGCCAATGGTGAGGTCCAGGATGTGGCTATGGAAAAAGTGGAGTGGTAGGGGAAAGATTATGGCTGGGTGGGAAGGCCCGAGGATGGAGACATCAAAGAGTTACATGAGTTATCTGTGTAAATGTTGAAATCATCAAGAATGACGAGCAAAGTGGAGTAGGAAGAAAGATAGTGAGGAGGTAGGCATCAGAGTCTTTAACAATTGAGGCGATGAGAGATGACCACTTTAAGGAGGAGTAGCTGATGCCAAGAACCACTCTGAGGAGGAGCAGCTAATGCTACAGCCATTCTGTCCAATATGGCAGACATTGGACCACTTTGAGGAGGATCAGCTGATACTATAGCTATTCTGTCCAATATGGCAGCCAATGGTCATTGAGCAGTTGAGATGCAGCTGGTCTGAATAGAGATGAAACTCAGGACTTCACTTGAAAGGATCTAGGATTTTATTTTTTAGGTTAAATGGGAAGAAATATCTTGAAAGTGACAAAGGGGATGCCTGAGGTACATGAGATGAGAAGAAAAGCAACCTACACTTGGGAAGGATGACCTTAAGCCAGTAAGAAGGATAGGGGACTACTAGGTTTAAGGTAAGACGAGAAATGAAAGAAAATGTTTGGAGAAGACTTTAGGAATGTAAGGATGTTCCCTGGTTACAGATTGTGAATTCCAGTGGTGATGGAGGAATACCTGAGGAGTGAAGGGAGGGGAGGCAAGAGGATGTAGGCAGCACCATGGATCTAAGGTCCTGAGTGACGGCAGAGGCCCTAGGAGACTTCCATCCATGCAGCATGAGGCCGTTGGTCCTGATGTTCTCCTAGAAGCAGGTGGGTGATCAGCTGAAGCCATAGCCCTGAATATTTAGGGTGATGGTTCAGAAGTAAAGTGACAGTCTCCAGGCATCTGCCATTCTCATTGATTCTGAGGGATGTTTTAAAGCAACAGTAATTAGTAATGATAAAGAAAGAGTAATTATTGTGATGAGAAGTACCAGGAATAATTAGAACTTGCAAAGATGTTGCTGTTGTGGAGAAGAGTTAGAAAAGCCTTCTCATTAAACTAGATCAATGAGGAAGGATATTGGAAACAATGAGTGAGAATGTCTGTGAATGCATGTCAGAAAAATGCTGCCGATGGAGAATCTAAGAATGCTTACCCAGAAAAATTTGCTAATGTGGAGATTTATTTCCTTTTTGGTACTATTTTAGTGATATGTGTAGATTAGTTTATGCACAGAAAAGAATCTGTAGGAATCTACCCTAGTTAACTAGCTAAGTGAGGCTAAGTTAGCTAGTTAGCAACAGGAACTAAGTTAAAAGGGAATGGTCACTCTTGTCACTTCGTATTTGTGATGTTAACGTTTTTATAACAAATTCATATTACTTTTGTAAACAGAAAATATACACCTGTAAATTTTGAAACTACACATTTTTGAAACAGCAAATATACATATACTGTATAAAACTTGAGATTATATGTAAATATAAATTCTTTCAAAAGAATTTGAAATTTGTGATAAAAACAGGGGGTGGCAAACGTTTTCTGTAAAGGCTCAGACAGTAAATATTTTAGGGTTTAAAGGCCACACAGTCTCCATTGAAACTATTCAACCCTGCCACTATGGCATGAAAACAGCCATAAATAAATGATTAAATATATATTATTACAGATGTACATAAATTATTTGTGTATATATGTAAGTATATAACTATGTATGTGTTATATAAATTAATGAGCATGGCTGTGTTCCAATAAAAGGTTTTTTTTTTGTTTTTTTTTTTTTTTTTTTTTTTACAGAAACAGGCAATGAGCCCAGATTTGGCCTATAAGCCATACTTTGCCAACCACTGAAATAATTTAATAAACACATAATGAACTAGTAACCAAATGAAGGGAAGTAAAAAGACAAAAGGCCCAGGCATTTTTCATGTATGCTGGGTAAGAGTAGTTTAATAGAATTCCAGGTGCAATCTGCATCGTAAGTTAAAATTTCTAAAGAGAAAAAAGTAAAAAGCAAGGTAGAGGCAATGAAACAATTATTTCGCACAACGTAGACTGACAGATGCTACTGACATTACCCATAAACTTACCTTGGAGCTACTTTGAGGCCAAGGCAAAGAGGGAAACATGAAAGCTTTCAAAACTGCCATGAGAAGATGAAAGGAAATATCCCAATTCAGCAGAAAAAAGGCTTTTATAATTTTTTGAGCTTCAAGAGAATATTGTTTTTCTTTGGGTCTTTACTTAGGGTAGAGTGACAAACTCATCTCCCTTTTCCTGGGACAGTCTCTTATCCTGGGAAACTGCTCCATCTCATGTTTGGGTTTTGTTTCTTTGTTTGTTTGTTATTGTTGCTGTTGTTTGAGACAGGGTCTCTCTCTGTTGCCCAGGCTGGAGTGTAGTGGCGCAATCTCGGCCCACTGCAACTCACTGCCTTCTGGTTTCAAGTGATTCTCCCACCTCAGCCTCCCAAATAGCTGGGACTACAGGCACATGCCACCATTCTTAGCTAGTTTTTAAATTTTCTGTAGAAAGGAGATCTCACTATATTGCCCAGGCTGGTTTCAAACTCCTGGGCTCAAGCGATCCTCCTGCCTTGACCTCCCAAAGTGTTGGGATTACAAGTGTGAGCCACCATGCCTGGCTCCATCTCAGCTTTAAAACAGTAAATCTCACATTCCCAGAACTCCCTCAGTCCTGAGAAAATTGGTATGTTTGGCCACCCTAACTAATTAAGGGTCATTGAGCAATGCAAAGGATGAGTTCTTTAATAATAGCGATTACAAAATGTACGAAGTTCTTTTACATATGTTTATTTCTTACGCTAACAAAAAATAATGGCTAATGCATAAAGCCTTCAACCCTCAAATATTTATAGAGTGCCTACAAAGTGCCTTTGTGTCTACAGGTAACTGTAGATACAAAGTATCTAGTACCTGTAGATACAAAGGCAAAAAAGTATTTTTTTTTTTTTCTGTCCAGAGTCAGTAAGTGCTAGGAAGTGGAATAGAAGCCCGTACAGTTGCCTGAGTCGATGACACCACCTGAAGGATGATGGAGAAAACATATTGGATTCAGGAGAAACAATCAATTAAATTGAACTGTGAGCCTCACATGTACAGCAGAAAAGGCAATAGGATTGTCGTCATCATCACAATGGAAGGGGAACTTTCAAGGAGCAGACACAAGATTCCCTCTGCTGAAATCTAAAAGATGTCTCTGAAGAACTTCTGAATTGGGAGCCCTGAGATGCAGAGGCCACTTTCATTCTCAGAAATTTTCTTGGTTCAAGCTGGGGCTGGAGCATCCAAAACACAATTGAACAAGGGCAATCTGGAAAGCCACAAACGACCGTGGGCCATAAACAATTTCACATCCATCATCCCTTACATTACATTTTTTTAGAGATCCTTACATTTTAAAAAATAACTTAAATTTTAAATTACTCATCTTTTTAAAATCTGGGATGTTTCAGAAGGTAATCTGAATTTTGTTAAAAGCCAGACAACCTGACAATTTGTCCCCCATGGCATGATCAGCTGGGCTAAGCACTGGCGACTCCCTTAGAGAGGTATCCACGCTCCTGTTCAGTTCCTGATTAATCCCTGATACTGAGGTCCTGGGCCATTGTTTGCCATTTGCCAACATGCTTGCCAGGTGCTTTACTTTACACACAGCCTGTTTCACGTATTTGTGTTACATTCCAGCCCTAGTAAGCATGTGTACTCAGGTTAGTAATCCCTAGGCTGAGTGAATAAGCTAAGACATGGCATTTCCTGGTAATCCATGGGACCTGAGGAGAACCCAGGATTCTTGAAGGACTTGGAGCTCTGTAGACAAGATTATAATGGTTAAACCATTACAGAGCTTAAAGCTCTAACTTTGCCCAGGAGATGGTGAGTTTCCCATTTCCCACAGAAGCTGTCCTTCAACCTAAGTCAAGCCCTGCTCACTTTCTACTTTCTGACATTCTTGCCTCAGTTTTCCTCCCAGAACCCTCTGCTTCTGCTTGGGAAACACTCATTACCCTTAATATGGGCTACCCCACCAGACTATCAGCTCCGTGAGGGTGTGGACTATCTCTGTTCTGTTCCCTGCCAGATCCTGAGCAATGGTGATACAAGTTCTTAATAAACATGGCTGGATGCGTAAATAAAATGTCTGTCCTTCATCCAAGACTAATTCATCTTCCTAGCTCTTAATCCTACCCCTGCCAAGCACCCTTGAACACCTTGTCACAGTGAGGTTCTTCTCCTAAATCCAGCATCAAGAGATCACCTTCCCTTCCCATTGAGGAAAAGGTGAAGGTTAAACATTCTAAGATAAAAGGGGCTGTGAATGTGGTAGGCAGAATTCCAACAGGACCCACTAGATTTCCTGCCCTAATCCCCAGGACTGTGGACATTATGCAATATCACACCCAGGATCATGTTACTTTACCCAGCAAAAAGAATTTTGCAATTGTAATTAAGGTCACTTATCAGTTGACTTTGAGTAAATCAAAAGGAAGGTTATTCATGGGCCTGATATGATCACATCAGACCTTTCAGAGCTGACAGTTTTCTCAAGCTGGCAGCAGAAGGGTAAGTCAGAGAGATTCAAAGGATGAGAAAGATTGAAGGTGCCAAGGCTTGGTATTTAGAGGGGGGCATGTGCAAGGACCAGGAAATGCCATCTATAAGATGAGGGTGACTCCAGCCCACAGCCAGCAAGGAAACTCGGACCTCAGCCCTATAGTCACAGGTTACTGAATTTTCTGCCAATAATAAGAATGAGCTTAGCTAGACATGTTGTTTCACACTATGATCCCATCTACTCAGGAAGCTGAGACAGGAGGATTGCTTGACTCCAGGAATCCCTGACCAGCCTGGGCAACATAGTGAGATCCCATCTTCACAAAAAATTTTACAAATTAGCCAGGCATGGCAGTGCCTGCCCGTGGTCCCAGATACCTGGAAGGCTGAAGTGGGAGGATTGCTTGAACCCAGAAGTTTAAGTCTGCAGTGAGCTCTGATCATGCCACTGCACTCCAGCCTGGGCAACAGATTGAGAATGGGTCTCCTAAAAAAAATTTTAAGGGATAAAGTTGGAAGTATATTCTTCCTCAGAGCCTCCAGATAGGAGCCTAGCCTGGCTGACACCTTGATTTCAGCCTTTTGAGACCCTAAGTAGAGAATCCAGCCATACCTACACCAACTTCTGAGCGACAGAATTTGGAGACACTAAGGGAGTGCCACTAAGTTTGTGGTAACTTGTTACACTGTAATAGAAAACTAATAGTACAACTTATCATCACCAGGTTTTGTTTAATAGATAAACAGATTTGGGATGATCAGGAGGTGAGAAACTGCCCACCTCTGGAGGACAAAGATGAGATGACACAAGCCAGGGCATGTTTGTTTCAGAATTGCTGCCCATCTGTTGTGGACCCCAGATCCCCAAAGGGACTGAGTATTCCCTTATAAGCGCCTTCCATACAAGACAGCCTAGGAACCAATGTGTAGCCAAGCCTGGGAGGAGAAGACACTGATATAGTTTGTATGTCTGTCCTCACCCAACTCTTATGTTGAAATGTAATTCCCGATATTGGAGACAGGGCCTGGTAGGAGGTGACTGGATCATGGAGTGGATTTCTAGTGAATGGTTGAGCACCATCTGCTGGTGATGTCCTTGGCATAGTGAATACGTTCTCGTAAGATCTGGCTGCGTAAAAGTGCAGCGTTCACCCAACTCTTTCTCTCTTGCTCCTGCTTTTGCCATGTGACATGCCTGCCCCCCAGTTGCCTACTGCCATGATTGGAAGCTTCCCGAAGCCCCCGCAAAGTAGATGCTGCTATGCTTCCTGTACAGCCTGCAGAACCATGAGCCAATTAAACCTCTTTTTTAAATAAATTACTCAGTCTCAGGTTTTTTTGTTGGTATTTTGTTTTGTTTTGTTTTGGCTCTTGTTGCCCAGGCTGGAGTGCAAGGGTGCAGTCTCAGCTCACCACAACCTCTGCCTCCTGGGTTCAAGCAATTCTCCCACCTCAGCCTCCCGAGTAGCTGGGATTACAGCTGCCCACCACCACACCCAGCTAATTTTTTTTTTTTTTGTATTTTTAGTAGAGATGGGGTTTCACCATGTTAGGCAGGCTGGTCTTGAACTGCTGACCTCAGATGATCCTCTTGCCTCAGCCTCTCAAAGTGCTGGGATTATAGGCATGAGCCACTGTGCCCAACCTCAGGTATTTCTTCACAGTAATGTAAGAACAGCCTAATATAGACACAGAAGCAAAGGTGTTACAGGACAGGGATACAGGCTAAAGGAGCCACTGAGGTCTGTGACAAGTCAGAGAGAGCCCTGGGTTTCTGTAGTGCCCCAGGAGCTTCCCTGACTCCCAGGTGCTCTGAAGTGCTTGGCACACCACAAGAGTTATGTAACCTGAATGTCCCTGGGCGTCAGGGTACAAAGTGAGGTCACCCAGGCATTTATACCCATAATTTACTTGTTCAGATCCCTTCTTATTCACTGTATTAGTCAGGGCACTGGATTAGTTGCTAAAACAAAGAGATTCAAATACCTAACAGTTCAAGCAGAATGAAAGTTTGTTTTTCTCTCATGTAACATCCCATAGATGAATGGTGGTCCTGAGCAGGGAGGCAGCTCTGATCCAGTGTCACTCAGGGTCCAGGTTCCTTCTACCATGCTCCTCCAGCTGCCCCTGAGGTGTTCTTGTTAGAGCTTGGCACCACCACCACCAACTCCACTTCCAGACCCCAGGGAGAGGGAATGAAGAAACAGAAGCCAAGGAATTTCCTTTTAAGTAAGTGACTCATCACTTTCACTCACATTTCATTGACAAGAGCATGGTTGCCCTAGCTGCAAAGGGGGCTAGGAAATGTACTTTCCACTGGACAGCCTGTGGAATCCTAAAAGGGACGAGTATATTTCAGGGGGGGCAGAAAAGAGTCTTTCCCACAGCACCACCCAAATTTTGCTGAAAGTCTCTGGGAGGCATTTCACAGGTGTTTGAAGACCTCCAATGAGTACCACCTCCCCTGTGACCAGCCCTGTCTGCTGTCAGCATTGTGGCAATTAGTAGAGACAGCACTGTCATGGCCAGGGATCTGTCCCCTTGGGGTCCCAGTGGTATATGACCTTCTTAGCTTGAGAGCAGAACCAGAAGCAAGGATTCGGGTGCTGATAGTTGAATTAAGAAGTGATCCCAAGAAATAATAGTAAGAAAGCAGGGAGAGCAAAGGGAAAAAGAAAAAGCCATGAAATTGTGTGTTATTGACCTGATTATCACTGTGGACAGCCAGGGATCAATTCTACTATGGACACTAAGGAACTGTCCCTCTGATGGACAGGAGGCTGGGATATTTATCCACTGACTCCCATGTTCCATGGCTTAAGGAATCTGCCTGGGAGCATTAGCTCCCCTACCTGCCTGAGGGCAAAAAAGTAGGAAGAGAAGGTAGGCACTGGAGGTGGGACACTGTCAGCATACAGGAGGGCTGTCCACCAGGGCTGCTGCTGAAATCTGACAAGGGCCAAGGGGACGTGGCAAGAAGCACCAAAAGCATCATACAGAAATGTAGCCAAAGTTACTGGAAATGGGAAGAATGTGCTTCTGTCCCTCACACTCACAACCTGCAAAACCATGGGGCAGGGGACATGCCATGCTCTTTTCTCTGAGCCTGGAAATGAGCCCTTAAAATATATTCATTACAGTTCCTTTTCCCTCACGCAACTCATCCATGCAAACAGTGCCTGGGGATGTCCAGTCTGAGCTGAAGCAGAGCCCTGCCCACCCACAAAAGTTATCCATTAATTAACATGTCGGTCTTCTGGAGATACTGTGAATCAATCAAGTAGAACTGCTTGACTCTCAATAAATAAGAGCTGCTATTATTATTATCATTGTTGTTGTTGTTAGCTACAGGGTTTATAAACAATGCCTGGTTCCCAGGAAGCAGGCTGTGTGTAATATAAAAGGTAACATATTTGGGATTGAGATTTCACTGTTCTTAAATGATGGAGCCAGGATTTGAACACAGGCAACACAATCCCCAGTCTGTGGCCTAACCCACCGTGGCCCACAACCTCTCCAGGGGAAATCACTGATTGCATTTATGAAATCATAATGTGATTGTGACTGTAACACATGAGCCACCTCAGGAAGTACCCAGGAAGAATGCTCAGAGGTAATAAGGGAGGCCGCAGGAATTCACAACCAAAGCAAGCTCTCCGGGGCCACCTCATTCCATCCCCCACCCTGAGTAAGGCCAGACACTCAGCACTGAAGAGACTATCTCAGCAGTTATCATCATTGAGTCCTTCAATTGCTCCCAACAGATGGAAAGGGGTAGGAGGCAAGAATGAAGCTGGGGCCTCAGAGAACACTGAATAACAGTGCAGGAGAGTTATAGCCATGGCAGAGGTAATTTTAGCTTGCTTAGCTTTTTAGGACACTGCAAAGAAATTGCATGCAGAGGGGGCAGGTGTGGAGAGCAGTGGATGGGCCTGGAAAGCTGCCATGCCACCTGTGAGGGGAGAGAGCAAAGAAGGAAGCTCATTAACCGTCCCTGGATCATTAACTCAGGGTCCCCAGGGGCATAGTCGCTGAGTTTGGACCTTGCATTTTGTTGGTCTCTTTTCCAGGGTCTCTGGGGACTCCAGTCTGGGATGGGACTCTCAACTCAGGAAGAAGGTGGCAAAAGCAACCACCCCAGACAGAGGAGCCTGGTAATCATTGTTTGGACAGAATGACAATGGCTGCTGCTTACCGAATGCATCCTTTGCTCAGGAAGGGAAACAGCTCAGAGAGGTTAATTAATTGCACAGGGTACTCAGTTGAAAGGGACAGAGCCAGAGATCCAAGGAAGTCCATCTGCACCCCAAATCCATATTCATATTCTTGCCCTTTTTTTATTTTTTAAAGACAAGGTCTCTGTCACCCAGGCTGGAGTGCAGTGGCACAATCAAAGTTCACTGCAGCTTTGAACTCCTGGGCTCATGTAATCCTCCTTCCTCAACCTCCCAAGTATCTGAGACTACAGGTGTGTGCCACTGAGCCCAGCTAATTTTTTTTTTATTGTTTGTAGAGACAGGGTCTCACTACGTTGCCCAGTTTGGTCTTGAACTTCTGGGTTCAAGCAATCTTCTTGTTTTGGCCTCCCCCAAAGTGCTGGCATTACAGGTGTGAGCCACATGCTGGCCCCCAGTTCATATTCTTAACCATTATATTGTTCTGAGTCTTTCAGGATAGATGACAACAGCCCTCCATGGCTAGCAAGAGCATCCAAGAATGCATTAAACAGGTAAGCCAGTGAGAGCATGTGGGTTATTCAAGTAGGCATCAATGGTCCCTTGTTAAGTAATTGATATTTATTTTATTCATTGATATTTATTTTATTTGTTTTTGAGACAGGGTCTCACTCTGTCACTCAGGCTGGAGTGCAGTGGTACAATCATGGTTCACTGCAGCGTTGAACTCCTGAGCTCAAGCATTCCTCCTGCCTCAGCCTCCCAAAGTGCTGGGATTACAGGTGTGAGCCACTGTGCCCAGCTCATTGATATTTACTGAATGTCTCCTATTTATCTGGCCCTGAGGATGGTGGAGCAAAGAAGAGAAACTGAGTCTTGGCTCTTATGGAGAGGATGGGGAAGAGCATTAGCATCAGGTGAGGGCACTAGGAAGGAAATAAAAGAGGCAACACAGAGTGATGGTGACACAGGAGAGTGGCCTGGAAAGGCCTTCTGGAGGAAGAGACATTTGTTTCACCCCTGAATGGTGAGAACACACTTTTGGAAAGATCTGAGGAAAGCAACTCCAAGGCAAGGGAACAGCAAAAGCCCTGAAGCAGGAATGGACTTGGTATGTTTGAGACTTAGAAAAAAAAGAGGTCATTGAGTTGGGAGGGAGTAGGATGAGAGAATGTCAAAGAAATAGGTGGTGCCCTGCTCCCATCCCCAGCCCAGGCTGGGTTAGATGCCCCTTCTCTGTCTCTTATATTTGGCAAATTCTGATTTTCTGTGTCAAGCTTGTTGATTAGCCTCTGAGCTTCTGGTGCCCAGAACAAGTTCAGGAACCGAAGTGGTGCTTAACTGGCGTTCACTGAACCCCACAAGGAGAATGTAGTAACTTGGCAGTTTGAGTGACAGCTCCAGTAGCCACCCAGCAACAAAGAGCAAGTCAAATTTTGCTGCTGACAAGGAGATGAGAGGGACGGCCTAATACGACTTCCTTCTGAATTGGGGAGAAAGCCTCAGAACTTTCTACCTAAGGATCAGGCATCCTGCCTCTTGGCTGCTCAAAGGTTAGGCACAGTTCTGTCCCCTCTGCCTGGACCCTCTTCCTCCAGGGCCATGTAGACTCACTTGCTCACCTCTTCCAGGAATTTCCTTAACTCTTACCTTCCAGGAAGCCTTCTTTGGTCTCTCCTCCCCTACCCCTGGAATTTCTAACCCCTCTTCCACCTTAATTTTTTTCCAGAGCACTTATCACCTCTTGCCACGCCATATATTTTCTATATTTGCTTTGTTTATTGTCTATCCACACCACTAGGAGCTAAGCTCCATAGAAGCAAAGATGTTTGCCTTTTTGTTAACTGTTATGCCAAGTTCATTAAATATTGTTATATAAACGAACAAATGACTAAGTGAGTGATACCAGAGCCAGAATACTCATAAGGCAGAACAAGTATCATCATGGACACCAGCTAAGCTGTGGCACCCCCAAAATAAGACTGTGGTTCAATAAATGTATTCAACACTTACCAATTAGCACATCCACATCTAGAAGGAAGCTATTTCCACATGTACACCTGTGTTTTATGCTTCAGAATTGTCTTTATTCTGCATTCATATTAGCAGATCTGGGGAACACCATAATCTTTTCAATGCTTAAAGCCTTTAAATCCAGCCTTAAATACTGCAGCTGTCTCTGCTGCCAAACCTTAGCTATGAGACAGAGCCATCTAGTGAAAATTCCAACTTCCATTGCCTTTGTATTTTGTAACCTTTCCTCTAAAATTTAGCATCTAAATCAGTAACTCAACCTCTCCTGTGAATATGTTTTACCAGGCTAGGATATGGTTTTGGAAAATGCAGATTCCTGGGCCCAGCAAATCTAGGGATGATGACCAGGCATCATGGTGGGACACCAGCTTAGCAATAGCGCCCCCCAAATAACACTGCTTCCAGTTCAATAAACCACTATTAAAGAGTCTAATAATGTTGGTATCCATCTGGACCTGCAGTCATAGAGAAGAGCTCCAAGCTTAGTGGTTGGTAAAAAGCCTATATCCTTCAAAAATTATGAGTAGATATTATAAATTCCAAAATGATGAAGAGTTCAGGATGAGAAGATGGGAACTCACTCAGAACAAAGCAGCATACTGACTTCTCCTTTGTCTCCTGACAGCATTCCTTCCCCCACCCAGTCACACATGTGGCAAGTTATAGAGCTGTATGAAAGGATACTAAAAACTGGAAAGATTGCTCAATGTCTTCCCGGAAGAAGGTGTTTCCTGTGGCCCAGGAATCTCATGCAAAATCATCCCTTGGAGAAAAGCTTGGGGCAAGTAACTAGAAAATAGTAAACTCTCCCAAATTACCACCTGCCAAATGAGTCTTTGACATCTTTGAAACTGCCCCAGAACCTCGACAACACAATATATATTTAAAAAAAAAAATGGACTGCCAGAGAAGTGGTCAGCCACGCATTGAACGCTTGTGCTTCTAAAACGTTCCTATCTATAATATCATTGCCTCTTCCCTGCAGGCACCTGAGTCCTGGAGCTCTGGTGGTTTTGCCCAAGGCCACTCAGATGACAGAGTTCTGTAGAGTACTCCCCAAGGCATCTGTGACCTGCTTACTTCAGCTCAGAGAATGCCAGGGTAGTGTTGGAGGGAACAACCTCAGCTTCAAGGGGGATGTTGCCAGAAGGGGGAGGCCCAGCCCTGGGCATGGTCCAAACCCAGCACCCATGGAGACCAAGCAGGCCCAGGCTAAGACTGCAGGAGCAGGAGTGCAGTGATGGAGTAACAGCTTGTCTCTGCACTCCCAGCATCCACTCTCTCATCCTCTGGTAGGTAAGCACCCAAATTTTCTTTAGGGATCCTCCTCTCCTACTCTCAGTCCATGCAGTTTGAATGGTGGTGACCATGAGCCCCAGGACCTCCCTAGGCAGGCCATTATTCTGCCTCCTCCCTTTCTTTACAATTATTGGTTCAGAGCTGAGCACATGACCTGGGCCTGGCCAATCAACAAATAATATCCCATTGTCTTCCTTTCTCTACAATGATTAGTTCAGAGCTTACCACATAACCCAGGCCAAATACTCTTCAGCTCTCTAACTGCCTTAGGCCATTAAAATCCCAAATCAAATATTGCTGACCTGGCTTGTGTCAAGTGCCCATCACTGGATTAGTCACTATGGCCAGGAGCAGATGGACCCTCACTAGACAGAACTGGTCTGTGGCCATTCATGGAGCCAGGGGCGAGGGGAGTTCCATCTGAACACAGAGAGTGGCAGAGGCAGTGTTTCCTGACTTAGATGCTCCTGTTCCATTTGTTCCACAAATGTTTAAACATCACATATACTTGGTTAAAGTAGAAAATAAAAAACAGCCTTTGTTCGTTCTCTCTCTCTCTCTCTCTCTCTCTCTCTCTCTCTCTCCCCCCCTCCCTCCCTCCCTCCCTCTCTGTTTTTTGTTTTGTTTTATTTTTTGAGATAGAGTCTCTTGTCTCCCAGGCTGGAGTGCAATGGCCTGATATCAGCTCACTGCAACCTCTGCCTCCCAGGTTCAAGTGATTCTCCTGCCTCAGCCTCCCAAGTAGCTGGGATTAAAGGTGTGTGCCACCACACCCAGCTAATTTTTTGTAATGTTTTTTAGTGGAGACAGAGTTTCACCACGTTGGTCAGGCTGGTTTTCAACTCCTGGCCTCAAGCAACCCACTCGTCTTGGCCTTCCAAAGTAGTAGGATTACAGGCATGAGCCACCACACCTGGCCTGTTCACCATATGATAGAGACACTCACCATTGCTACTCAATGTGGGTAAAACATGGGCACCACTGTTCAATTTCTGGCTATTCTACTCTGGCTGTTTGCCCTTCGAAGTTATTTAGTATTCTGTGCCTCTGTTTGCTCATCTGGAAAATGGTGATAACATTCATACCTGCCTTACTATGTGGTTTAAGAGAATCAACATTCTTAGGACAGAGCTTGGTGAGAGTAACTGCTGTTGTTTTGGTTTGAGATTCTGAGAACCACTCTTCTGGATCATTCACACATGCTGTAGTTTGGGTGGGTGCCATTAGAGGAGTATTGCTCACAGATAATAGAAAATTGTTTCAATGGTCCTTTTAGAACAAAAGGGTCCTTTCCCAATGTCTGTGTTAATTTCTATAGACTCAGATCTGACATGGTTCCCAGCCCTCCTGGACCCCTACTCAGTCTTGTGGGACTGATGGGTTCAGCACTCACATGCCCCACCCTAACTCTAAGAGCATGGGCCTTGTAATCTGTAAGAGCCCAAGCTGAAGACATCCCACAAGACTCATGTCTTGCTCTGAGTCTGTACTGCTGGGAAGGGAGCAGAATGCAGTGAAATGGAAAAGAAATGAATGGAGCAAACGAAAAGTGGAAGACAGGAAGCTATTTCCACATGTACACTTGTGTTTTATGCTTTAGTATTGTCTTTATTCTGCATTAATATTGGCAGGTCTGGGGAACACTATAATCTTTTCAATGCTTAAAGCCTTTAAATCCAGCCTTAAATACTGCAGCTGTCTGTGCTGCCAAAGAGAGGAGCCTGGATTGAAGTGGGAGGGGTGGGGGTGGCCAACTGGGGAGAGAGGAGGGAGGTAGGATGGGATAGGATGAAGGGAGGAAGAGAGAAGTGGTGAAGTGGAGTAAGATGGGACTTATTTCCTGATCAAGCACACCTCTACCCCTGACATGGTCATCATCTAAACATGACATCAGGGGATGATTTGGGGAGGGTTCCTCAAGGTTGTCTTCCTTGGTAAGATCAATAAGAGGGAAGAGAATAGCCACTGTACAGGTGCAAGTAAGGGTCCCTCCGAGTGTACCTTTTGGTGCTTACCTAGTCAAAGCTCACCAAGCCTTGTGCTTCCCTCTTCCTCAACCCACAGAGCGTCTCCCAGAACCCAGCCATGCCCTTAAACATTCCATGAAGGCCTCAGTGAAGTGTTATGACTTTCATGCTTTGTTCTCACGCAGTCATTAGTGGCAGAGGCCCCCAGGCTCTCATAGGGAGCATTCATTGGTGGGAGTCAAATCCCAGGCATCAGGTGAGGACACTAGTGATTACCTGACTTCCCCCTGTCCCACAGCCAGTGTCAGAACCTTGGTGACAATCTACATATTCAGACTCCCAATTTAAATCATGTTGGAGATGGGCTGACAACTGAAGTGGGAAAAAGACTGAGAAAAAAAAAAAGTCTGTAAATCAGTGCCTTGCTACTCCTCAGACCAAAGGAGCTTCTCTTATGTCAGGACATGACCTCCCTTTCCCTCTCCCCAGACAGAGCCCCACAGAGGGTCTCTGAAGAGGGAATCCCAGATGGGAATCCTCAGATATCTGGGGAGCTGGCCAGGTCTTGGCATCTCAGGGTCATAGATTCACTAATGACTCCTGTTGTTGAGCAGAGCTTGGACTGGTGGGCAGAGTGCTAGAAGTCATTATAGCAAGCAGGGTGGACCGGGTGTGGTGGTTCAAGCCTTTAATTCCAGCACTTTAGGGGGCCCAAGTCAGGTGGATCACCTGAGGTCAGGAGTTCAAGACCAGCCTGACCAACATGGTGAAACTCATCTCTACAAAAAATACAAAAGTTAGCCAGATGTGATGGCTTGTGCCTGTAGTCCCAGCTAGTCAGGAGGCTGAGGCAAGAGAATCGCTTGAACCCAGGGGGCAGAGATATACCTAAGAAGTCCAGAAGTCGATGCTTCCAATATAAATAAAGGTAGGTAATATAGAAAAAAATCCAGACAAGGAGATGTCAATGCTCACGTTTCATCATCAGGTTTCTGCCTCTCTTCTTCCATCCATTGCCTCTGATTTTCTGTGTTTAATTTATTCTCAAGCACACTACTTTTATGTGGTGAGAAAAATGGCACTTGGAAAATTCTGTTTCAATGGTCCTTTCAGAACTACAGTATCTCTCACTCAATGTCTGTGTTAATTCCTCTAAAATGACTCAGACCTGATGTGGCTCCCAGCCTTCTTGGACCCCTCCTATCTGTGGGACAGATGGGTACAGAACTCACATACTTCACCCTGGGTGTGAGTAAAAGCATGGGCCTTATAATCTTGGCTCATATGGAAAAAGAAAGGGGAAATTCCAGAAGATGGAAAAAGGAAGGGGAAATTACGTAACAGTTTTCTGTCAGATGGGACAGTGGTTCAAAGCAGAGGTTATGAGCCTGAGGCTGTGTATCTCTGTCACCCAGTGTGAACTTGGGCAAGCCTCTGGACCCTCTCCATCCACTTCCCTCACTGGCATTCCAAAACACACACACACACACACACACGCACACACACACACCACATACTTTGATTATTTTAAGACAATTGTTGATTCACATGAAGTTTTAAGAAATACTAGAGATTATAAGCTCACGCCTGTAATCCAGGCACTTTGGGAGGTCAAGAGGGCAGATCACTTGAGGTCAGAAGTTCAAGACCAGCCTGGCCAACATGGCAAAACCCCATCTCTACTAAAAATACAAAAATTAGCCAGGAATGTTGCTGTGCGCCTGTAATCCCAGCTACTCAAGGGGCTGAGGCAGGAGAATCGCTTGAACCTGGGGAGCTGAGATTGCAGTGAGCCAAGATAGTGCCATTACACTCCAGCCTAGGTGACAGAGTGAGACTCTGTCAAAAAAAAGAAGGAAAGAAAGAGAGAAAGAGAGAACGGAAGGAAGGAGGGAGGAAGGGAGGGAAGGAAATAAGGAAGAAAGGAAGGAAGGAAGAGAGGGAGGGAGGGAGGAAAAGTAATAGAAATCACAGAGCCTTTTACTCATTTTCCCCCATAGTGACAGCTTGCATAAATGTAGTACAATATCACAATCAGGAAATTCACATTGATACCATCCACCAACCTTAGATTTTGCCAGTTTTACACGCACTCATGTGAGCTTGTGTGTGTGTTTAGTTCTATGTAGTTTTATCATGTACAAAGATTTGTGTGGCCCCCACCATAGTCAAGATCTACCACCATGAGGTCCCTTGTGCTGTCCTTTCATTGCAACAGCTACCCACCTCCCTTCCCTACTCTCTGATCTGCAGCGATCATTAATCTTGTCTCCATTTCTATAATTTTGTGATTGCAAGAATGCTATAGAAATAGAATCATACAGCAGGTAACCTTTCAAGATTGTTTTTTTCTTTCACTCAGCATAATTCCCTTGATATTCATCCAAATGGTTGTATGTATCAATAGCTTGTTCCTTTTTATTGCTGACTAGTAATTCATAGTATGGATGTTCCACTGTTTAACTGTTTGCTTTTTGAAGGACATTTGGATTGTTTCCAATTATTGGCTGTTAGAAATAAAGCTGCTGTGAACATTCACGTACAAGCTTTTGTATGAATGTAAGTTTTCATTTATCTGGGACAAATGCCCAAGTGTATAATTGCTGGGTTGTATGGCAAACATGTATTTAATTTCATAAAAAACTGTCATATCTTATTTCAGAATGTCTGTTTAATTTTACATTGCCACCAGCAATGATTGTGTGATCCCAGTTCTCCACATCCTCACCAGCATTTGGCATTATCACTATTTATTTATTTTTACTGTGCCAATAGATGTGTAATGGTATCTCATTGTAGTTTACCTTTCATTCCCAACAGCTAATGACGTTCAAGATCTTTTCACGTGGTTCTCATCGACTTTTGTGAGGAGGTCAGTCTTAAGAATGTTTTCTCACCTGATAAATGGAGAGAACAATAGGACAATATTTACCATCCAGAGATGTTATGAAAGTTCTCATAAGCACCTAGAAAATTGGTATTCAAGAAACATTAGGGCATGGTGGCTCATGCCTGTAATTCCAGAACTCTGGGAGGCTGAAGCAGGAGAATCACTTGAGTCCAGGAGTTTCGGACAAGCCTGGGTAATATAGTGAGACCTCGACTCTCCAAAAATTTTAAAAATTAGCCAGGCATAGTGGCACATGCCTGTAGTTCCAGCTACTTGAAAGGCTAGGGTGGGAGGATTGCTTGATCCTAGGAGGTTGAGGCTGTAGTCAGCTCTGATTGCACCACTGCACTCCAGCCTAAGTGACAGAGAAAGACCATGTCTCTCAAAAAAGAAAAAAAAAATGGTCAGGTGTGGTGGTTCATGCCCGTAATCTCAGCACTTTGGGAGGCTGAGATGGGCAGATCACTTGAGGTCAGGAATTTAAGGCCAGGCTGGTCTCTACTAAAAATACAAAAATTAGCCAGGTATAGTATCACACACATGTAATTCCAGCTACTCCAGAGGCTGCCTCAAGTGAGGCAAGAGACTCACTTGAACCTGGGAGGTGATGGTTGCAGTAAGCTGAGATCAAGCCACTGCACTCTAGCCTAGGTGATAGAGTGAGACTTAAAGGCACTTAAAACAGTGCTTTTCCCTCCAGAACTCAGCATACAGAGGCCCCCAATTAAGCCTTGTCCCTCCAACTGACACTTCATACACACCATCATCTCCCAGTGCACCACCGTCACTTGCTGGGGTCAGGGCAGAAAACCCCGGATACAAACTCTCCCTTTAAGGATTTTTACCCCACCAGAGCTCTCCATTGCCTCCAGGAGAAGACACAAAGGATTGGGTCTGGGAGCTGGGTGAGATTACATTTATCTAAGAAGCTTCCAAATGAAAACTAGCATTTGTATTTATTGCATTTCACCTCCAAATTTGATTACATTTCTCTCCTGCTGTAAATCTGCCTTTCCTTCTGCCAAGTTATTATTAAAGCCCGGACAAAATTGGTGGAGTGATATGTAAAATTTCCATCTTGGCTTTGACATTCCAGGAAGTTACAAACCAATTACAGCTGCTGAGCCTCAGGCCCTGATGAATCACAGAGCACAGCAAGGGATGGAGGAGGCCAGAGCGGGGACAGGAGGGAGATAGTGAGTTAGGAATCAAAGGTCAATTAAAATAAAACAGTCAATTTTAATTTGAATGTCTTGCTTATATTCACATCCCATTCCCATAAGTGGTAAAGCAAATGAAGCTTATTCATTTGTGTGGGCATGGTGTGTGTGTGTGTGTGTGTGTGTGTGTGTGTGTGTTAGGACAATAAAGACTTTTGAAATGGCTTCAGAATCTCAGAGATTTGAAATTTGAAATGTCCCAGAGAGAAAACATACAATCTGGTGACCCACCCAAATGTCAGGGCAGCTGCCTAAACAAAGAGCCATCAGCATTAGCCTTGGGGCATGTGGTTCTAAATGACACCAGTTCTAACTTTGGGAGTTGGCATCTCTGTGTTTGAGCCCTCACTTCATCACTGAATATGCGTAACTTCTCTGTGCCTCTATTGTCTCATCGGTAAAATGAGGACAATAATGCCTTTCCCTGCTGATTACTTTAAAGATTAAGATAAATAATATAGCTAAGGTGTTAAGCACGACGCCTCACCAGGTGTGCAATGTTACTTTCTCCAAGGAAATAACAACCGGTGGGTCCCAAGTCCAGTCAAATAACCTCAAATAACTATAGTTCGACTAGACCTTAATGTACTGTATACTTTCACAATAGAGGCTTAGGTTCCAGGGCAGTTGATTTTCTTTTCCTTCATGTGAACTTCTTTTTCCTGGCCCTCTACTAAGGGCGAATGCTTGGTTCGATTCAGCACCATGGACAGCAGAGATTGTACCAGCCGAGCTATCAGAGTTTCATTCGTGGACCCTCATCTTGTGGCCCCTTCCTGTCAGCTCATGGCTCAGACATCCTGTGAGCTGTACAGTTGATCTGGTTTTAGGTTGCAGTCTTAATCTCTGACTTTCATCAGTATGGGAAATTTACTTCTCTTTTTTTTTTTTGAGACGGAGTTTCACTCTGTCACAAGATGCACATGGGGACAGCTCAAGAGTAGCCCTACCTGAGGAGAGGGTGATGGTGTTAGCCTGGGGTTGAAGAGAGAAGAAGGCAGAAAACAATATCCACGCATAACATAGCTCTTCAGACAGTAATCAACACCTGTTAGTTCATCTTCAAGGTTTGATTCCTGGGAACACCTGCTCCTCTATTCCCTGAGCATCTGATATTGTCCTTGAAAGCAGAATGCCAGCCTCCCAGGGAGGAGCAGAGACACCAACAAACAGCTAGCAGAAGTCACCCAGCTGGCCTTCTCTCCTTCTCCCAGCCCTGGGCCTTTGTTTGCGAGGGCCAACCCACAGGCTGCTTTCTTGCTCTGCCCACCGCTGAGACCCGTTCTTCAGGAGTCCCTGGTATTCATGTTTCCTGAGGAATCCAGCCCCACTTTGCTCCATACTCTGAGTGATCAGGTGAGGACTCCAAGCCAGCAACGGAGAAATCAGAGGGCCCCTTTCCCCCATCTCCCTCCTGGACTTCTGCCCAGGTCTCTCTATGTATAACGGTACTGCTCCCAGGTCTAGACTAGATCAAACTTGAAGGAGGTTTTCTCATTTGTCTCTATATTCGTAGTTTTCAAATTGCCATCCTGGGATTTGCAGCATCACCTGAGAGGTTTTTAGAAATGTAAATTCCTTTTTAAAAAAATTTTGTTTTCATGGGTTATTGGGGAACAGGTGGTGTTTGGTTACATGAGTAGGTTCTTTAGTGGTGATTTATGAGATTTTGGTGCACCCATCACTCAAGCAGTACACACTGCACTGATTTGTAGTTTTTTATCCCTAATCTGCTTCCCACCCTTTCCTCCCAAGTCTCCAAAGTTTATTGTGTCTTCCTTATGGCTTTGCATCCTCATAGCTTAGCACCCCCTTATGAGTGAGAACATATGATGTTTGACTTTCCATTCCTGAGTTACTTCACTTAGAATAATAGTCTCCAACCTTGGGCTCCATTCGAGACCTGCTAAAACAGAAACTCCAGAGATGAGGACCAGCAATCTCTTTGAACAAGACCTCCAGGTGATTCTGATGCACACTGAAGTTTGAGAACCCCTTTTGAACAGAAATAACAAGAAGTGGATGCCTAAATTCCACCATATGGAATTGTTCTATTGTTCATCCCAGTTGATGGACTCTTGGATTAGTTTCATTTTTTTCTTACAATAGCAAAAAGTATGTATTGAACATGCTTTCATGTATACCTTCATGGACCCATGCAGGTATTTCTACACAACATATTCTTTTAAAATGATTTACTAGGACAAATGATGTACCCACTTGAATGTTAATAGATATGCCAGATGGACTTCCTAAAAGGTTGTACCAATTTGCACTCCCACCACAGAGAATGAAGGGGTACATGTCCCCACAGCCTTTCCAGCTTAAATTAAGTATATCACATGTTTTCACTTTCTTTTCCAATTTGAGAGGTGAAAATTTATCTTGTTTTGATTTGCACTTCTTTAAGAGTGAAATTGAGCATCTTTTCCTGTATTTATTAGCCACTTTAGCACAGTACTTTCTTGGTTCTCTCAATTTTCAGCAATCAGTATGTATGACTTGTAAAACATTTTTTAAAAAAGAAAAAAGATGCTAGTCCCCTCTTTTCTGCAAAGCACAGTCTTACGAAGGAGCCAGTGTGGGGTCAAGTGTGGGATGACCAACCATAGTGATTTGGCCAAGATGGAGGGGTTTCTCTGGACATGGGATCTTCAGTGCTAAAACTGAGAAAGTCCAAAGCAAACCACAATTCACTGGCCACCTAGGCGAGTGACTTGCCCAGAGTATCACACAGAAAATCAGCAGCCAGCCTGAGGGGAGGTTCCTAAACCCAGATCCCCTGCCCAGGGCTCCTTCTTCTCCAGGCGCCTCTCATGGAGAAACAGAGATGGACACCAAGGAGTTGGGCAATATGACTTGTCAATCTCTCCCAACTAGACAAGAAGCTCCTTTTGCGCATTTACTTCTTCTTCTTCTTTTTTTTTTTTTTAGGTGGAGTTTCACTTTTGTTACCCAGGCTGGAGTGCAATGCCGCAATCTCGGCTCACCACAACCTCCGCCTCCTGGGTTCAGGCAATTCTCCTGCCTCAGCCTCCTGAGTAGCTGGGATTACAGGCACGCACCACCATGCCCAGCAAATTTTTTGTATTCTTAGTAGAGATGGGGTTTCACCATGTTGACCAGGATGGTCTCGATCTCTTGACTTCATTATCCACCCGCCTCAGCCTCCCAAAGTGCTGGGATTACAGGCGTGAGCCACTGCGCCTGACCCACACATTTACTTCTTTAGCCTGGCGTTTATCACAGAAGCTGGCAAAGAGTTGGTAGCCAGCTTTAGACTAAAGGCATTATCACAGTGTCAAGGAAGGGCAAGAGAGGCAGTACTGCAGCATCCACAAAATCACAATCCACACACAATCAGGATCCATCTCATGACTTTTACAGGGAAATGCATTTGAAGGACCATGGGCTTTGGGTGGACAGACTCAAGCTCTAATCATCCCAGTCTCATTACTTACAAGCTGTCTAACCTTGGAAAATTCCTCTTCCCAGACCTTAGTTTTCTCATCTCTAAGATGGGACCAATAATACCTACCTCTTAGCAGAATGGTTAAGACAGGAAGCAGAAACAAGGAAGAGATGACAAATAGGGCAGGTCATTCTTTCTCTCAATGAGAGGAGAATGAGCACCTGGAGTGGCTCACCTGGTCGCCACAAGAGAATGAGTGGCATCTGCTTCGGGGCTCTGCACAAAAGAGCTTGGCCAAGGCTCCACTGGAGGCTAAAATACAGTATAGACTCTTCTCACCAAGGCAGGCTCTCTAGCACAAGGCTGAATGTGCCTGGAGAAGGAGGTACATTTTCTTTCTAGAAGGAGCCCTTTTCCTCCCAAACTGAACAGCTGTGGGACTGTGTCTGCCCAGAGGGAGCACATTTTTGCAAATTCACACAAAGCAGCAAGCCCTGATCTATATTAGCCCCACGTATCAGAGCCCCTCTGACCTCTCCTATCCCTTGGTTCCCCTCCTGCGGACCCCAGCATCAGGCCAGGCTCACCCTGACAGATCATTTGAAGAGCAGACTCTTTTGCTCATTATGAATCATAAATCATCTGCAGAACAGGAAGTTGCTTCAATGCTGGCATGAGGTCACTGGGAATCCCTACAGAGGGCAGATGGGCTGACTGTTAGGAAGAGAGCTGGCCATCAAGGATGCAAGTGAGTCTCCAGCACAGCTTTATGCACTAGCCAAGGTTTGGGTTCCAGATGCTGAAGCACCTTTGCCCTGGCTTGGCCATGTGTGTTTACAGACCATCAGGAGCCCAGCTGTGGATCTCAGGGAGGTCTTTGTTCAGAATACCAAATCTTCCAGGCAGACGGTTCTGCTCAATTAAGAGAAAAAGAAAAGAAGACTGCTAAATGTTCAGTTTACTTACTTTGCTGCAAATATCCAACCCAAGGGAGAGGGTAATCTAATACATTCTGAGATGATTTAAACTCATTTAAATAAAAAAAAAGGATTCTCCAGCAGTGAGCTGCACAGAGATGGGGGGTTTGATGATGCCACAGAACAAGCTAAAAATGTGGCTCAGAAAAGAGAGAAAACCAGTAGAGGTAACTTAAAATCTGACCACTCAACCAGCTAGCCAACCAACTCAACAGACAGGCAAGCCCAGACCAGGAGTAAGCCCCCAACACTATGTGAGGCCAGGATGAATGGTTTTTGTTTCTGTTGTCAGTGTTCAACCTGAATAAATCATCCTGGAGGAGGGGGAGCTGCAATCAATTAAACCAAAGTAATACCCTGATAAAAGGGCTATGTGATAATAAAAATCAAGTACATTTATTCGGCTGTTGCCCAAATGTTTCACACCCTGTATTCAAGGCACAGGCTCCTCATCTGTCACATCTAGGCAGACATAATTCATGCATTCCCTCTGTTGCCATCAGATACAAAACACCCACTTCCTCAGCATGCACACCACTCATCTAGAGACCATCCAGAGATGGCATCTGCACATGCAGACCCCTCACCTCACTGACACACGCACACTCATCCATTCACCCACCTCAGAACCCCACCTATACCAGTGGTCAACCATCTGTGCCAACAAGATTGTGGGAAATTCTGCAGCTCTGGTGGTATCAACTCTCATGCCTCAGGAAGGTCCTAGCCCCCATGGTCTCTGTGGTGCCGGGTCCAAGTCACCACACCACAAGGGTGGCCCTGTTCTGCTCAGGTTGTAAGGTCTCTGCTGACTCCCATAGCCCCAGGGTGCTCATCTGCAAGTAGGTACCTATATTCTATCCTAGACCACTGGGGATCCAAGAAAGACCCACACCTACCTCTGTCCTTTAGAAACCCTGCTTGCTCTGTTCCCTAAATCAGAGGATCATAAATATAGGAGAAACCAAGAGCCAGCCTGGTGATATAAACAAAAGCAGCAGACCAGAGGGGCTTGGGTCAGTGTAGACCCTAGCCCCACTTCAAGAAGGCAGTTGCTGCTCAACTCCTAGATGACAAAAACCTATGGTATTTCCAAATGAACCTGCCCATTATTAAAATGCTGTCTAGTAGTTCAAGACCAGCCTGGCCAACATGGCAAAACCCCTTGTCTACTAAAAGTACAAAAATTAGCCAGGCATGGTGGCAGACATCTGTTATCCCTGCTACTCAGGAGGCTGAGGCAGGAGAATCGCTTCAACCCCAGGGGTGGAGGGTGCAGTAAGACAAGATCATCACTACACTCCAGCCTGGGTGACAGAGAGAGACTCTGTCTCTAAAAATAAATAAATAAAAAATAAAATGCTGTCTAATGCTTTGAATCCCCCCTCCTCCAGGACAAAAATGAAACAATCTGTTTACAACGTGGTCTGTTCTCTCTGCTATCTAGTGAATGGTGGCTTTTGCCTGCATTTTGAGACAGATTTGGTCAATTGTAATCACTAATAGCCTTTCCAATTATTTTGTATGTGCAAAAAAATTGGGGGATGGGTGGCCAGTCATGGTGGCTCACACCTGTAATCCCAGCACTTTGGCCAAGGCGGGTGGACCACCTGAAGCCAGGAGTTTGAGATCAGCCTGCCCACCATGGTGAAACCTCATCTCTACTAAAAATACAAAAAACTAGCCGGGAGTGGTGATGGGTGCCTGTCATTCCAGCTACTCAGGAGGCTGAGGCAGGAGAATCGCTTGAACCCAGAGTTGAAGATTGCAGCGAGCCGAGATTGCGCCACTGCACTCCAGCCTGGGCAACAAGAGCAAGACTCCATCTCAAAAAAAAAAAAAAAAAAAAAAAAAATGGGGTTTTGGAGGATGGGCCTCATAGTCACAACAATATTTCTGATGGAGTATTTTCCACATATGATAATTATCTTGGACCTAAGCACAGAAGTCTGCTCCATGCTAACCTGTGCTCCTTTCTAATTCTTCTTTTTCTCTACTCCTGTGGTCCTCCCTGTCTTCACACAGTGGTCTCAGCCTCCCTGCTGCTTGTAGAAAGGAATGTCCTGAAGAGACCCTATGCCACTGCAAAGCAGAATTTCCCACTAGTTGTTTGAATGACACTAGCACCTAGGGAAATTACTGCTTCTCTGGCCATATAAACAGAAAATTCTGTAATCCCCAAAGAGATGATACCAAGCACAGGAAAGAGCCAAAGCTTTGCTGGCCAGGCACGGTGGCTCACACCTGTAATCCCAGCATTCTGGGAGCCTGAAGCAGCTGGATCACTTGAGGTCAGGAGTCTGAGACCAGCCTGGCCAACAGGGTGAAACCCAGTATCTACTAAAAATACAAAAATCAGCCAGGTGTAGTGGTAGGTACCTGTAATCCCAGCTACTTGGAAAGCTGAGGCAGGAGAATCACCTGAACCTGGGAGGTTACAGTGAGTTGAGATCACGCCACTGAAGTCTAGCCTGAGTGACAGAGTGAGACTCTGTTCCCCTCCTCCACCCAAAGAGAGCCAAAGCTTTACAACAGACTCACCTAATTTTGAATCTCACTTCAGCTATTTACCACCTGTGCAACCTTGGGCAAGTTACTTAACATCTCTGAACTTGGTTTCCTCACAAGCTAAAATCAGGCTATTACAATTGATCTCATTGAATTGGTATAGGATGCTTTATTCATTCATTCCACAAATATTTATTGAGGATCTACTATCTGCCAGGCACTGTTCTAGATACTGGGAATATAGTGGTGAGCTAGTGTTAAAGTATCTGCTTCCCTGGAACTTACTGGCCAGTAGGTTGGAAAAGATACAATATTTATAAAGAGCTAGCACAGTACGTGGAAGACAGCAACACTCAGTAGTTTTCTGTTCTCTTCTGTCTTACTCTCTCTCTTTGCTGGTTGACAAGACGTTGGCACTGGGGTCAGGGCTATTCATCTCCTTGCCAAGCCTTTGGCAACCACTGCTTCACCCCCAGCTCACAGCTCCTTTGGCCTTGCTGCACCGTATATTATACTCCCAGACATCTGTCAAGAGCCTACAATCTTCTATCGATCCTCTCTCAATGCATACATAAGAAATAAAAGGACTCTGTGAATTCAGCTATTAGTTCAGCTGCTGTAAAAGAGGGATGCAGAATAACTGTCGCCTTAAAGGTTAGAAGTTAATTTATCTGTCATGAAAAGTCTGGACAGGCAGTTGCTGTGGTGGTTGCTCCTTCTACCTTGTGGCTCTGTCTGCCAGTCTCACCAAGTGGCTTCTTTCTTGTGATCCAATATGGCTGCTTCAGGTCCTACCATCACATCTATATCCTGGCCAGGAGAGAAGGAAAAGAGGGAGAGGAGAGGGTATGCTGCTCTCCCTGTAAAGTCCTAAATCCGAAGATGTACCCAACATATAGACCTAAAGATGGAAATGGTAGACATGGGGGAACAAAAGAGTGGAGAATGAGTGAGAGGGGCAAGGTTTGAAAGATTACATATTGGGGCCAGGTGTGGTAGCTCATTCCCATAATCCCAGCACTTTGGGAGGCCAAGACGGGCTGATTGCTTGAATCCAGGAGACAAGCCTGAGACAATTTTGAGACAAGCCTGAGCAACATGGCAAAATCCTGTCTCCAATAAAAGTACAAAAAATTAGCTAGGCATGGTAGCACACCCCTGTAGACCCAGCTACTTGGGAGGCTGAGGTGGGAGAATCACCTAAGCCTGAGAGGTTGAGGCAGCAGTGAGCCAAGATTGCACCACTGCACTCCAGCCTGGGAAACTGGAGTAAGACCTTGACTCAAAAAAAAAAAAAAAAAAGAAAAGAAAAAGAAAAAATTACCTATTGGGTACAGTGCTCATTTCCTGGGTGATAAGTTCAATTGTATGTCAAAACTCAGCAACACACAACATACCTTTGTAACAAACCTGAACAAGTATCCCTGCAATCTAAAATAAAAGTTGAAAAAAAATTAGAAAAATAAAAAAGGAAGCTGTACCCACTACTTATTCCCACATCTCACTGGTTAGAATTTAGATACATGGCTACACTCAGCTAGCTGCAAGAGAGTCAGGGAAATGGAGTCTTTAGCCGGGACCATGTGCCTTTCAGACCCGCTACAGGGGGATTTGGATATTAGTCTCTGCATTAACCTTCAGAGTGTTACAGATGTTTGCGAATGATGGATCTTTTCATATCTTGTAATATTTGGTGGTTGTCATCTACCTGAACAAGTTTTCACATATTTGCCATGCAGAGCTTGACAAGATAGGGGAGTTTCTAAGGAAGACAGCCTTCCTGAGTTTCAAAAATCCTCATAGGGTGGCATTTGCTTTGGTGGATCACCAAGGTTCACAGTCCAGTTCTCAGTTGATTAGGCTGAAATGTTGCCAGCCCCTGACAAAGCATTCACTTCTCTGAGGTGGACTCATGAAATCGAGGCTGCTGTGTAAGCTATAATTCCAAAGCATTCATTTACAATGAGAAATACAATTGCTTACTCAGTCCCGAAGGTCAGCACATTCCTGGCTATAGAGAAAACCACATGGGAAGGCAAATTATAATCAACAGTCTGCCTGTTAAAAGTAAAGCTAACTGGGCAGTAATCCCAGCTATTCAGGAGGCTGAGGCAGGAGGATTACTTCAGTCCAGGAGTTTGAGACCAGCCTGGGCAATGTAGCAAGACTCCATCTCAAAAATAAAATAAAACTGAACAAAATGAGTTTGATTAACCTCAAATATGGCAGCCATAATGAGTTTGGCCAGAACTCAGGACCTCTGACTTCTTGTTCTGCTGCTGAAGGCTACCATGTGTTCTCAAGGGAAATGATGTTCTAGGCAAAATTATACTGCTTTTCTCCCAAAAGGCATTTGTCCCAAATACAAACTTTATGCCCCATTCTAGGGGCAGGCCAATGTCCTACTCCAAAGCAAGTGAGTGTGAGTCTTCCTCCCTGGTTCCTTCCCACTGTATTTACTCCTTGATCTTGTGGAAGACATGGCGACACACTGCTAAAATCCCCTTTAGAGAGAAAACACACAGCTCAGCATCAAGGAGTGCGAATAACTGACAGCCTCCATCTGGCAGCGACTTCAGGGTCCTCAGCTTGTGAGCCAAGTCATACTCTTCTTGGGGTGGCCCCTGGCTAGTGACTGAGCAAGATGGTGTACTAGGACCTGGCCATTTCTCCCCAGTGAGGACTTCTGTAATGCGCATTTTCATTAGTAGGTTCTCATGCTGCTAATAAAGGCATATCTGAGACTGGGTAATTTAAGGAAAGAGGCTTAATAGGATCACAGTTCCACTTGGCTGGGGAGGCCTCACAATCATGGCGGAAGATGAAAGAAAAGCAAAGGGACTTCTTAGATGGTGGCAGGCAAGACAGCTTGTGCAGGGGAACTCCCATTTATAAAACCATCAGATCTCGTGAGATTATTCACTACCACAGAAATACTATAGGGAAAACCACGCCCATGATCCAATCATCTCAACCTGGCTTCGCCCTTGATATGTGGCGATTATTACAATTCAAGGTGAGATTTAGGTGGGGACACAGTCAAACCATAGCAGCATCCTTTGCTCCAGACCTCCCAGCTGGGCTGGCAGAGAGCTTCTGAGGTCTGCAGTGTGGTTTTACACCTCCTCCGGCACAATCCTGTCTCTTCTCATTTTCTTTTCACAAGTGTTACTCTCTTTAAAACGTTTTGCCCTCTAACTCCACTGCAGCATTCTGAAGAGCCCAGCCTGCAACATTGCTCTAAATCAGAGGTCAGCAAATCACAACTCATGACCCAATCCTGGCCTATAACTTGTTTTCATAAATAAGCTTTTATCAGAACTCAGTCACACCTGCCTATTCATTTACTTATTGTCCATGACTGCTTTTGCACTACAATGGCAGGGTTGAGTAGTTGTGACAGACTAATCTAACTAACATTTAAAATATTAACTATCTGGCCCTTTACAGAAAAAAATCACATGAGTCAACATGTTCCCCATTTTGCTTAAACCAGTTTTGGTTGGGTTTCCCATCTTTCACAATACCAAAGACCTGGCTTAGATTAAGACTATCTCCAAATCATAGCCTCCTGACATACTGAGTAGTCCAGAGAGGAGACTGGGATGCCTCAAGACAGCAAGAAAGATGTTGAGAGGGTACCAGGAAGAGGTGACATGAGTTTGTGCCTCGATGTTCCAAAAGGCCTGAGCAGGAGTCCTGGCTGCAGGCACTCAGACCTCAGAGACAGATGGCATCTTCATCCCAAAGACCTCTGCTGTGATTGTGGTGCCCTGAGCAGGTATGTTCCCAACTGCAGTGAAGTAATGCCTTCATTAAACAGTCTGAATTTATTTCCAAATCCTCAAAGCTGAGCAACTAGGGGGATTTTATTAGACATATTTATTCTATAATCCAGCATCTCACAAGACATCCAGGGGTTTCTTTTAAGCTACTGCTCTTTCCTCCCACACAGAATATTTGTGTTGCTTCTCAGACATCAAGAATAAGATGAAAAAGTCCCTGCCATGCTGCTTCAAGCCAGCTTAACTGGCAGATCCCTCTGCCACTCCCCCAGCCACTGGTGGGCATGCCTGCCTTCTGCCTCCATCAGGTCTATGCTAAATCCCCTTATCATGAATACATAAATGTTAGATTGAACAGAATGAGATTCTCAAATGTGAAGTCTCATGCAAAAACATTACCTTTTTTTTGAGTTGTTTAGGCCTCTGAATGTGTTGGACAGGGGATGAAATGGGAGCCCTCTCCAGCAACATATGGAGGAGGATGCAACTCAATCATCCTTGTGGCTGGGAGCCTTCATCTGCCATGGTCAAAACAACTTTAGATCTGCAAGGCCAAGGAAATGGTTGAAATGCAACACAAAACTGCACTATTTATACTTTCATTTCTATTAGACCTGTATAATGATGCCTTATTGAACTGAAGCTTAAATGGCTCAAGACTGATCGTAATAGAACATTTAATTGTTTGCTTGTCTAACTCTCTCAGCCCTAATTAAATATTGTTTTTCATTGAGTGGGTTATACAATGATGTTTCTTTGCTGTCACTGAAGAGAGATGGGGACTGAGGCAGAATTTAGATGAGCCAGGCTCACTTCGTGCACTCCTCCTATTCCGTTTTTTGGTCCAACAATGGGAAGCAGAACCCTCTGGAGGGAGACCCACCGAGATCCAGGGAACAGCTTTTGGAGATGATCTCATGCAAGTCCTCAGACAGGCAGAGGAGTTATGAGAGATCACGTTACCTTGTGGGGTTTCCTATAGAAGGCACGGGTTCTTGATGTTCAAAGCTGGCACTGGTATCCTTTCTAACTCCTTTTTCTCCCTAACCCCCATCCCCACAGCACTACCTTCAGTATCCTTGGAATCTAGCCACTTTTCCTCACCTCTGTGCCATCATCCAGAGCCAAGCCACCATCAGCTCTCATCTAGGTCATTGCAAAGGCCTCATGAATACCTTCATGAAACAGTCTGGAATATTTCCAAATCCTCAAAGCTGAGCAACTAGGAGGATTTTATTAGACATATTTATTCTATAACCCAGCATCTCACAAGACATCCAGGGGTTTCTTTTAAGCTACTTTTCTTTCCTTCCAGACAGAATACTCGTGTTGCTTCTCAGACATCAAGAATAAGATGGGACCCTTCATACCCTGTCAGGCGCATTCAGGGGCCCAAACATCTAAAAAAAAAAAAAAGAGTAGTATTTTTTCATGAGCTTTCACAGAACCTCATTCTGTTCAATCTGACATTTATGTATTCATGATAAGAGAATTTAGCACAGACCTGATAGAGGCAGAGGCAGAAGTGCATGGCTGCCTGCACTTATCTGGGCTTTACCGCAGTCTGTTCACAAACCAGCAGCCACTGGAAGGCCTTGTCCCTCCCCATCTCAGAACCCTTCTGCAGCTCCCAGCTCACTCAGAAAAAAGCCAAGGTTCCATCTGACAATGCCCTCCATCCTGCTGTTACCTATGACTACAGCTCCAATGACATCGCCCTTCACTCATTCAGCTCCATCTATACTGAGCTCTTTGCTGTTTTCTTGAATAGTCTTCACAATGCTTACTATTTAGGGCTTTTCATTTGTTGTTATCAATACTTATAATATGTCTCCCTCAAAAATATGCACAGCTCGCTGACTCACCTTTTTTGTGCCTTTATTCGAATGTCCCCTGTCAGGAGGGCCTCTAACTATCCTATTGCAAATTGCAACCAACCCATCCTGTCTATCCATATTTTTCTCCATGGATCTTACTAGTATTTGACATACATTTCAGTTGACCTATTTATTGTGTTTATTGTTTATCTCACCTTCCAAAATGCAAGCTCCAGGAGGGCAAGTATTTTTCTCTGTTGGTTTCACTGCTGAATCCCCAGTGTCTAGAAAAACACCCAGTACAAAGTAGCTGCACAAATTAAATATTTTTGAGTGAATTAGTGAGTAAACAAATAAATGTAAACATGCACATAAGAATGCATAGTCTGTCATTTCCTTCTGGTCATTAATTACAATGGTCAAGATCTACTCTAGGCCAGGAGTCTGGATGCATTTGTACCTTGTATTCTAGGATTCTAGGCATTCAAGAGGAAATCTTCTCATTGGAGATGGAGCTGCAAAGGGCAGACTGATATCCAGAGTTCAGAATGTGCCCCAGCCTTCCAGCTGCAAATGCTAATTCTCCTAAGACTAGGGAAAAATGGTTAAAGAGGCAGGATCTTGAGCCTGAGCTCAGAAAAAGGCTCTGATTTACAGCAAGAGAAGAGGCTAACACAAGGAGCTCTGGAGGGATCAGAAACTAGAGACAATTTGGTGAATGAATAAGACACCACTATGACCACCCATAGAGTTCGTGGGTGCTGGGGATCTTGGGGCTAATTTTATCTTTTAGAGCATGAGTGCAATTCAGCAGAAATTCCTAGAAGAAGAAGAGGGAAGGGAAGTGGGAGAGACTGTCTCCCCTTGTACTGGATCTATAGGATTATGAGAACCAGGCCATGTGGCCCATTTGCAGGACAAGAATGATTGAGATGCATCCTCCTCTGAATGCTGTTGGAGAAGGATCCCACTTCATACCCTGTTCAGCAAGTTCAGGGGCCCAACATCTCACAAAAAAAGTAATACTTTTGCATGAGCCTTTACTTTTGAGAATCTCGTTCAGTTCAATCTAATATTTACATATTCATCACATTTTCAAGGCATGCACATTGGATATTCCGACAGGTGTGTCAAACCACTGACCAAAAATGCTGGACCATGGTATACTTCCTTTTCTCATGACTTACACTGAATATCTGTGTTTTCTTTTGTGTCACAGGGAATTAAACTTTTCAGAGATTTGTCTATTTTATTCATCACTTCAAAGTTCTGGTTCTTGATTTGATTAATCAGCTCCGCCAACTTTTTGCTTTGTGATTAATGTTTGCTCTTATCTCTATTAATTGCTTCCTTTCACTTTACTTTTATTTTGCTGTTCATTTTCTACTTATTTGGAATTCTAATTCAATTATTCTCAATAAGCATATTTATTTTAATAATAATGGCTTTAGAATACGGATTTCGCTAAGAATAATTTTGGGCCCACTCCCTCACATGCTTTTTTAGACAGTGGGTTTCATTGTCTTAAATGTCTAAATAGCCCACACTTGCTATTGATTTCCACCTTGATAGAAAGGTTACTTTTTACTTTCTTTAATTTCCAGGTAGTTATCATTTATCTGAATTTAGGCATACTCTTGCTGTTAATGAGATCAGGAACTATAGTTTATAAACTTGTAACTTGGAGAGTTTGTTATGGACTTCTCTTTAACAGTCAGGGTAGAGCAGGTTAGACTGCAGTAACAACCAACCATAAAAATGTCAGTGACTTAAATAACAGATTGGTCCCCATTCATGCTACATGTTTCTAAGCAGTCAGCTGGGGGTTCTTCTCTTTCTAGTCACTCAGGGACTCAAGCCAGTGGGAGCTCCATCTTGACATGTGCTTTCATGATCACAGAGGTGGAAGAAAGAGAGCCTGGTTCTTAAAGTCACTCCTGTGCACATTTCATTGACCAAAAAAATTCAAACGCTTGAGTTTAAGAGCATGGATATCTTGTTCTGTAAAAGGAGAAGTACTGAATATTCTTAATATTCTACCATACGCATTTAGCAGATGTCTATAAAGAGCTACAGATAGACCTCCTACTGATACCAGAGACTGTCTAGCAGATATTGTTAGCTGGTGACCTGCCTCCCATTCCATTCCAACCTTCTTTTACTCATCCGCTTTCCAGCCAGAAGTGGCTGTGACCCAAATATAAGCAGAAGGGGCGGGTGGGGAGAGGGGTCTCAAAAAAGCATTTTGCTTTTGCTTTTTTGATATTGATGCTGCCCCATCTCCCTCTCCTCCTTCTTGCCTTGACTACTAATGTGAAAAGGCCAAAAGAATCCCAGAAATATTTGCTTGACATTGTTGAGCATCTGAACTACTGCCAATGGTGCCTCCCTCCAGATTTTTTATATGAAGAGAAAAAATAAAATTAGCTAGGTGCAGTGGCTCATGCCTGTGATCCCAGCACTTTGGGAGGCCAAGGCATATGGATCACTTGAGGCCAGGAGTTCAAGACCAGCCTGGGCAGCACAGCAAGACACCATCGCTAATTTTTTTAAAAATTAGCCAGGCATGGTAGTGCAGCCCTGTAGTCCCAGCTGCTCAGGGGGCTGATGAGGAGGATCACTGGGCCCAGGAGTTTGAGGCTACAATGAGCCAAGATTGCACCACCGTACTCCAGCCTGAGTGACAAAGCGAGAACCTGTTTCCAAACAAACAAGCAAAAGACTTATATTTATATAAGCCATTGTGGTTGAGTTTCTTGTTACTTTCATCTGAAAGCATTTCTGAGTGATAAAATAATTCAGCATGTAAACAAGACGGACCATTACCACCTCCGTGACCAATAATCCTTTGGAAGTCTTCTGTGGGCAACTGAAAGGAGCGCTAAATATGTATTACTAAATACAGCCATGCCTCAGAGATATTGTGGGTTCAGTTCCAGACAACCACAATAAAGCGAATATTGCAACAAAACAAGTAACGTGCATTTTTTGATTTTCCAGGGCATATAAAAGTTATATCTGGCTGGACACAGTGGTTTACTCCCAAAATCCCAACACTTTGGGAGGCCAAGACAGGAGGATTGCTTGAGGCCAGGAGTTCAAGACCAGACTGGGCAACATCAGAGACTCTGTCTCTACAAAACAAACAAACAAACTTTAAAAATTAGCCAAGCATAGTCACACATACCTGTAGTCCCAGCAACTCGGGAGGCGGAGATGGGGGGTTCACTTGAGCCCAGAAGGTCAAAGCTGCAGTGAGGTGTGATCATGCCACTGCACTCCAGCCAGGGCAACAGAATGAGACTGTCTCAAAACAGACAAACAAACAAACAACAATAAAGTTATATTTATATTATACTGTAATCTATTAAGTACAATAGCATACATCTTTTAAAAATGTACATACCCAAATTTAAGAATACTCTATTGCCAAAAAAAAAATGCTAACAACCATCTGAGCCTTTAGCAAGTTGTAATCTTTTCGCTGGTCAAGGGTCTTGCCTCAGTGCAGATGACTGCTGACTGATCAGCGTGGTGGTTGCTGAGCACTGGGGTAGCCGTGGCAAGTTCTTAAGACAACAATAAAGTTTGCCACATCAATCGACTCTTCCTTTCAGGAAAGATTTTCCTGTAGCATGTGATGCTATTTGATAGTATTTTACCTACAGTAGAACTTTTTTCAAAACTGGAGTTAACTTTATCAAACTCTGCCAGTGCTTTATCAACTGAGTTTGCAAAATATTCTAAATCCTTTGTTGTCGGCCAGGTGTGGTGGCTCATGCCTGCAATCACACTTCAGGAGGCCGAGGCAGGTAGATTGCTTGAGCCCAAGAGTTCAATACCAGCCTGGGCAACATGGTGAAAACCCATCTCTATAAAAAAAGATTCCCCCAAAAAATTAGCCAGTCATGATGGCATGCACCTGTAGTCCTAGCTACTCAGGAGGCTGAGGTGGGAGGACTGTTTGAACCCGGGAGGTTGAGGCTGCAGTAAGCCAAGATTGCACCACTGCACTCTAGCATGGGCAATAGAGTGGGACCCTATTTCAAAAAGAATAAAAATAAAACTTAAAAATCCCTTATTTTCATTTCAACAATGTTGAAATGCATCCACCAGGAGTAGATTCCATCTCAAGAAGCCACTTTCTTTGCTAATCCATAAGAAGCAACTCCTCATCCATTCAAGTTTGATCATGAGATTGCAGCAATTCAGTCACATCTTTGATCTCCACTTCTAATTTTCTTGCTATTTCTACCACATCTGGCACAATCATAGCTTGTTTCCTCCATTGAAGTCTTGAAGTACTACTCACAGTTATTCATGAGGACTGGAAACAGATTTCTTCCAGATTTCTGTTAATGTTGATATTTTAACCTCCATAAATCAAGAATATTCTTAATGGCATCTAGAATGGCGAATCCTTTCCACAAGGTTTTCAATGAACTTTACCCAGATTAATCAGAGGATTCACTATCTACAGAAGCTATAGTCTTACTAAATAAATTTCTTAAATAGTAAGACTTGAAAGTCAACATCACTCCTTAATCCATGGCTGCAGAATGGATGCTATGTTAGCAACATGAAAATGATATTAATCTCCTTATTCATCTCCATCAGAGCTCTTGGGTGACTAGGTCTATGAGCAAGAATATTTTGAAAGCAATCTTTGTTTTTCTGAGCAATAAGTTTCAACAGTCAGCTCAAAATATTCAGTAAACCATGCTACAAACAGATGTGCTGTCATTCAGGCTCTGATGCTCCATGTATGGAGCACAGGCATGGTAGATTTAGCATAATTCTTAGGGCCCTAAGAGTTTGGGAATGATAAATGGCTTCATCTTAAAGTCACCAACTGTATTAGCCACTAACAAGCGAGTCAGCACATCCTTAGAAGCTTCGAAGCCACGCTTTGACTTCTCCTCTGAAAGTCCTAAATAGACAGCATCTTTCCCCAATAAAAGGCTGTTTCATCGACAATGATAATTTGTTGTTCAGTGTAGCCACCTTCACAGAATGACCTTAGCTAGATATTCTGGGTAACTTCCTGCAGCTTCTCCATCAGCACTTGCTGCTTCACCTTGCACTTTTATGTTACAGAGATGGCTCCCTTTTTTGCACCTTGCGATCCAACACCTGCCAATTTCAGACTTTTTTCTGAAGCTTCCTCGTCTCTCTCAGCCTTCACAACATTGAATAGAGTTAAGGCCTTGCTCTGGATTAGGTTTTGGCTTAAAGGAATATTGTGGCTGATGTGATACTCTACCCAGATCTTTCTCGGTATCAGCAATAAGGCTATTTCTCTTTCTTCTCATTTGTGTGCTCACTGGAGTTGCACCTTTCAATATCCTTCAAGAACCTTTGCCTCACATTCTGAACTTGGCTGATTGCTTGGTGCAAGAGGCCTAGCTTTCAGCTTGTCTGTCTCAGCTTTCTACATGCCTTCTTCACTAGGCTTACTCATTTCTCATTTTGTTTGTTTGTTTAATTATTTTTAGAGAGAGGGTCTCACTGTCACCCAGGCTGGTGCACAGTGGTACAATCATAGCTCACTGGAGCCTAAAACTCCTGGTCTCAGGTGATCCTCCCATCTCAGTCTCCTGAGTAGCTGGAACTACAGACATGTGCCACCATGCTTGACTCATTTCCAGTTTTTGATCTAAAGTGACAGACATGAGATTCTTTCTTTCACTTGAACACTTAGAGGCCATCGTATGGTTATTAGTTGACCTAATCTCAATATTGTTGTCTTGAGGAATAGGAAGGTCTGAAGAGAGGGAGATAGACCAAGGAACAGTGGGTGAAGTCAAAGCACACACAGCATTTATCAATTAGGTTCACAGTCTTATATGAGTGTAGTGGGTGGCACCCCACCCCTCAAAATTACAATGGTAAATCAAAGATCAATGATAACAGATCACAATAACATAAAATAATAATAATGAAAATTTTTGAAATAGTGTGAGAATTGCCAAAATGTGACACAGAGACATACACGCTGTTGGAAAAAAGGTGTTGATAGAGTTCCTCAATGCGGGGTTGCCACAAACCTTCAATTGATAAAAAGCACCATATCTGCCAAAAGCAATAAAGCAAAATGCAATAGAGCAAGGTGTGTCCATGCGCGAAAGAGTTTGTATGGTTTCCAGATTATTATTATCCATTAAAAACATGCTATGACAGAAAAAAAAGTTGACAATTGTTGAGCTGAGTGATGGGTAAACAGAGATCCATATTTTTAATTTTATATACGAAAATGTTTACAATCAAATATATAATACATTTTCTTTACAAAATTTCAACTTTTCCAATAAAACATTATCAATCATAATAGGCTTAACAATCATACTAATTTAGCCAACTCTAACTTTCACTGATTTATTGACTCAACACTGAACCTTTTTAAAATTAAAGCTTTATTGAGATATAATTTCCATACCCTATAATGTACCCATTTAAAGTATACACTGCAATCATTTTTAGTATAGTCAGAGTTGTGCAAATGTGCTGTAGATTCTACAACTTATTGTAGAATATTTTCATCACTGCAATGAGAAACGCTGTACCCATTAGAAGTACTCTCTATTTCAACCCATCCCCCTTTCTTCCTCCTCCCCCACCCCACATCCCTGGACAACCACTCATCTATTTTTCTCTATGGATCTGCCTATGCTGAATATTTCATATAAATGAAATCATACTACATGTGGTCCTTTGTGACTAGCTTCTTTCAGTTGGTAGGTTTTCAAGGTTCATCCATTTGTAGCACATGCCAGTACTTCCATTTCTTTTTATTCCTGAAAATGATTCCACTGTATGACTATAGTACATTTTTGTTTTCAGCTTTTAAGTTTGGGGGTACACGTGTAGGATGTGCAGGTTTGTTACATAGGTAAACGTATGCCGTAGTGGTTGGATGCAA
Organism: Saimiri boliviensis; assembly: GCF_048565385.1. Taxonomy (NCBI): domain Eukaryota; kingdom Metazoa; phylum Chordata; class Mammalia; order Primates; family Cebidae; genus Saimiri; species Saimiri boliviensis. The sequence continues at coordinate 17,153,252 of NC_133460.1, read as the reverse complement.
AGATCAACCCATCCTCTAGGTATTAAGCCCAGTATCCACTAGCTATTCTTCTTGATGCTCTCGCTCCCTGTTCCTGGACAGGCCCCAGTGTATGTTATTCCCCCATGTGTGTCCATGTGTTCTCGTCATTCAGCTCCCACTTAGAAGTGTGAACATGCAGTGTTTTGTTTTCTGTTCCTGCGTTAGTTTGCTAAGGATAACAGCTTCCAGCTCTATCCATGTCCCTGCAAAATACATGATCTCATTCCTTTTGATGGCTGCATAGTATTCCATGGTGTATATGTACCACATTTTCTTTATCCAGTTGATCATTGATGGGCATTTGGGTTGATTCCTTGGCTTTGCTACTGGGAATACTATAGCACATTTTTTCATTCATTCATTGGTAAATGGACATTTGGATTGTTTCTTTTATGTATTTATTTTGGCCATTATGAATAGTGCTGCCATTTGTGTACAAGTTTTTGTTTGAACATGTTTCTAGTTCTCTTGGGCATATCCTACCTGGAAGGAGTGCAATTGCTGGGTTGTTTCATAACTCTATGTTTAACTTTTGAAGGAACTGCCAGGCTGTTTTCCAAAGCATCATTTTACATTTCCACCAACAGCATATGAGGGTTCTAATTTTTCCATATCCTCTCTAACTCTTGTTATTATCTGCCTTTTTAAAAATTATTTTCATTCTAAGGGTATGTGAATTAGAATGGTGAAGTGACATCTCACTGGGCATTTAATTTGCATTTCCCTGATGGATAATGATGTTGACATCCTTTCGTCTGCTTTACTGGCCATATGTATATCTTCTTTGGGGAACTGTCTATTCAGACTATGTATCCATTTTTAACTTAGGTTATTTGTCTTTGCAAAACTGGGTTGTAAGAGTTGTTTACATAAGACCTAAAAATAGAACTACCATTCAATCCAGCAATCCCACTACTGAGTGCCAACCCAGAGAAAAAGAAATCACTGGATAAAAGACACCTGAACTTGTATGTTTATCACAGCACTATCCACAGCAACGAAGTCAGGGAATCAACCTAAGTGTCCATCAATTGATGATAGGATGAAGAAAATGTAATATATGTACATATAGAAACCATGGAATACTACACATCCATAAAAAAGAATAAAAACATGCCTTTTGCAGCAACATGGATGGAACTGGAGGCCATTATCCTAAGTGAAATAACTCAAAGTCAAATACCATATGTTCTCACTTATAAGTGGGAGCCAGACACTGGGTATACATGGACATAGAGTATGAGAATAGACACTGAAGACTCCAAAAGGTGGCAAGGTCAGAGGGTGGTAAGGCATGAAAAACTACCTATTTGGTACAATATACACTATGGAGGTGATGATTACACCAAAAGCCCAGACTTCACCACTGTGCAATATAGCCATATAACAAAACTTCACCTGTATCCCCAAATGTACAAAAAGTTTTTTATATATGCTTGTATTAAAGAGTTTTTCATATACAAGTTCTGTATTAGACACATGATTTGCAAAAACTGTGACTATTCCATTTTTGGGGTTGCCTTTTCACTTTTGGATGATGACCTTTGAAGCACAAAGTTATTAATTTTGACAATTGTCAGATTTATCTGTTTTTTTCTTCTGTTGTTTGTGTTTTTAGTGTCATATCTAAGAAACCATTGCCTACACCAAAGTCAAAACACACCTGTTTTCTTCTAAAACATTTATAGTCTTAGCACTTGCATTTAGGTATTTTATCCATTCACATTTAATGTTCTTATGGATATAGCTGAAACTACTATTTTCTGAATATCATGTTTTTCCTATTTATTTTGATTTTTAGAATTTTTCTGGAGAGCCACCTCAAGTAAATTTCTTATATGTGAATGGTATCATTTATGAGTTCTTGACTGTCTAAAAACTTTGTTTTATCCTTATACAAAAACAATCGTTTGAGAGGGTATGGAAGTCTGGGGTCATATTCCTTTTACTTCAGAACTCAGTAAATCCTTTCCCATTGCCTTCTAACATCCCGTGTTGCAGGAGAACAATTCAATGCTAGTCCATTTTTTTCCCCCTTTTAAAAATAGTTACATTTATACTTGTCTGATTTTAATATTTTCTTCCTATATTAGAATTTATCAAAATTCACAAAATATGTCCAAGTGTAGTCATTTTTTCAATTAATCTTGAACATAATCAGGGAGCCCTTTTGACATAAGGATTTATGTATTCAGATTAAGAACATTTTCTTCTTTGATTATTTCTTCTCTTCCATTACTTCATTATTTATTTCTGTAACTTATTTTACATAAAGATTGAATCACTTGACCTACTCTCATATTTGTCTTTTATGATTTTTATGTCTTTTTCTTACTAAGTTCTAGAAGAATTTCTTAACACCTTTCATTCATTAATTTGATTATACTGTTCAATTTTTTTCCCAATAATACTTCGTGTCTCAAAAAATTCCTTTTGCATCTCTAATAATACCATGGTCTCTTGCCTTTGCTTATATCACTGCCTTATCCTTCCAAATGTCACTGCAATCACTCGGCTTTACAACGTTACTTGTTTTCATGGTAGTTCCCCTCTTTTATTCTGATGGACTTTTTTTCATGTATCTGGAGATTTTTCTTGGAAATAAGGTCAGGATAGTTCAATGCCAGTAGCTGAGAGTGTGCTTCATTAACAATTCTTTATGTTGATGAATTCTGAGACCAAAGAGAAGGAAATTCTATGTTGTTTGATCTTTGGATTGTTTATCTAACTGACCTTAGTAGCAGAAAATTGAGATAAACATACTCCTCAGTTTATGACATATTATTATCTTCAGTCTGTGAAAAGCCTCCTCCTATTTCACTTATGCATGTATTTTGTTTTCTCCCCACTGAGTATTTTCATAACTTCTTCTCTACCTGACTACTTGGAAGGTCCTAATCCTAACAGGACCCCCATTCTCTGCCTTTACAGCTTGAGGTACCACTGCAGAATCCCCACTCCCTCTAGAGCCTCCATCCACTATTGGAAGCTCAGGTCTTGTCCCTTTGATCATTCTGCACCTACTGATCCTTGTATGTATCCCCTCACTGACTCAACAGATACCATGGTGTTTAGAGAGGCTGGAGGTGAGGGAATCATTTTACCACTTTCTTAGCAAGTATCCAAGTATCTTCTCAAGGCAATGGGTTTCATTCCCTCCCTCACAATGAGCTTGCTACTGATGTTTTTTTGTAGTTTTAGGTGTGGAAGGACTCCACTTCTATTTCTAGTACTGGCTTAGAGCTTTTCCTTTTATTTAATCTAGGACACTTCAATGGGAGATTGAAAGGGAAGAAGAGTCAGATGCATGGCTTGAAGTTATCATCTAGTCTGTAAAATCCTTTTTGCTAGCTTATTTCTTCACCATGTCATCAGAGGGGAAAGCCTAAATCATAAAAATTAAAATGATATTAAAATTCCCTCCCCCAGGCTGCTGATGGCTAATCTCTCTCTCTTATTTTTCTGGTAGACCTGAGCAAAGTAGAAAAATACAAATGCTTCTCTGTGAATAATGTGGGTCAGTGGGGTTATTCAGTTTATATCTTTCTCTTCATCTGACTGTAAGCTACATAAAGGCAAAGAACATGTCAGTTTTTGCTCCATACTATAGCTCCAGTGTTTAGCATACTGTAGCTGACGTCTAGTAGGCTTTCATTAAATATTTGCTGGATGAATGAGCAAATCACCTTCAGCAAATACTTGGCCAGCCAGGTGAAATCAACAATGAAATGTAGGGCTTCTGCTGGAACTGCGGTTCCATGTTTTGGCCACAGGAACAAGGCATGGAGTCTGGCTGCAGATAACTGTTTCCTAGTGGCAATGGGACAAAGGAGTCAAGGAATCACATCCTGTTCCCCCTGCCCTGGCAGGCTTTAGACAACAAACTTAGAACCTGACCCCATCGAAAGCACACCTGCAGGAGACACAGGGGCCTAAGGAGTGTGTGACGTGGCAACTGTGATCAGTGCTGTAAATTACCGTGCAGGAAAGAAAGAAGCATTTGATAATGCAGTTGGAGCAGGGGGTTGGCCTGGTCACTGAGTCAGGGAAAGCTTTTTTGGGACGCATACAGATCCAGTAGGTGATAAAGGAGGGAAAATCCCTTCTACTCTTTCCTTCTGGCCTTATTCTCTTCTCTCTCCTCTTTCTACTCTTCCCCTCCTCTTCCTACAAAATTCTGGAGGGTGACACAATTAGTGCCAAATGGAGTTGGGTATTGACCCAATAATATGATAAATCAAATAAAATAATTGGCTTTTTTTTCCTATCATATGCCCAGACAGAAGTATTCCAGACCTGGGAGATTGCACTAACTTTCCCGAAATGTGGCTTCCATTTCTGGGTCCCGGGCATCTGCTCCAAGCAGTGCCATTTCCCCAACCAGCAAAAATGGGGAAAGAGAGGAAAAGCAGAGCACCCAGCTTCTTTTTAAAGATGTGACCTGGAAGTTGGACATGTTAAGTCCTCTCACATCTTCCTGGCCAGAATGTAGTCACATAACCATACCTATCCACAGGAAGGCTGCGAAATGTGGCCTCTAGTAGGGTAGAAAAGAATGGCTTATGGAAGAAAACCAGCAGTGTTTACTGCAGTGGACAAGATCTTCAGCTAAACAAATATATATATATGTTATATATGTAATTACATATATAACATATATTTATATATTATATAGAAATTATTTTACATATAGTTATATATAAGTTCATAATTATATATATCTTATATATGATATATATATCATATATATATATATATATATATATATATATATATAATTAAACCAAAAAAATAAATTTATCTCTCAATGCCTCTGATATAGTTTGGCTGTATCCCCACCCAAATCTCACCTTGAATTGTAATAATCTCCACATGTCAAGCATGGGGCCAGGTGGGGATAATTGAATCATGGTGCAGTTTCCCCCATACTGTTCTTGTGATAGTAAATAAGTCTCATCAGATCTGACGGTTTTATAAAGGGGAATTCCCCTGTACATGCTCTATTGCCTGCCACCATGTAAGACATACCTTTGATCCTCCTTCACCTTCCACCACAATTGTGAGGCCTCCCCAGCTACATGGAATTTTGAGTCAATTGAAACTCTTTCCTTTATAAATTACCCAGTCTCGGGTATGTCTTTATTAGCAATGTGAGAACAGACTAATAGAGCCTCTTAATACTTGCCTAAATGTCCCCAGAAGTTCCTATTTCTAGGGCTAGAGCAGGAAAGCTGATGGCCCGTCCAGCCCCAAAGCACAGTGAAGGTTCTCCCCAAGTTTTCTCAAACTCCTGCCATTTTGAATCACTTTTACCATTTCTACCACATTTTCATCCATGTCCCATGCAAAATCACAGCACAGCCCTTATACCAAAGGCGTACACAGCCCTCCTGTTAGGCCCACACACCTCCTGCAGATTCTCTTCACTTGTTCATTACCTCTTCCCTTTTGTACAGAAAAAATGTATTCCAGAATTACATATTGCAATAATCAGAGTACCTTAAACCAGAGGTTCTAAAACCCCTCTGCACATCAGAACGCCTGGGGAACCATAAAAATATACTATTATCCAGACCTCATTTTAATCATATCAGAATCTCTAGGTAAGCGTTCTAGACTTCAGCAATTTTCAAAACCTCCTCAGGGATTCTAATATGCAAGATGGAAGATATCCAGTGCGTTAACATTCAGAAATACTACTACATTTCCACAAAGGGCAGGAAAGGGTTGTTCCTTTCTATTGTCTAAGAAGAGAGAGCCTTGCCTGCCCCTGGCTTTCATGGGGGTGGTTCATCTCATAAACCTAACATCATGCTTATGCTGATCCTTACTAGGGAAAGGAGTTAAGAGGCATCTCTTCTCTTCAACAGATCCACAAGACAGAAGAGGTTGTCAATTTTTCTCAAGGCATTTGGCAAATCAACAAGCTCTTAACTCACACTCCAAAACTCTAGCCACATGACATTTTCTACATAACCCAAGGCTAGGTCTCTGAGTTCCACAGCCCTTCCTCATCCACTCACCTTGGATGAAGATCAGGGAAATAATAACCACAAATGCAACTAATACCAAGCACCAAACATTTTTCTACATACTTTACACATGAGGCTGAGGCACAAAGATGTTAAACAATTTGCCCAAGATCACAAAGTTAAGAAGCGGTGATGCTGGGATTTGAACCCAGGTGGTCTGGCTCCAGAATCCACAGTCTTTATCATTATACCAGACCATTTCTGCTACAGGAAGGAGGTGGCTATTTCTACTGCTGTGACCCTAAGTCAGACAGAAGCCAGCATTGGATTCAAACTGAACCAATTCAGACTGAACCAAGTTTTTTTGAGCATCTGTGTCTGCCAGGAAACTTCCAATCATTCTACCTCTAAAGAAGGTTCTTTTTTTTTTTTTTTTGAAATGGAGTTTTGCTCTTGTCACCCAGGCTGGAGTACAAAGTACAATGGCATGATCTCAGCTCACCGCAACCTCTGTCTCCCGGATTCAGGCAATTCTCCTGCCTCGGCTTCCTGAGTAGCTGGGACTACAGGCATATACCACCATGCCTGGCTAATTTTGTATTTTTAGTAGAGACAGGGTTTCACCGTGTTGGTCAGGCTGGTCTTAAACTCCAGGCCTCAGCCTCCTAAAGTGCTGTGCTTACAGGCGTGAGCCACTACACCTGGCCAGCATCTCAAGAAGGTTTCAAAGCAACAGATGCTTAAGTCCTTCCAGCTTCTCATCCACCTAACCCCCAGGTAATTCTACACAGGAGCCTCTCTAGAACTTTTCTGCCCTTGCCTGCTTTCTGGGAATCCTTAGGAGCTGGAGAGACTGTCTTCTTTCTCCCACTCTGTGTCCAAGATGGCTCAGCAAAGACTGCTCACCTAGCTCTGACCACAGTGACTTCTCCAGCCCTCACTGGGTCGGGAGGTCAAGCAAACTCCTGAAACATGGCCTGAGCTACTGCCCAGAGACAGGCTCTTCACCTTCAGCCTATAGGAAGGGTCTGGCTGCTCCATCAGCCCCAACATGCAGGCTCAGAAGAAGGCATTCGGGGAACACAAGAGTGGCTGTTAAGTAGAAAGGACCATGCATGTTACCCTTTTTTCACTCCCTTTCTGCACTGTCACTCTGACAAGCTCTCCCTGACACAGAGGCATTAATTTTTCATGTTGCCCTGCTGCAGACATACAGATTTGTTTGGAGTGATGATAAATGAAATGCAAATGTGGCTGGAAGCCCAGTGCTGAGATGCCAAGGCTACAGGTCACATCATGCTTCCACCCCATACCCTGTCCCTGCGACACCTTCAGCCACTGCTTTACATCTGTTCCTGTGGCTCCTCGAAGCAAAAGGTGACTTCCTAGCAAAGCAAATACAATATTCTCAGCTGAAAGCAGGAAAGTTGATTAAGAAAAATTCACTCCCCCAATATGGCTTCTGATCTCCTGTTTATCTTCATTTGAAACATCCGGGGTAGATGTGTTTTCATTGCCAGCCGCTTTCATTCTTTTTCTGGAAGCAGGCAGGGCATACATTATAAAATAAATAAATGATTAAGAAACATCTAATTATTGTGATTAGTTTCTTACTTGAAGGTACTTCCAAGCTGCTTCTTATTAAAGTCATTCATCAAGGAGCCACCATGCCCTTTCCAGAGGCGCCGCTCCCGGGACCCGTGCAGGACCTGCTGCCTCACGTAAGGCGCACACAGCTTAATAAACATGGAGAATATTGATGGCAGCGAATTCCTCCCTCAGCCTAAATTCCAGCATGATGGATTGATGCTTCCTAAACATGGCAAGTATTTCTCCCGCCATTCATCAGTCCTACCACAAATACAGGTGTCAGCCCGAGCAGACGTCAGATTCTAACTGCCTCCTCCAGAGAGAGAAAAGCCTGCATTTTCCCACACAGGGACATCAATTTTTCATGCACTGCAGTCCCTTGACTTATTAAATATTTGTAACAATGTCATTATTTACTAAACAAGCTACCAGGCTGTGTCTGAGGTCCCTGGTGCAAGAGTCCTGAGTGTACAGAGACCTCCTTTCAGCTCCCCTGTTCCTCCAGGGAAACCTTTTTAGTAGACGGGGGTGGGTCTAGCAGGCAGGTTTCTCTGCCTTCCTTCGAAAATGCCTCCTAAAGATTTTTCAAGCGTTTGGTACAGGCAGCTTCAGGGCCAGAGGTATGGCACCCTGCTGGAGGCTAAAGTGCCATGAAGCTAAGGGGGTCCTTGAGCTAGGAGCTCTTCTTCCACTAGGGACCCACCTCTGCCACTCAGGGTTGTCACACTGACCTCACCACTCCTTTGATCCACTCTCCAAGTCATTCTCCTCCCTGGATGCCACATTCAAGAGCCCTGATGCTTCCAGGGGATGGCAGATTAGAAGCCTCCAGGCAACTGACAACCTCATTCACTCCACAAGGATCTACTGAGTGCTGGCAAGTGCAGGGCACTGCCTCAGGGGCTGGGGGTGATAAGACGGGAAAGAGCCAGTAGGCTGCATCCCCAGCATTTACTCTCCAGTGCCTTCTGGGCTAGAGCCCATCCTCCACCCCCAGCATTGGCTAGAAATTTCAGATACTTTCTTTGCTTTCCTTGCAACTCAGTTATGGGCAGGTAATCTGAGGGATGATTTTCAGGGAGCAGAGGTGGTTCTGAGGAGTATTTTCCTTTCTGGTTAAAATACACCTAGGTAGAGAAAGGTCTCATCTTCTTCAGCTGGATGTTGTCATGTTAACAGAACCATGGCAGCTGCTGAAGGCCAAATATGAGAACAAAGGCCACCATGCTGAGAAAGGCAGCGGGAAGGAGACGAGTCTGGGTCCTTGGTGGCACTGCTGAGACACGGAACCAGCTCCTGTACCAGCCCTGCCTCTGGCCTTCTCATTACATGAGGCTTTTAAAATGTCTCTCCCTCACCATTAGAATCCCACAGTTACATAAATTGTTGCAGACAAGGTCCACTGATGGATGCTAAAATTAGCAGGTCAATGTTTGGGGAGAAACAGGATAGCCGCATGGTCTAAAAATAGTATCTCTGCCAAGATATATATATATATATTAATAATGAGGGGAAAAAGTACCTTTACAGTGGCAAAACCCACCTGAACCACGTGATCAAGGTTAATATCACCAGTAATAAGACATATTGATGCCTTGTTGACTCCTTTGAAGCACCAAGAAGGGCACATTGCTTTGGTGATATTCTTGCCCCCAAACACAAAACTTCAATCTAATCATGAGAAAATATGAGACAAACCCCAAATTGAGGGACATCCTATGTAAGTGGCTAATGCTCTTTAAAAGTGTCAAGGTTGGCCAGGCACAATGGCTCATGCCTATACTATAATCCCAGAACTTTGGGAGGCTGAGGTGAGAGGATTGCTTGAGCCCAGGAGTTCAAGTCTAGCTTGGGCAATAGGAGGAGACCCCATCTCTACCAAAAAAAAAAAATACAGAGATTATCTGGGTATGGTGGTGCACACCTATGGACCCAGCTAACTAAGGAGGCTGAAGCAGGAGGAGCACTTGAGCCTGGGAGCTCAAGGCTGCAGTCAGCTATGATTGCACTTCTGTACTCCAACCTGAGCAACAGAGCAAGATCCTTCCTCAATCAATCAATCAATGTCAAGGTTATGAAAAACTGAGCTGTCACAGACTGTAAAACTGAGGAGACAGGATAATTATATGCAATGTGGAATCTGGAATCAAATTCTAGAACAACGACAAAAAAGCAAGTGGAAAGCTAGTGAAATCCAGATAAAATCTGTAGTTTAGTTAATAGTATTGTACGAATGTTAATTTCTGGCTTTGATAATTGTACTACGGTTATACGAGCTGTTGACATGAAGGGAAGTTGGCTGAAAGGTATATAGGAATCCTCTGAACTGTTTTTCAACTTTTCTATAAGTCTAAAATTATTTTTAAGTTTTAGCAAATCAACCCAAGGAGGCTCTCCTAAATTCTGTTACCAAAAAGTAGAAATTGCATCACTTCCTGAATTTGCTGTAGTAAAAGTTACTCAGGGATTACAAAAAGGACTCTTATCAATCTAGAAGAATTTCCCATCTAGTAATTGCTTTACAAAATGCAGTTGTGTATATTATTGTTTTCCTATTTAATATGGTGTAGGGCAGGGGTCCCCAAACTTTTTACACAGGGGGCCAGTTCACTGTCCCTCAGACCGTTGGAGGGCCGGACTATGCAAGGTGTGACACCCTTCACTGCCAGCGCTGCTGCCCCCACTATCCTAGACAGCGGTATACAGTGTCACAGGCCCAGCACCGCCTCCAGTGCTGTATACAGGGATGGCAGTGATCAGCCTGTGACACTGTGTATACAGCATCCTGGACATCTGCAGCAGCGGTGGGCCTTTTCTGTGGGAAGCCCACTGCTGCATGTTTCCCCTACTATAAGACACCTCCTAAAAATAAGACAGCCCCCGTCTTTTGGGGATAAAATTAATATAAGACAGGGTCTTATAATAGGGGAAACGTGGTGTGTAGTAATGTGGGGGGAGACTTTTGGGCAAAGGGAGGTTACAGGGACCATTATGTTGTTGTACATTTGGGGGAGTATGGGGGCCATTGTACTATGTAGTAAAGGTTATAGTGCTTTGCCTTTCTTCCTACTTCTGCTGTTATTTCACACTGCTTCCGGTGATGTGGGGCGCCGCAGCCGCAGACCAGACGTGCGTCATATGACGCGCTTCCAGAGCCGTGAGCGTGCGTCCCGCGTCACCGGAAGTAGTACTGTTCGTGACGCCACGCTTTGCAGCGCTGCCATATACAGTACTCCTGAATTTGCATCCGCATCCTGTGCTCCTCTCACTGACCACCAATGAAAGAGGTGCCCCTTCCTGAAGTGCAGCGGGGGCCGGATAAATGGCCTCGGGGGCTGCATGCAGCCCGCGGGCCGTAGTTTGGGGACCCCTGGTGTAGGGTATTGAAGTAACAAGCGGAAAAAAACCTAAAGCTTTGAAAGAAAACAGGCCTAGGTTAATATCCAAAGCCTACCAGTTATTTCCTGCATGACTTTTAGATGGGTTACTTAATCTCCTTGGGCCTCAGTATGCAAAAGTATAAAATTAAAAGAATGGAGTACATTGGTTAGTGATTCTGTTACTTACAGCTGAAAGTATCCAGAATGACACAAGTATCAGAGAAAAGGCAGATAAACGATTTTTCTCTCATGGTAACTACATTCCATTTGGGGGAAAACAGATGATAAACCAGTGAACAAATAAATAAGAATTTCAGAGACTGAGAAATACTATCAAGATAAAAGAGGGTCCTGAGATAGAGAATGACTGTAGAGAGAAAGGGTAACTGTGGTTATGGTGGTCCAAGGAGGTCTTTTTAAGGGTCCACTTGAGATGAGGAAGAACTTGCCCCACAACCATCTGAAGGAAGAGCATTCTTGGAAAACAGCCAAGGCCCTGTGTTCAAGACGCTAAAAGGTGGCTTCTGCACCTGAAGTGAAAGAAAAGTGACATAAGATGGTGCTACAATCTGAATATTGGTGTCTTGCTCAAATTCACACATCAAATTCACACGTCAAAACCTAACTCCCAGGACAATTGTCTTAAGAGGCGAGCCCCTTAGGATGTGTTAGGTCATGAGGGCAGAGCTCTCATGAGTGGGATAAGTGCCCTTGCAGACGAGGTTCGAGGGAGCTTGTCTCTTCCACCATATGAGGACACTGCTGGAAGGTGCTATCTATGAGGAACAGACCCTCACCAGACACTGAATCTGCTGGCGGCTTGATCTTGGACTTCCCAGCCTCCAGAACTGTGAGCAATGCATTTTTATTGTTTATATATTATCCAGTCTAAGGTGTTTTGTTACGGCAGCAGGAACAGACTAAAGATAGAATTGGAGAAGTGGACAAATTTAAGAGGCTGATATGGGACTCCAGTCTAGAGATCATGTGACTTGGACTTGGTGTTATCAGTGGAGAGAAAGAGAAGTGAGGCAGATTGAGAACCTAATTGTGGAAATTGGACTGGACAGGGTTTGTGAATGGATTCAATGTAAGGAGGCAGTTGAGGGGAAATGCAGTGTCAAGGATGGATCCTTAGTTTCTGGACTGAGCAGCTGGACTGGATGATGATGTCATTTACCAAGATAGGAAGGCTGGGGTGTGGGAAGAGAGCAGAGAATCATGTTTTTGTGTGTATCTCCACACTGTTTTAATACCAACTTACCTCCACGTTTCTGTTCCTTCTGGAAGCTGGTCCCAGCTAAGGTCAATTATTATTATTATTAATTTCTGGACAGGTGAACTAGAAGATAAACTTCATTTGAGGAAGGGAGTTTTTTTTCCTGTCTTTTTGCTAATGTACCCCATGCCCATGCCAGTGCTTGGCATAGCAGGTGTTCCACAAATGCTTGTTGAATGATGAAATTAATGTTCATTCTTATGCGAGATGACCTGAGGCAGCAGAGTCTTATAACAACTACAACCCACCTTTGCGTCCACTCATTCCCTAGCTGCTGACCAGGAAATATGTTGAATTCTCTCTAGAGGAAAATATCATCAGCCAGAGCCTACATATTTTTGCCTATACACTGCCTAGCTTTAATCAAAAAGCACACCAAGAAGTAGAACAAAAGAAAAATACACACAACAGAAAGAAATCCACATGTGACTAGATACTAGTGTTATCAGAGCCAAGCTTTAAAATAACTAATATGTTTAAGAAAACAATCAAATGAAGAATTTAACCAGAGACCTAGAGTCTCTGAAGAAGCGAATGCAAATTCTAGAATTGAAAACACCATAATCAAAATTAAGAATACAATTTGGTGGGTTTAGTAGCAGATTAGACCTAGCTAAGATGAACATAACTGACAAATAAAAACAGATGTCCAGTTAAATTAGAATTTTAGATTAACTACAAATATTTTTTCATGTAAGTATACTCATTCAAAATTTTGGACATGCACTAGAAAATTATTCACAATTTATCCAAAATTCAACTTTAATAAGAATGTCCTTTATTTAATCTGGCAAGACTGGACACAGCTGAAAAGAAGATTCATTCAGTAGAAACTATCCATACTGAGGTACGGTGATCAAAAAGAAGAGAAAATACAAAAAAGAGTGAAAGGTATATTTGAGACACGGTGGAAGACTAAAATATAAAATACATAAAATTGGAGTTTTAAGAGAGGACAAGAAAAATGGGTCAGAAGCAATATTTAAAGCAATAGCACCTGAGAAGTTTCCAAGTCTGATATATGAAGGATAAAAACAAAGCAAAACACCATCCTAATAAAACTGATGGAAGCCAAAGAGAGGCATCTTGAAAGCAACCAGAAAAACAACAACAACAAGAAAAAACCCACACATATCTTCAAAGAAACAGTAATGAGACTGCTAACTGACTTAAGAACATAAACAGTGAAAGGCAGAAGGCCATGGAATGAGGATGAAGTAATTTCCATCCTAGGGTTCTATTCCCAGTGAAAGTTGCCTTCAAGAAGACAAAATAAAGGCATTTCCAATCAAATAAAACTGAGAGAATGCATCGTTGACATGGGCTTAAAAAGAAGTAAGGGAGTTGTTCAGGCTGAAGGAGAATGATCTCAGACAGAAGCAATGAAACACTGGACTGAAGGAGTGACGAGCAATGGAAAGTAAATACTGAGTGAATATTGATTACTCAGCATTACTAATAATGTTAGGTTAGATGACGTGCATAGAATTAGAATGCAGAACAAAAACAAGTGGTGGAAAGGGGTAAATGGAACTAGTGTCTTAAATACAGCCCTTCAAGGGGTAAACAAATAAAAATTTTTTCTTAGAATCTTGTAAATCAAAAGCACACATTTAAATTATAAGGATAAGCTCACAAGAAGAGTAAAAGAATAACAAGATGAGGTGAAAAATTAGAATTTAAGAAATGCTTTGTTCTGTAAGAAGAAAATTTTTTTAATTTAAATTTTAAAAATGCTCGATATATCTAAAAGAAAAAGCAAGAATAAATATAAGTGGGACAAATATCAAAAAGACAGTAAGATATTACTAAAAAAAAAAACAACTCAAAATACATTAGTGATTATATTAAATGTAAATAAACCAGGCACTCCGATTAAGCCTTGTGAAGATCATGTAGACACTGTTAGCCACATTTTACAGGTGTGGAGAATTTGAGCTGTAGAGTTGAGTAACCTGCCCAAGATTGTCCAGGTAGCAAGTTGCGCACCAGGACACCCAGGATTCGAACCCTACAGCCTGCTCCTGGGCCCTGAGCACAGTGCCTTTCCCGGTGTCGCCATGTTCTCCAGCCACCCAGCATTGCTTTCAGTCACCCCTTGCGCACACTGCACCGACTCCTGCAACCAGCTCCGAACCGGCTCTCTCGTGACACGTCTTGTCATGGTGATGATACGAAGGCACAAACTGGATCTCTTCTCCCCTAAATTAAAATCTCTTCCTGGATTTTCATTTACTACAGGACAAATGGACCAGGTCATAAACGGTCCCTCTAGATGGGATCTCCCACTCCCTTCATCCAATGCTTCCTGCCTTTTGCCCTATATTCCAGGAAGGCTGGACTCAGGGTTTCCAGAGAGGGTAAGCAGTTTCCCCAGCCTGGAAAGTGTGAGTTATGCCCCACTGTCCCCTCCTCTGACCCCCAGAGGGTCGGCTCCTCCTTTCCATCACTATTGTTACCATTCTAAATGGCTCCATTCAGCCAGTGCTTTCTCTGTCCCAGGCACCACGCTGAAGGCTTAAAGGCATCGGTTCCATCTAACTCTCACCACTCTGTGATGCAAGTACCAGTATCCTCTATCTTCTGGATAGAAAGACTCAAGTAGATCACTAATTCAGTTAGTACATATTTACTAGTAACTGCTATAAGCTTGGCACTCTCTTAGATGCTGAGAAAAGAGCAGTGAATAGCAACAGGCAGACCTCCCTGCTCTCATGTAAGCTCACCAATCAGCTCACATAAGCCCTATGGTAGCTGTGGTAAGTGACATGCAGAAAATAAAACAGGGAGGACAGAGTGTGTGAAGCAGGTTGTGGTGTTCTAAAAGGGTGGTAAGGGAAGGCCTCAATAAAGAAGGTGATATTTGAGTAAAGATGGGGAGGAGATAAGGGAATGAGCCAGGCGGGCATCTTGGAGAAGAGCATCGTAGGGACAATACCTTGAGGGACGAGCAGAGAGTAAGTGGTAAACTTGACGAAATGTTATCTATTGGCCAACCTGACCCTTGACTAGCCAGTGAGCTCTTCCATGTATGGTCACATCCCCAGCAGCTGGGCACACAGGAGGCATTGCTAAATGAAGAAACCTGGACTCCAATTCTGAGTGAGACAGTAAAGGGGCACCTTTGCCACCACAACTTTTATGGACTTGGAACCCTGAGGCTGGCACCATCCATCCTCAGTTCCCACTGCACAGTCCCCACTTGCTGTCAACTCCACACTCTCAGAGGGGAAAGATGTAGGACACCCATATCCCTGTGTCTCTGGAACTGGATCTGTGCACTGAGGGCCTCCCTCAGGAGTCCTCCTAAGCAAAGGAAAGGCGCAGGTGAGGTGAGCTGGATGCAAGATCCCTGAGACCCCAAGGGGGCAGGGAGGCCTGATTCCAGCCAGATACTGCAGTATCATTTGCACCATCTTTCTGCATTCCACAAGAAAAATGGAAGTGTTAGACATCCAAAGAGCAAGTCAAACTGATGTCAAATCCCTGAAAGCGGTAAGAAACGAGTGCAAGGCCACTGGGTTATATGATGTAATGCAAAAATGTACCGCAAGGAAGAGGAGAGCCCTTGTCCTCTGTGTGTAGCAGGTGTTAGCAGGGGGCAAAAAATATAGCTAACACCAGACCAAATCAAGACCAAATTTCAGAGGGGTTTGCACAAGATAGACCCAGCCCACCCAGAAAGATGAAATCTACCAGATGACCCTCATGGACAGGCCTGAGAAGGGAACAAGGCTGCAGAGAGGAAACCTGGGGCATAAATCTGGGAGAACCCAAGAAGGAGTGAAGAGCAATGGAAAGTAAATGTATTAGTAAATCAAAGCGAATATTAACCGTTCAACATGTTATGTTAGATGATGTATACAGAATTAAGAATATGTGACATGGAACCCAGCTGGGAAAGACAAAGGGGATACTGTGGTGGGGAGGACTTCAAGCCACATCCAACAGTCAGAGTGACCTAGAATCACCCACGGGGCAGTTTAGCACACAGGAACATGCAGCCCCAGGCAAGGGGTGTTACCACAACTTTGCTTTTCTCAGGAAGATTTACAGGGACCCAAAAAGTATTCAGAGAGACACTGACCACTCCAGTATTGGAAAATAATCTTCCAAATCCTAAGAAGACAGGCAAAATGATCCTTAAATATTTGCATAACTATTAAATCTACATATTTTATGACATGTGAACACTTTGTGGCATAATGAAGCCTCTTGAATAATCAGTGTACTACATGGTTAAACTCTCTTAACAGAACCTAAAGCAAAATCTTATCATTTAAAATTAGAGAGCTTTAGAAGTGCTGTACCTAGCACGGCATGTGGTTCACACCTGTCAGGAACATCAACTCCCCCCACCCCAACCCTAAAACATAAGGCTGTGCTTTGGGAAAACAAAATCTGACCTGATCTGTATTCAACACTTTCTGGGAATAAATAATGGCTGGTGACACTCCCCTAAACAGAAACCCACTGCTCACTGATACCATACTCCTCAACTCATACTGAATAAACACTTCCTCACTAAGAGGCTAACAACCTGCAGGCTGGACTTTTTAAACGCATTGATAGTATCAATCTTTAGTGCCCCCAAGTGGCCACAGGTGATGTCGGGAGTGCTGTCCTGAAGGTTGGGAAAGAGCTGGAAAAATGTTAACAAAGATACTAAATATCCCAGATATAAGACACCCCAGAAAGAATGGTCCTTATACAACTATTTCTTCCCATCATAAATGTTTAGCAAAAGAGGGAAGATAATGCAAAATGTTGAAAATCTGTTGCACTGAATCAGAATGTGAGTTTTTGTCCATATCCATAGCCCAGGACAAACTGCCTCTGAGGAAATAGGAATAACCATCCCTGATTGTGAAAATTTTACAAGCATGGATGTGATTTTTTGTTTTAAACTTTTACATAGAGAACATATGTATGCACCTTTCCGTAACTTGTGTTTTAAACATTGCGATTTTTAGGCATTCTGTAAAGACTGATGCAATACAATTATCAATTTTAGTCAACACCAAAAAGATATTGGTTGGCAAGGGGGAGAAAGCAGGAATGTGGCTTGAAGAGGACATCATGTAATAAATTTATTATATTTTGTTACATTTCCACTTTTCTCTTAATTCCAACTGTATGCTATATAATCAACTGTTTCAGAAATAAAACGTTTCAAACATAAAAATATAAATTCTGCTTCTTAAAAGTGCATACACTTTGAATAATAAAACATACAAATAAATAACAGAAATCAGTGACACATCTCATGCACTTGTTCTAAAATAAATTTAAAATGTACCATACACTTTTCTTCCAGCCTCTACGAAAGACATCTTGCCTTCCATAGTACTGTACAACTGAAAATAAAAATGACACAGAAATCACTATCCATGGTGCATGAATAATATCAAAGCACTCTGTGTACAGTAATATGACATGCAGCTTTTAAGACAACTGTAGAAATTCCAGTGTAAAAACTGAAGAATTCAATCAATAAATAATTTGTGTCAATGGGGCTTGAATTCAATTTTAACCAGTGGCGAGAAGCAGTTGGTGAGCAAACCTATACGGAACACAAACGTGTATTTGAAAAGCCTACAGAGAACTCCAACTTCAGAAATACTGTAACTGCCTTTGCATTTGGTATAATGATGCCACACTGTTTATAATAGCACCTAGGAAATTTCATATTGCATTTGGACGATTGCAAAAGATACCGCTATTCTGGGTGGCCTTTCTAAAGAAACACATCCAACTTGTATGTTTACTTCTATCTGTATTCCTTAAAATTGAAACACCAGTAAATTGTGGTGGTGTTTTTGTAGGCAGCATGAGACTCAACAGAACGAAACCACCTGAGCAGATTACTTCAAAGGTGTTGTAGTGCATTCAGCTCACCACAGATTAAAACTAAATTGTATTTGCCTCCATAGTTAACATAGAGTGCCAAATTTTGGGATATGTATTACTTGATTTGTAAAAAAATAACAAAAAAATAGTGACAAGGGTTACACACAAACAAAAACAAAAATAATCCAGATAAAATGTTTCACATTCATTTTCAAACTAAAAGAAGAATTCCTGAAACCACATTCTGGATAAGAACCATACTTGAGAATGAGGAAAGTAGGAAATTCAGCGGCAGCCTGGGGTTCGCTACTATAATTCCTACAAAAAGGCAATCATTCTATCAAAAGCAGGGACAGGTTTCCCAAGGCTAGCAAGGTTGTTTCTTACTTTCTTCTTCGACACTTTCTAGCTTGGAGTGACTTCCCTATTCCCCCATGGGTCTGGGGAAAAAGGCCCTGGAGAAGGGGGCAAACTCCACAACGACACAGCCTGCTCCGACAACTAAGACCAATTCCTACTAGACTGGCGGGTACTAGGTTATCAACAAGCTCCAAGCTCCCAAACTGTGCCTTGAATTAGAAAGGCCCTCATATTTCAAATGGGAGTTTGATAACAGTATCTCTCAATTCTTTTTTATTCTTATTTTTTTGCCTCTCCTACACAACTGAGGAATCGGGTCACTCCTGAGTACTTCATATGGCAGCGATTCTCACCATAATTCTCAGTAAAGGGATGTTATATCATAGTGATTCTCAATCTGACTGCAAATTACAAACACCCAGAAGCTTTAAAATGCATGCTAATTCCTGGAGCCCACCCCTACATGAATTAGATCACAAGCTAGGGGCTGGGATCCAGGCACTGTGTTTTTAAAAGCTCCCCAGCTGATTCTAGCCAATGTGGGTCTTCACCATCTCAGCCAAGTCATTCAGAAGAGGCTTAAGATTCAAAAAAGCCTCTCAAGTCTGCTGTGCACCCCTTCTCCCCAAAACTGGGAAACACTAGATTTAAACAAATGTGAGATGGATCTAGAACCCCATCCACTGCACAACACTACCATAAATTCCATGGGCTTGGTCGAATTGTGACCAGTGGCTGGGAAGCCCCAAAGCTTTCCAAAACAGCTCTAAGTCTTCTACAAACGCATCTTTAAATTCTTAGCACTATTTGAAGCCACATTCTTTCCTTGTGACCACAATAGAACCCTTGAAGATATAAAAAAATTAAAATCTATAGAAAATGGCAGGTTTTTTTTTTTTTTTTTTTTTTTTTTTTTTTAAAGAACAAAATACTTTAGGAAAAGTCTTCAGGCTAAATACAGTATATACACCAATGATGTATGTTCAACATATCCAATTTCACTTCTGCTTGCAAAATACTTAACAATCTCACTAATGATCAAAAATCGGCAGAAAAATACATGAAAAGCAAAACAAGAAATCACATTCATGCTCTTCTACACAATGAGTAAGCCGTATTCTGAAAATCACAAATTTAAAAGTAGAGCTCCATATTCTAAATGTTGCTTTTTTTTTTTTTTTAAAGACTTAACATTTCGTGTCTATGTTTTATTGGTCGTTTGCACAGGCAGTAAGAGCATGCTTTCTGGGTTATATGGAGGCCATGCACAATTGTTTCCATTACTTGGGGGGAAAAAAGATTGGTCACGCTCTAAATGAGCCTGCAAAACACTTTGAAAGTTGATCAAAAGGCAGTGTGAGACAGTGTTCGTTTAAATAAAAGCACTGGATTTCTCCCCAAAACATGTAGTAGGGTTTAACAATAATGCACCCTTTATGAAATGAAAGTTAAAGACAGCCTGCACATTAACACCTACTTTTTGTGTTTATGATAACTGATTTGTCAGGAAATGTTACCTTTCTCAACTACAAATAATACAAAGTTCCACGCACCTCCAGAATACGTGTTTTATTGAAACTGTGCTTATTTTGCATACTATTTTAAAAATCCAACCAAAACACTAGTTATCTTTGTATCCAATAATATAATAACCTACATAGGAAACAATCACTTCAGCGGTTCAGTACTTTGTCCAAATGAAATGTAACGTTTGATGCTCCTCCATATGAAATAAAGCACATTTATTTCAAATGAATGAGCTTTGTTCACAGCTCTTCTCTGTCCCATTTTCCCTAAAGGCTGCCACTCTTGGTCCCTTTACATACTGCTTCTATTTTTTTCGTGATAGTTACTTTAGAGGAATGACAATATTCCCCTCAAATCCCACTTCTGTCTCACACAAACACAGATGACCCAATGTTAATGTAAAGTGACAGTGTGATGGATTTTCAACCCCTAAATAGTAGAGACAGCTCAGTCTGAAAAGGTGGATGTAAGAGTAAAATGTCTCTAAAGATGAAGGGCACTTTTGGTTTCCAGACGGAACAGACTTGTTCAAGAAAACCACAAGCCTTAGCCGATTTGACCAGAATCCAAGTGATCTCTTTGTCCAGGAGAACTGTCACTCCATTTAGGACATCATCACATCCCCTGCTTGATGGGCTGTGCTCCCAGGGCTCCTCAGCTACAGCAAATCCCTGAAGCTTTCAGTTTTGCCTTTGTGCACAAAGCAGGCCCTCTGTGAATGTTTGCAGAATGAATGATGAAAGTAGCATTGCAAAAGCATGTCAGGCAGCTTCACAGATAATTACAATATTTTAGCACACCACAAATACTCCCACATCCGTTTCCACTGGTCCAGCATATTATTACTTACTTTTAGTTCGGCTGCTTTTAGGATGAGGAAATATAAAATGGACGGGAAACACTATAAGATGACTGGAACCTACTGGTTTGAGTTTCCACATTGCCTAAGGGATTACCAAGGCAAGGTGTAGGGCTATTTTAAGGAATGATATGGCCTCAGTGTAATGGATGTTTACAGGAAATCAAGAATTAAACTTCTTCAAAAAAGCAAACAAACATTACAGATACAACCTTACTGTTGGTGATTATTTTGTGCCTACCAGGAAATGACTGCTCTAATCAGGCCCATCTAGTTGTCAACCAGAAACCCAGGACTATCATCCTTAGCAGATAATTTTTAACCCCAAAGCACATACATGTTCATTTGCTAAATATCGTTGGGAAAATTTAAAAAATAAAAAAAATGAGTCCCCAATCCTACCAATGAACTATATTGAATCAAGTAACAATTTTCCTATATTTCACACCTCCAGGGGCACCTCCCAACTTCTGGGCAAAATAACCTTTCCTGTGGCCTAAAGTTGTACCCAGTAGTTGCAGATAATAAAATTTTCAGTTTACCAACCACGGAAATATAATAACTTCAAGATGTCTAGACAATGCCATAATTCCTGATTTTTTCCTATTAAACCTGAAACAAGGACTAAACTCCACAGACATAGTTTATAGACACTGAAATTTTATTTCTAGATCCCATGGAAAACCAAAGGGATTTGTAGAAACTTTTTTCCTTTTTTTAACAGTCACTAGATGGCATGGAAAATCCATTTCTACATGACTCAAGAATAAAAATATTTGCCACTGTGAAAATTAAACTAGTTTCTATTAATGCTTAACTGACTACAGCAAAAAAGAACTGTTATTGAAAACCTTTGCCTAATCAAACTAGAATTGTTTCAGAGCTTCAGGTAGGGGACTTCAAATGAGATCTACCTATTAAACAATTACGAGACAGACATTCAATTCCTGACATGATCTGATGTTTGGTGCATCTTTTTCAGGAGATAAAAGCGATATAGAAAATGAGAGTGGTGGCTAAACACTGACGGGGCTGTGACGTGCTGGGCTGAAAGCAATGATAACATCGAAGGCAGCCAGTTGCCACAGCTGTACTGAGCACAGGAGAGTAGTGCTGCTTTGAGAACCCACCAGAATCTGAACAATAAAATGAGGAGAGCGAGTTAAGAGGCGAGTACAGGGCTGAGTGCAACAGACAACAGGCTCATGGTCAATGAATCACAGGGAGCACTGTGGTAACTTTCACAAGGTTGAATATCTAAATCTTAAATACTGCCAGGGGTCTACAATTCCAGCTACCCTCAACATAAGTGGCCTCCAGACTTCCAAGTTACCAGCTCATGCTCAAATTAGCAGCAAAATAAAGTTAAGTAACCTACTAAAAACATTTCCCAAGAGATATTCTTTGGGGGCGGGGGGGGGTACAAAAAAAGGGCAATGCAGAATTTATAGCTATGCATGCATATGTGTTATAGTTACTTCACACAGCAATACTGAAAAGGGAGGTTATATATGGATCTGGGAACCAGGGGTTCAAGAAGAACTTCAAGAGTCTGATGAAAAACGCTAATACTTAAAAGCACATAAACTTAGCATGCTATATTTAGCAGCAAAGTGACAAATACTATTTAGAGAGAATTGGGACCCTCATTCTTTTGACTTTTTTTTAAAAAAGAGGGAAAAAAAGCTAAAAATTGAGTAGGAAAGTATTGCCAGGAGACCTCTCAAAAGCTTGCAAAACTATGTATTTCGCTTATCTGTGAGTTTTTTTGGGAGGTTCTCCTTTTTCTTAGTAAGAAATGCAATTTGCACTGACACGGCCAGATGGAACACACTCCAAAGCCTGCTTGTGAGTTCTGGGCATGAGACGAAACCTTGAGAACAAAGAAGAAATAATAAATGAGTTACTGAAAAGCAGCCCTTACTGAGACTGACAGACAGGATCTGAAGTGCGTATGTAATACATGATCACACATCGCTTCAACATACCACCATTGGCTTTTGGCAGTAGGCAACGTCCTTCCTCTCCAAGCTACAAGACGAGGGAACGTGAGCCCGCAGACAGAGGGCATCGTGGAGCTTCCCACCTCTAATGGAAAAAAGCAACACCTGACAAGGAAAATGATGTCCAGTCTTTCACCCAGTTTAGAATCCAGAAGTTTTTTCCAGTAATCTGTCAAAGGTGTTAACTGCTCTACTACTGTGCAAAATTCCAACAGCCTTAGCTAGTAATTTTAGGAGGAAAAAAAAAAATTAAACGAGTGACTGGCTTTCTGGCTATCCAATCTGTCGCCTCTCAGGACCTATCCCGAGAGTCAAGACAGGTTTTAGTGCACACGTCGCTGCAGATATGAAGGTGGTGAGAGGCTTCATTTCTACCTCAAAAACGTCTATCTGTGGCAGTAGGAGAAATGACACAGTCACCCACATGGCACCTTCCTCTTTAATCCATTTACTGGTGTGCATCCACCCTAGACTAGCTGAGTATATACCTGAGAAACATTAGTGTTAAAATATTGCCCTTTACAAAGACTGGGAGATGAGGCGAAAGTGCAGAAAGCAACAGCTTTTCCCTCGATTTGTTGCGTTGTTAAAGTCACAGTTTTTAGAGCTCCTGGTGCCACCCAACAATTCACAGTAAAGACAAGTCCTACTCAGAAGAAACACAAGTCAGTTCTTTCCTCCTTCTACGCACTAATAGTAGCTTTACTGGTTCACAGGTTTCAAAACCCTCATATCCAAAGAAAGTCATTAGAGTTCTCTAGAAAGAAATATGTACAATTGCTAAAGGGACTGTCCTGGGTATTGTCTACGATTATTCCAGTTAGCTTGGTGTCAATGTTTTGCCTATGGCTGTTATTTGGTTCAATGGCAGAATAAGGCGACGCTTTGAACAATTTGCAATTGAATTACACACACACATACACACACACACACACACACACACACACACATACACACACACAGAGTCGGGCATGTGACTCAAAAAAATACAAAACAAAAGCACAGGGGACTTTGGTGGGAGGGGAGGGGTTCTAAATAAATAAACATCTTTACAGATAAAACACTTTGATTGCAGAAATATCACTGAGGTTTTTGAGAAGGCCGTGCAGAAGTTTGCATGCTAGAAGATAACTTTTTTGAGGATTTCTCCGCAGACTGCCTGCCACCAGGAGACGAGGGAACTCCAGAGTCTAGCTGGGAAGACTTGGATTTGCGAGCAGACAGCAGGGAATGTTTGGCAGAAGCAGGGTCCTTGGAGACAAGCTGCTCTTTTCCCTTTGCATTTGCATTTGGCTGCTGGGAAGCTGAAGGCTGGTGGCCTTTGTCTGCCTTGTCATCCCCAGTGTTCTTACAGACGGACTTAGAAGAGCTCCCACCAGCCTTTTTAGACAGCAAGGCTGTTTTTCCAAGATCTGTTGAGCGCCGGGTTTCCTTCTGTCTCAAGGCTGATTTGAAAAAGGAGAGCCCCTTGTCCTCAGACTTGCTGTCCCTTTTCAGACCAGACTTGATGCTTGTGCTGGGGGAGCGCAGGCTGGCCATTGAGGAGCTCCGCACATGTTTCCCGGCCCCCCTGCCCTCCACTGCTCGGGCCTGGCTCACGCGAGGGGAGTTAGGTTTGGAGACAGAGGTGGCGCTGGCTCTGTCGGAACCCAAGCTTTGTCTGGAGCCCTCTCTACTCAAGCTCCGATCTGAAGTCCTGCTCTTCCCAGGTGAGAAGGGACTCCTCGTGGCAGGACCTGAGGCCTTTTTGGCAGATGTGGAGGAAGCAGTGTAGGTAAGGGCTGAGGCTGACTTCTGCTTCTGTGGCGAAGGAGATGACATGGAGTCCTGAGATTTTGGGGATGACTCCTTTTTGGGTTGGGCAGGGGCAGGGGATGAATGCCGTCCACTGCCCCTGGAAGAAGACTCCGCTTTGCTGCGGGAGCGGGAGGGCTTTAGCGAGACTTTTACAGGAAGAGGAGAAGAAGGGGAAGTACTTGAAAGGGATGACTCCTGGCTTGCCAAAGCTGGTCTCCCCTTCCGCAAGCTTTTCTCTGGCTCAGAAGTGCCTTTGGAACTGGGGGACCTCTTGGTTGTGCTCTCTGGTTTCTTGGCAAGTGAGCCTGGGTGGCTGGGGGGTTTCACCTCTTTGACTGGAGAGCTGTCTACAGAGTCACTCTGATCCACATAAGCAATCTGATTATTGTTATCAAATGGATCAGAGACTGGGGGCAGGTGGTCCCCTTGTGCTGAACGTTTGCTCTGTGTATCTACAACACTGGAGTTCAATCTGCAGGTGTCGGATTCATCTTTGAACATACCTTCCATGACAGCCAGAGGGGCCCGGCCCACAGCCTTGTGCTCACGGCGACTGTGACTATTGCTTGGTTCCTGGTAACTGCTAGAAAGGTTCCGCAAGCTACCAAAGCAAGAGATGGAGACTTTGTCATCCGCTGCCTCCCCAATCTTCTCCAAGGTGGAGGCAGAGCTGTGAATCGGTGAGTCCCCTGAAAATCGGGACGGAGAATTGGAACGCATCTGCAGCTTGGCAGACAGGGACCACGAAGGTCTCATGCAATTTTCATTGACGGCCAAGGGGCTGGTGACAGAAGATCTAGATGACAAACTCTGACGCTGGACACTTCTCACAAAAGGTCGAGTTGAAAAGCCTCCTAAACACAGCAAAGAGAATGCTGTAAGCTAAGCCAATGAAGGTGTTCTAGCAACACTGTAAGTCACTGAAGATGAAATAAAGGTAAGCCTTATGGGATAAAAGCAGCATGACTTTCAGAGCCAGCCCATCTGGGATCAGGGAGTAGCTGTGTGGCTTTGACTTCTCTGAGCCCATTTTCCTTATGTATAAAATAGGGACATTCTAACTCAGGATCATTCTAACACAGCAAACTTCTATTTACCTCCTTGCTCTACATCAGGGCTTCGTATAATTTTTCCCATGAAGGCCTAGATAGCAGATGTTAGGCTTTGCAGGCCAAACATTCAACTCCAACTCTGCTTCATGGAAGCAGCCACAGGTGACACATAAGCAAACGTCTCTGACTGCGTTCCAAAAATCTTGACAAAGAAAGGCAGTGGGCTGCATCTGACCTATGGGGCTATAGTTTGCTGACCTCTGGTCTAACTCACAGGGCAACTGTAAGAATTAAATACAATCTTAGAAGTCCTGTGCCCAGCAGAGCACCTGGCACTCCCCAGATGCTGTAAGCTATTGACCCAGCTTCATTACACCTTCCTGAAGGTGATCTGGGGCTCACAGAAATGGAGTCCTTGACCAAGATTACACAACTTATTAAAGGAAGAGCTAATACTCAGACTTAGAACCCCTTAACCCCCAACACCACTCAGTTGCACATGTTAGCTGGCCTGTAATTGCTGACTACAAAAGTGGATCAACGCAAAGAACTAAAAAGACTTGGATATCATATATTCCTACTTCCAGTGACTTAAAATTTCCAAAAAAAAAATTCGTAATTAGAACCACACGCTCCTATTTGGTGTGGCTCAAAATGTCCTAAGAAAATATTCTAAATTAAATTTTATACACAATGATACTATAGTTGTGATATTTACAAAATTCTGTCTTTAGAGGGCCTAAGAAATAGGCTGTGTTCTGTGGGCACCACCCAGCACCATTATACAATGATGACGCTTAAAAGGATATTGATTTCAGCAACTGCACTGCTTAAAAATAGATCGAGGCGAACCTTATTGAGGCTTATTGTTAAAATGACAGTGAGTTCTAAGTTTAAAGGGAGTATTGAAAATAATCTCTGCCTAAACAAGCAAAGGTTCACTAGTCAGTTTTCCATGAAATGTGAGGAGCCGGAAGGAGCTTAGGAACCGCAGTCCAATGTTTTTATTTTACAAGTAAGGAGGCAACAAGCCAGAAGAGGTGGCAGAGCTAGACCTATGGTGCAGCTCTCTTTGCCTGGCATTCTTCTTCCAGACTCTTGCAATTTTAACTCAATTTCAGTTTTTCAGAATTATCCATCACCACTAGAAGCAGATTACAGCGATCGAAATGCTGGCTACAGACTGAAACTTGTTGGCAGATGAGTCACTGTGCTCATTATAGAAACTGCCCTCACTCCTCCTTCCAGCTCCCAGTACTGTGGCTGCCCGGTCCTTCCCACACCGCCTGGGTCCCTGGATAGGTAATGGCCTATCCTGCCATTACCCAAGCAGCAAGTTAAAGTTTAAAAAGAAAAAAAAAAAGAGTTCAATTTTTTTATCAGAATTTTTACTACCTCGATGCAAAGGCAACAACAGTTTTTGTTCTAGATGCTTCCACACCAAAAAGAACATCCCACAGCTTCCTCTCTGGAGAGCATCATGGTAGAAAGGTGAGGTGCTCCTGGGACCAAGAGAGCCAGGGGTCTCCATGTCAAGCCTGGAGCTGACTCCCCACCAGGTGGCCTGGGCCCCTTCTAGCTATTCTACTTTTTAAAACACTTTGGAGGGTGGGAGGTGGGGAAGTATACACTGGCATATAAAGCTCCAGCCTCCACAAGAGACCTGAAAAGTAGAAAATAATGAAGTGGAAGGAGAAAATACTGGGACACAGAGAAGCAAATGACTCTCAGTTAATACAAAATGCTTCTTAGGATCGTAACCAACGACTACGCAGCTCCACTCTCTATAGCTCCCTTTGAGTCCTCCTACCATCTCCATGGGACTTAGCTCCTAGGAAAAACACAAGGGACTCTGCTGTGTCTGTGAGTAACCATTCTGGAAATCTGTCACCAAAACCCACACCCACCATCATCTTCACTCCTTTCTCCAGTCATCTCCACGGACTCAGAGAGCGAGGCCAGGGAGGTGCGTCTGGAGGAAGCTGCAGAGGTCACACTGGCTGGCTTGCTGCCCGGGAGCCGGCTCACCCAGTGTTCGCACAAGGAAGAACTCGTGGAGCCTGCAAAGAGGAAAACAGGCATGGAGGTCAGGTCAGGGTCCCTCGGCAGCCTGAGCCACATACAACCTCATGAAAGTGCTATGAGCTGAGCTGGGGGTACTGATGTCCTCACCCCAAGGTCAGCACCAATTCCCACACCCTGCATCATATCGTGCCTGCTTGAATATCCCCAGTTAGGATGAAAAGATGGAAGGCAGATTCTGGACACATGCAATTTGTAGTAATAAATGGCAAGGATAGGGATACTTTATAATGCAAGTCTGAACTCTTGAGTCTTAAGAATTGGCAAGAGAATGGAATAGACAAGCATTCACACATTCGCTCCACAAATATTTATTAAGCACCTACATGCCAGGCACTGTTCTAAGTAATTGCAGTAGTATTTCTTACATAAAGAGAAGAGAGGAAGTGGCAGTGTACTGTTTTTCTCTCCGCCTCACTGTTTTATGGAAATTTTAAACAATTTTCGTAATACTAGTAATACACACACACAGAGTTATATGTCAATCTGCCCTGTCTGTTCCAGGAATACCCTTAAATATTTATCAGAGCAAAAGAAATTGCTCTAGAAATGGAGTACATGAAGCAGCATGACCGTCTCAAGTAGACCTTAAGAAGGTATCATTTCTGAGCACATCTGAGACTGGCAAAAGAGCACTGGAGTTCCCGTTCTCTTAAGTGAGTGGGTGGTTGTACACTGGATGGGCCTGGCCCCCAGCAGGGGGTCACTCTGCTTGAGAGATGCCTTGTTTTCGCTGCTCTGACCTCACCCCGCTGCAAGCTTCAAGAAGAGCAAAGGTTCACAGCCCCTACCCTGATCTGATTGCACATTACCACATTCCAATCCTCTGTCACGCTCTCTTGAAGTCCAACTCTGCATTCAGAAACGTGTGTCCACTTGTTTGGATTATGTGTGGCTGCATTCATTCATACTGTGTGTGGGTACTGGCCCCTGCGTTTATTAAACACAACAGGCTGGATGTCATCCGGCTAAACCCAAGTCATCTAATATTATCACAGCCATCAATCCTTCTTCTAACAGAAGAGGCCAATCTTCTCACTGGAAAAGCAGACTATTTCTAATGGTCCTTTACCCTTTACAAAATGCTTTAACATAATACATTTACCCAATTGGATGCTTACAACGACCCCATGAGGTAGGCATTATTATTATACCCATATTACAGATGATCGCTATGTGTCCCAGATGGGACAGGCTCCAGGAAACCCCAGAACAGGGGGTAGTATGCCACCCTGCTTTTCAGCTCATCTGTGCATTTATCCTCAAGTATACATTGAGAGCTTTCTTTGCATCAGGCCCCAGGTGAATTCTGCTGGGCTACAGCTGCTCTCACATTCCTCCCCCACTTCCTTGACTACAATCATTTTAGTTTCCAGGTTAAATGGAAATGTGAAGACTCATCTGATCAAACTGACAGAGTCAAGAGACCCTCCAGAGAGGTCCTCTAGACCATTCATTACAATCTTTTGCTCTGGAAACAACAGCCCAAGAACAAGAATGGACCTCACCTGCCACCGAGCTGTTGGCTGACCACGACGGGATGGCTGTCCGCCTCTGGTAGAAGAGGATGTATGCCGTCTGCGTGCAGACCTCATCTTCCGACAGCTGCTGCACGTCGCTGTCGTCGAAGCAGTACCAGAGGCCATCCACAGAGTTCTTACAGTATGCTGCCAAAGAGAGCGTGCCATCAGCACCAGGGGAGGCTACACCAGCCACTTCATGCGACCCACAGACACCTCCTCTCTGGCTCATCTAATTAACTCAACATTTTAAGGCTGCGTGTAGCAACACAAAAGAGGTAAAAACAAAACAAAACAAAAAAACCATTCTAAATTCTATATCACACTCTAGCAAAATGTCTTCAGAAATTCCGAACTATTCCAAGTAGATGCAGTTCTATTTCATCTTAGAAAATACATGTATTTATTTAAACCAGTGGGTCTCAACCAGGGACCTGTTTGTGGCAGGGTGGAATTTGGCAACCAATGGAGACATTTTTGATTGTCACAACTCAGGGGAGAGGTGCTACTGGCATCTAGTGGGTAGAGGCCACGGATGCTGCTAAACTTCTATAATGCACAGGTCAGCCCTGCGTGACACAAAATTGTCTGGCCAAAATGTCAACAGTGCCAGAGTCAAGAAACCCTGAGTTCGGTGTGTTGCAACATTTCAATGTCTATTAAAATTGAAAATAATATGAATAGAAATAACAATGTAATTATATGATAGCAGATAATATTTAACACTTATTATGTACCAGGCAACTTGTTTAATCCTAAGATTTGTTCTTTTATTACTCCCAATTTCCAGAGGTTGAAAAAGGTTAACCTGCTTGTCCAAGGTTGTGAAGCTGGTGTAAGGCAGGAGCCCAGCTCACTTCAGGTTTATCAAGTCCTTAGCTTGCACTTGAAGCCCTATCCTGAGTCCCTGTGCTCAGGGAGGAGCACAAACCATGCTCCATGGAAGTTCCCTGGCAGATTGAGAACATATGAGCTCATGAATGCAGGAAGACTTCTTTCCAGTCCAAATTCTAAGCCTGAGCTAGAAATAAAGAACATTCAAGTAGCAGCAAGAAGATAAAAACTTAAGAGTTCATTAGCCAGTCATCCTGTGAGGGTATATATCAAAGAGTGCTATAAGCTTGATGCAGAAAAGTACATTATGACCACATTTTCTAAAAATAGGCATTTATTTGGGGTGAGAATAAACAAATGCTAAAACATTTAGCTGAATGCTGGAAGAGACTCAGGATGGTCCCCGGGATGGGTCAGATAAGGTCCTGAGAGGCACTGGGAATGACTGCCTCAAGGGACCATAACCACTTTTGCAAGTATGGAGTCTTAAAGGATAAAAGGGACTCAGGTGAGAAAGGGCTACAACAGACAAGTCTCCCAAAAGGAGAGTGGAATATCAATCTATGAATGGAAGGAGGGAAGTTATTTGCAGCTGAGGACTTGCCAGAACCAGAACTCCCTTCTTTTTAATTTCTCTCCAGAAATTAAAATGCAAGCAGCAAATGGAGCTGTAAGAACACAGCAATTGTTTGGCCAATGGCGTCAAGTCAGACTTGATGTACCCATGACCTAACTGGGGAGTGGCTGCTATTCCTGAGCGGTGAGTGGAAGCAGAGCTGTGAGAGACGCACCAGGAAGAGGAGACAGAACAGCCTTCACTCCTTTCAGCCTGCTCCTCTTCAGGATGGTCTCTTCTGAGTGTGGAAACTGAGGCAGCACAGTGTACTCATTAATTACAAAATAATTCTACTTACTTTTCTTCCTAGCACTACTTTCTGAAGTATTTTCTAGGCCAGTGCTACTCGAATTATGGTTCATGGACTGACACCAGCCCACACGAGAGAAGCACCAAAAAGGAGAAAAGCACTTAAAGTTTTATAGCAATCTGATACTGCCATACTATTTTTATTACACTTTTACAAAACCACTAGTTCATAAAGGATTGCAAGTTTTAAAGTAGGAAAAAAACAAGTTCTTCATCACAGATGGTGTGAGAAGCACTGCTCTAGAATCCTTACACAAGTTAGCCATTCAGATACCATTGATTATAGCTAGAACCAGTGCAAAATAAAGAATACATCAAAATAAACATTCCAGACCGGGCATGCCTATAATCCCAACACTTTGGGAGGCTGAAGCAAGAGGACTGCTTGAGATCAAGAGATCAATACAAGCCTGGTAACACAGTAGGCCCTGACTCTACAAAAAAATTTTTTTCAATTAGGCAGGTGTGGTGGCACACACCTACAGTCTTAGCTACTTGGGAAGCTGAGGTGGGAGGATCTCTTGAGCCTGGGAGGTTGGGGATGCAGTGAGCCACAATCATACCACCGCACTCCAGCCTGGGTGACAAAGCGAGACCCTGTCTCAAAAAATAAAATAAGCATTCCAAAAGAACACTTAAAAATGGGGGGTGGAGGGCCGGGCGCAGTGGCTCAAGCCTGTAATCCCAGCACTTTGGGAGGCCGAGGCGGGTGGATCACGAGGTCGAGAGATCGAGACCATCCTGGTCAACATGGTGAAACCCCGTCTCTACTAAAAATACAAAAAAAAAAAAAACAAAAAAAAACTAGGAGGCTGAGGCAGGAGAATTGCCTGAGCCCAGGAGGCGGAGGTTGCAGTGAGCCGATATCGCGCCATTGCACTCCAGCCTGGGTAACAAGAGCGAAACTCCGTCTCAAAAAAAAAAAAAAAAAAAAAAAAGGGAGGGGTGGAGGGTAGGAGAGCATCAGGAAGAATAGCTAATGCATGCTGGGCTTAATACCTAGGTAATGGGATGATCTGTGCAGCAAACCACCATGGCACACGTTTACCTAAGTAACAAACCTGCCCATTCTGCACACATACCCCTGAACTTAAAATAAAAATTGATGGGGGAAAAAGTTTAAAAAAAAGAAAAAGAAAAAACTTAAAAACAGAGTATCTTTAATTCAACAATACTTAAATTCAACAAGAATATTTAAAATGTTCTCTAAGACTCTAAACATCTCATATACTAAAAAAGTAGTGTTATGGATGGCCTCAGCATGAGAAAGGGGAAATAATACAGAAAACATCTGAGCACATCCTGGGTAATGGGTCCTTTGAGGTCAGCATGACCACCTTCTGGTTCACTGACATGGTAGTAGCCAAGTTAGGGGACAGTGGCTCAGGACACAGAGCTAGAAAGATGTGTCTGGCTTCTAACCCAAGCTCCTTCCAACAAACTGTACTGCCTCTAAAGTAGTTGGGGGTTTCCAGGCATTTTTCAAGGTCTCTTCTATACATAAAGACCAACATGATGCTAACATCTAGCGCTGTCCTATTCTTTCCATCAATTTCTTCTTAGAAACTACGTAATAAGCCAGTCTGTATTTTCTTGAAAAACAGTATTATAAATGGAAAATGGATTATTTATC
Source organism: Saimiri boliviensis (assembly GCF_048565385.1). Lineage (NCBI taxonomy): Eukaryota > Metazoa > Chordata > Mammalia > Primates > Cebidae > Saimiri > Saimiri boliviensis. Next base: position 17,120,568 of record NC_133460.1, on the reverse strand, counting down.
AAAGCCGAGCTGAACATCAATTGAGGATGCTGGCAAAGGTGTTACCACACTGGATGAGTTGTGAAGTCAAATGACCTGTACATCCCTTTCCATTTTAAGAGTCCACAAGTATAGAATTCCATCACTCAGTACCAAAGAACACAGACATGACTGGTAATGCCACAAAAGCAAAAACCCAACTAGACACAGTATCTGTACACATGCCCCCCATAAAACAGATATCTAAAATATGTAAGATACCAAATAATACTATTATCATCATTGAAATATGGTTTAAACCAAAGTATAAGGCAAAACTATATCTAAACACTTAATTCATGTTAACTTTTGTCTTCTATGAAGTGAGAGCATCTTTTAAACTTCTCTAGCTTCTTTCTCTCCTTGAAAGTGCTTCCTAGAGCAGGCAGAGGCAATCCAAGCCATTCCATTACGAGATGTACTCAGTTGGGATCGATCCTCTCACATACAGTTGCTGCCTGCAGCATTTAAATATTTAAAGAGCTTCTGGCAGTAAAATAAGTTTGAAAAAAAGAAAAAATATATATTTAAAGAACTTGAACTAAAAGGGTTTCAAGAAAAGATGACTGTGTCCAGTAATCTTCCCTGACCCCTGCCCTCCTGGAAGGGAACAGACTGAAAGAGTAAGTATGAAAGCTGGGAAGGCCAACAGACTCCTCTGCCGTGGCTCATGACTAAATGCTAGAGAAAAGAGTCCCAGAGATTTAACAGTACCTGGGACTGTGCAGACCAAACCCCTCTTCCACCTCTCCCTACCTTTATAAATCAATGGTCAGCAATAGCACTTGGGGTCTTGTTGCAGAAATCACTGAATTAATCAAGAAAGTCCCTGAGAAGTATACATGTATAACACACCGAGTGTGAAGGATGCAGAAATCCAAATCCTAGCCACTCACATGGATAACCAAATTATTCACATCAACAAATGAAGCCCTGAAATCTGCCTGGCTCCCAAAGGCTCATGCAGGTCCTTCCATTTCCGAGACTCAATCTCAAGAAAACACAGAATCAAAATTCAGAAAAAGTGAATGAGCATAATGATATTCATCAATGTTACATGAAAAGTTAAAAACCAGAAACAATATAGACGTTCAGCAATGGGGAATGGTTAGATAACATTAGAGGTCTATCAACAGAACATTCTGTGGTCATTAAAAAGTATTTATAAAAAAATTAAGTGTCCACATCAAGCTACTTCTGTTACAACACTAGGCATGAAGATGAGGACACAGAAGCGTATGCGCCACTCACCCCTCACTGTGCTGCTGTGCTTCTAAATCTGTGACCTGCCTATACACCCCACTGGCCCATGAGGTGAGGCAGCAGGTTCCTCTCCCCAACAGCTGACGCTGCCCCTCCAGTACACTCTGGCCTCCCTCTCCTCTGGCTTCGACCTCCGCCCACTGCTCACACCTCCACCACAGAACTCATGACATGGGACTCCTCTTTTCAAATCGTATCTGTACCCATGTCTCCCCCTACTTGATTACACTCTCGGAAGATAGAGGCTGGAACCTACTGACCTCTGCTGTGATAGAGCCCAGAGCAAGCAGGATGTGAGGTGCTCAAGAAATGTTCACTTGAACAACAACAACGAAATGCCAGTATAATCCCAACAGTGGAAAATAATGGCAAAAACTTAAGAAAAAACACGTCAAGTATATACTACATACCAAAATATTACCTACATATGGTAGAGCACTGTTCATCCCTAAAAAGGCAGGAAATTATGACACCTCCTACAACATGGATGAACCTTACAAACATTATGCTACATGAAATAAGCCAGTCACAAAAGAACAAATATTGAATGACTCCATTTATAAAAGGTACCAAGAGTAGTAAAATTCACAAAGACAGAAAGTATAGTGCTTGTCATAGCTGAGGGGAGAGGAAACAGGCATTAGTGTTTATTAGGTACAGAGTTTTAAGTTTGGGAAGATTAAAAACTTGTAGCGATAGACAGTGATGATGGATGCATAACAATGTGAGTGTACTTAATGTCACTGAACTGTACACTTAAAAATGGTTAAAATGGTACATCTTGTTATGTATATTTTATTATATACATATAATAAATGTATATTTTATCGCAATTTCAAAAAATTACTAGCAATTCTCTGAGTGACAAGCCCACAGATGATGTTTTTCTTTCCACGTCTAGCCTCTAAATTTCATGATGAACACAGTTGCTTTTCGAAATGACAAGGTAAATTTCACCTTAAAACAAAAAGAAAAACCCTTCTAAGTCACTTTAAAGACACTATAAAAGTGTCATGCACTTGTATCCCAGCTACTCTGGAGAATGAGGCAGGAGAACTGCTTGAGCCCAGCAGTTCAAGGCTGTAGTGTGTGATAATCACATCTGTGAATAACCACTGTACTCCAGTCTGGGCAATACAGCAACACCTCATCTTTAATTTAAAAAAAAAAAAAGTAGTTCACAATCTTAAAATAAGGGAGAGGCCAGAACCTCAAGGAAGTCCAGCAAAACCTTAAATGGTGAGTGCAAGATAGGTAAACAAAGAGCAAATCCCCAGTTGACCTGACCATCCCATCTGCACAAATCATTCCCCAAGCAGTCAGTCAGGTACCTACTGGATGACCCCACTCAGGAAGAGGAGGAAGAATGTTCATTTATTTGCCCTTGGACAGAGATATAGAAGATGGAAACTGTCCTCGCAGTTGGCACACTGCCTACCGGAAGGGAAATGAGGCTCTAAAGCCACCCCGTCACAAGCAAACCCATCTGAAGGACTCGCCAGCACAGACACGCAGCCTCTCACACTGCAGACCTGTGTAGTGCCCCCCTTGCATGGTGCCATGGTGATTGCACACAGCATACAGGTCATAGATGTAGTCCTCAGGGTCCCTCCCGAGTCCATAGGGCCGTCTCCACGGGGACCAATGGGATGGCAAGCTCCAGCTGCTCTGGCTCCTCTTAACCACATGAGGTGTCATGTCCAGGCCAGTCAAGGGGAACTTGACCATGTTCTGAAGTTTCATGCGCCTGTCTCCTTCCTGTTGCAAGAAGAAAAACAAGTTCTGGTTATACTTTAATGCAAGCAGTAGCAGGGACTATGGAACCTATCAGATAAAGTAGTTTGAGTCACCTATCTGATGTTTCCCAAGACATACAAAACAGGGAAACAGATGATAGATTTAGCTATCTAGAGGAACAGGCTTTAATATCAGCTAAGGTGGAACCAGTGAGGATCCACATAGAGGTGGTAAATCAGCCTCTCTGAGTCTCCATTACCTTATCTGTTAAAGGGCTTTAAAGCATTTCACTTACAAAAAAATGACAATTTCAGGTGGTTCATCTGATACCTCTGTCAAAGAGGCATGAAAACTGATGAAATGATGGCTCTGTGAAGGGCAAACCACAGTGCCTGGTGCAGAAGAGCTACTCGCTAAGCAGCCCCTGTTCTCCCCCACCTCCTCCAACAGGCACATCACAAGGCAACACTGACTTCACTTAACATATTCACTCAGTGGCAATCTCAGATAATCTGTATTATCCATTAAGCTTACAGGGAAATGCCTTGAAATCAAGCCATCAGTTAAACAGATATTGACTACATGCTTCCTGTGTCTATGGGAACTTTAAAAAATTAACCAGGCATACATATGCCCACCCTAAGGAGCTATATATGGGTCTGTGAAGGGAAGAAAAATGTTCATGACAGAAAGGGACAATGGGTCCTAGGTAGTCAGGAAGGCCAGGCTGAAGAATCTGGACCATATCCTCCAAGGCTTTTATGAAGGAGGTGGTGTCACCAGAATTGTGAGTGAAGAACTGTATAGGCAGTGCACAAAACATGTTAGAAATAGGAGTAATGGAGGTGAAGAAATCAATTAAAAAACATGGCAACAGTGACCAGCTGAAAAGTAACAAAACGTCTGAACCAGCAGGGTGACAGAAAGAATGGGGAGGGGACACACAGGAGTCGATGAGGCATGGCCATGCCTAGATGAGAGGGACAAGGAAGAAGAGTCAAAGAGGACACTGCAGGTTTGCATCTGGGTTGCTGGAAGGGTGGTGACAGGCCTTCAAAAGAAAATAGAAAGCTGGGGAAGTTACTCTGTGTCTGGGGAAGGAGACAGAGCAGACTAGGATCCAAACCCTCAACCAGCTTTCCGCTTGCAGATCTCAACAGAATATGCAGTGGACAGCAAATGCCCACTCTTCACTCCCATAGGAGCTGAACCTCAAACCTCTGCGTGAAAGCCCCGGACCTCAGGACCATGTGTGTATCGCCCCTGACACATCCGCCTCCTCAGACAGTCCTGAACATCTCTCCATTTCTACAGGCACAACCTATTCCATCCATTCGCAGCCCACCCTGGATGACTGCAATAGTCTCCTCCAGGTCTCCCTAATCTTCATTTTTGTAGTCTCTAATTTGTTCTCTACACTATAAACAGAATAATCTTTTCAAGAAAACACAGATTTGGAAGGTTGCTTCTCTGCTTAAAACTCTTCATCAGAATCCTACTCCACCCACAAAGGGTTCCTACCTCTTCTATCAACTCCCGCCAATGCCCCACCCTCTGGAGCACTTGCCCAGCTGGCCTGCTCCAACCTCTAATGCAGGCCATGCTTTCTCGACTGCCGAGCTGTGCGCGCACTGCTCCCTCTGCCCCCGTGTGGGTGATCCCTGCTTCCACCTCACCTAGTAAAAGCCTGCTCATCTTTCAGATACAACCTTAGAGTCAGGCCTCATGGAGTTTGCTAACATTCACTTCTCATTTACCTCTTACAATGAGACTGTCTAGACAATCCTAACCTCAGGGAATAGACAGCCTTTTTGGAAAAACTGACTCACAAAGCAATACAATTCAAAGCAGATTTTCTTTGTTATTTATTTATGACTCATCTATCCAACCATACAACAGCTCCTCAGGAGCAGAACACCCATTATATTAGACAGAAATAGAATTCTACCTCCCCCAGAAAGGATCCCTACATAGTTCTTTTTAAATCCCAGAGTACACTTAACAAAATTTAAGCACAACATTTACAAGTCAAGAACAAAATAAAATATCTGCAATATGAACTAAAATCAAATGTTGCCTTGGGAAAAAAAACAAACAAACATAACCCTAAACACAGGGACAAAAGTGTGTCCATAACATACACAGACAGGACTCATTGGTTCAAACAGGGACACCAAAGAGCCCTCAGACAGCCCATCAGCAGGGGGCATAAGAAACTTGGTCACAGCTTGTTTGTTCCTGAGGATAGAGGATTTCCGTACCTGCCGAAATCTCTTTAGATGTATAATAAGCACATCAGGTAGAGTCCACAGGCTTAATGTAATGCTTCCCTGTTGCAGCTGCTTACAATGTGGGCAACGCCAGGCATCATCAGGGGCGAGCTGAAAACAGAAGCATGACTCCCAGTAAGTACCACTTAACGCAAAACGGTGTTAAGGCTGGACTAATGCCTTAGCCAGGGCATGGCGCAACTCAGAATCTCTCTGGAAACTGCAGGTGCTGGGCATCAATGGAATAAAACAATCAAAAAAAAGTGGCCAGAGCTGGCACCCAAACTCTAAACGGATTCTACTTTGCTGAACAGATTATCCCTCAAAGAGGAACAACTAAATTAGTAAATATAAATGTTAAATATTACTTTCATTTTTTTTTTAAACAGTGTCTCGCTCTATCACCCAGGCTGGAGGGCAGTGTTGCGATCTTGGCTCACTGCAACCTCCACCTCCTAGGCTCAAGCGATTCTGCCACCTCAGTCTCTTGAGTAGCAGGGACCACAAGCACACACCACCATGCCCAGCTAATTTTTTTTTTTTTTTTTTGTATTTTTGGTAGAAACGGGGTTTTGCTATGTTGTCCAAATGGTCTTGAATTCCTGGGCTCAGGCGATCCATCCACCTCAGCCTCCCAAGGTGCCGGGATTACAAGCGTGAGCCACTGCACCTGGCCGGATGTCATTTTGTATGTGCCATGCTCTGCTCTGGATACTGAAATTATTTAGTAATCAACACACGTGGCGTACCTGCTCTCATGGAGCCTATACTGTCAATTCTCCCTTACCTCCTGTCCTCCAGAAACACTGGCTTCATTTCTGTTTGAGAGTCTTGCCAAGGACCTTTGCTTCCTGCCCCAGGACCTTTGCTTCCTTTATTTACTTGTTCCACTAGACTATAAACAGCATGAAGGCAACAACGTGGTTTATTTAGGCCCCTGCTATTTCTCCAGTACCAGTATGATACCCAACATGGTATGTACTCAACAAACACCTACTAAACAAATGACACCCTGTTGAAAGGTGCCTTGCTAGCACTCTAGATCAGTGAGATGTTCTGCAGATATCACTGCTGGCATCTAGTAGATTTGCTCATCCATAATCTTTGTGCCATTACCAAACATCTCCAAAGTCATTAAAAATAATAAAATAAATAAAAAGCCAAATAGGGCAAGGTGCCATAGAGAACTTACAATCAACCAGTTTCAAGCCAACTATTTCATAATTGAGTGCAAAACTGGAAAAAAACATGTCTTATGAAAAACTATTATTAAAGAAACTAGCTAAAAGCAGTGTGGGGGAGACAAGACTCAGTGGAAATACAAAAATTATTTTCAAATATTTGAATAGACAAAAATAAAATTAGGACTTCTGAGTCTTAATGAATTTAAGAAAGAGAACAATTGTTGGCTGTAGTAACAAGTGGACATATTTCAGGTTAACTTAAGTCACCGTCAGAGCTCTCCAGAGGAAAAATGGTATCTCTTTGTCTCAAGAAGGCAAACACCTCATAACAAAAGATATTCAAACTGAGGCTAAACAATCACCTATTTGAGATTAAGCAGAATAACCCAACCACTAGAATAAAGGAGTTTTAAAGTCCCCTTCAATCCTGAAATTGCATGACTCCCTCTACTTAAGACTGAAGGGTTACAACTAGTAGTCAATGCAAGGTTAGATGAACTCCAAGTACTCTGGTCAATGTTTATAAGGTGCATAAAAATCACACAGGCCTAGGCCCCACCCATAGAGGCTTATTTACCCATCTCTCTGTCCATCCATTCATTTAAATACTTACCGGGTCCCTATTACCTGCAAAGCTTTGCTGTCTACTCTCTGGTCTATATCTACACTGTTCAATATGGGAGCTGTCAGTTACCATGTGTCTGCTGAGCACTTGAAACATGGCTAATGCAACAAATGAACTGAACTGTTTATTTAATTTTAATTTAAATGGGTGCTTGGACCTATGTTCTTAGTACCAAAAAGTCAAGAATCACTGTTTTAGTTTCTAAGGAAAATATCTTAACACTTCTAAACTGAGAAAGAAAATCACCAAAACTTGATAATTAACCATTAAAAAGAACGAACTACAAAGGTTCAGTTCTAGAGTATCTCAATTAATCAAGGTTTTCTAGAAACTTACAACTTTTTGTTAAAGTCCTAAAAGCAACAGCACTAAGATGTCCATTACATGTGCAGACTTACATACATGCAAAAATCCTGTGGTGATTTCTGGGCCACGATTTGTTTCTCCACTGTCATCTTGCCATGCCCCACTCCCTCCAGCCCTGGGCACCCAGGAAATGCTGCCCAACCTCTTACCCGCTCCTCTTTGGTGTAGAGTTGGAAACACTGGGATAAAGTGCAGGTTTGAGGCTGATGATGACGCTCCCTTTGCAGACGAACACTTTCTGCATCAGGGATATACTCATCTTCAGTATTTACAAACAAGCTGCAATTAGGAGGAAAAGCATCTATCAGAGAATGTCTTGCAAAACAGATGCAAAAATAAAACTACACCTTTGTGAAGTGGCCATAAACTCATAACCAAAAAAAAAAAAATCAATGTGTAAGAAAACAAAAGTAGTGACTCAATTTTTCTATATTCCAAAATGTTCTTGAAAAGTTCTCTGTATACGAAGTTATTTCCATAACTGACTAGATTTTTCTGTGTTTGGCAATGAACTGTATTGGTTAAATCACATACTCCTCTCCTTTACATCTAAGAACACGCATCCTACATCACTTTCTAGAATTAAAAATTAAAGTAAATGAACCTATATAGTAGTTAATGAATATACAGCTTCTTTTTCAGCAGTGGACAAATGTTATAAGGTTCTGAGATTGGGAAGAAAGAATGTACAGGAAAGGAATAATAAACTGCTTAAGCAAAGGGTTAACAACACAGCTGGATACTTAGCTAAAGAGAAGGGAGATTTGTGTTTCAGCTCATTTAACATATCAAAGGTGTGCTACAAAAATGATAATTAAAACAATGTTTCTATAAATACTAACTTTAAAAATACTCACAAATCTCTTGTCTCCTTGTCCCACTCGACTACTAATTTCACATGAGCAGTGCCACCTGGTCCGCAAGATTTTAATGCCCTATAGAGTATGTGGAGAGGGAAGCCACATATTATTTTCTAAGCAAATGATTTTACTTAATGTGATTATGTCCTACCCAAAAGTCATAATGTGATTAATGAAAATCTTCATCATAGTTCCCCAACAGAAAAAGTTTTTGGCAAGACCGCTATAACCACTGATTTAATAACTATATTACAACTAAACTGAAAACCTCTTAAATTAAAAAGCCCGATACAGTGTTAACAATAAAGAGACTGGAAGAAATTTAGTGTCATGTTATAAGGTTGTTGATGATCACTCTCAGACAGTCATTATGACCTTCCCAACTTCTTGCCCAATTTTTCATCTACCCAAATAGACACTGGACAGCAGTCACTGGGAACAAAGTCAGCCCTTGCACCTTCCCACCTCTCCACTAACATGCCACACCTGCTCTAGACTGCGTCCTTCTTCCTCCTTCCTCCAAAGCTACCCTCCCCCAACTTCACTGGCTCCTTGCCATCTCCTGAGAAACCCAGAACTCAGTTACTATTACCCGTCTAATCTTGTTTATGTTGTGTAATACTTTGGATCGTTGTCTAATCTATTAGCTATAATCTCTAAATCCAAACAGTGAGCTTTCAAGCAGAACCATATTGTACACTTTTTTAAATCCTGAAATACTACAGTATTTGTTGAAAAAAATCATTTTTATAATTTTTATTATAAAAATGAGTTTTCATATTTATATTATATATATTCAGACATATAGTGTGTATATATGTATATTATTTTATTAATACAATAAAGTACTGTAAATATTAACAGATTTAGACAGCACAGAGGTAGCAGAGTAGAGTGACTAATTCTATGAGGCAGGTTGCGGAGGGTGGGAGGAAGGACAGTATAAAAAAAGGGCTTAAAGGAAAAGAAATTATGGACACAGGAAACCACACATGCAAAGCACACATATTAAAATAGTATCGTCTGTTCAAACAATCATCAGGACTTTTAACGCTGCTGAAAGTTTGAGATAGTGGGGAGAGGAAGAGCAAGGCCTGACAAAAGGGGAGTAAGTGGAGTTCAAACTGTGAAGAACTTCTTATACTGTGGAATGCTGGCTTTATCTTTTAGGCCACAAGTCACCATACAAGGGTTTTAAGGAAGCATGTGGCCTGATTAGAACGTTACTTTACAAAACTTCATTCCTGGTGAATATGAAAGTGTAATTTATCTGCAGTCCTAGGACATACGTTAATTTGTTTCCTAACATGAGTCCTCCAGGGCTTTTCTTATTTCAAGAAAGATCATCAAACATATCATACCCAAGCATGAAGCAAAAGTAAAATAAGGACTTAATTTCAAAATGACCCTAAAGAACCCTGCACACTTATGTGGAAATTATATCAGACATCACTTGAAATCACACATGAGCATATGTGAAATTCTAAAAGGAAATTTTTTTTTTTTTACCTTTCTACTGTTGGGTGGCACAGGGGCTGCTCCTCCTGGGGCAGCAAGTATGTTATTCCAACAACACTGACCACACGCAAGCTGAATGGACACACCTGCATCAGATGTTAATGAGAATTAAGCCAAATTTTTCTTCAAGGGCATCTGCTTCACAGTGGCATTTTCAAAACAAATTAGAGTTACAGTAAACTGCTCATTCTGCAAAATGGTTCTCTATAATATTCTGTAAGGTTGTTGAGCCACTCTAATACATTTTAAATATGATTTACTCAAATGCAACTTACATATCAAATATATTATGCAAAACAAGTAACACACTGCCTTTACTAAACATCAGCTTAATGATCTTCCATGGATAACTTGACATAGCAATAATTTTTTAAATATACAGATAAACATTTTACTAAATCCTTTCCAAGCTGATCATGTACTGTTATTAGATAAATATTATAAAGGAATATGGAGCAGTTCAAGGAAAACCTTGCAGTGGCTAGTTCCTTTCATAAAATGAGAAATAAATTCTCAGTCGTGGGAATCTAAACACAGGAAACTCAAATTTCATTGCAATGACTGTTTCTTCACTGAGTACATAACCATGCTTTGTTGGAATAACAAAATGCTTACAAACCTGAATGCAAACCGTGGGCCTCAAGAAATACTTCATCTTCTCCAAGATTTCCTTCTGCAAAAGGTCCCAAGCTACTGTCTTCTCTAAGTGCAGCACAAAAGGCAGTCCAAATCTAACATACATCAACAATGTAATCACCTTAAAAGTATGGTAATTCCTTTAACACTTATCTTTTGTTCTTGATCTTTTAAAACAGAATCACCATATAATTGGCTTTAGGACAGTTCTCCCAAAAAAAAAAAAAAAACCCAGGAAAATGGTAACTCTTCTTAAGGAGGTGAACAGCTTAGATTTCTAAATGAAATTTAATAGCCAATACACCAAAATGGCTTCTAGGGGAGTATGGTACTAGGCCAGCAGGTAGCAACAGGGCATGATCAGTGAAGATGGGAACAGAGTGGGTGGAATTGGACATGAGCCGGGCAAACAGCACAGGTCAAACCCATAAGGGGTTGGGTACCAGAGGACTAGATAGGGCTGGAAGATCTCACAGACAGGTAGCCACATTCTTGAGTCTCTGACAACAAGAAAGGCACTGGCAAACAAGTAACAGTGAAAGTGAGCTCCTACTCCCTGCCAGAGCTGTCTATGTCCTACAGAGTCCAAGAAGTACTGTGGTTCTTGGCCTTAGCAGCACAGATTGAAGACCAAAATCACAAGAGGAGCTTTAGAACATAATGATGCCCAAGTCCAGCCCCCAGAGATTCTGATGAAACCAGCCTGGAATGTGATCTGAGCACTGAGATGTTTTCAGGGGCTCCCGGGGTGGTTCTAATACACAGCCAATGTTGAGGACCACTAGCCTAGCCTCAACTCTCGTCCATGCCCAGTCATTCAACTCTGAATTCCCTGAAAGTGTCCTACTCTCACACATCCATGTCTTTGTCAGGGAACTCCCTCCGCTTGGAATACTCTCCCCATCCTTCTTAGTCTAGGCTGTCTCCTACTCACTCATGTGAAGACCCAGGGGAGGTATTCTTTTCCAGAAGGCACCCTGTTGGTTTGTTCCCTGTATATACTGTGCTATAAACGATGCCTGTTTATTTTTCTGCCTCCACCAATAGGCTGTCAGTTATTTGATAGCAAGCACTGTGATTTATTTATCTTAGTAGCACAAACACAGAATGTCTAGAAAATAGAAGATGAATGAATGAATGAATGAACAAATGATCTAACTAACAGATGAACTCTGACTCAGGCCCAGAGAGAAGCAGAGGTGCTAAGATCACCAAAAAACCAGTTTCCAATAACTATCAAGCTGTTCGCTCGTAGTGTAGCTTAACAGTGAACCTATCTGCCTAAAAACGACTGTGATGTGTAAAGAGTTACAAGTACATGTAAATCACCCAACCATATGTTTTTTAAAAAATAATGACTTCACTCTTTCAGAGACTGGCATCATCAAGGGAATTCCACAGGTTCTTTACTTCATTCCTTCTGTTCCTGACACACACCAGGTTCCTCCCTGTCTTGTGTGCATGTATTGGGCGTTCTCTCTGCATGGGATCGTTTCCCCTCATGTTCACACAGCTCACCAGGGCTCAGCCTGGCTGCGGTCTCTTCAGAGATGCCTTCCCTGACCTCCCTTTCGAATGTAGTCTTGTCAGCCTCCCCACCATCACACTCTATCATTCTAGTCTGTTTTCATGCCTTTGACGTGGTACAAACTGTCTGACATTAAATACGTTTGCCTGTTCATAGTCAGTCTGTCCTAGCTAGAATGGAGGCTCTATGAGGACAAAGACCCTGCCTATCTTGTTCCCTGTTGAATCCACAGTGTTTAGAACAGTCCTCAACACAGTGTAAATACTAAAAATACCTGTCAATGAATAGCATAAATATGCATATCAACACATTTTACATTTATTTTATTTACCACGCAGGGAACTTATTTCAAAGTGAAATTTTCAAAGGCTAACATAAAGGCTATCCTAACAAATATTAAGAAACACTGAGTCCTTTCTCCTTGAAACATATCTGTCTCTTGTTAACACTCAGGTTACATTCCTATTTTGACACAGTTACTTTAAGAGATAGTCTAAAACACCCATACACCGTTGCACAGGGCATTACCCAGATTTGAGAGAGATTTCTGACTCCTAAATTTCCAACTTACAAAGCTGAATGAATGAGTGGTGCCATTTGCCAAGATAAGAAATACTGGAAAGCCAGTTTTAAAAGGAAAGAAAATGAGTTCAATTTGGGACATAAGATTGAAAAGTACGCACCAGCCAACTAGACATGTTAAGAATTAAAAAAATAAAAATATAAAAGCTGTCGGGAAAGTGGCTAGAATTGGGTCTAGAGCCCGAAAAGGAGCCTGAACTGAAAATACACATATGAAATGGGCTTTAAAAACCAGAGTCCTGGCAAGGCGCAATGGCTCATGCCTGTAATCCTAGCACTTTGGGAGGCTGAGGTGGGCAGATCGTCTGAGGTCTGGTATTCAAGACCAGTCTGGCCAACATGGTGAAACCTCATTTCTACTAAAAATACAAAAAAATCTGCCAGGCGTGGTGGTGACTGGTGCCTATACTCGCAGCTACTCAGGAGGCTGAGGCAAAAGAATTGCTTGAACCTGCGAGGTGGAGGTTGCGGTGAGCCAAGATTGCACCACTGCACTCCAGCCTGAACGACAGAGCAAGACTCCATCTCAAAAATCAGGTCAACTTGTACATACATTATTTCTAAATATCAGAATCAAAATTAACCACTCAAAGTAAGAATTTTTGCCCTTGCTTTTTAAAATGTTTGAAAGTACTGGAATTTTACAGCCTCGGTACTTACTGGAAAATAATCTAGTTCTCACCTTTTCCCTTGCTGCCCAGTGCAGGCTCGGTTACACACCAACAGGACAATCTTGTCGCTGCCTGCTCTTGTGGTGGGTGAATCAGTTTTCCCTTGCTTTGCTGCTGTTTGTGTAGGAGAAGACAGTCTATGATAATCCAAGCCAAATTTCAAGTGGTTTAGGTTGTTGTTTAAGTGAATTCCTGAAATAAAATAAAAACAACTCATTTTATCTCTTCAAAATTCTTTTTATTCACTCATAACGAAGAAATTTACCCAACAGAGAAAACTTTTTTTAAAAAGTCATTATGTAAATTAAACTGCAATCAAAAAAAGAAACACCCTACTTAGATTACTCATCTAGCAGTTAGAGAGTTTCTTTAGCATCTATTATTATTTTCTTTAAACTAGCCTTACTTATCTTAAAAACTGTAAATTAAAACTCTGCACTTCAATGAATGTTAGATACAGTTTTAGACGGGCATGTGTGCTGAGATGATTCACCAAGACAATTTAGTGAGGTCATGCAACCAGTAATCAAATAAATTTTTAAAAAATAAAGATGAGGATATGTGGAATGCTCTTCAGTACTCAATAGCAGTTTCTTCTCCCTGATTAAAGAGCCAGATTTATAAGAAATAAAAGGTAAATTACACACTACACCTACTAGACTCAGAGCCGTTAGAAGAATCTTCCAGCCTGGGTGACAAGAGCAAAATTCGACCTTATATTTAAAAAAAAAAAAAAAAAAAAAATCACCCAGGAAGCTTTGTTTCATTCTTCCTTTTAAATTTTCTTTTAAAAAACAAAGTCCAGGGTCTATTCCTCAGAAATACTGACTTAATTGATCTAAGCTGGGTTCCAGGTATCTGTTTTCTTATTGTTTTTTAAGCTTCTCAGATAATTCTGGCCTGCAGTATAGGTTGAGAACAACCCTTGACAGAGGTCTCCAAGCCATTATTGACGACTGGCCAAACTGAAATTTAATGATATTGAAGCAATTTAAGAAATTCCAAATTCAATCAGTAATTTTCTAGGGTCTGAGTTCTGTCAAGTCTGTTTCCAAAGAGATCTCTTCCCTCTCCATCCTCCTCCTCCCATCTCTTATCAACAACAGACTGTTTTTAAACTGAAGTTTGCTTTGTCTGTTTCATGTATAAGCAAATGAGATGGAGAGAGACTTCCCAACTATTGGTCTGAAAATGATGACCTTGAGTCATTGTTTTGTAGACATATTCCTTAAATATAATGTGGTCTATAAATCAGAATAAGTTATTTTTGTCATATTAAAGTAACCTATTTCTACATCTTTGAATTTAGGGCATGCATCAGGAAAATGCAAATAAAACCACAATGTGACACCACTTGACGTCCACTAGACTGACTTAAATTCTAATACCAACAATATTAATGTTGCTAAGGATGCAGCCAAAGGAAACCCTTGTGCATTGTTGTTGTGAGTATAACATGGAGACCCGATTCAAAAACTTTAAGTTTCTTATAAAGTTAATCACAAACTTATGGATGATCCTGCAATTTCACCCTGAGATATTCACCCAAGAAATAGAAACATATGTTCTGAAACATTTTAGTCTACTAATATTCTAAGAAGCTTTACTTTGAATAGCTAAAAATTCTAAACAACCCTTATGCCGATCAAGAGGAGAATGGATAAACAAGTTGCGGTAATATTCACACCAAAACCACTATCAACACTAAAAAAGAATCAAAGTACTGACGCATACAACAGGAATGAGTATCATACAGTGTTGAGTAAAATAACTTAAACACTAAATAGTATATGCTGTGTGATTCCAATTATATAAAATTACAGAACAGACAAGATTATCAAAGAGTGATAGCAATCAGATCAGTGGTTGCCTAGAGAGGGGAGTGGAAGGGAGACCGACTATAAAGAGGAGGTGGTGATCACATGGTTTATGTCTTTCTTAGAAGTCATCTACTTGACATGAAATGTGTGGAGTTTTATTGTATGTAAATTATGCCTCAATAAGGTTGTTAAAAAAAAGAACTCAGGACATGACCTCCTCATAGTCAGAAACCATCTTATTTATCTTTGCACCCTCACTATTTTACCCAATCCAAATGTCTTTTTTCTTTATTAGAACTACAAAGTTTGGGCTACCTTCTTAATTGTTGCTTTTTTCCCTTCAAAGAAACCAGTCTAGGGACTTTTCTATTGTTTTTACATCTTAAATTTATTAATACTTTTATTCATCATTGAACACCTAAGCATCAGAAACTCAAATTTCCTGTCGCAATGAGGTGGACACAAAATAAAAAGGGAATACAGTACGAGAAAAGTGATCATTAGGTGGGGTGGTGGCACTGTGAGTTGAGGAAAGATACTTTTAAGAGGTGTTTAAAATAGACCAAGACTACAGTAGGGAGGACGGCACAGAGATACTAACACACACACACACACGTGCACATATACACGACTAGAGTCTACAAGCGGCTTAAAGTGAGCTTGCACAGGTAGAGGGAAGTTAAGGTACACAAGGAAGGAAGGTCAAGAAAGACAAGAAATCAAAGAGATATGACGACCAAGCAGACCCTGATATTCGATCCTACATAAGCCTTGTTTTAAAAATTTTGTTGTGAAGTACAATAGTGAGATAAAAGGCAAAGTTCCAATAAAGACTGTAAGTAAAATGATAGTATTTCAAGTCTGGAATTCTGGAGAGAAGTCCAGGATAATATAACCAATATGCCTGGTATATTTCTAATGCTCACTCCACCTGGAAGTGGATCATATAGTAACAACTTGCCAACTAGTAAAAAAATTACCAGGCTACAAAAAATGTAGTATTGTACCAGTATTAATTTCCTGATTTAGATGACTGTACTTAGATTATATAAGACAATATCCTTGTTTTTAGGAAATACATGAGGTATTTAGGCATAAAGAGTTAATGTATCTGCAATTCACTCTCAAATGGTTGAGAAAAAGATAAAAAACACACAGAACAAATGCGATAAAACACAGCAAAATGTTAACATACTGGGGCATCTGGGTGATGGATATATGGAAATTCTTGGTACTATTTTTGCAACTTTTCTCTAAGTCTGACATTTCAAAATGAAAATTTTACAATAGGTATTCTTTTTTTTCAAGAATTACTGTTTTTCTTCTTTGCTTCTTAATAGGAAGAATTGTACTTGACTTTTGTTTGTCATTCACTGATCTCTGCCCTAAACCATGATTCACTTATCCAATCAACATTCATTAAGTCCCCACCATATGACAGGTATTAAGGAGGCTAATGAAAGACAGACGAAAGATAAGCCATGGCCTTCTCAGCCTAGAAGGAGAGACACACATACAAAAAAAATTAAGAACTATGTGATGTCATTATATTCGTATCCACAGAAGGTCTGCATCAGCTGATGAAGCCGAATCTATTAGTAGAGGTGACGGAAGATTCCAGGGCTCCAGGTAAGACTGAAAGGAGTTCCACAGGCCAGAAAAGATGAGGAGTACACTTCAGAAAGATCAAAAGCCCCACAGGTGTGAAAACACATGCATTATTGCTTTAAATCCTCCTAACACCTATGGAGCAGGTACGACTTCTCCCCAGACTATACCTGAGCCCTTAATCATGAGCGTTTGATAGGAGACTCAAGACAGACTGGCAGAGGTAGTAAGGTAAGGACAGATGGTACAAAATAAGAACAGCAGGGCAAGTAGAGCAGAAGGAATGCATATAAAATATTTAGGAGGCAAAATGAACAATAAGGGTCAGGTATGGACAGGGTGAGGCAGAAAGAGAAGTTTGATTCTGCAGCAGCTGTCTTGGGAGACTAGACTGATTCACTAAAATAAGGGATGCAAGAAAGGAGTCAGTCTGAAAAGAAAAAACAGAACACTACATTTAAAAATTTGAGGAGTCTGTGAACAACTGAGGTGAAGGTAGTACACTACATTTAAAAATTTGAGGAGTCTGTGAACAACTGAGGTGAAGGTAGTAAGTAAACGTCTGGATGTACAGGTCAGAAGGAGCATAGAGATAGATGGGATACATAGATCTCTATGGCAAGCATAGAGATAGATGGGATACAAGCGTGCCGGTTCAAACCATGAGTGCTGAACAGACAGGCCAAGGAGAGGCTCAAGACTAAGACAGAGGATGAGAGCAGCAAACAGGACCCCTGGGAACTCCAAACTTTAAGGGGTGGGCAGAAGAAAGACCCTAGCAAAAACAGCAAGGAGGGAGGGTCAGGTGGTCCCTTCAACACAAGGTGGTGCTGAGGGGGACACCAGCCCAGGGTCGGCGCAACAGCTACACTCCTCCCTGCTCCACAACACTCCATTCTGTTCAAGTGCCCAAACACACCTCCACCCACTCTGTCAACCTTGCCTCCCCCTTTGCTGGAATTGTCTTCCTGATCCAAACCACTTCACCTTCCCTCTCCTCCACCTTGAATGTCTCCATCTTCACCCATAGTCCCCCTTCCTCCTGTCTCAGAAGAAAATGCCCCTTCACTTTTTAAGGATTGAGCATACTCTACCACCTACATTTTACACTAAGGTCAAAAAAGGAAGACATTCCCTGTCTCCCTCTCTGGCTTTCTGCTTATCCCTTAGCCCATCACACTCTGGCTTCTGCCCCTCCCTCATACTGAAACTGCAAGGCCTTTCTTCCACCCTTCTCTGCCTTAGATGGCCCACCCATCCTTTACATTCAAATCTGTCCCCTCTCCTGTGGCACCATCCCGATCCAGCCCAACCAGTCTTAGTAGCTCCCACTAAGGTTTCCCAATACTTCCATTTATACTTTCCTTTGAACATGGATAATACTCCTACATAAACTGACAAAGGCTAAACTATCATAAAGAGCTCACTAGATAGTGAAATTTTTGAGGGCTGGAGTTTGGCCTTATTCTTTGTGGTCATCAGTACCTCCCACATTATCTTCATTAAATAACTTCAATAAATCTCTGTTCAGATAGTACCAAAAACCTAAAATATACTCATTTTATATTTACCACTCATGCCAATCACAGCAAAAGTTATCTACAAGTGCGCAAAAATATTTGTAATTGATTCATTTACTGCTGGAGCAAACAAGGTCATCTCAACATTGTGTTACCAGTAACAGAACACTGGAAGCAATAACTAGAAATATAAAAGTACTTCCATTTATTGAAGGCTTACTATAGTCAGTCCCTGTAGAATGTCTGACATGCCTAATCTCATAGAATCTTGACATCAGCACTATCAAGGTAATGATTTTTCCTCTGCACGTCATGTAAAGAAACTAAAATTTTAAAAAACTGGGTAAGCTAGGAAGCAGCAGTCTCCCTGGGTCTGACACAAAGCCTAGATGCTAGTCTCCTTTATGCTAACACAACTACTAAGCTGACCCCTCTAAAGGGCTGTCCACAGTTCTGGTTTGGACTCTCACAGAAAAATCCAATGAGCCTTCTGCCATTTCAGTTATCCCATTCATAGAAATTTAACTATCTGCTTGAAAAGTCAGCTAAGTGGGACAACTTGACAGCCACCAAGAAAGAATAATGTTGGGCCCTTACCTTAAACAACATAAAATATTGACTCGCAATAGTTCAAAAAACTGAATGGAAGAGCTAAAACTATAAAACTCTTAAAAGAAAGTATGAGGTAAATCTTTATGACTTTGGATTTGATAAAACGTTAGATAGGACAACAAAAGCACAAGCAACAACAAAAAATAGATAAACTGGACTTCAACAAAACTAAGGACTTTTGTATTTCAAAGGACATTATCAGGTAGTTAAAAGACCACCCACAGGATGGGAGAATATATTTGTAAATCATATATCTGATAAAGGTCTAGTACTCAGCATATGTGAAAATTCCTAAAAGTCGACAACAAAAAGCAAACAAAGCAATTTTTAAATGGGCAAAAGATTTGAATAGACGTTTTTCCAAAGATGACATACTAATGGCCAATAAGCACAGGAAACGATGGTCGACATCACGTCAGTCACAAGCACAAATCAAAACCATAATGAATACCACTTCATATCCACTATGATGGCTAAAATAAAAAAGTTAGATAATAATCAACTGTTGGTGAGGATGTAGAGAAACTGGAACCCTCAGACACTGCTGATAAAAATGTAACATGGTGCAGCCAGTTTGGGAAACAGTCTGTAAGTTCCCCCAAATGATTAAACACAGAGTTACCACATGATCCAGTGGTTCCATTCCCAGGTATGAAAAGAAAAGGAAACATAAGTCCACACAAAAAACTTGTGTGGTACGTTCACAGCTGCATCATTCATATTAGCCAGAGGTGGAAACAACCCACATGTTCATTAGCCATGAATAAACAAAATGTGACCTATTCAAACAATAAAATATTTGGCCACAAAAAGGAATTAAGTATGATATATATGCTACAATAGGAATGAATCTTGAAAACATCACACTAAGTAAAGCCAGTCACAAAATACCATATATTATATGATTCCATTCATATAGAAGTCTAGACACGGGAAATCTGTAGAAACAGAAAGTAGAATAGTGAGCCGGGTGTGGTGACTCATGCCTGTAATCCCAGCACTTTGTGAGGCTGCGGCCTGCAGATCACTTGAGGTCAGGAGTTTTGAGACCAGGCTGGCCAACATGGTAAAACCCCATCTTTACTAAAAATACAATAATTAGCTGGGTGTAGTGGCACATGCCTGTGATCCCAGCTACTTGGGAGGCTGAGGTTGTAGTGAGCCAAGATTGTGCTACTACACTCCAGCCTGAGCAACAGAGTAAGACTCTGTCTCAAAAACAAAAAAAGAGACAAAGCAGAATAGTGGCTTCTTAGAGCTTAGCAGGATGGGAGGACTGGAAGGTGCCTTGGGGAGACAAAGCAGTAGCTAACAAGACAGAAGCTGAAGAAGTGAATCCTCACCATAGCAAATGGTAGGGAACATGGAAAAGCACATGGCATGTCTGAGAAACAAAGAGTAACGTGAAAGAGACGACACAAAGAAGCAGAGGAAATGGAGTACAGAGGCTGGAAAGAAAGGCAAGGACCAAATCACAGGGGGTTATGCTCCTTCCAAGGTGTTTAGATTTAATCTTAGAAAAGAGGAACCACTGGTAAATCAGTAGCATATAACATGATCAGAACTGTGTCTGTGGAGAAATAACTAGACTGGAGAAAGCTCAGTGATAAAGATAAAAGACCTTACTGGAAAATCTCAGTTGAGACTGTTCTGAACCATGCCAGTGGCAGTAGAATAAAGAGGAAATATGCAGTGTGTATCAACAGTTCTATGAGAATTTTGAAGGAGAAGTCATCAAGTTTGGATACAGTTCAAGTGAAGAGGAGGGTAGTAGTGCCATTATTTCTAGAAAAAATGCAGGAGCAACCAATCTAAGAAAGAAATGCTAAGGGCAAGATGCTTGTAGGATTTCTAAGTAGAAATTCCAGTGGGAAGGCGGAAGTCAAGGAATGGAACTGGAACCAAAGAAAAGTAGAGGCTACAGGGGAAATTCAGTTCAAAAAATCAAGGCAGTGGAAAATGCTGCTAACAGCAGCAGTTCTCACTTTAGTTTGCATCACGATCACCTAGCGAGCTTGCTTACCACAGTTTCTCCTTTACTAGGTATGGGGTAGGGACCCAGAATTTCTATTTCTGACCAGTTCCCAGGTAACACTGGTGCATTTATAACCACCAGGGTAGAGCAAAAAGAAGAACCACCCCAGGAGGAACCCTGAAGAATACTGTGGCCAGGAACAAAGTCTACGTTGCTTGATAACTCTTAAAATCAGAATAACCCAGTAACTTTAAGCATAGTGGGGAGACCAAGCTAAGTTCCAAATCACAGCCCAAACCGCAGTAAGAGTAACAATGTTGTCCATAGTTTTACTTCATTTTGCTGTCTATCAGTGAAAAGTTACATGCAAATTTCTTAAAAGTGGGTACTAAGAAAACATTCTATAGCAAAAACGTTAGAATCTTAAGAGCTGATATAGCAAAATTAAAAAAAAAAAAAAAAAAGTTCTGGCATAGTTTATCTTCCTGAATGCCATGATAAGATGCCAAAAAGGCTACTTACTTAAGGGAGGTCACAGTCAGTCCTGAATCTCAGTAACAGATTATCCCAACTAAACGATGGACATATCTTTGCCTAAAACAGTAAGAGGTGGTTTCTTCTAGGAAAATATTATTCTAAGATTTATACCATCATTTAAAAAATACATGTATTTTACAATTTTTTAAAATGTATATCATCATATAATAGACATCTAAAAGGGTAGATGATAGTTAAACCTGCAAACCCAGGTGGCATTATTAAAACAGGTGCTCATTTACCTCTTTGACTGAGAATTCCTTCAGGCCTAAATATTTCGGGAGTCTCAAAGGCAAAAATGCAGTCACTTTCATGGACAGTTTCCAGGTCGTCTGTATCACAGAAGGAACGATGGAACCCATCATAGTACATTTCCGTTAACACAATCTAAAAATAGGAAATATATAAACAATTGGGTAACTGGAAATTCAATACTAATTGATCTCCCAATTATATTAACTTTTCCAGACAATCAGGACTGGCAGTGGTCTGAGAGAGCTCTGAAACATCTCACAATGCTTACTTTATTTGACTTTAATGAGAGAATCTTGGAAGCTCAATATCCTCTGTAATAATATAACAATATACAGTCATCTGTGGGTTCTACATCTGTGGATTCAACCAATTGCATATCAAAAACATTCAGAAGAAAAGAAAAGGATGATTGAATGTATACTGAACAGATAGCCTTTTTTCCTTGTCATTATTTTCTAAACAATATAGCATAACAACTGTCTACATAGCATTTATGCTGCATTAAATATTATAAGTTATCTAGCGATGAATTAAAGTATATTGGAGGTGCAAGTATTATTTATTCATAAAATAAAAAGTAAAAATAAAGTACACAGTATGATATGTTTAGGTTCTATGCAAATACTGTGCCATTTTATAAAAGGGATTAAAACACTGTGGCTTTTGGTATCCTAGTGCAGGGGTTCCTACAACCAATCCCCATGGACACTAAGGGACACTTGCACTCTGATGTCAGAACTCTATGACTCTAACTCCAGAGTTCCTCTAAGTTTTGGTGTAGAAGAGAACCAGGAGATCATAACATCTAATTCCCCCATGTCACTGGAAGAAGAGAAACCAAGAGACTTGCCTAAAAGTTCTACAGCTATTCAGCTTCATATCAAGGAAGAGTCCACATCTGACTCTGAGGCTTTCTCCCACATCATTTAATTTTCCATTTTTCAGGCTAAACCATCAATATTTGTATTGAAAAAAAAATCAACTCAAATGTCCAAAAATACTAAGTAGTTAAATATATTATAGCCCTACTCGAATATACAGCTACTAAAAAGAATAAACTATATATATTTGCACTAACATGCAAAGATCTAAAACCAAGGTTAAAAAAGTATGTATAAATGATTCTACTTATATAAAATAATATAATATATGCATGGAAAAAATCTAAATGAACATAGGATTAAAGTTAGCAACCCTTAGCACTAAGATACCTAATATGAGATACTTCCTCTTTCTGTTAGATTTCTGAAATGGTTGAGTATTTTACAGTAAAACAGAAAAACAGGACAGGCATGGTGGCTCAAGCTTGTAATCCCATCGCTTTAGGAGACCAAGAAAGAGGAATGCTTGAGGCCACAACATGACAAAACCTCGTCTCTATAAAAAATACAAAAATTAGGTGGGCATAGTGGTGTGTGCTTGTCATCCCCACTACTCAGGAGGCTGAGGTGGGAGGATTACTTGAGCCCACAAGGTTGAAGCTGCAGTGAGCCATGATTGTACCACTGCACTCCAGCCTGGGCAACAGAGTGAGACCCTGTCTCAATCATTCAATCAATCAGTCAAGGAATACAGAGAAACAAAAGCTGGAGAGGAGAACACTGGAGACATTTAAAGATTTCATTACATTCCAAGCCGCCCTGTCTAGTGAAAAAGCACTGGATTGGGCACACAGGTTCCAGTCCGGCCTACCACCAACCAGCCCTGCAAACCTGAACAAGTCACATGGCTTCTCTGAGCCTCTTTCAAATAAGGGAGTTGGACAGGACCCCTGCAGTCCCCTCTACCAGCACTAACATTCTGCAAATCTACCAAGTAAAAGGGGTTGGTGGTATATTCCACAAATAGTCCAGCAAAAATGCTCCTGGCATATTTTCCTCCTAATGAATTTAATGATCATGTTGTTTTTCTGCTGGTCAAAAGCAAACTTGCAATTATTTCACCAATTTAAACCACATGCAGAAGGAGCCAGACAGTGCTGGAAGCTGTAAAGACGCAACCAGATTTGCCCCGGATACCACCGAAGCCTTGCTCCCTCTTTTTCTGCCTTTCCCCTCATCCTGAGGAAAAGAAAGAGTTAATGAGCTTTTCAGAGTAAGAAAGAATATGAACATTTTATCAACATGCCAGTAAGTGGCCTGCAAAAATATGAGATATTTGCTATATTAAGGAAACACTGCTGGTTGTATTTGTTTTACTGTGGTAACTTCCCAAATGAGGCCACATGAGGCCAAAGTACAAAACACCTTTATTATTCCAGGGATTACATAGTAGCTTCCAGAAGCTACTATCTAGGGAAAGCTATTTAGCTACTGAGTCATCTTTCCTTAATAAATCTTAAATACAGAATGTTTTCCCAAATAAAATAATAACAGTAAATGGAGTAAAAACTATATGCAAAAACATATCAAGTCACAAACAGGTCAAAAGTATTTTTGGTCAATTTCAACATAACTGCTTATCAAACATGTACCCCAAAAAGGGGCATGGGCACAACTTTCCTTTCTCTGATCCAAACAAGGTAAGAGACTCTGATCCAGACGTAATGAAAAAGCAAAACATATTGATTATCATGTACAAAACACGGTACTAGCAAGATGTCCACTCTTATCAACACAATGAGAAGGGGTTTTCTAGTGTCACTGCTCAAGTTTTCGAAGCCTCTTTGACTGTCAAATACTGCAAGGAAGCTCTACTGTTCACATATATATCCACAGGGATGATTTCAGAAGGGTTAATTATACCTTATGAACAAAGCTACAAGAAGGTCTTGGTGTAAAGTCACAGCTTTTAAAATTATATATACAATTAAATGAAACACGAAAAGTTTCTCTATGCACTTTACTCTTTTGAGTCTTGATTTTTTTTCCCCTCAACTCTAAATGCAGCTGGTTTTAAATCTCCATCTAATCGTACTTGGCAAAGAACTATAAAAAATTACAAAAAAACAGAAAGCGATACTTTTGTGGCTCATGTATATAGCTGGACTTAGCAGACTTATTACCTGATCAGTGGGGATCTTTGTTTCCAGAGACACTGCTTCCCGAAGTCTGGCGACAGTCCCAGACAGAGGCACAGCCACACCAATCCTCATGCAGTGAGAACATTTCCCTTGATACACTACAGTGACATAGAGAGGCCTGTACAGATCAAAGTCAGATCTTCTCATTAGTCACTTATTTCAACTAAAATATAGAAGATGCAAACCAAGCCTGAGCTGAAATCAACACAAAACCAAAGCTAACCCACACTGTTATTCGGAAGTTGGATGGAAAAATTTCATTTGGCTCTAAGTAGAACCATCAAACAATCATCAAGATCTTTGAAAAAGGCAATCTTCATAAAACAAAAATGTATCTATACTTGATTCTGTGCTTTGTATTTTCTTTAAAACAGCCTAACTCCTGGAAATGTTGAGAAATTGTTTAAAATAAAGCAATTAAGGAGCAAGAAATGTAAAGTAAGGTCTCCAGAGAATCCTGAAGGCATTCAACCGCTCTCCCGCTCCCCCGATATTATGTGTAGACGACAAATCGGGCCAGACTTCATAGCCCCTGCTTGCCTCATGTGCCTACTCACCCTGCAAACTCAGGTGGGCATTTATTCTTGTAAGGTTGTAGCAATGACTGTATTCAGTCCCACTGTTAATCTTCTTACCTGTCTAAATAAGTAAGATAACCTAATAGGAGCCTCCAGAGGAAAAGGAATACTATAAGAAAATACAGTCTTCATTTTACTAAATCCATCCTTACCTTGTGTGGGGTAGAGGAATTGGCAAAGAAATGCAGAGGAAAGGATCAAAAGTGTTGCTCTGTTTCTGACAATGAGGACATGTCAAAGAAGATCTTCAAAACAAAAAGGTAAGACACTCAACATTAAAAGCGCCCAGAACTATGTCAAGTAAGCAAAGTAAGTGGGAATATCTGATTTGCTCATACCTGTACTGGGCTTGAAAGAGTTCTTGTACAAAAGTGCTACAGACAGGAAAAGATGGTCCCTCTGGCATCATATCAGTCTCTGATGGTGGCTTAAAAAAAAAAAAAGAAAGTACAATTTCACAGACCAGAAGGATCAATTATTGGTTGAAGATGAACCTAGAGAGTTACAAATGTCCTTGACTTCCTTTACAGACTAAGCATCTGGTCCAGATACTTCAGTGACAGGCACCTGCTAAAGGAGCCAGAACACAGCAAGGAGGATGTGGGTCTCATGGACTTATCTCCTTACAGACTCTGCCAGCAATCATCTCTATACCACACTCAGGCAGCTGGGCAGCTCTCTACTTCCCCAGGATGTTCCAGTGTCCCTCCAATTCTCAAAGCCCCCACCCCAACCTCCTCCAGGAAGTATCCCCAATCACTTTAAAAGTACTAATGCTGCCCATGCCTAAATCCCTAGGACTGATTAGCTGTGCAGTGTATGTTGGTGCCTAATCACACTCTACTTTATGTTGTATTTAACTTTTCATGTCCCTCCACCTAACAATTAGTTACTGAGCACCTACTACCACATGCACAGAGCACTGTACAGGACATTATGATACAAAGATATTAAGACCCAGTGCCTGACCTTGAGGATATCTCAATTTGGTGGGAGAGTCAGCCACACACATATAAACCTATGACAGAATAGAGTGTTGAGGCACAAAAGGACCTTGAATCAGAATAATTTAACAACTCACCAAACCTGGAAATTTAAAAGTTGAAGTACAGAGCAAAATTATCAAAAACTTAAAAGCTGCCCAAGGGAAGCAACTCTTTAGTCTTAATTTTTTTTTCTATTATATAAATCATTTTATCCATACTTTTAAGACTACATGTATAAAATTAAGAATTAATCACTATGTTTCTCAGTAACAACATTCTGGGGGCTCCTATGGTCAAATCCAATCCTAACAGCAGAGAAAATCCATGTTTCCTTTGTGATTGTGTATTCACTCCAGTGAACTACAGAGTATGTATCTTATTAGAATAGAAAGCAAACATATTCTGCTTTAAAAAGTTTAGTGAAATGGGATCACTTAATTTTAATCTAAAGTTCATCATACATGCAAATGTTTCCACTCTCATTAGACTATAGATTCCTTGGTGACAACAGTTCTTGTATCTTACACTGCCAGCATAGTAGTCAGCAAAGTGAAAGGTCTTTTAAGTATCCACTGAATATTATACTCACCCAGAGCTTAGTCAATTTCATTGTATTAATGCAATGTAACAAGTCCTCAGTAGAAGAATCTACAGGCTCTCATGGCTAGCTGACTGCCCTAGGGGAGCGTGCATCCTTACCTTCAGAGGAGGCTGGCCACTCTGCTTCACTGAATGGTTGAGGTCTTCGTGAACTCGGTCCAAAAGCCACAGCAGAAACTCCTGAGCATCATGCTGAGAATTTCCCCGGTACTGCAGTGCATTCTTTGACACGATAGTCTATGCAGGTAAATAAATCAGCATGAACACTTTTGAGTTCCTGGCTTTAAAAAAAATTATTTATTCATAATCCCAAAAGAGATGAAAGATCTCAAGGGTGTTAGAGAGTACCTCCCTCTCTAACACTTTAGGAGAAGTGCAAAGTAAAAACAGATGCCAATGTAAAAACCTCACCCCTAGAAACATGTACCAGAACCCTTAAAATACACTTAATCCAGCAATCCTACTTTTAGAAGTATATCTAAAGAAACCATGAGAACAGCCTGTCAAGACTTCTAAGAAAATATTCATCAGGGTTTATAAAAGCAAATAATTGGTAATAACTTGGACATCTTAGGAAGGGGAATTGGTTTAGAGTAGGAGATGAAACAGTAAAGACAGTTAAATTATGGTACAACTACATGACATCCTTACAAAACACTATATTAAGTGAAAAAAAAGGCTATAAATATGTAATGTTAATGAATTCTTGTAAAAATCGTTTAGGGGGTGTCGACATATACACATAACGAAAAAGTTCTAAAATGACATGTACCAACATATTAAGTGTTATCTCTGGGTGACAGAATTACAGATGCTTTTTTTCCTTCTGACTTTTCATATTTTCTACAAATAACACGTATTACATAACAATGCAGTTAAAAGTTTTGTTTGAAACTTTACAAGATTTATTTATATTGCTTTTGCTAAAATGCTAAACTTTTACTGTGTAAGATACATTACAATTTCAAGATTCATCACTAATCAACAAAGATTTAATAAGTATGTGAGATACTCACACAGCCTAGTGAGGGGGACAGGGAGGAAGTCCATGCTTACAGTGTAGCATGATGGGATGGTGGTGACGGGTGCCAAGTTTCTCATAGGGAGGAAAGTTACAGATAAGCAAGGAGAGAAGGCAATGAATCAGCTAAAGTCAGTATAAAAATCTTCTTTTATTTAATTAATTAATTTATTTATTTTAAAGATGGGGTTTCAAGATATTGGTCAGGCTGGTCTTGAACTCCTGACCTCAGGTGATCCGCCCGCCTTGGCCTCCAAAGTGCTTGGAGTACAGGCGTGAGCCACCGCACCCGGCCTAGTATAAACTTATATTTAGCTTAATATAAAAATGAACAGATAAATAATTACAGATATTTATATACACTTGGGTTCATATCCATCTATCTGTACACTGAAAGGCACAGAAGCAGTGACACCCCAATAACAACATGCACATCCAACGCCCAGATCTTGGTTTCTAATACCATTTCCCAGTATAAAACTCGGGCTCCGTGGAGAAATAGCCAATTCCAGGACTAAGACAGGGACATGTCAAAGGGACAAATAAATCAACGTAAAAGAGTTCCCAACAGCCAAAGCTGGACAATTTGATCAACAGAATAAATAATATTGGGTTACAACCCAAAATATAAAATACATAAGTATAAATTGATATAACTAAATGACTGAATGAATAAATGAGGGAGAAGACAGGTAGGTGAAACTAGTCTGATGGATTGAAAGAGGAAAGCAAGGAAGACACCAAGATCTCCCATTTCTGACTTAGGTAGATAATGAAGCCAGGAACAGAGGGAGAGATTAGGGTACCACAGTTTTGAACAAGCTGCATTTGAGGTATCAATATGATTCCAAGTGAGGTTAAATCTGGTGCTCAGGAAAGAGATCTGAGCTGGAAATCTGAATCAGAGCAGCACACGCCTATCACATGAGAGAAAACCCAGGGAACATCTGGTGAGAAAAGGAAGCAGCAGGGACAGAACCTTAAACACTGGGAAAGGTCACAGAAAAGCTGCCCGTGAAGAAGCAAAGAGGTAGCAGCCAGGAGAGAGTGGTATCATACAAGTGAGGATAAACAAACCTCCACAGGAACGCAAGCAACAATGAAAACTACTGCAGAAAAGTCAAGTCAGACAGGCTCTGAGGCAGATCCTGTGGAGTAGCAAATTAAGAGGTTGCTTGCCCATGCAATCTCAATGAAGCAGAATATTTATCAGAGACAGTTAAAAGAAATGAAAAGGCAAAGGTTTACTGCCAGAGATGATTGTTTATAACCAAAGACCTCAGTTATAAAAGATTGGAGGAAAGATACTGTGACCATCTAGAGCAGGCGTCCCCAAACTTTTTACACAGGAGGTCAGTTCACTGTCCCTCTGACTGTTGGAGGGCCACCACATAATGTGCTCCTCTCACTGACCACCAATGAAAGAGGTGCCCCTTCCTGAAGTGCGGCGGGGGGCTGGATAAATGGCCTCAGGGGGCCGCATGCGGCCTGCGGGCCATAGTTTGGGGACACCTGATCTAGAGGGGACTTTAGGGAGTGGAGGGACCAACATGCTAAGGGAAGGAGCTAACAGAAAGGAGATATCTGAATAAAGATGATTATTTGGTCCGAGTGTGGTGGCTCACACCCGTAATCCCAGCACTTTGGGAGGCAGAGGTGGGCAGATGACCTGAGATCAGGAGTTAGAGACCAGCCTGGCCAACATGGTGAAACCCCATCTCTACTAAAAATAGAAAAATTAGCCAGACATGGTGGTGCGCACCTGTAATCCCAGCTACACAGGAGGCCGAGGCAAGAGAATTGCTTGAACCCAGGAGGCAGAGGTTGTAGTGAGCCGAGATTACATCACTACACTCCAGCCTGGGCAACAGACCAAGACTCATATGGGGAAAAAAAAAAAAAAAAAGTGATTCTTTGGTAAGGGGAGAAGGAGAGACTGATTTAAACAAGGCTGTAAAGGAATCAGCCTTAAACAGAAGGTAGGAGAGATGGAAGAGAATGAGGTAAAGATAGTCCTGGATGCAGATAAGCTAGAGACAGGAAGGCAGGGAACCTAGTTTTTTGAGTTTGTTTTGTAAAGAAAGCAGAGGACAACTGCCAAAAAGAGCTCTTAGGTATAGCAGGGGTATTGACAATCTCATGGCATATAGTTGGGTCACCCAAACTGCCAGAAGTATAGCAAGCTTTGGTTCCGAATGCTCTCTCTTATTTACTTCCAATTAGGAAAAAACACGAAAATTTTCAACATAGGCATTCAAAAAAAAAAAAAAAAAAAAATCAACTCAAATCAAACTCAAATGTTTCAAAGCAGCTATTTTATACACAGCATCCATTCAGATTTCAGGGTGAAGACCACATTCAATTATCAAGACTGCATTAAATTTATTTACAGTTCTGGCCACTATCACTTCAACTCATCCACACTTCCCCACCAATTGCTGTGTTCTAAGGTAGAGTGTCAAGGCTGTTCAACAAGATGTTTGTTGGGCACGACCAAACAGGCAACAGGACGTCTGAAATCCTCTTAACTAGGGCAAAATCTACTCTGGGTCAACCCCACCCTAAATCACTACATCACACCCTAAAGGAAATTTAAGGAAAAGAAAATCTCAATATGAAAACACAAAAGCACCTCTTTCTATCCCTCACAATGGTAACTTTTTCCCACTGCAGATACCCAGGGGACTACTTATCTTACTTCTTCCCCAGACAAAACAAAACAGAAGAATCTAAAGGCCAATCCTTTAGTATGTGTCACAGAAAAAAGAAAAACAGTAGGAGTCAAGAATCCTAAGTTCAAGCTCTGGCTCTGCCACAAAACACTGTATCGGAGGATTCGACTCCTGGTCTATCAAATGAGTAGACGAGACCCCTGCATCCTAAATCTTTACTCAACCTCCCCAAGAGTCCCAGCAAGTGATCTGGTCACATTTTTGGTCCCATCTGATGCTGCTTTGATTTGCTTTTTATAATTTTTTTCATAATTAAACCTTAGTTTATTTGATGTCCTATATTAATTTTTCTGCATTTTTGCAGTTTTAAAAACGTTATCAATGTCATCTGTAAATAGAAGCATTGGTACAATCTGAAAAATTATTTAAATATGTCATTTCTATAGAAAACAGAATGTGGGCCAGGTGTGTTGGCTCATGCCTGTAATCTCAGCACTCTGGAAGGCCAAGGCAGAGAAGGGCTCTTGAGCCCTGTTCAAGACCAACGTGGGAGACACATAGAGACCCCATCTCTACTTAAAATAAATAAAAATAAAAAAGAAAGGAAAAAATAGAACGTAAACCTTCTTAAAATTAATCTTACGTATTTGTGTCTATTTTACAGAATTTGGGTCTAGTGTTTCTGTTTGGAAAAAATATTAAACTGAGCCTCATGGCTTAAATCCTATACATCTTACTACAAACAAGTTTGACCACTGCTCCAATTTTCCCCTCAGTTGAGATGATCCTTAGCATATAGTTACTAAAGAATAAAATAAAAGGCAAAACACCTACCAGATTTTCAAATTTCACAAAATTTCTCCTTACCCTTCAAAGAGAGATTTTTTTTTCTTAAGGGAAAAAAAAGTTGGAAACATGGGTCAGAAAAGAGCCATAAAATTAGATATGAGGGTCTTTCTTCCTGTAGAGCCCTAGTAAAAAGGCCGATGCATCTCAGACTCCCGGAAAAAGATACTGACTGGTCCAAGACATCTTCACCTAACCCCAGGAAGAAGAAAAAGCAATGGTAGGTCACTGGTGATTTCAACCTATAGGAAATGGATGTGGCAATACTGGTCTGACATGAATGATCGGGAGTTGGGCTACTCTTTTCAGAAGAAGGGTAGCTTGCAAGACTCATCAAACCTAATCATTGCCCACTTTCTTTGATTCTATGCCAGAATAAACATAAAATTTGTTTCCAGTGATCATGGACGAAAACACACACACACAAACACACACACACACACACACACACACACAACACCAGAACTCCAGACAATAGTATTACATTTTTAGAAAAAGAAATAGATGAAATGCAAACAGCTGGGTTTATAGATGTTATCCAAAAGTGAAACCTGGTTTCTGGGCTGCTGCTGGAAATAAAATAATAGGTACTTGTCTTGAGAAAGTTTCATCTTTTGAATTTTACTTTCAGGACACCTACTACATTGATAAAGAATAATTCGCTAAAACGTAAGGAATGATTTGTACAAAGAGATGAATACTGTAAAAACAGATATGACCCATGAAAAAATGGTAATATAGTGTCCATACAATAGTATGCCATACTAGGACACAGAATAAATAGGGCCCTCTGTGCCCTTCAGCCGTTCTCCTTTCTTATCTTCTTCTCTGAGGGGAAGTCTTTCAACAGAAGGCACAAATGAGACTCAAAGGCCCCTAGTATTAGCTGGCTGGGGCAATAACAGGCCCTTGAAAGAAAGCCTAAGGCCTCCAGACTTTCACACATCCTTCCCCTAGGGCTAGAATGGCCTCTACCACACCCCTCAAACCCCTTCTCCCTCCTGAGAAGGATAAGCAGGGGACCCTGGTGGGAGAGGAGAGAGAGAAATGAGGCACAGGGAAAGGGGGCTTCCATCCAGGAAGGAAAGACAACCTGATGAGTACAGGAGCAAATGCCACACACTTTCCCTGGACTCTCTTCATGTTTGGCCACAGGGAAAAGCATGTTATACCTGGCACCAGGTTGAGTATCCCTTATCCAAAATGCTCAGAACCAGAAGTATTTCAGAGTTCATTTTTCTTTTTTCAGATTTTGGATTATTTGTATTGTACTTACCAGCTGAGTATCCCAAATTGAAAATTCAAAATCCAAAATGCTCCAATGAGCATTTCTTTTGATCATCATGTGAGTCCTCAGAAAGTTTCAAATTCTGGAACACTTCAGATTTCAGAGTGTCAGATTTAGGATGCTCAACCTGTACGGACCTCCTGATCCTTCCAGATGCAAATGCCAAACACAGGATAACTGAAGTATAGGTGCCCCTCATAGTCAGATTCTCAGGATCCAAACTCAGGAACCAAACAGATTTGGATAGCAAAGAATATCTGCACTGCTGTAAGATTAGTGTCAGACTTTGAGCAAACTCATATGTACCACAAAGACTTGGGGGCATGGACTCTGCTGAATAACAACTAGGAAAGTATACATTCCTCACCTAAAAGAAAACGCTCTAATAAAGGGGTTGAGTAATGGTTACCGCATTTCAAGAAATTATAACTGACTCATGAAACCACAAATCTAAGTGTTGAAGTATGGTCAAGAGCCAGGATGAAGGGGAGAAATAGTGAAAGGAATATCCTATAAGTTGATTCAGCCAGATGAACAATGAGCAAAAGTTTTCCCAACAGATTATACAAGTAGCAAGAGAAGACTTCCAAGTAAGTATTTACACAATGGTTGAAACTTGCTTCTAGAAATGCAATAGAAACAGAAAGACTGGATTATTAATACCAGGGTTCAAGTCCTCTTTCTACTACTTTTGATTTTTTTTCTTTCCTTTTTCTTTTTTTTTTTTTTTGAGACAGAGTCTCACTCTGTCCACGCAGGCTGGAGTATAGTAGTGCAATCTTGGCTCACTGCAACCTTTGCCTCCCAGGTTCAAGCAATTCTCCTGCCTCAGCCTTCAAGTAATTGGGACTACAGGCATGCCACCATGCCCAGCTAATTTTTTTATTTTTAGTAGAGACAGGGTTTCACCATGTTGGCTAAGGCTGGTCTCAAACTCCCAACTTCAAGTGATCCTCCCATCTCAGCCTCTCAAAGTGGTGGGATTATAGATGTCAGTTCACGCCCAACCTTTCTACCATTTTTTACTTAACATGTGTTTTCTCTGAGCCTCAGTCATCTTTTCTGCAAAATGGGGATGGTGATAATAATGTTTTTCTAAAAAGATTACTGTAAGGCTTTAATGAGATCATAAAAGCATTTTATGAAGTCTAAAACTCTATACAGATGCTATTATGTTAGTTTTGAAAAATCAAAAAAAAAAAAAATCATCCTATGATACTACATAATCCTTAAAAATGCCAAAGAGAAAGAAAAGGAGAAAATATCTAAAGCATTGGTTCTCATCCCTGGCTACACATTAGAATTACCTGGGAAAACCTAAAAATAAAAACCATGTCCTGGCAGCAGCCTACTGCTAATTTTTTTTCAAGTGTGACTTATTTTTAAAGACTATTTCTAATGTGAAGCCAAGTCTGAGAATAAACACAGCCACACTGGAAAAGCTCTGGAGTTTCACTTTCAAAAGTATCAAAACTTATGGGAGGCTCCTTTGTCATAAGTGCATTGTGTCACATGTTATATTATGTTTTATTCATATCTCCAGGACAGATCATCTCACATGCATCACTAGACAGTGAACAGGAATAATGTCTTACTCAATATTACTTCCCCAATATCTAGCAAACAAAATACAATGCTTGGTGCAAAGAGTAACAGTGACAGTTAATATTTATTGAGTGCTTCTACTGTATCAGGCACAACACTTATGGCTTATAGGTGTTATTTTCTATAAAATTCACCCTTAATGGCTGGGTATCATGGCTCATGCCTGTAACCTCAGCTACTCTGGAGGCTGAGGCAGGAGGATCGTTTGAACCCAGCAGGCAGAAGCTGCAGTCAACCGAGATCACATCACTGCAATCCAGCCTGGGTGACACTGCAAGACTCTGTCTCAAAAAATAATAATAATAAAATAAAGAAATTCACCCTTAGGAAATTCCCTATGTGGTATTATTATTTATAGATGAAAAAAAAAGTAGCCTCAGAGAAACAAAGTAACTTGTTCAAAGTTATCACTTTTTTTTTTTTGAGACAAAGTCTCACTTTGTTGCCCAGGCTAGAGTCCAGTGGCACAATCTCAGCTCACTGCAACCTCCACCTCCTGGGTTCAAGCAATTCTCCTGCCTCAGCCTCTCAAGTAGCTGGGAGTACAGGTCCAAGTCACCATGCCCAGCTAATTTTTGTATTTTTTGTAGAGACAGGTTTCATCACTGGCCAGGCTGGTCTCAAACTCCTGACCTCAAGTAATCCACCCACCTCAGCCTCCCAAAGTGCTGGGATTATAGGCATGAGCCACTGTGCCCAGCCAGTTATCACTATTCTTCAACCTTAGCTGATTAAAAAAGCCTTAAAATATTTTTGTCCATAATCCTTGTTCAACAAAGTACTTTAAAATGATTTGTCCCCATACAGGACTCAGCATCATACAGGGATTAAGGTTCTTCATTCTAAATGTCAATTCTCAATTAGACAAAGTGTGACTGAACTACAGAAGCACCAACCCTGAGGGTTCAGGGAATTTATTTGCTTTTAAATAAATCCTCGTTAAGCAGTTTTTGTTTTGTTGCAATTTGTATTTCTTCCTATGACTGAAATACAGCCCAGAAACAAAAATGCAGTTTATCTAATTGCGATGTTATTACTTGAGGAAAAAAGAGGAATGTAGACTATGTAGAAAGATCAAGTTGCAGCATGCGAAGAACAATGTCCTGCCCAAGTCTTCCAGGATGCTAGAGAAAGCAAACACACCAGAGACAAAGATCTGGCTTTGGAGAACTACATCTGTCTCTCATCAGTAATGTAAAGGGGATGTTCTTCACCTTATATTGCTCAAGCTGCTCTGCTGGTGGAGACTAATTCCGCCAACAGTCCATCCTTCCCCACACAATTTAAGTGGCCAAGCCTTGCTGACTCCAAGTTTACAGTCAGCTCAGGTCACCACAATGTGTTTGACTATCCAAGTAAGTAACTCAAATAAATCTTCTTTTTGGCCTCTTTGTCATTTTCCAACACCATCCATAATTCTTTTCAACTAGTAAAACAAACCCCTTTTTGAAG
Organism: Saimiri boliviensis; assembly: GCF_048565385.1. NCBI lineage: Eukaryota > Metazoa > Chordata > Mammalia > Primates > Cebidae > Saimiri > Saimiri boliviensis. Next base: position 17,084,913 of record NC_133460.1, on the reverse strand, counting down.
GAGGAAGGGGAAACATTTTGACTTAAAATCAACACAAAAATGCAAACGTCCAGACCCAATGCAACTAAAAGGTCATCATACAGGAAGAATAATAATCTGAAACAGTTAAAAGTCAAAACTGGAAAGCCATCTAAATATCTAATAAATTATTATATATTCCTATCATGAAACATTACAAATGATTGAGAGTTTAAAAGGTATCAAGTTGTACACTTTAAATACATACAATTTTTATATTTATCTCAATTAAGCTGTTTAAAAACAGACAGATCTATGGAGCTTTAAATCAAAGTTTTCCATTTATATTAACTCTAAACTCAAAGCCCAAACCAACCTTTGAATCTTAACCACTGGGGAAAGGGACAGCAGCCAGTATCCAAGAAAAATGAGAGAAAGAAAGAAAAGGTATTTATCCCTACAGCTACACAGGGATTTTTTTAGGCCATCCTGGCTTATCAGGTGGTGGGGATGAATGCTTAACCCTAGGAAGAAAAAAAAAAAGAATGTCAGTAGCAGCTTTCTGAACAAGTAAAGACAGTAGAGGAGGAACAAACCGAACAAACCGACTTATGAACTCAGCACAATGGCCCTGCCCACAGCACAAGAGCCAATCAATGTTCTTGGCTGAGTGGCACTCCTTTCCAAAGTGGAAGTAAAGTGACCTATGCATCCCAGGAGGCAGAATAACGTGGGATAGGCAAAGAGTAGAGGAAAAAAGAGATAAGGCCTTGAACTACTCCTAAGCCAAACATGCATATATAAACATGCAAAGATTATATATAGACACAGACAAGAGGCAAGGTATACATTCTCTTGATTTTGAATATATTGACATTTGAATGTAACAGACCGAAAATGTTTTGACTGAACAGCCAATTGTATAAGGGGATCCAAAATATTCTGGAAATAACCTTGTTTTGAATCATTATTCTGCTATTGCATTTTTATAACGGAAACATCAATTAGTAGTAACTAAGGGATATTACTCATAAGCAGATCCAGCAAGTTTCACTATAAATTATGCATTCATATCACCATAAATTCAGAGTACTCCCAGTAAAATTTAACTGCCTTAGATGCTTGCCAAGTCACAGGCCTGCCATGGCACTACCCTGTGGGTTCTTGAAAGGCAAGCCAGGCTGACTCCTGGGCCACACATAGGCTTGTCCTCCAATCAATCACGGCCCCTGCTCATTCTTTCAATCCTGACCACAAGAAACAGATCTCCTAAAAACCAGCACAGACACCTCCAGCTCATTCTGGCTCCAGTCTTCCTAGCAAAGTACAATTCAGAACCCTACCAGCCTAGGCCTGGCCTGGCCCAATCTTGACCAATTCTAGTCCGTTCAGGCGTTGATCATTTGCGTGTCTTATGTGGATGCTAAATGGATGTGTGTGTGTGAATACAGGGAGGCAAACAAAGAGCAGTGTGAAATCAAAATAGGGCAATTCCCTAGTATCAAAATGTTACTATCATACAGTAACTCTGAAGAATAGATCGAGCTGTTCTCCCTCACTACTAACCAAAGAAGTGCAAATTTAAACAATGAAATGCTATTTTCTACTTAGCAACTTAAAGATTTATTTTTTAATTGCAATAGTAAGGTACCACACATTCTTAGCAATGCTAGTGGTACAATCCTTCTGTAAATAAGGTAATAATATGATGTAAGAGTCTTTCAAAGAGATAACTACTGAAAGGAATTTCACATTTTATACAGCCTCAAGAAATAATCAAAAGTGAAAGATATATGTACAAAATACATTCATTACAACCAGAAGTCATCTAAAAGTCCAAAAATAGGTTATAGTACCTTCATACAATGATCTGAAAAGTTTTTATGACAAAAGTTACTCATAAGTCAATATGAAATAAAGATCACATGATGAAAATCTGGATATACGGTTTGATATCAATTACATTAAACACACTGGAGGGGACAGCAAGAAAGTCCATTTTATTATTTCAACTTGCATATATTTTCCTTATTTTCTACAGTAATTTAGACACTATTCTTACAGAAATAGATGTTATCTCATACTAAATTTTAGCAAAAGAATCCAAACACAAAAGAATATATACTCACTGCAAACCAAACTATGAGACATCACTTCACGCCCACTCAAATGGCTAGAATGAAAAAGTCCGTTAACAAGTGTTGATGAGGATATGGAAAAACTGGAACCTTCACACAGTGCTCATGGGAATAAAATTGGAAAAGAGCCTGAGAGCTCCTCAAACAATTAAACACAGTTACCATATGACCCAACAATTCCACCTCTAAAACATACCCAAGAGGAACAAAAAATTATGTCCACACAAAAATCTATATGTGAATGTTCACAGCAGCATTACTCACAATAACCAAAGCAGAAACTACTCAAATGTCCATCAGCAGATGGATAAACCAAAGTGAAATATTCATATAATGGAATATTTTGCAGGTGTAAAAAGAAATGAAGTATGACATATGCTACAATTGATGAATCTTGAAAATATGCTAAGTGAAAGAAGCTAGATACAAAAGGCCACATATTATATGATTCCTTTTCTCTGAAATGTCCAGACTAGACAGAGACACAATGTAGCTTAGTGTTCATCTAGGGCTGGACCCTTCCAGGGAAATAGGGAGTGACTGCTAATGAGTATGTGGTTTCTTTGGGGGATAATAAAAATGTTCTAAAAATTGATAGTGGTGATGGTTGCACAACTCCATGAATATAACTGAACTGTACAACAAATGGGTGAATTAAATGATAGGTGAATTTTATGTCAATAAAGCTGTTTTTAAAACAATATATATTTATTCCACTCATAATAAAGTCCAACAACAGACAAAACTAATCAGTGGTGTTAGAAGACAGTCTAACTGTCTATATCTAATGAATGATGTTAGAAGACGGTCTAATCAATGGTGTTAAGATGACAGTCTAACATTCCAGAAGGGGTACCTTCTGGAGTGTTAAAGATATCCTATTTCTTGATCTGGGTGACAAATTATCACTTTAGGATAATACATCAAGCTGTACACTAACGACATATTTTTCTATATACATGCCATACTTAATTTAAAAAGTCTACATCAGGCTCGGTGCATGGCAGCTCACATCTGTAATCCCAGCACTCTGGGAGCCCCAAATGGGCAGAGTTTAAGACCAGCCTGGCCAACATGGTAAAACACCATCTCTACTAAAAACACAAAAAGTAGCCAGGCGTAGTGGCACGCACCTGTAATTCCAGCTACTCTGGAAGCTGAGGCAAGAGAATCATTTGAACCTGGGAGGTGGAGGTTGCAGTGAGCTGAGATCGCACCACTGCACTCCAGCCTGTGCAACAGAGCAAGACTGTTGATGAAAAAAAAAACACAGAGCAAGACTGTTGATGAAAAAAAAAAGTTGACATCAAAAAAGAAAAATACTGAAGTTTCTTAATTTCATCAGACTCTCGGGCCTTCAGTTTATTTAGTATTATTTAAAGCCAATTCTATTTATTTAGTTAGTACTTAACCAGAGGCAGATTAGAAACTGCAAAATGGTCGGGCATGGTGTCTCATGCCTGTAATCCCAGCACTTCCGGAGCCCAAGGCAGGAAGATTGCTTGTGGCCAGGCAACAGAGACAGGTTTCTGCCAAAAACTTAAAAATTAGGTGGACACGGTGGTGCACACCTGTGGTCCTGGCTGCTGGGGCACTGAGGTGGGAAGATCACTTGAGCTGGAAGATCAAGGCTACAGTGAGCCATGATCACACCACTACACTCCAGCCTGGGAGACAGAGTGAGATTCTGTCTCAAAAAAAAGAAGAAAAGTACAGGAGGAAGTAGGAGGTAAAGGCTCCCAGAAACAGGATAAAGCAAGTGAAAATTGGCACAAAGGAAGATGATGGGGAGCAATGAAAGGAAATATCATAGCAGAAATAAGAATTCAAATAATATAGCAATCCAGAACCATTCACTAGGGCCTGTGTAGTTCCACTAGCCCCAAAGAAAACTTCCATATTACCTAAAAGGAGATCAATCAATGATATCCATAACAACTCTACATCACCAAGGAAAGACTATGTCCAGGATTCTTTCCCTGGCAGAGTACAAAATATATGATCAAATCATCTAATCAAAAGAAACAGTTAAAATTGTAAGAATCTGATGTTTAAGTAAGCACCTCAGAAGTCACTTACATAAAAGACTCATTCTCCATTAAGGCCAGACAAATGGATTATCATTATGTTATTCAACGATGACACAATGGCATAGAATATATCATACTAAGAAGCGAGTGCCCTCTTGGGGACAGACTCCTCAGTGAGTCATCTGGCACTAGAACACTGGAGATATAAATAAATATACCTATTCAAAAACAGTCTGAAATTCAAGGGGTCAAAGCCTAGAGCATCACGGCCAGGCACAGTGGCTCACACCTGTAACACCAGCACTTTAGGAGGCTAAGGTGGGTGGATCACCGGAGGTCAGGAATTCAAGACCAGCCCGGCCAACATGGTGAAACCCCATCTCTACTAAAAATACAAAAATCAGCCAGGCATGGTGGCATGTACCTGTAATCCCAGCTACTCAGGAGGCTGACGAAGGAGAATTGCTTGAACCCAGGAGGCAGAGGTTGCAGTGAGCTGAGATCGTGCCACTGTACTTCAGCCTGGGCCACAGAGTAAGACTCTGTCTCACAAAAATAAAAAAATTTTAAAACCCTAGAGCATCTACGCATCAAAGGTAAGCTATAAAACAATTAGACTGGCTGGACACAGTGGCTCACACCTGTAATCCCTGCACTTAGAGAGGCCAATGGGGGTAGATCACGAGGTTAGGAGTTCGAGACCAGCCTGACCAACATGGTGAAACCCCCGTCTCTACTAAAAATGCAAAAATTAGCCAGCTGTGGTGGTGCAGGCCCGTAACCCCAGCTACTCAGGAGGCTGAGGCAGGAGAATCACTTGAACCTGGGAGGCAGAAGTTGCAGTGAGCAGAGATCACACCACTGCCCTCCAGCCTGGGTGACAGAGTGAGACTCCACCTCAAAAAAAAAAAAAAAAAAAAAAAAAATTAGACTTGCAAAGCTAGACTCAGAGAAAGTCTGGAGGTGGAGCATACTTCCTGTTAGCACTTAACTACTTTTCTATGTCCCAGACCTGCTGTCACAGGCTGGGTTGGTGTGTTGGTTGGTTGGTCTTGCTAAAATGTTTTCACCACTCAGGTGTAAAGGAGCCAAAGGTTGTTAAACACCACAGTCTGTGAGGCTGGTATTACTACACGGCAATGAAAAGGAAAATACAGAAATTGAGGCTCAGTGAACTACCCAAGAGCTCAGCTGCACTAGAAGTCTCATTACATTCAAAACTCATGGGCTCACAGATTTCAAAAGGAAGGGAGTAGTCTCAGACCCTGGCGGCCCCTCCCTCCCCCAGCTGTACCTCTGAAGCTTGGGAGAATCGGGAAGGGGCTGCAGGGAGCTACAACAGCTTAAGCAGCTGCCTGACATCACAATAGAGCCTGAAGGGTAACTAACCCCTTCCTCCAGCTGGATATAAGATAAAAAGTAGCCAATACTCCTTTCTTTCCCATCTGCAGGGAAATGAAGATACTCTCCTCTCTTCGTGATACAATTAAAATAATGAAATCATTAACTAGTAGATATTTTCCATAAGCTGTTGCTTTATAAGGAATTTGTCCTTTTCCTTAGCTACCCTAGTTTATTATAACTTCCATGACACAAAGACTCTAAAAATGAGGAAGATTTACCAACTTGTCACGGTACTGTTAAAAAGGAACTCTTATTTCAGGAGAAGATTAAAAAACATTCCAACTTAATGTATCTGTGTAATTACTGGGAGCAACTCTGGTCAGGGAAGAAGTTCTTACTACTATTCTTCTCCAGCTACAAAGAGTCATAAGCTTCAAATAAAGAAAGCATTGAATTTCCTTCTCTAAAGTTTGGGAACAGCCTTTCTCTGCTCCCATAATTGCTCAAAGTAAAGCAAATAGAAAAGTTAGTTCCCTGCTCATTCATTTGCTCATGAACACACACACAAGGGACACAACTAGTTACTATTAACTAGTTGGGGGATTAAAGGGGATCACAGCAGCCACATAGTGACTCATGCCTGTAATCTCAGCACTTTGGGAGGTCAAGATGAGAGGATCACCTGAGGCCAGGAATTCAAGACCAGCCTAGGCAATATGCCAAGAATCTGTCTCTACAAGAAAAAAAAATTTTTTTTAATCAGCTGAGAGTGATGGCAGGCACCTGTCATCCCAGCTACTCCAGAGGCTGAGGCAGAAGGATTGCTGGTGCCCAAGTTTGAGGCTACAGTAAGCTGTGATTGCACCACTGAACTCTAAGCTGGGAACAGGGAGAGAAGGGGAGGGGAGAGAAGGGGAGGGGAGGGGAAGGGAGGGAAAGGAAGGGAGGGAAAGGAAGGGAACGGGAGGGGAAGGAGACTCAGAGAATTAAAGGTTTACACAGAAATATCTTCGTCTCCACCTATAAAACAGAAATTATAATACGTGCATCTACCTTACAACATTTTAAGGACCAAATAAAATAATCCACTGTGCAGGGCATGTGATAAGCACTCATATGTGAGCAATACGAAAAAAGCAAGAGGAGAAAATTATGCATAGCGTGCTACTATTTATCTAAATATGACAGAATAGGAATACACACCCACAACACACACACATATATTAATATATACCTACACATACTGCCTTATATTTAAACAATGAGAGAATAAGTCACAAAATTTAGGGAGAAAGGCAACAGAGTGGAAGCATCAGAGACAGAGCTGGATTTCTGAATAAATCTTGTTTTACAGATTTGACTTCAGGCCATATATTGTATTTTTTAATATAATTATGATGCAATGAAATTAAATTTTAAGAAGCAATCTATCAAAATCAAAAGCAAAAAAGAAACACCCCTTGGGAGGCCAAAGCAGGAGGACTGCTTGAGCCCAGGAGTTCAAGACCAGCCTGGAAAACACAATGAAACACTGTCTCTACAAAAAATAAAAAATTAGCTGGGCCTGGTGGTGAGCACCTGTGGTACCAGCTACTCTGGGGACGGAGCATCACTTGAGCCTGGGAGGTAGGCTGCAATGAGGTACAATTGCACCACTGCACTCCAGCCTGGGTGACAGAGCAAGACTCTGTCTCAAAGAAAAAAAGAAAAAGAAAACCTTATTTTAAAGAAGAAAAAAGGCCAGGCATGGTGGCTCATACCTGTAATCCCAGCACTTGGGGAGGCCGAGGCAGGCAGATCACAAGGTCAGGAGTTCGATACCAGCCTGGCCAAAAAAATTAGCCAGTCATGGTGATGTGCGCCTGTAATCCCAGCTACTCAGGAGGCTGAGGCAGGAGAATCACTTGAAGCAGGTTGCAGTGAGCCAAGATCACATCACTGCACTCATGCCTGGGCGACAGAGTAAGGCTCTGTCTCGAAAAAGAAAAAGAAGAAGAAAAAGAAAAAGAGAAACGAAGTGAAGTGGAAAACAACTGATTTTAACTACATAGCCAGTTGATGACAAAACCACATATAGAACTATTCCAAGTAACTTTAAAACACAGTAATTTGTACTATACACTCCTAGCAGGATATATGCTATGAACAAAAAAACTATACCAAGTAAGTAAGTAAGTAAGTCTTAAGCCAGTTTCAAATACTAACACTGTTGGTGGTAGTATTGGGATTATTCTGAGACTTATGAACATATTGTGGGATAAGGCAAATGAGACTTTATACTGGTGTTACAAATAGGATTTTCAGCATGGGAGGAAGGAACCACAGATGTTAGACCACTAAGGGTCAATAAAACCCCAAAACCCTGAATTGGAATAATCTATATGAATTCATGATTTAGCTTTAAAATAAATCACTCCTTTTTTTTTTTTAAATAACTGAATCTCACTTTTTTATTATACTTTAAGTTATGGCGTACATGTGCAGAACGTGCAGGTTTGTTACATAGGTATACACATGCCATGGTGGTTTGCTGCATCCATAACCCCGTCATCTGTATTAGGTATTTCTCCTAATGCTATCCCTCCCCAATTCCCTCACCCCCAGAGAGGCCCCAGTGTTTGATAATCCCCTCCCTGTGTCCATGTGTTATCACTGCTCAACTCCCACTTATGAGTGAGAACATGCGGTGTTTAGTTTTCTGTTCTTGTGTCGTTTGCCGAGAATGATGGTTTCCAGCTTCATCCATGTCCCTGCAAAGGACATGAACTCATCCTTTTTTATGGCTGCATAGTATTCCACCAGTATACATGTGCCATATTTTCTTTATACAGTCTATCATTGATGGGCACTTGGGTTGATTCTAAGTCTTTGCTATTGAAATCACTCCTTTCTTAGAAACCATGTGCATCCCTCATGCCTCCATTGTGGTCTCTCAGTACCACTGTACCAAAGGAATCTGATTCCAGTGTCTGGAAACTACCTATTCCAGATCTGGTGCAAGAAATGTGTAAGATGAGCCTGGAACATCTTAACTTCCTTGCATGCTGGTTTGACATCCCGGGCTACTAGTATCGTGTCAAAAGGACTTGAGAGTCGACTTGTCCCACTGGCCAAAATGGGACAATTTTGAGTATCAGTAAGGTTAAAAACTATAACTGACTGAACACATCAAATATGCTTAAACCTGTGAGTTTATAAGGTTACAAAAATTCACTAAACACAACTGGAAATTAAGTAATTATGTTGAAAACTGCAAAGTAAAGGACGGGGGAAAATATCAAGCATTTATCTAGTCCTTCTGCAAAATTTACTTCAGGGAAACCAAATAATTGGACGAGAGTCTCTGTAGAAGTGTTCCAGCTAACAAGTAAAAAAGGAATATTAGAATTGTAATTTCACCATTTCAACCTTTAATAAATTAATGGATCAGAGAACAGTCATCAATGATTGTTAGCACCACAAGAGATACACTCAAACAGCACAGACTTTCTGATGGAAGTTTACAACACTACGTACATAAAGCTTTGCCAAAAAAAGAAAAGAAAAAAACCGTCAAACTTGAGCCTCTAAACCTCTAGCTCTACCTACCATTTTACAGGAAACACGGTTAGAAGTACATCTTAATTGAAGCTACAGAAATATAACATAAAAAATCAAGACTATGAACTTTTTGTTGCCAATTCATGATGAGATTAGTATAGAAATTGAGAGTAAGCATTTACAAGTATTTACAAATTAAACCATGACTTTATGTCTACTGATACTGAATCTAACAATTTTTTAACGGGGCTGGTCTTAAATATACCTTTTTTACGTCACTTTTCTACTAATTCATTTGTACTGTATTTTACAAACAGTCCACAATAGATTGGAAGTTTTAAAAATTAGTCCTAAGCCATAAATAATTTGAAAACCTCTGCTCTACTAGACAAACACCAATTCAACAAATAAACTGCCAGGGGAAAAATAAAATAAATAAGAGAATGTGAGAGACAACAGATACATCAATAATCTTATTTGGAAACTTATTTGGATCCTTACTGTAGGAAATATATATGCACAGTCATACACATATATGTGTATGTATATATGTATGTGAGAGACAGAGAAACAATATCAGAGAAATATGAACACTGGTGGATATCTGATGATATTAAGGAATATTAGTTTTCCTTAGGCAAATAATAGCATTATGATTTTTCCAAAGCATCCTTATCTTTCAGAGATATATACTTAAAATATATATGGGTGAAATGCATTTGGAATTTGCTTCAAAAGTTTGGGGGAGCAAAGGCAAAGGTTATACAGATGAAATAACATTGTCTACAAATTGGTAGTTGTTGAAGCTGAGAGACAGGGAAATAGAGGTTCATTATACTGGTCTCCCCTCTTAGCTATGTACAGTTGAAACGTTCACACAAAGAAAGGTTTTCTGAACACTTGGCTATTATTACTATTATTTAAACATAACTAAGAGAGAAGTGTACAAGTACTTTAACACAGTTCCATGTAAAATGTTACCTGCTTTCAAATGAGGGAGCCATAAAATCCAACCACAGGGACTAGGGGAACTTTGATTTCTAAAATGAGCAAAATGGGTCTGCTCTGGACCCAGGAAGGAGAAAACAGAAAAACATGACAGGTGGGAGAGTATAGGGCAGGCGTCCCCAAACTACGGCCCGCAGTCCGCATGCGGCCCCCTGAGGCCATTTATCCGGCCCCCCGCCGCACTTCAGGAAGGGGCACCTCTTTCATTGGTGGTCAGTGAGAGGAGCACAGTATGTGGCAGCCCTCCAACGGTCTGAGGGACAGTGAACTGGCCCTCTGTATAAAAAGTTTGGGGATGCCTGGCATAAACAATAGCCAGCAAGGTAGTCAGTGACTGTGAAATAATAACAATAATGCTAACAGATTTCTCTGTGCCAGGCACTGTATGAGGCACTTTACATACATTTCTCACCTATTCCTGGTTAACAATCCTATGAAGAATGCATCACTTGCCTCAGGTCTCAGAATCTGAACCAAAATCTCTGATGCTACAGCTCTCCCTGTGTTCCTCTGCCTTTCCAGGATCATGAGGAAGACAGGTCTCATCATGAGGAAGCTTAATACCAAGCTAAGAAATTTACATGGTAATTTTTGTTTGTTTTGTTTTGTTTTTTACATGGCACTTTATAAAGAAAATACAATGGCAATTTTAGAGAAGAAAAATAATGTAATTTCAGGTAAACTTTAAGAAGATTCATCTGGCAGCAATCAAAACTATCAATTAGACCAGGCATGGTGGCTCACACCTGTAATCCCAGCATTTTGGGAGGCCAAGATGGGAGTATCACTTGAGGCCAGGAGTTTGAGTCCAGCCTGGTCAACAAAATGATACCCCAACTCTAATATTTTTTAATAAATAAAAATTTAAAAAAGAAAAACTACCAATTAGAAAAAACAGACTTTAGCAATAGGAAGGGGGCCAGAAGGCTACTTCAATTGGTGTGACTGAGACATAATGAGGGTCGGAACTACAGGAGCTGGAATTACGTGCAAAGACAAATGCTTTCCCTCCAAGTATTCCCCTCTCTCTGCTGAAAGACACTTGTAGGGAGTCTAACACCACCAACTCTAGACACTGCAGTTTGTCAGCCCACAAATTACATGATATCCTAGGTTTCCAGAATGGCACGTAAACATAAAATCCTAGGTGTGATCTGACAGGAACAGCACTATCACCTCCCCAGATCAACATGTTTCTTTGAAGGTAACGTAAAAACCTTAAACATTTTTGGCAGATGCATCAGTGTAAGTCACATCCCAGTAACACATCCAGGCCCTTTCACATAGGTGCTATGGGGTAGTTAGTTCATTTTGGACCCAAATGCAAGATATAGGATTCTATTCCATTTCCGCTATTAATTTTAATTAAAGATCTTAATGGACCTGCATTCTATAACTTGCAGTATATGCCATACCTGTCAAGACATTTACAAATTCAGCTGTGCACTATGTCTCATGCTTGTAATCCCAGCACTTTAGAAGGCCAAAGTAGGAGGATCACTCAAGGCCAGGAATTCGAGACTAGTCTGGGCAACATATTCGGACCCCATCTCTATTAAAAATACAAAAATTGCCCAGGCATGGAAGTGTGCAACTGCAGTCCTAGCTACACAGGAGGATGAGACAAGAGGATCTCAAGCCCTGCAGTTCAAGGTTGCAGTGAGCTATGATCACACCACTGCACTCCAGCCTGGGCGACAGAGCAAAACTCTCTAAATACAATAATAATTTAAAACTGTATTTTATTTTTGTAGAGACAGGATCTTGTTATGCTGCCCTGGCTGGTCTTGAACTCTTGGGCTCAAGCAATCCTCCACCCTCAGCCTCCCACAGTGCTGGGATTACTGTCATAAGCCACCATGCCCAGACAAATTTTTTTAGAAGACATTTACAAATTCAGTTAATATGACTAGGTCCTCATCCAACTCACTGGCAAAAATGTTGTTGGGGATAGGATCAAACACAGAAACCTGTTGGGTCACTACAGAACTACAGGAATGAAATGAGCAAGTCAGTAAAATGAGTGTTGCAATGAATGGGAGAGCATTTGATGCTGAAGAACTCTATTGAACCATAAAAGGCACAAAAAACATGCCATCATCAGCTTGCTTTTTTCTCTGGTCTTGTGTACATGAATTCATTTTATAAATTATATGGCTCTACACAAATAAATGGCATTTTCATTATTGTGATTATTATCGTTCCTTAAATCTCCTGAAAATCAGATGGTTCTCTGCTTTGCTCTTAAAGATTAGAAGAATACCAAGAATTAGAGGCAATTCTGAGCTGGTGATGGTTTACAAAGAAAAGTTCCTTCCAATAGAAGCAGATACCAACAAAGGCATTTCCTGACCAGTCCTATGAAATCTTCTAAAGCGTGAACTGTTTGTTTGGGGACACATTGTTTGCTACCATCCGAACCCAACAGCTGGAGGGAAGAAGCAACAGATGTTCAGTGACTGGCCAATTGCTCTAGGAACTGCCATAGTCCATGGCTTAAAACAATGATTTTTTCCAAACAGAGAAAGATCACAATCAAATAAAAGACAAGATATCCCAATGTGCTCCACTGCAAAAACGCTGTTTGTTAAACATAAAAGGTCATTTGAGGAACAGCCAATGAACAATTAATTAGCAGAGCAAACAAGAATATTTTTAAGGAAGAACCAATAGAGGACAGAACTTTACTGAATTTTGAATGATTTCTTTTCCCCTACTAAATATAAAAGGTTTTTTTGTGGAAACTATGAGGTCATTGTTTTCCAGAGTCTTTACTATAGGAAACAGCTGTGGGGACTACACAAACAGAGAACACTGCCCTATTTAGTAGCCCCTCATTGTGACAAGCGTATAGATGGGGACAGGAAAAATCCATCAAGCCACGCACAAATAAAACAAAAGTAGCAGAATCAAACTAAAAACTTTAAGTCACACAAAGGAAGATGTAATATAACTCAGGAAAACCATCTATATGATTACAACTGTATCTTGATTTAAGAGACAGTTCCATGTTTAGACTAGATAAGTTCCTTTCTATATGAGTCACCAAAAACTTAAATGATTCACTTTGCACAGTACCTGAAAATGGTAATATTCAGTAAGTACAGCTTTTCAAAAAGTATTCTTGGGATTCTTATGTTCAAATACTATATGACCCATCCCAAACTAAACTTATCCACCCACCTCCAAAATAGCTTTTCCATTTTATTTTTCCAATCACCAAGAGTGCCATCCCAAAACATCCTGTTTCAAAATCTCAGTGTTTTTCATCTCCTCCTCCTTATCCACTCTTAACACATCCATAAAGCTGCCAAACACTGTCAACACTGCTTCTAACATAAGCTCAAAAGTCAGAGGATAAAGGAGCAAGAGACAAAGAAAAGAAAGTGAATCCAGCCCACTCCATTATGGGACATGTGACTGCCCCCCTACAATATCATCCAAGACTCTGCTTAAGCTTGTGTGGTGATAGGAAAAATACTATTATGTGAGACAGCTCTTCCTATTTTCAGACAACTTGCTCATAAATCCTGTATATGAGGCCCGCCATTCCTTTTTCTAATTTCTCCTCTCCCCTCTCAAAGCTTAAAGCCCAAGAGTAATCACCGTCGTCAAGTGTGGCCTGACCAAAGCCCGCAACAGAACTGGCCCACCAACCAGCACATCTACATTTATAACATCAGAGGTTGGGGCTGGCTGCTCTGCAAGCTGTCTTTGCTTGTGGCATGTTCCTCTCAGATTAACCAACACGTTGTGCACCTCCTACAAACCAGGCACAGAGATTCGATGTTGAATAAGACATAATCACTGCACATGAGGGAGGAGGGGGTGGAGATAGCAATGGATTTAGGAAACAGAATCCTTTTGCCTCTGAGAGTGATTTTTCTGTTTTTAAACAGTTCATACAGCATGGAGATTATCTGATCCTTGGAAGAATGTATGAATAAATCCAACCAATCCTGTGACCCTTTAAGGGAACAGGCAGTTCTTTGAGTTTTCCATTTCTTTTTCAGTCGTCAGTCAATTCAGGCTTTCCTACTATTCCATTTTTAGTTGATATTTTGTGGAAAGTTATTGATTTTATCAGTGACAGGCAAGCATTCAGTAAACATGGTTGCCTGTCCCAAATTAATGCATATATTTAACATTAAAATTCACAAACATTGGCCAGGCTCAGTGGCTCATGCCTATAATCTCAGCACTTTGGGAAGCCAAGACACACAAATCACTTCAGCCCAGAAGTTCAAGACCAGCTGGGCAACATGGCAAAACCCATCTCTACAAAAAAATACAAAAGTTAGCCAGGCATGGTGCCTTGCACCTGTAGTCCCAGCTACTCAGGAGGCTGAGGTGGTAGGATCACTTGAGCCCAGGAGGTCGAGGCTGCAGTAAGCCAGTATCATGCCACTGCACTCGGCCCGGGCAACACAGTGACACGCTGTCTCACAAAAAAACAATTCACACAGATTACTTTGTTTTCAAAACTTTACAAAATGATTCTAAAATTTGGAGAAATGTTAAATAGCATGAGAGAAGAATAAGCAACGATAACACCATATAGCACCAATAAAAGAATTGATAAAACAGAATACAAAATTCAGAAATAAACTATAACTCTAAATATAGAGAACCTTTTTGTAAATAAGCAGGATGGCCATAAGGTTGGGGTAACAATGGCAACAACAGCACTCGGTGAGCCCCGGTGGTATGGCAGGCCCCCTGCCAAGTTATTCTCTCATTTGTTTTCAAAACAGCCTTATGAAATAGATTGTACTCTTATCTCCACTTTACAGATGAGGAAATTAAGCCCAAAGAGCTAAGTGCCAAAGGTCCCAAGGCTAGCACGTGGTGCAGCCAGGACTTGAACACAGGTAGTCTGGCCCCCCAGCCAAGCTCTTAACCACTCACTATACTACACAAGATGGCAAATAACAAACCTTAAAATAAATCCTCACTGTTTGTATGCACCAAAGTAAACTCCATATTCTTGAGAGAGAAATATTTTAGAACACAGTAGAAAAAAGCTAAAAAAAATGAAAAAATTAAAAACTATCCTATAAGCAAGAATACCATTTTCAGCTATACAGTAAGAAAAGCAATAAAGGAAAAGATCAGATTAAAAAATATATGTTAAAACATTCTGTAATATACAAAAGTACCAAACTAAAAGAGCAAGAGAATGAAGGAAATATTTATATCAAAGTACCAAATGTTTAAAGTTGTTACCTTAAACATACATACACATACACACACACACACACGCACACGCACACGTACACGCACACACATGCATACACACACACACACACACACACACACACACATATTCTACAGAAAGCTCTTATAAAGTTTAAAAATAAAAAAAAGTCTTCAAAATCTAAACAGACACCGTAACAAGATGGGATTAATTTCTGGAATGAAAGGAGGTTCAACACATGAAAATTGATCATACCATTGACAAAATACAGAGAAAAAAACATGATCATCTCAGCTGATGCAGAAGAAGGCATTTGACAAAATTCAACACTCTTTCACAATAAAAACACTCAACAAACTGGGAAAAGAAGAAAACTTCCTCAATATGATAGAAGCACCACATAAAAAAGCACCCCCCTCCAAACATCATACTCAATGGTCAGACTACAAGCTTTTTCTCTAAGCCCAAGAAACAAGATAAGGATGCCTAGTTTTACCACTTCTGTTCAACACTGTATGAGAAGTTCTAGCCAGAGCAATTAGGCAAGAAAAAGAAACAAAAGCCGTCAAAAATGGAAAGGAAGAAGTAAAATGATCTCTGTTCACAAATGGCATGATCTTCTATATAGAAACACATAAAGATTCCACACCAAAATCTGTTAGCACTAACAAAGTCAGCAAAGTTGCGGGATACAAAATCAGCATGCAAAAATCAGTTGCATTTTTATTTACTAGTAATGAACAATCCAAAAATGAAATAAAATAATTCCATTTACGATAACATCAACAAGAATAAAATACTTAGGAATAAATTTAACCAAGGAAGGAAAAAAAAACAGTACACTGAAAACCACAAAACATAGTTGAAAGGAACTGAAGACATAAATAAATGAAAAGACATCCCATGTTCATGGCTTAGAAGACTTAATATTGTTAAGACAACAATACGACCCAAGTCAATCTACACAGTCAATGCAATCTCTGTCAAAATCCTAACAGCATTTTTTTTTGGAAGAAACAAAAAAGTCCATCCTAAAATTAATATGGAATAATATCAAGAGACTGAAGCAATAATAATCTTGAAAAAGACAAAACTGAAGGACTCGCACTTCCTGATTTCAAAACTTACTACTGTATACAGCTATAGTAATGAGAACAGTGGGGTAGATAAAGACATATATAACGTTAAAGTCTAATAAAAACAGACATATACATCAATGGAATAGAACAGAGTCAAGAAATAAACCCTCACATACATGATCAATTGATTTTCCATAAGGGTACCAAGATCATTCAATGGGGAAAGGACAGTCCTGTCAACCACAGTATGGTTCTGGGAAAACTGGACAGCCATATGCAAAAGAATGAAGTTGAACCCTTACCTAAAATTAATACAAAAATTAATTCAAAATGGATCAAAAACCTAAATATAAAAATTAAAACTCTCAGAAGAAAACTTGGAGGGAAAACTTTATGACAATGAATTTGGCAATGACTTTTTGAATATGACACCAAAAACACAGGCAGCAAAAGAAAAACTAAATAAATTGAACTTCTAATTAAAAACTTGGCCAGGAATAGTGGCTCATGCCTGTAATCCGAGCACTTTGGGAGGCCAAGGCGGGTGGATCACTTGAGGTCAGGAGTTTGAGACCCAGCCTGGGCAACATGGTGAAACCCCATCTCTACTGAAAATACAAAAAATTAGCTGAGCATGGTAGTGGGCACCTGTAATCCCAGCTACCCAGGAGGCTGAGACTGGAGAATTGCTTGAGCCTGTGAGGCGGAGGTTGCAGTGAGCCAAGATTGCCCCACTGCACTCCAGCCTGGGCAACAAAGTGAGACTCCATCTCAAAAAAAACAAAAAACAAAAAAACCTTTTGTGCCTGAGAAGGCACTACCAAGAGACTGAAATGACAATTCACAGAATGGAAAGTAATAGCTGCTAATCATATATCTGATAAGAAATTAACACCTGGAATATATATAAAGAACTCTTACAATTCAACACCACCACTAACAAAAACCTAATTCAATTAGCAAAGACCTGAATAGACATTTCTCCAAAGATATACAAATGACCGATGTGCACTTGAAAAGATGTTCATCATTAGTCATCAGGAGAATGTAAATCAAAACCACAATGAGGGCTGGTGTGGTGGCTCATGCCTATAATCTCAGCACTTTGGGAGGCCAAGGCAGGTGGATCACTTGAGCCCAGTAGTTCAAGACCAGCCTAGGCAAAATGGCAAAATCCTGTCTCTACAAAAACACAAAAATTAGCCATGCGTAGTGGCATGCATCTATAGCCTGAGCTACTCAGGGGCACTGAGGCAGGAGGATCCCTTGATCTAAGAGGCTGGGGCTGCAGTGAGCCATGACTATACCACTGCACTTCAGCCTGGGTGACAGAGCAAGATCCTGTCTAAAAAAAAAAAATCCACACTGAGATATCTTTATACCCACTAGGATGGCTATTATCAAAAACAAATGGAAACTAACAAATGTTGGTGAAGATGCAGAAAAATGAGAACCCTCATTCATTGTTGGTAAGAATGTAAAATAGTGTACACTTAGCAGAAGATAGTTTGATAGTTTTAACTCAAAAAGTTAAACATAGAATTATCATATAATTTGAAAAAATTGAAAACAAGAATTCAAACAGATACTCGTACATCAATATTCACAGTATCATTATTCACAATATCCTAAAGGTGGAAACAATCCAAGTATCTACTGGCAGATAAAAGAATAAAAACCTGTTACATACATATGATGGAATAGTATTCGGCCATAAAAAGAAATGAAATTCTGACACACACTATAACATGGATGAACTTTGAAAACATTATTTTAAGTAAAATAAGACAGACAAAAAATTTTTGCATATTTTATCGTATAATTCCCTTTTTATAAGGTACCTAGAATAGGTAAATTTATAGAAACAGAAGAAAAATAGAGGTTACTGAGGACTAGAGATGCGTTATTGTTTAATGCATACAAAGTTTCTGTTTGGGACAATGAGAAAATTCTTGAATAGAGAGATGGTTGTACAATATTGTACCTAATGCCACTGGATTGAATACTTATAATGGTACATTTTATGTTGAGCATATTTTACTAAAATAAAAAACGTTTTTAAATGCTAAGAGATAAATGAACAAAGAATGGATATAACAAATTTAAATTATAAAACCAAACTCATTCTACCAATGGTTTCTGAGTACCCAACATGTACCATTTACTGTGCTGGGTGAAGATTACTATCAACTAGCAGCACTATAAGTTTTCTAATTTCTTTTCTTTGCAACATAATATAACGCATAAGAAATCAAAAAGATGTCCGTATGTTTTTTATGTTCTAAGGCTATGTCTGGAAACATATCCTAAAGAAACAACCCAACAAAGCAAAAAACTATTAACATGATTCATGTTCATTACAGTTAAAAAAAAAAAAAAGAAAGAGAGAGTAGAGAGGAAAATGCCCAAAGAGGATAGAATGAGTAAATTATCACTTAGCAATGTGATAATACCATATAAATCATTAAACATTAAACAGTATTATGAATGTTCTTTAGATACATTAAAAAATGTTTTACAAGTTGCATTTAAAAATCAGAATCCAAAATGGTCTGACGAGAATAACAACTATGTAAAATATTGTAAGTACAAAATTAAGAAGTACAAAAATCTAAATCAATGGCACCTTAGGGCAATGTGTTCCACAGAGTAAGAATATGTATGTCACACTGCCCTGAGTATAAGTTGAAGCTTTGCCCCTGCAAATGTATAAAGAACCAAACTAGGTCACATCAGAATGACAGATTTGTGCTAGTTTACATCATTGGTTGGAAAGACATTTTTTAAAAAAACATCAGAACTGGAGTTTTCTAACAAACAGAAATCTCTAGCCAAAACTCTATCCTAAACTACCAAATATTTTCCCTCATGAATTACTATGGAACCACAAATATAACATGTCTAAAATAGAATTTATCATCTGTGAAAAGTTCTAAATTGCTTCAGTTTCCCAAATGTGACCAGTTTCAAAGAGGCTAAGATACATACTGCTTGTCCTGAACCAGATTCTGTCCCTTCCCCTCTCTCATCATCACTCAACCCATCCTCCATGTCCCTAACCTCTGAGTGACCATTCTTTTAAAAAGAAAAGAAAAAGACAGTCACACCACAAGCTTGTCTAAAATTATTTGGTGCCTGCCTTTGCAGGATGCTATTCTGCGACATGGCACCCACGGACTTCCACAGATGGAAGATCCAGCCCTGCCCAAACCATCACTCAGTGAGCCTCCTCCCATCTTACCTTGTCAACCACTACCGTTCCGCTACAACCACCCTAGACCTTGAAATTTTCTGAAGAAGCCACGTTGTTTGAGGTTTCAAACCTTTGCACTTGAAGGGTCTGCTGCCCTGCAAAGCACTTTCCCACCTTTCACCTGTCCACCTAGAAGATGCCTACCAAATCCTTCAAGACACGGAGCAGGTATTGTTTCTTCAGTCACTCAACAGGCCCCCATTCCTCCCTCAGGTGACCACACTCCTAGGTTTGGACAGCACTGTCTCAGCACTCATCCTACCCTAATGCAATTATTTTTATACCCATCTGTCTTCCCTTCTAAATCCTGAATTCCTTGAGGGCATGGGCCGCTTCACTCATCTTCGTGTTCCCAGTGCATTGTAATGCAGGACCAGCATAGGAAATGTGCTAAATAAATCTGTGGACTTAGTAACTCTATATCCTGTCTGCAAAATGCCAACCTGATTTGTTTCTTTATGGGCATAAATTGATATTTCAGGCCAGGTGTGGTGGCTCACACCTGTAAATCCCAGCACTTTGGGAGGCTGAGGCAGACAGAGCACCTGAGGAGTTCCAGACCAGCCTGGCCAACATGGTGAAACCCCATCACTACTAAAATACAAAAATTAGCTGGGCATGATGGTGCGTGCCTGTAATCCCAGCTACTCATGAAGCTGAGGCAGGAGAATCACTTGAACCCTGCGGGCAGAGGTTGCAGTGAGCCAAGACCACACCACTGCACCCCAGCCTGGGCGACAGAGTGAGACTCCGTTCTCAAAATAAAAAATAAAATAATATTTCTGCAGCTCTACACTATATTCAGCACTAAGAGCAAGCAGTCAAACTGTAAAGCAAAGCAGTTGTCATGACTCTGCCCTCCTGGTTTTCCTGCTACTTCTCTGACTGCCCCTTAAGAGGTCCTCTCTCTCCTGTCCACTCATTTTTAGTTTCCCTCAAAGGCTTAGTCATGGGCTTCATACCTTCTAAATATGCTCCTGGCTTCAATTATCACCTCTATGCAGCTGAATCCAAGTCTATACAGCTGGTCCTAAATTGTACCTAATTTCCAACTGTCTATTAAGACTTCCTGTCTTAAGTGGGAAGGTCATATCCTATGACTCCCAACCCCACATATTCAAATTAAATGCACCATCTTTCTGCTCCTCATGCTCACCACTTCCCTTTCTAAGTGCTCAATTTCTATCAGATATCCCTATTATTTCTTTGTCATCTTGGCCTAAAATCTCAGTATTCCCTTTACCACTCCACCTCGTGTCGTTTCCTAATAATGTCCAATGTCCTCCAAAGTGTCTCTTGGATTCACCTTTCTTCCTCCTTTTCCTTACTTCATTCCTGTGATTGTTTTCTCCCTGTATTTATTTTCTCCTCCATTTGATTCCTTTTTGCTCACCATCAGACCCATTTTTCTAAAATCGTTTTCATCAAATCAGTCTCGCTGCACAACTCAAGAAGCCTCAATTGAATCACTACTGATTGCAGCCTCAAGGCTAAACTGTTGTGACAGACTTTCAAAGCCATCCATAATTTGCCCCCTCTCTTCTTCCCAGTCATCTAAATTTATGTCCCCTTCATTCCAAATCAGTGGTTCTCAATTTTGCTACCCAGGGACATTTGGTATCTGGAGACAGTTTTAACTGCCATAACTTGGAATAGGGGGGAGTACAACCACATCTAGTGGGTAAAGGCCAGGGATTCTGCTAAACATCCTACAGTGCCAGGACAGCCCCCAACAACAAAGAATTATCCAGCCCAAAATTGCAACAGTGCCAAGGCTGAGAATCTCTGCTCCAAATCAAGGCTCTCTGTCCCCAGACCATGCTATATCTATGCCTCTGCTCAGAATATTTCCCTAGCAACCTAGAGTGTCATCTCTCTTCACCTTAACTAGCAAAGTTTCATTTATCTTCAAATCCCATTCTAACTCTGTATCCCATGGCTTTAAATACCATCTACTGACGATGATTCCAAAATGTTGATCTTATCTTCTGACTCCCTTACCCAGCTGCCTACTTGACATCTTGTACTATTTAACAAATCTGAACCTGAACTGCTGACTCTCCCAAAACTGCTTCTTCTCAGGTAAGTATACAACCCCAGCAATCACCCAGTTGCCCAGGAAAACAGTTGAGAGTTATTCTTGATGCTCTCCTCAGTGTCCTCTGCCCCAGTGTCTTGCCCCAAATCAATCCATTAGCAAGTCCTGTCAAGAGTCTACCTCCAGACATATCTCAAATCCATCCACTTCTCCACCTCCCTCCATCATCCCTTTTACCCAGTCCATCACAAAAGCCACCTAACTGGTCTCTGCCTCCATTCTACTCACCGTTCAGTGCCCAGAATGACCACTTCACATTATCATAAGATCCAACCTACCAGGACTCTGTTGAAAGCCTACAACAGCCCCCAACTCTCTTAGAATAAAATGTAAACCCCTTACCTTGGTCTACAAGGCACTACAGCTACACAAGGCAGACTCAGCCTCTGCCTACCTGGCCCCTACCCCTCTTTCTAGCTCCTCCATCCTACTCTCCTCCTGGCTCTCTAGCTGCAAACAAGATTTGTCAGACTTTTAAGTGTACCCTCAGCTCTTTCCAACTACAGAGCCTTCTGCATTTTATTCCTCCTGCCTGGTCACACCCATCATTCCTTCCCATATACCTTATCTATTCCTCTTTAGCACTTACACAATAATTTTTTTTTGACACAGGGTCTCACTCTGTTGCCCAGGCCAGAGGGCAGTGGCGCAATCTCAGCTCACTACAGCCTGGACCTCTTGGGCTCAGGTGTTCTTCCCACCTCAGCCTCCAAAGTAGCTGGAACCATAGGTGTGTGCCACCAGGCCCAGCTAATTTTTCTATTTTTTAATTTTTTTGTAAAGGCAGGGTTTTACCGGTTGCCCAAGCTAGTCTTGAACTCCTGGGCTCAAGCGATCTGCCTGCCTCGGCCTCCCAAAGTACTAGGATTACAGGTGCACGCCACCATCTCTGGCCTACTGTAATTTTTAATTTCATATTTCCCAGTGTTTACTGAATAATATCTGCCTCCTCTGTGGCAATAAAATTTCCACGAAGGAAGGGACCACATGCCTTTTGTAATTTTTCTTAACATTATCATATAGTTTGTTTACAACTATATAACAAATGACTTGTACAATATGTGGCATGAAGTTAGAAACTCAAATTTAAGCTTAACTGCTGACAACAAATAAAAGGATGAATAAATGAATCTTTCTACTTACACTTTGGTATACAATGATCTCACCCCTCTCTGAGCTCCCAGTGAACGTTCCTCATCAATACAACTTAAAACAGCTTCCCTATAAGCAGCTAAGTTCTCTGATGGCTGAGAGCAAGAACCTAGTCCTATAACCTTTGTACTTAATCCTCTATTCCCAGACCCTCACCTAAACTAACTGTTGTACACACAGTAACTATGCAGCAAATGTGATTTAAGTCTGCAAATATGGAGTTCTATCACTATTTCGTGTATTTTTATTCCTCAATTCGTCCTCTTGGAAAATTTCTTGGAATTCTTACACTTCCCTTTTACCAAACTTGGTAAGATGTGGCAAACAGCTCAAAGCTTACTGGAGAGAGATCCACACATGTTAACATATGTATTGAACAGTCTGAAAGAACTGTTTTAAGAAAGACTTCCAAAAACACCTAAGCCTGAGGAGCAATGGCACAAACGTGAAGCTAGCTGCAGACGACCTTATTTTCACTCCAATTCAGCACCACAGTCTCAGAGGAAAAAAATGTTACACGTTTCAGCACGTCCCCTCTGCTGGTGTGCGTGTTATGTTGAGACCTGTCGTCTCAGTGCTTGTACTGGTAAGGCCACCCCAGGCCCAGGACCCAGTGTGTGCACCAGCAGCGCAGGGGTACACAGAGTTGACAGTCAGTGGAAATCAGAACTCTGGTTCTGCCCCCTCAACCTCTAGCCAGCAGGTGAGCTCAGTTCTCTCATCCTGAAAGGCTAGGGGGTACTCACACCACATCTGAGTCTCCTTCCAAGTCTAAAACTTCATGATTCCATAATCTTTCTCCCTGAGATCTGCAGCTTTGCTAAACTCAAGTGGCAGCGTTTGACGGACCAGAGAATTGACCAGGAAGAGATGTACTATTTTATATTCTGTCACAAAGCTAAATGTGACCTACAAAATTTCATTTTCTTCCTCAAGGGACACCCTGAAGTCAGCGTGCTTTGTAGAAAACACTGAAATATCAGTATACTAAAGAACTTGACACAAACCAGAAAAAAACTGTGTATCATGGTTTTGCAGCATAGCGCCAGAGCCCCCAGCATGAGTGCATGGAAAAGCAGGCTGGGAAACTCAGCAAGTGTGGGCCTTCGATTGTCAGGTTGTTTGCCATTAGTCTCTTCCACATGTTTATTCCTTTTGTAACTTGAAAATTCTCACTAATAAAAAAGCACCACAAGGCATCAAAGTTCAAGAAAAAAAATATGGGAGAGAGAATTCTATTCATCAATTACTATTTGTTTCACTGCAAATTTGGAAGGAGTCCCCACAATCCTTTTATCAATAGATCACTCTGTTCTAGCTGTTCTTTGTCAGCACAATTTAAAAATTGCTGCCATAAAATTTATCTTTCTTGCTTGAAAGATGACCATCCATTTTTTTACCTATTGCAAAAGGGCTCTGAGTACTAAAACTCAGAAAGCATTTCTAAGAATCTGGGGCACCCATGCTCCTATGAAAGCAATAAGCTGATTTCCCTTTAAAACAGCATATTATATATTCAAAGTGATTTATTTATTCCCACTATTTTACAAGATGATACAAGGGTCCTGCCAACACAGTCTAAGTTTTACCCTAGCGCTGCTGCAAACACATACACACACACACACACACACACACACACACACTCTCATAGACAGTGGAAGACATAGGCGGGAGTAAGCAAGGTAACCATTTTAAAGGCTGGGGAAGCAAAGGAAACTTGTACTGAGTCTCCAAACACTCATCCAATAGTTTCTCAGCCTCAGCACTATTGACACTTTGGGCTGAAAAATCCTTTATTAAAGGGGGCTGTCCTGCACACTGTGTGACATTTAGCAGCATCCCTGGAATCTACCCACCACATGCCAGTAGCACCCTAATCCCAGTTGTGACAACCGAGTATGGCTCCAGACATTGACAAATGTCCTGGGGGGTGGGAGCAGGGTGGGGTGAGGACAGGCAAAAGTGCCCATGCTGAAAACCAGTGCTCTAAAGAGTAGAAAGAAAAAAAAAATCTGTGTAGAAAGAGAAAGGACAAAGATAGTGGCTAGAGAAGTTTTGTTAAAGCATATCAAGGTTGAGCTAGTCAACTCATTTCATCCTGGGAAATGAAAACCCAACTTTAACAACCATCTAGCCCATCCAAAACCAAAAACTGACTACTGGCAAGCTCCTAAAACTCAAATCAATGTGGTTACAAAGGACGAAAGAATTCTAATTGAAAAACTTACAAAGAAAATCATTAGTAACTTAAACTTTTAAGATAACAAAAGCATATTCAAAGACCTAGTAAGTGTTTTTCTAACCTCAAGACAAACCATCTCAACTCCTCTGCCAACTTCAACCAACTGGTGGTGGCTGCCTGGAGCCCAGAACTGAGCTGGATTCTAAGGCTGAATGTGAACGATCTGGAAGCGAAGAATATCCGAGTGAAATAACAATGTCTGCTCCAAGCAAGCGAAGCACAGTGAGCAGTGAGGTATATCTCACATCCAACTTCTGGTGTCTAACTTTCTTTCTTTTAATTTTCTTTTCTTTTTTTTGGCAGAGTCTTGCTCTGTCACCCAGGATGGAATGCAGTGGTGTGATCTTGACTCACTGCAACCTTCACCTCCTGGGTTCAGGCAATTCTCATGCCTCAGCCTCTGGAGTAGCTGGGATTACAGGTGTTTGCCACCACACTTGGCTAATTTTTTTATTTTTATTTTTTTAGTAGAGAGGGGGTTTCACCATGTTGTCCAGGCTGGTCTCAAATTCTTGGCCTCAAGTGATCCACCCACCTTGGCCTCCCAAAGTGCTGGGATTACAGACATGAGCCACTGTGTCCTGCCTTGGTGTTCAACTTTCTTTATACTCAAAATAATACCTGTCAAATTTGGCTACAATGAAACATTTGTTAAAAAGTAATCAGTCCTCCACAGTTACCTAACAGAGAGAAGAAAAAGGGGAAAAAATCACTTCCTTGCTGAAAAATCAACTCTGGATTCTCAACTTGCAGAGGATGAATACAAACCAGCATAGCTCACAAAACCCTTCACAGTGTGTTTCCAACACACTTCTCCCAGGCTTCCTGCACCCCCACTGCTCTCTATGGCGCAGCCAGCCACTAAATGTCTATTCCCCAAAACCACAAGCCCTTTCATGCCACTCCACCTTTTCCGTGCCCCGCAAATTTTTATTCATCTTTCAGAACACTGCTCAGGAGCCACCTTTTCTGTAATGCTTTCCTCGTTCCTTGGTGCCTGCTATTCATAGGATGGTCCTTGGGCCAAAAGCACTGGCATCACCAGGGAGCTTGTTAGAAATGCAGAATCTCAATTTGCTTTGTAGCAAAATCTCCAGGTGAAATATGTGCACACTGAAGCGTGAGAAGCACTGTCTCAGGGAACTTTCCAGATCCCACTAGACTCAGCTCTCTTCATAGCTGCCCGAGAGGTAAACCCCTTCTTTACTTATCTCCTCTATGAAGACAGGAAAACCCATATACCCACCCTCCAGCCTCTATGACAGGCAAGTGACAGGGTTATAGTCAATGAGATGTCAGCAGAAGCCTGCTGAGGGAGCTTCTGGAAGAATTTTTATTTCCCTAATGACTTCCTGCCTTCCTGGGTAGAATGCCGGGTGCTGTGGCTGCCATCACTGGACAACCATGAGGTGACAAACATAAGAACAAAAAGCCAATGACAGCCAAAAAGGCAACAGGATGGAAATACAGAAATCTGTATCTTTGTTGGGCCCATCAAACCAAAGAACCATCCACCTCCAGAATCACTGTGTGTGCGAATTGCCAACTGCAGTGTTTTTACTCCTTAAGGCACTATCGGGATTTTTTTTTCCTTGTGCTGAAGGCATTCCTAACTGATTAAGTAAGTCTTCAATAAATGGGAAGTGAATGAATGAATGCAGAGTGAAACCTACTAAAGGTTCAGGAGATTACATTTTTTTTAAAAGCCAGGCCTCTAAGAATCTGTTCATGTTTGCCAAAGCAAGCCTATAAATCAGCCTCTGTACTTCTAGAATTATTGACCCATTTCTGCTCACAGCTTAATGGATAAAAAAGTAAACACAAACTCATAAAAAGTAACGGAAAGATTCACATACAAAGATGCTGTTAGAAATTGATTTTCACATTTTGGAAAAGAGAAGAAAACAAAACTTAAATACTAGGCTCCAACCTTGAAAAGTTTACAAAGAGGGGCAGGACAGGGTTGTGGTGGGGTGGGGACCCACACTAGCCAGTTCTACTGATCATTCTGCTCTACTTAGTAATTTCAGCTGGGCACGGTGGCTCCTGCCTGTAATCCCAGCACTTCGGGATGAGACCAGTGGATCACCTGAAGTCAGGAGTTAAAGAACAGCCTGACCAATATGGTGAAATCCCGTCTCTACTAAAATACAAAAATTAGCTGGGTGTGGTGGTGGGCACCTGTAGTCCCAGCTACTCAGGAGGCTGAGACAGAAGAGCTTGAACCTGGGAAGCAGAGGTTGCAGTGAGCTGAGATCAGGTCACTGCCCTCCAGCCAGGGCAACAGAGCGAGACTCCATCTCAAAAATAATAATTTTGAGATCTCTGAAATAGATCTCATTTTTTCCCAGTCCCTATCTCAGTCAAATATTTCCATTCAAATTGCCAAGATCAAACAGCAACAATTTTTTTCCAAGAAAAACAACATTAAGTAGCATAAAGTAAAAAGTATTAAACAGGGAGAGATGCACGCTGGCCATGTAGTTTGTCAGCAAGCAAGCAGGACCTTAACCAAGTGCAGATCATCAGCTAGGTCACCTTTTTATATCTTAACAAAATCATCTCCTTTTACTTAAATAAATGTATGTCATAAAGAAGCTTTATAGCACTAATGGGAGGCCAGTACCTTTTGCCATGAATTGAAGACAAATGGAAACCCAATAAAAACATAACCTTATTCAATTCTAGCTACTGCGTGTGCCTGCCAAGGCCTCTAGACTTGAAGCCTGTTCTCTTTGTTTAAAAAACAAAAGGGGTGGAGGGTGAACAACAGATGTTAAAAACAGGCTAACAGCAAGATGAGACTTTCTCCTGAGCATAAGGATAGGAAAAAGGAAAGGAATTAACTTTCTCCCTGTGTGATTTCATGCTGTTTAATACCATATCCATGTCCCACCTAAAACTATCCCTTACACAATCTCACATCATTTTCCCCTTCTTCTTAGAGTAAGGGCCCAATTTCTTAGTGCATCATAAATGGTCCCATACCATCTGACCCCAGCCCACCACTTGGATCTCAAATCTCAGCCTCTCACTACACCTGCAGCCCCACCAGCAGACAGCAAATGAGGGCTTGGCCAAGGGCCATACATATCCCCCAGGAAGTATGGGTCACCCCTGTAATCCCAGTACTTTGGGAGGCCAAGGCAGGGAGGGTGGCTTGAGGCCAGGGGTTCAAGACCAGCCTGGGCAACACAGCAAAACCCCCGTC
The DNA here is from genome assembly GCF_048565385.1 of Saimiri boliviensis. NCBI lineage: Eukaryota > Metazoa > Chordata > Mammalia > Primates > Cebidae > Saimiri > Saimiri boliviensis. The sequence continues at coordinate 17,056,663 of NC_133460.1, read as the reverse complement.
TCTACAAAAGTTTTTTAAAAATAAAAAACAGCCAGGTGTGGTGGTGTGTCTGTAGTCCCAGCTATTACTCAGAAGCCTGAGGCAGGAGGATTGCTTGAGCCCAGGAGTTTGAGGCTGCAGTGAGCTACGATCACACCACTACTCTCGAGTCGGCAATAGAGGAAGATCCTGTCTCTAAAAATAAAATAAAAATAAAAAGTAGCCTGTCCACACATCAATCACAACAGCAGGTTTTTCTTTCTTCAAACCACTATCTGATTCTATCCCGTTAACTTCTTTAAGTGTTTAATAACAAAAATAATAACAGCATAACAGCAAATACACGATACTGAAGTATTTACTTATCAGGTTAAACCCTATAAAAGTGCCAATCTGTAAATCAAAAACGGTGAAATATGAGTAATTCCACAGTATTCGACCCAATATATTAACTTGTTTGCAGCTCACAACCACCTCATGAAACAAGTCGCAGATGAAGAAACAGCAACCACAGAGAGGCAGCTTAACTTGCCCGAGGTCACACTGCTACTAAGTGGCAGAACCAGGATTTGAACCCAGGTGCAACACTCCCACCCCACAATTCAAGTTCCATTAAGGTAGATAGTCTTGTTCACTGCAACATCACTCCCATTGCCTATTATCACAGGGTACGGCCGCGTATGTAGTAAGCTCTCAATAAATACATGTGGAATGAATGAATGAATGACTCTATGTCCTTACAGTCACTGGCAGATTGCTCTGACCTCTCTGAGTAACCAATGCAGAAGCCTGCCTAGCCAAGACAAACCGAGGGAAGGAAGACCTGGGCGGGCTGGTGCCCCAGGGACCTGGGGTGCAGGCCCCGCCTCGGGGCGCGGCGGGGCGCCGGCTCACCTTGAAGTCACGGCTGTGCTGCGGGGTGTACTCCAGGGTCCAGAGGGCCCGCACCAGGTGCGCCAGTTGCTCGGTGACCTCGCCCTGGCCCTGCGCGCCGCCGCCCGCAGGCTGCTCGGGGTCAGGCGAGGGCTCGGGCCGCCCCGCCCGGTACTGGCCCAGCGCCAGGTACTCGGCGAAGAGCTCGGTGTTGCTGAGGCACTGCAGCGTGGCGTTCATGAAGCACGTGTTGCCGTGGTTGCGGAGCCCCGCCACGCCGGGCACCGGCTCGGCGGCGCAGGCGGGCGGCGCGGGAGAGGCGGGCGGCGGCGGGCACGGCGGCGGCGTGGGCGCGGCGGCCGGCCCGGGCGGGAAGCAGCTGCGGAGGCCGCCGCGGTCCGGGGCGGCGCCCTCGGAGCTAAGGTGCGAGAGCGTGGACAGCGTCTTGAGGACGCGGCTCATGAAGCTGCCCACCGAGCGCGCCGAGGAAGGCGAGGAGGGCGCGGCCGGCGCGGCCGGCCCGGGCGCCCCGGGGTCCCCGGCGCTGCCGCCGCCAGCGCGGCCGCTCCGGAACAGCCGCTTGCTGAAGGAGCGCTTCTCCTTCCCGCCTGCTGCCGCCACCGCCGCCGCCGCCGGCGGCCCGGGCCCGGGCGCCGTTACCTTGGACATGGCGGCGGCCGCAGACACTCATTACCGCGCCCGCCCGCCCGGCCTCCGGCTCCGCCACGGCCGCCGCCGCATCCCGCCGCGCCACGCCGCGCCTCACCGGGCCCTGGGGAATCTAAGCCCCACACACCTCAGAGCGCCGCCGAGCCAGCCAGCGAGCGCGCGCGCGGTCCGCCCAGCTGGGCCGTTCACGTGACGCACCTCCTGGCACCGCCCGCCCCGCACTGAAGCCGCCTTAGCCGCCATGTTCACTATGGGAAGGTAGCTGCCTCTCCAGCCGGACGGGAAGTCTGGAGGCTGCCGGCGCGGTCCTGCGGCGTGAAGCCCGAGGGAGGCCATGTCTAGTGTGGGCGCGGTCTAGGCTTGGAGGAAAAGGCTGGGCTCGCGCTGGGTGGTGGATCCCAGGGGTGGGTCTCCGTCTTTGCTGATCAGATGGCAGAGGCGGGACATGCAGGAATCAGGATGCCATCAGTTACCAGACCGTGCAAGAGCTGGTGGACATAGCCCTGACAGGTTCTGGGCAAGTCAACCCCGCCTGGCTCCCAGGAGACGCTGCAGATACTTACCGTCTGTGTGCCAACGGAGCGGTCACAGAACCTGGTACGTCCCAGCGGGCTTTTCTTCCAGGCTGCACCTTGGAGTCCTAGCGAAACGATGTTATCATAACTACCTTCTTTTCCATTCCAGCCTTTAAAACCCCGATAGGCTCTCCTGCCGTTCATCCATTCATTCATTCACTCACACATTCACTCATTCAACAGTTGCTGGGGATATTACACAGAATTAAATCTATCACATTAGAATTAAATGTCATATCCCCAGCGGATTAAACTAACACGGTTTCTACCTGGCCTCTTGCAGCTTACATTCCTAGTGGAGTTAACAATAGCTGCTGTGTTCCACACATTATGCCAACCATGCAATATTTTCTTTAATCTCTAATTCGCCGTCTTTGAGATTGGTTCAGTTCTTATCTGATTCAAACCCAAGTTTTAGTCACAACCCCTATACCTGACCTCTAAACTAAGGGTCACAAATCCACAAATATCACAGGTCACAAACCACAAATTAGTGTAGAATCCTGTTATTTGAATCATCATATTGACTTTCAAGTGACTTGGCTCTCAGTGTTCAGGGGAATATATACGGAATGATGGAGACTATAGCAAAATTCAAATTAACATCTTTCTAAAGAGGTGGCTGCCACTCAGCTCCAGCCAGTTGTTCCCATATGAGAACAAGAGGTCAGTGTTACCAGATCATCTGATGTGTTAAGAGAAGGCAGAAATCCTATTTTTAAATGTTGGTTCTATTATTTAAAAAAAAAAAAAAAAAGTAGTGCAGGGAGCAAAAAAATAGTACATTTTTGGACTGCCTTTGGTCCAAAACCCCTAGTATATGACCTCCTCTCTGTAGGCTCCCCTCTGCTAAGAGCTAGTCTGAGTCCTGAGGCAGAAGGGAGAAATCAGGGAAGGGAGAGCCCTCCCCCCTTTTTAAAACATGAAGGCCACCTTACACCACGTTCCAAAGTAGATGGTTTTTACCTCTGACCTCGCTCCCCATTGTAAGGCTCTATGATAACATCCCCAGGGTGCAGAGCACCAACTCTAATTGCCTCCACTCTCCTCTTAGTCAAAATATCTATTCCTCACTGCAACTTGAGCTTATCTGGACACCAGGAAGAAAGCCATCTGATTATTCATACTAAAATGTGAATGCAGTGGCCCTCAACTTCTGGGCAGTTTGATTCAGACTCAAGGGACTTTACCAGAGCTGTTCCCTCTCCCTTGAACCTTTCCTTGAACCTTTCTATTTAGCTAACTTCCTTTCATCCTTAAAGTCTCACCTTAGATCTCACCGCTCCAAGCAGGTGTCCCTTCCACAAGCTCTCTTGGCACCTCTTATTCATGCCACTGACTTGACCATATTGCAATTTAGTTTGCAGTCATCACCTTCACTAAAATGTGGACTTCAACCCAGCAGAGACCCATCTTACTCATTATTAGGTACCCAGTAAGGTAGCCATCCTATAACAGTTTGATTACTTGCCAACTTTATATCTAAACAATGTGTGTGTGTGTATGTGTGTGTGTGTGTGATGGAGTCTCGCTCTATCACCCAGGCTAGAGTGCAGTGGTGCAATCTCGGCTCACTGCAGCCTCCATCTCCTGGGTTCAAGCATTCTCCTGCCTCAGCCTCCTGAGTATCTGGGATTACAGGCACCCACCACCATGCCCGGCTAATTTTTGTATTTTTGGTATTTTGTATGTTGGCCAGGCTGGTCTTGAGCTCCTTACCTCAAGTGATCCACCCACCCCAGTATCCCAAAGTGCTGGAATTATAAGTGTGAGGCACTGTGGCTGGCCTCTAAACAATATCTGAACTTCTTGGTAGGATACCTAAGAACCCCCTTCCCAGTCTGGGCCCCTCCCACTATTCTAAGGTTATTGGTCCCACCGAGCCTCAAAGCTTGGCCAGAACAGGCTTGGGAGAATTCCTAGTTGGAATGTTCAGGTGATCATTCTTGAAGACTCACCTTGAACATTCTGTAGTGAATCTTTCATTAGTCCGCTCTGTACCCACCCCTTACCCCCAAGCTCAGGAAACATAAATTAGAAACAAGAGTGTGGTGAATATTATCATGACCTATACCTTGTCCATTCTGCAGCTATCTGCTTAGGCTGAAACCTTGGGTCAAAGGGCATGAGTATTTCATATTTGACACCTACTATCAAGCTGACCGCCAGAAAGGTTTTCTCCTGCCAGCAATGAATGGGAAACGCACATTTCCCAACCCCAAGATACCATTGAGTTTTCCAGTCTTTTTCACATTGACAAGTTTGATGAACAAAAGATGGCATATTAATGCACTTTTTATTTGTATGAGTGAGGCTGAACATCATGTGCGGGTCTCCCTGCTATCCAACATCTAAACCAACTTCATGTCTGCAGGGGATACCAAATTAGGCAGGACAACTCAAGTTCCCATTATGAAAATTTCTGGGGAGTAGGTATTCCCCTCCCTACCCCTGGAAGCTAGAGCTCAGGAAGATGACCTAGAAGAAGACCACCAGCATGGTGCCGTGGCTCATGTCTGTAATCTCAGCATGTGCAGACAGAGATCACTTGAGCCCCAAGAGTTTGAGACCAGGCTGGGCAGCATCGCAAGATCCAGTCTCTTGAAAAAAAAAAAGAAAGAAAGAAAAGAAAAGAGAAAGGAAATTTAAGCCTGGTGTGGTGGTGTGCTTCTGTAGTCTCAGCTACTCAGGAGGCTGAGACAGGCAGATTACCTGAACTCAGGAGAGCAAGGCTGCAGTGAGCTATGATTGTGCCACTGCCCTCCAGCCTGGGTGACAGAGCAAGACCAACTAGATGTTCCTATCTAGACTTTGGCTCTAGAAGTATTGATACAAGGTGCATTGGAGATAATTCAGTGAATTAATGAATCTAGCAGCTATATTTTTAGCAGTGTGGCAGAACAGTGGTATACAGTGTTGGGATGGTAGCAGCAAGTGTCCAGCTGCTACTCTAGTAGCAAGTTCTTACTGATATCTGCTTCCCTGGGTTTCTACCCAAGCCTGTTTCTCTAGCTCTGTTCTTTCTGTGAGCTAACCTGATAGGTCTCCTGTAAATTCCTTTATTGGTGAAAGAAAACAGTGTCAGTTTCTGCTGTTTACAAACAAGAAGAAAACTAGGAATACCTTTTAATTACCAATTTGTATTTTTACTATTGTGATTCACCTGCAAACACCGTTTGCTCATTTCTCTTTTTGGTATATTCTTTTATAAATGTTGTCTCATAAAAGTATTTTTTGTTTGTTTTGGGGGATTTTCTTTTTTTTTTTAGATGGAGTCTCACTCCATCACCCAGGCTGGAGTATAGTGGCATGATCTCAGCTCATTGCAACCTCCGCCTCTCGGGTTCAAGCAATTCTTGTGCCTCAGCCTCCTGAGTAGCTGAAATTACAGGCATGTACCACCACGCCTGGCTAATTTTTGTATTTTTAGTAGAGACAGGGTTTCACTATTTAGGCCAGGCTGGTCTAGAAGTCCTGGCTTCAAATGATCCACCTGCCTTGGCCTCCCAAAGTGCTGGAATTATAGGCATGAGCTACTACCCCTGGTCCATGAAAATATTTTCTATACAAATTATATTATGTTTCAGTCTATACTATTCCCTACTTACCTTTCAACCATGTTTACAGTGTTTTCATATCATATAGAAAACTTAAATTATTATTATTTTTATTATTTTTGAGACAGGGTCTCACTGTCACCCAGGATGGAGTGCAGTGGCACAATCATGGCTCACTGCAGCCTCGACTTCCTGGGCTCAAGCGATCCTCTCACCTCAGCCTCCTTAGTAGCTGGGATTACAGGTGCATGCTACCACACCCAGCTAACTTTTTGTATTTTTAGCAGAGACAGGGTTTCACCACGTTGCCTAGGCTGGTTGCAAACTCCTAGGCTCAAGTCATTCACCCACCTCAGTCTCCCAACGTGCTAGGATTATAGGTGTAAGCCACTATGCCCAGCCTAAATTATTTTATGTGGTGAAATAGATGAGTCTTTTTCATAAAAATTTACAACCTTTTTGACATGCTGAGACAAACAGCCTGGAATTATAAGTGTGAGGCACTGTGGCTGGCCTCTAAACAATATCCCCCCCTCCAAGATCATAAGAATATTTGTGTGTGTGTGTGTGTGTGTGTGTGTGTGTGTGTGTGTGTGTGTTTGAGATAGAGTCTCACTCCTGTTGTGCAGGATGGAGTACAGTGGTGCAATCTCGGCTCACTGCCAACTTTACCTCCCAAGTTCAAGCAATTCTCTTTCCTCAGCCTCCCAGGTAGCTGAGATTACAGGTATGTGCCACTACGCCTGGCTAATTTTTGTATTTTTAGTAGAGATGGGGTTTCACCATGTTGGTCAGGCTGTTCTTGAACTCCTGACCTCAGGTGATCCACCAGCCTAGGCTTCCCAAAATGCTAGGATTATAGGTGTGAGCCACTGCGCCTGGCCCATCTGTATTTTAATTTAGTGCTGTTAGAGACTTTTTTCTTATTAATGTGCTCTCCATCTGGAATTTACTTTTACATGAGAAATGAGGTAAGGATCTTGCCTTTTCCCCACCCTACACAGCTAGCCAATTGTCTCTGCACCATTTCTAAATTTAATTTTTTCCACTACTTTAAAATACTGCTTTTATCACCTATTAAATGCCCCATACATTTAAGATTTTTAAAAATTCTGTTCTATTCCATTGATATGTCTCTATATTCCAGGATATCATAGGTTTAGAATGTGCTGAAATGTTTGATAGAGTATTATCTACTAGTATTTTATTATCTGTCTGCTTATTCTCTCAAATGAATTTAATCCTTTAGGGGGGTAAATTTATATAGATTAAGTTAGGGGAAATTGGCATCACCACAATATTTATCTTATCTGAGAATAAAACATGTCTTCAAAAAATTATACAAGGGCTTTTTATGCCCCTCAGAGTACTACAGTTTCCTCCCATAGGTCTTGAGTAATACTATTAAGTTTATTCCTATTGGTTGCTATTACAAATGAGATATTTTATGCCATTATATTTTCTGTTGCTTGTCTATAGGAAAAAATGTATTTTTGTAGCCAGCCACCTTGAGATACTTTAGTTTTTTCTCATAATTTTTAGTTGATTCTGTTGGGGTTTTCAGGAATTTATATCAACACATGAGATGAAAACCATGCCATTTTGTTTATAATATTTGTACCTCATCTTTTTTTTCTCTTGTCTAATTGCCCTTCCAGAATTCTGTCTGTAATAGTAAGGAGAGTAGGAAAGCCTGCATTGTTTTCTGCCATTAATAGCATTTTGTCCAGTGCATTACCATTAAGCATGCTTGCCTTTGGTTTGAGATATATATTATTTATTGCATTAAAGTGATATCCATTTATTCCCACTTCAGGAAGGGTTATGATCAAGAATTGGTCTTGAATTTTATCAGATGCCTTCTGGGCATCAACAGAGATGATCCTTTGCATTTTTCTCCTTTGACCTATATACCCATCGTAAGTTCTTAGTTGCAAACAATGTAAATGACTTTTACTAACTTAAGCAGAAAAGGAGATCATTAGAAGGATATCAACAGCTCACATAACTGTCAGAAAAGCTTCAGAATCTGACTTAGGAAACCAAGGAAGACCATACATAGCCAAGACTGCTCCAGAAAATGCTGCATAAGATGTTACTGTTGGCGCCATCAGTGAAGCTGGCACCACTGTCAGACAGTGGCAGCCACATCACTTGCCTCTTAGTTCTGCTGTAGCCACTATGAATAACCTTGAATAACTTCCAAATGTCTCTGAACTTTTGCTTTCCTACCTGATAGAGTTGGGGTATTTGTCCCCTCCAAATCTTAGATTGAAATGTGAAAAGTGGTAGACACCCGTAATCCCAACACTTTGGAGGTCAAAGGTGGGAAGATTGCTTAAGCCCAGGGATTCAAGACAATGTGTACCGATCTGTACAAAAAAAATAATAAAATACCGAGGCACGATGGTGCACAACTGTAGTCCCAGCTACTTGGGAGGCTGAGGTGGGAGAATCACCTGAGCCCAGGTAGTTAAAGCTTCAGTGAGCTGTGAACATGCCACCACACTCCAGCCTGGGTGACAGAGCAAGACCCTGTCTCAAAAACAAGAGAATAGAAGAGATGAGAAGGGAAGGGAAGACGGGATGCGACGCAGAGAGCAGCGGAGGGGAGCGGAGGGGAGGACAGGGAGGGTAGAGCAGGGCTGGGTAGGGTAGGGCAGGGTAGGGTAGGGTAGGGCAAGACAGGTCAAGGCAAGAAATGTTATCCCTGATGTTGAAGGTGGAGCCTAGTGGGAGGTGTTTGAGTCACGGGAGCAAATTCCTCATGAATGGCTTGGGGCAGTCCTCGAAGTAATGAGTGAGTTCTCATTCTGTTGGTTCACAGGAAATCCAATTGTTGAAAAGAGCCTGGCACCTCCTCCCTTCCTTCTTGCTCCCTCTCTTGCCATGTGACACAGCTGAGTCCCTTTCACCTTCTGCCCTAAGTGGAAGCACCAGACTGGCACTGTGCTTCCTGTACAGCCTGCAGAACCATGAGTCAAAAGAAACTTTTCTTTGTAAATTACTCAGTCTTGGGTACTCCTTTATAACAATGCAAAAGGAACCACTATAATACCTTCAGCATTCTAAGCTCGAAATAGAAGCATCCATTTGGTTGGGCTAGGTCCCGGGTCTGGACACTAGCAGCTGGAAAGTAGGGAAGGAACCATCATCCTCCTCCAGCTTTGTAGTGAGAAACAAAGCTGCCTCCCATCTGTCTTGAGGTTCCCCCTAAGCAAGAGGTTACTCAATGCAGGATAGTCAAAATGGACAGATGTCCACTACATCTCATTCATGTGGTATATCATATTGATAACATTAAATTGTAGCTTTACCTATTTACTAACTTTCTGTTTTGAGACAGGGTCTTGCTCTATCTCCCAGGCTGGAGTGCACAATCATAGCTCACGGTAACCTCGGATTCCTCCTGGGCTCAAGTGATCCTGCTATCTCAGCCTCTTGAGTAGCTGGGGCTATAGGTGCATACCACCTGCCCCACTAATTGTTTTTATTTTTCTGTAGAGATGGGATCTTGCTATGTTGACCAGGCTGTTCTCAGACTCCTAGCTTCAAGTGATCCTCCCACCTCAGCCTCTCAAAGAGCTGGGATTACAAGTGTGAGCCACTGTGCCCGGCCTTACTTACACTTCATACAGAATTTCATATCTATGTAAGAAAACTAGCTTGCAGTGTGTGTGTGTGTGTGTGTGTGTGTGTGTGTGTGTGTGCGTGCATGCTATCCTCATCAGATTTCAGTTTTACTATCTTAAAAAAACAACAACTGTGAAGTGTCCCCATTTTCTTTAGGCTCCAGAACAATTTAAATGATGTGTTGTCAATAGTTACAAGAATTCACTCAATGTACTCTCTTGATCTGGCTGCAGGGAGTAGGGAGGTCAATTCCATCTCAAAAAAAAAAGTGCATTTTAAGTTTTTAAAAAGGCATGAAGAAGTTCAAAAAACAATCTTTAGAAAGCACAAAGCTTTGAAAGGATGACAGCAGAATGGCTGGGGAAACACTGATTCCTTTGAGGGAGAGGTCACATCTGGGCACCTTGAGATATAAGTGGTGCGTTTGGTACGATGAGCACACAGTTAGGCACTTAGCTTCTAGGTCTACAATCAAGTGGACCAGAAGAGAGGGACTCTGGTGACCCTTACTCATATGACAAAGGGCAGAGGGCAGATTCCTCCTGGGAATCCTACGATCATTTCAGAGTGAGTCAGGAACAATGGAACACAGACCCTGGTCTTGCCCAATAAGTCTTCCAAACACCTAGGAAAGTTCCAGACATCTAAGTTACACCAGAACACAATGGAAAGAAGAAATAAAACCTTTAAAAATTTTTTTGCCAAAATAATAGAATTATGAGATTCATTCCAGTGTAACTATTTGACAAATATTAGAGTGCTTACTACATGATTTGTGCCGGTTCAAGATTCTGGGGACAGGCTGGACGCAGTGGCTCAGGACTGTAATCCCAGCACTTTAGGAGGTAGAGGCAAGAGGATCCACTTGAGGCCAGGAGTTCTAGGTTGCAGTGAGCTGTAATTGTGTGGCTACACTCCAGCCTGGGCAACAGAGCAATATCCTGTCTCAAAAAAAAAAAAAAAAAAAAAAAAATTCTGGGAGTGTCACAGTGAAAATACAAAGTATTTTCCACGCTAGGGGAAGACAACAGGAAATAAGCAAATACACAAATACTGTGCATAATGTAATTTCAGCTACTGATGATTGCTTGGAAGAAAAACAAAACCAAGAAAAGAGACAGGAAGTGGTGGACAGAGAATATGTTATGTAAAATGCTGAAGATAGCCTCTCTGAGGAGGAATATTTGACCAGGGAACTGAATGAGGTATGGCAACTAGCACCTATGGAAATCTGAGGACCATCCAGACAGAGGCCAGAGGAAATGCAAAAGGCCTAAGTTGGAAATGAGTCTGGCCTGTTCCAGGAAGAACAAGCAGATCAGAGTGGCTGCCATGAACTGGGCAAAGCAGAAAATTGCCAAAGATGAGGCGGAGGAGACGGGCAAGGGATCAGAAAATGTAGGACCTCGTTCCAGGAGTTTGAGACCACCCTGGGCAACAAGGTAAGACCCCATTTCTAATTTTTTTTTTGAGACAGGGTCTCTCTCTTTCACCCAGACTGGAGTGCAGTGGCACAATCATGGCTCACTGTAGCCTCGACCTCCCAGGAGGCTCAAGCAATCCTCCCGCCTTAGCTTCCTGAGTGCATGTCACCACACTCTGCTAATTTTTGTATTCTTTTATAAAGACAGGATTTTGCCATGGTGCCAGGCTGGTCTGGAACTCCTGAGCTCAAGAGATCCTTCCACCTTGGCCTCCCAAAGTGCTGGAATTACAGCATGAACCACCCCACCTAGTGAAAAAGAAAAAAAAAAAAGGAAGAAAAAGGAGAAATTTGAAAAAATTAGTCAGATGTGGTGACTAATTAAAAAAAAAAATACACCTATAGTCCCAACTATGTGGGAGGCTAAGGCAGGAAGACTTCTTGAGCTCAGGAATCTGAGGTTTCAGTGAGCTATGATCACACTGCACTCCAGCCTGCAGATAGAGCAAGACTCTATCATAAATAAATAAATAAATAAATAAATAGGCAGGGTATGGTGGCTCACGCTTGTAACCCCAGCACTTTGGGAGGCCAAGGCAGGCAGATCACAAGGTTAGGAGTTCGAGACCAACCTGGCCAATATGGTGAAACCCGTCTCCACTAAAAATACAAAAATTAGCCAGATGCAGTAGTGTATATCTGTAGTCCCAGCTACTCAGAAGGCTGAGGCAAGAGAATCACTTGAACCTAGGAGGCAAGATTGTGCCACTGCACTGCAGCCTGGGCAACAGAGCAAGATTCCATCTCAAAAAAAATAGGACCTCATGGGGACTTGGTAAAGAGGGCTGAAGATTATTTGGACAAAAACAAAAATTTAGAAGATGCTGTCAGTGGTCATGTATATAATGCAATAGATAATGTGTAATCGAACGTTTCATAAGTTTGAAAGTGAAATTTGAGGATAGAGAAGGGATTTTTAGAAAAATGGTATCAGTTAAACACGTCAGTTTTCCTCTGCTCCACACCAGTATTTTACTAAAGTCAGAGCAAAAGAGTAAAAAAGATGTAGGCCCACAACAAGGAGCTCGGAAGAGGAGAACCCAGTCAATGGGATGTTGTGTAAGTCAGGGTTCCATTGGAAAAGCAGAATCCACCTTGTATATTTTGAGTGGGAAAGGTCTGAATACGCGGAATTTCAGGCTTACCCCACCATTGGAAGGCTGGGGAAATGAAGGCCAGGTAAGCCACTCCCACCAGTCTTAGACGTAGCACTGTTGTGAGTGAATCTCACCACCTGCCATGGAAACTCTATGTATCTTTTAAGGGCTGGGCTGGAACTGGAGTAGGACTAGTGAGGCAGTCTTCTCAGTTTCAAGTTTTAAGGGGGCATCAAATAATACTGTAATGCCACATATATATGTTAAGAGAGAGTCTCACTCTGTCACCCAGGCTAGAGTGCAGTAACATGATCTTAGCTCATTGCAACCTCCGCCTCTCGGATTCAAGTGATTCTCCTGCCTCAAGCCTCCCAAGTAGCTGGAATTACAGGCAGTCATCACCATACCCAGCTAATTTTTTGATTTTTAGTAGAGTCAGGGTTTCACCATGTTGGCCAGGCTAGTCTTGAACTCCTGACCTCTAGTGACCCACCTGCCTCAGCCTTCCAAAGTGCTGGGATTATAGGTGTGAAACACCGTGCCCAGCCATGCAATATATTTTAAAGCATTATTTATTTATTTATTTATTTACTTTTTTCTCAAAAGTTAGAGTAGTCCTGTTTGTTTTTTTGTTTATTTATTTATAAAGGTAGGGGTCTTGCTGTGTTGCCCAGGCTGATCTCCAACTCCTGGCCTCAAGCAGTCCTCCCAAGTAGCTGGGACTATAGGCTCAAGCCACCATGCCCATCAACATTGATTTCTTTTTCATTGACAAGGAATAATTATATGTTTGTAGAGTACCGTGTGATGTTTTGATCTATGTACGCATTCTATGTATGTAGAAAGAACTAATCCAGCTAATTAACATTTCAATGCAATATTTTAAAACAATGAAAAAAAAACAATCCATGATCAACAAAATGTCCAAATTTTTAATAAAAACAAAATCCAACCCTGTACTTGCACAGCCCTCTCTTACTCACGTCTTCCTCATCCCATCTCTGCTCAAGAGCACTGTGAGGACTGAGTTACTGTCTTCCTAGCTATCCACAGCCCTAATATGGGTCATTTGCAACAGTGTGCCTGGAAGCCAATGAAACCTCAGGTCTGCAGTTTTATTCATCCAGTCTGCCCACCAATAATTAATTCACTGAAAACCGGTAATCACCTGACAGGAATTATACACGAAGAGCAGTGATCTCCACCAGACAATAATAGAAGAAAATGGTAGAACTGAAGAACATGAGTGTCCAGGTTTAAAGCACCCAGCGCAATGTATTATTAAAAGACCCATGCCGAAGCAGATAATTATTAGGTTGGTGCTAAAGTAATGGCAAAACCACAATTCCTTTCTCACCAACCTAATAGGAAATTTTAGAACACCAAAAACAGACACATCTTTGAAAATGTGTATAATGAAAAGCACAGGCCACAGAGTTACATTAAAAAGTAACATTGGGAGGTTGAGCGGGGCAGATCACTTGAGGCCCAGAGTTTGAGGCCAGCCTGGCCAACATGGTGAAACGCTGTCTTTACTAAAGCAAACAAAATCTCAGCTGGGCATGGTGGCATGTGCTTGTAGTGCCAGCTGCTTAGGAAGCTGATGCATGAGATTCACTTGAACCCAGGAGATGGAGGTTGCAGTGAGCCGAGATGGCACCGCTGTACTCTAACCTGGGCAACAGAATAAGACTGTCTCTAAATAAACAAAGTATGTGACAGTCAGAAAAAAGGACAATCAGAATGTCCTCAGACTTTCAAAAGCAACACAAGAAGCAAAACACAATGAAGCAATGTGTTCAAAATAAGGAGGAAATATTATTTCCAATCTGTAGTTCTATTCTCAGACAAACTACAAAGGCATTTTCATGCATTGCCTCAAAAAATGTGCTACTTAAGACTTCTTTGTCAGGAAACTATTAGGAAATATGGTCAACCAAAAAGAGAGATTAAGCTGTAAAGGCTGGCAGAAGAGCCAGTATACAGAACACATACCACAGACAGAGGCCAAAGAAATTCCGGAATGCATAGAGAACAAGTTCAGACTGAGTAAAATTATAGGAGGCTCTAAGAGAGATACTTCCAGGGAGGGGGAAAAAAGAGAAACTTGATGTGCCTGACTACAGGAAAAAAATATTTTTAGCAGAATTTTGCAATTCTGTTGGAGAGCTTGGAAAGAATTAGAGACAGTGACAGAGAAAACTGAGCAAACCAAAACAAGAAGCCATAATCCCAAGGAAAATACAGAAATTGACCAAAAGAGGAAATGCAATTTTAGTGCTTGACACAGATCAGTAAGGAATAATATTTGCATAGTCATAATAACATAGAACATTAAATAACAACTGTGCCTTAACCATATTGAGAGAATGGTAGGAGTACATGGTGTCATGAAAGTACCAAATCCTTTTCTATGCTGTGGCTGACATTGCTGATTTCCCACCTAATATCTATTCTCCTCCTCTGATTTACCAATAGAATGCTGATTTTGTTTGGAGCAGCAATGTACCTAATTTTAAAAACCCATTTTCAGCCAGGCACTGTGGCTTACACCTGTAGTCCCAGTGCTCTGGGTAGCCAAGGTGGGAAGATGGCTGGAGGCCAGGAATTCAAGAACAGCCTGGGCAATATAGTGAGACCCTGTCTCTATTTAAAAACAAAAATAGCTTGATGTGGAGGCATGTGCCTGTAGTCCCAGCTACTCAGGAGGCTGAGGCAAGAGGATCACTTGAACCCAGGAGTCTGAGGCTGCAGTGAGCCAGTCACTCAAACCCTGTGATTGCACTACTGCACTCCAGCCTGAATGACAGAGCAAGACCTTGTCTAAAAATTAAATTAAATTAAATTAAAAATTTAAAAATTCCAGTTTGCCTTCTAATGACTGAAATAGAACAGAAATCCATAGTGACTTCTGAGAAAGTTTTTCTTCTTTGATCTCAGTGCTATCCTTTCCACCTTATCACTTGCTGCTTCTTCCTCTTGGTAAAGGGTATTCCAGGTATACCCATTTTGTGACCCTGATGATGAAAACCACATGCTAAGGATGGAGGGACCAAAGAAAACAGGAGGCTGATTCTTGACGACATCCTTGAGCAGCTGCACTAACTCAATGTACTAGTAACACACAAGTAGAAAATAAAATTAAAGACTGGGTGTGGTAACTCATGCCTGAAATTCTAATAATTTGGGAGTCCAAAGAGGGAAGATTGCTTGAGGCCAGGAGTTCGAGACCAGTCTGGACAACATAGTGAGACTTCTATCTCAACAAAAAATTAAAAATCAGTGAGGCATGGTGGCTGGTGCCTATAATCCCAGCTACTTGAAAGGCACAAGGAAAATGTGGCACATATACACTGTGGAATACTATGCAGCCACAAAAAAATGATGAGTTTGTGTCCCTTTTAGGGACATGGATGAATCTGGAAACCATCATTCTCAGCAAACTGACACAAGAACAGAAAATCAAATACCACATATTCTCACTCATAGGTGGGTGTTGAACAATGAGAACATATGGACACAGGGAGGGGAGCATCACACAGTGGGGTCTGTTGAGGGGGTAGGAGAGGGATAGCAGGGGATGGGGAGGTTGAGGAGGGATAACATGGGGAGAAATGCCAGATATAGGTGACAGGAGGGATGAAGGCAGCAAACCACCTTGCCATGTAAGTACCTGTGCAACAATCCTGCATGATCTGCACAAGTACCCCAGAACCTAAAGTACAATAAAAATAAATAAATAAATAAAACTGATGGATAAGAAATAGTGCTTTAAATCTATTTAAGTAATAAAAGAAATGAATGTAAATCATTAAAATATGTATCTAAAATTTAAAAAGAAAAAAAAAAAAGAAAGGCCGAGATGGGATCACCTGAGCCCAGGAATTCAAGGCTGCAATGAGCCATGATTGTGCCACCACACTCCAGTATGAGTGACAGGGCAAGATCACATCTCTAAAAAAATAAAAAGGAAAGAAAGTGAAATTGATAGCAGAATTATTTACAACAATAGCAAAACTCATAAAATACCTAGAAATAAATCTGACAAGAAACATGTAAGACCCCTGCACTGAAAACTACAAAACATTGCTCACAGAAATTAAGAAACCCTAAATAAATATAAAGACATACCACTTTCATGGTTAGTTGACTCAATATGGTAAAGATCAATTCTTACAAAATTGATCTGTAGATTTGGCACATTCTCTATCAAAATAGCAGCAAGGTCATTTTTTGTGTGTGGAATTTGACAAGCTAATTCTAAACTTTATGAGGCCATGCTAGAGACCTAGAATAGCCAAAATCGTCTTGAAAAATGAGAACTTAAACTACCAGAGATCAAAACTTTATATAACAAACTTATCTTTATTACTTTTTTCATCTCTACTCTTTATTATTTTCTTCATTCCAACTTATTTGGGTTTAATATACTTGTTCTAGCTTGACATGAAAGCTTAGATCATTGGATTTCAAACTTTTTAAAATTTACTTCTTATTTTGAAATAATTACACTCTTAGAAGTTACAAAATTAGTATATAGGGTTTCTTTTGTTGTTAGTTGGGGTTTTTTTTTGTTTTGTTTTGTTTTGTTTTGTTTTGTTTTTGAGACAGAATCTCGCTCTGTCACCCAGGCTGGAGTGCAGTGGCCTGGTCTTGGCTTACTGCAGCCTCAACCTCCCTAGCTCAAGCAATCCTCTCCCCTCAGACAACTGAGTTGATGGAACTACAGGTGCACACCTGGCTAGCTTTTGTATTGTTCTGTAGAGATCGATCTCCCTGTGTTGCCCAGGCTGGTCTTGAACTCCTAGGAGCTTAAACTATTCACCCACCTTGACCTCCCAAAGTGCTGGGATCACAGGTATAAGCCACTATGTCTGGCCGTCACAGAGTTTCTTGAGCCCTTCACTCAGCTTCTACTTATAGTGACATCTTACATAACTAAAGCAAAATGTCAAAACTAGAAAATTGACATTAGTACACCATCGTTGACTAGACTATAGATTTTATTTTGTTTTCACCAGTTTTAACATGTATTCATTTATATGTAGGGTGTGGAGAGGTGTCTGTGCAATCCAAACCCATGTATAGATTCATGTAACCATACTACAATCAAGATGCAGAACTGGTCTATCATCATAAAGGAACTCCCTCCCTCTATATTCCCACCCATATGCTTTTACTTCAATCCCTGTTCCTTAGCAACCACCAATCTGTTCTCCATCTCTATAGTTTTGTCAGTTTGAGACTGTTATGTAAAGGGAGACGTAGTACATAACCTCTTAAAATCGACTTTTTCTTACCAAGCATGATGCTCTTGAGGTTCATCCAAGCCATTGCAAGTATCAGTATTTCATTCTTTTTTATTGCTGAGTAGTATTCCATTGTGTGATTACACCAGAGTTTGTTTAATCATTTGCCCACTGAAGGACATTCCTTTTATTTGCAATTTGTGTCTATTAAAATAAAGCTGTCATGAACACTGATATACAGGTATTTAACATGCACTCATTTATGTCTATGTTAAGTAGACACGTATTTATCTGAATATAAGTTTCTATTTTTCTAGAGAAAATGCCCAAGAATGCAATTGCTAGGTTTTGTAGTAAGTGTACGTTTAGTTTTTTGTTTTGTTTTGTTTTGTTTTGTCTAGCCCACAATGAACATCATAGTATATGTTTAGTTGTACAAGAAACTCCCAAACTATTTTCCAGAGTGGATGCACCATATGATATTTCCACCAGCAATAGTTAAGAGATGTAGTTTCCCTGTATCTTTCCCAGGAAATATTCTTTTAAAATATATGCATTAAGGCCGAGCGAGATGGCTCATGTCTGTAATCCTAGCACTTTGGGAGGCCGAAGTGGGTGGAAGTCAGGAGTTTGAGACCAGCCCATCTCTCCTAAAAATACAAAATTAGCCAGGTGTGGGGTCACATGCTTATAATCCCAGCAGCTTGGGAGGCTGAGGCAGGAGAATTGCTTGAACCTGGGAGACAGAGGTTGCAATGAGCCAAGATTGTGCCTTTGCACTTCAGCCTGGAGTGCAACAAGAGTGAAACTCTATCTCAAAAATAAATGAATCAACAAATAAAAATATATGCATTAGAGTTATAAATTTCCACCTGAGCAGACTTAGTGGTTTAAGTCACGATTAATCTGGGCGCCTAATACTCAGAGCTGACTGTAATCTTAATTGATTGCACCCTGTGCAACCCCAGAGGATCACCAATAACATCATGATCTAGTGTTTTAGAAAATACAATTTGAAAGCTTCTATTAAACATCTTGAATTTAGTTGGGGGGGAACCCAATTAGCATGGTCTGCAGAAAACCTGGAATCTCTTCAAAAATGTTCTTTTCACTTTAAACTTTAAACAATTTTTTGCATAATTAGATCATATTTTCATGAAAACTTGCTGTCTAAATGGGATAAGGAAAAATATTTATAGACCAAGAGGTATTGGAAATACTGTGAGGTCATTAAAAAGAACAAGACACCTCTTTATGGAGTTACAGGAAAATATTACCATAATTTATAGTTAAGAGAAAAAAAATACAGAAAAATATAAGCCCACTTAGGTCATATGTGTAGTTTCCTATATTTATATAGCAATTTTTAAGTCTAAAAGAATACACACAACTGTTAACAATGAGGTGAGATTTTTGTGTCTGGGGTGAGTGATTATTGAGCAAAATTTTAAGATTTAAATATTGCTTACTATATTATTAAAGAAAATTTAAGTATATTTCAAAGTTTTAAAAAAGAGAGAGTTGCCGAGCGCAGTGGCTCACACCTGTAATCCCAGCCCTTTGGGAGGCTGAGGCTAGCGGATCACCTGAGGTCGGGAGTTCAAGACCAGCCTGACCAACATGGAGAAACCCTGTCTCTAAAATACAAATAAAAAAATACAAAAATTATCTGAGCCTGGCGGTGCATTCCTGTAATCCCAGCTACTCAGGAGACTGAGGCAGGAGAATCGCTTGAACCCAGGAGGCGGAGGTTGTGGTGAGCCAAGATCACACCACTGCACTCCAGCCTGGGCCACAAGAAGGAAACTCCGTTTCAAAAAAAAAAGAGAGAGATACAGAGTGTGTCATTAAACCATTAATATCTGTTCGAATAGCAAAAGTCCCTCCTGCTAATTTAAATTAATTATTTACCAAAAGATGCTTAAAAACACTGTAAAAAGATCAATCAATCATTGGGTAAGCTACCGATCAAATCATGGAGCAACAGATTATCTTCATCAGTAAATGAATAAAAAACCTAGAAATGTAATTTCAATTATGTAATTGATACTACCACATAGCATATTTTATATATTATACATATTTATATTACACATATTATTATATATGTTACTCTACTTCTTACTTTCTAAACTTTTTATTATGAAGTTTTTTAACATATGAAAAAGCTGGTTGGGTATGCTATCTCGTGCCTGTAATCCCAGCACTTTGGGAGGCTGAGGCAGGTGACTGCTTGAGCCCAGGTGTTCCAGACCAGCCTGGGCAACATGACGAAAGCTTGCCTCTACAAAATATACAAAAATTAGCTGAGCGTGGTGGTATGTGCCTGTAGTCCCAGCAACTCAGGAGGCTGAGGCAGGAGGATCACTTGCTCTGGGAGGCAGAGGTTGCAGTAAGCTGTGATCACGCCACTGCACTCCAGACTGGGCAACAGAGCATGACCCTGTCTCCAAAAAAAGAAAAAAAAAAAGCTGAGAATCATATGTTGAACATTACCCAGTAAAGACAAAATCTCTGCTCTCATAGAACTTAAATTTAATGAATGTTAGCTTACAGCTTACTTTTTTTCCCTCCTGAACCTAAACTGTCTAGCCCATGTTTTCAACCTGAGTGCTAGCTCTCTTCCTCCTTGAAAAGCTCCAAGTCCAATTGGATTCTATTAAGGTTTGCTCTAGCAATTATCGCCTTTATCAATGTCTTTTCATTTTGTTTTGTTTTGAGATAGGGTCACACTCTGTTGCCCAGCCTGGAGTGCAGTGGCGCAATCACAGCTCATTGCAATCTCCACCTCTCAGCCTCTCAAAGAGCTAGGACAACAGCACCCAGTCTATCAATGTTCTTAAATGCAAGGAATCTGCATATCCAGGACCCAATAAAAATGAAGTAAAACGAAGGAGCAGAGCCCCTGGTTCAAAAATTTCTAAAAATATCAAGACAGTAAAGCATCAAACCAAGCCCAAGGTCTTTTTAAGCATGGGGCCTTGGACAACTGCACAAGTCACATACCTATGAAGCTGGTCCTGTGTCTATCATTCATAACCAAGTTCTAGCCCACATAGAATATACAAATTGTAACATAACTGTCTCTGACTGGCCCATTCAACCCTCCAGCCTACATTTCTGTTGTCTGAGCAAGATCTTTCTCAAGCATAGTCTTCTGGAGACAGGAGACAACTGTAACCCAAATCAGAACTAGTTCTATTATTTCACTCACTTGTTCACTCACAAGATACATGTTGAGCTCTATTGTGTGCCAGGCACTGTTCTTCACATTGAGGATGGAGCAGGGAACAAAAGATAGAAATGCCTGCTCTGGAGGAGATTGCATTTTAATGCAGGAAGACAGACAACAAACAAGTAATAGATACAGTGTGTCAGATGGAAATTGATGCTATGCAGAAAGACAAACATCACATGTCCTGGCTTATTTGTGGGATCTAAACGTTAGAACAATTCTACTCTCTATAGCCATAGAGAGTAGAAGGATGGTTGCCAGAGACTGGGAAGGGTAGTAGGGGATTACGGGTGGGGAGGGGATGGTTAATGGGTATAAACAATTAGTTAGAAAGAATAAGACCTATTGTTTGATAGCACAACAGGGTGGCTAAAGTCAAGAATAACTCTTTTTTTTTTTTTTTTTTTTTTGAGACAGGGTCTCACTCTTGCCTAGGCAGGAGTGCAGTGGCACGATCTCAGCTCACTGCAACCTCTGCCTTCCAGGCTCAAATGATCCTCCTGCCTCAGCCTCCTAAGTAAGTGGGATGACAGGTGTGTGCCACCACACCTGGCTAATTATTGTATTTTTAGTAGAGACGGGGTTTTGCCATTTTGCCCAGGCTGATCTTGTACTCCTGAGCTCAAGCAATCCACCCACCTCAGCATTCCAAAGTGCTGGAATTACAGGCATGAGCCACTGCACCTGGCCTAAAGTCAATAATCACTTAATTGTGCATTTTAAAATAAAGATTGTCATTGGATTGTTTGTAACTCAAAGGATGAATGCTTGAAGGGAAGGGATGGATACTCCATTCTCTATGATGTGCTTATTTCACATTGCATGCCTGCATCAAAACATCTCATGTACCCCACAAATATATGAACCTACTATGTGCCAGCAAAAATTAAAAATTAAATAAAAAAGAAATGTTAGAAAATAAAGAAGCCTATACTATAAATGTAAATTATATATATATATATATATATATATATATATATATATATATATATATATAAGTGTAATATAACTGTCTCTGACTGGCCCATTCAACCCTCCAGCCTACATTTCTGTTGTCTGAGCAAGCTCTTTCTCAAGCATAGTCTTCTGGAGACAGAGGAGACAACTGTAACCCAAATCAGAACTAGTTCTATTATTTCACTTTGAAAAAAATATATATATATATTTTATAAAATATATATATATTTGCTTATATATATATATATATATAAGCAAAAATTTTTTTTGAAAAAGGAATTTGGCGCTATGGAGAAAATAAAGCTGGAAAGGGGAACAAAAATGTATATGGGGTTGCAATTTTAAATAAAGTGGTCATGAAAAGCTTGCTGGGAAGGTTACTCTTGAGTAAAGATCTGAAGGAGGTGAAATAGGGAGCCAGGCAAAAATCAGGAGGGAGAGCATTCCAGGCAGAGTGGAGCCAATTCCAAAGGCTTTGAGAAAGGAACAAGCCTGGATGAGTTTGCGAAACAGCAAGGAGGCCAGAGTGGCTAGAGGAGAATAAACACAGAGTGAATAGTAGGATGTGAGGTTTGATTGGTGAGGAATTTAGTGATACCAAGACAGAAACAGCACTGAGTGATCACGGGAGGATGAAAAAAAACCCAAACAACAGCTCAAACAAGAACTAGAGGAGGGAAAAACCACAGGATAACCAAAAACCCGAAAGAAGGGAGAGAAAATGGCCAAAACCCTGGTCAGGATGATGTGTCCATGACTCTTCCAGGCAAACACATAAGGGAGAAAGGAGGCAGTCATTGGCATCCCTGAAATTCCCTCCTTTTGCAGAATACCTACTGATTATTCCACCCCCTAAAGAGATACCCATAGAATTAGAAACCCAAACTCTGTCGTGCGAGACTCGTTCTCCCAAGCACGCCCACCCTTCTCTCTTAAGTGTATGTTCCTGCTTGGTAATAAAAGCTTCTTGCTTCATTCTGACTCATCCTTGAATGTTTTCTCCTGACAGTGCCAAGAATCTGACCACTGGCTGGGGCTGAGGTCTTACCGGCATCGGGAGACCTTCCTGAGTCCTCTGGCAACATTACTAAATCATGGAAGGCTCCAGGATAGTCCATAAGACAGGCCACAAAACAAGCCCAACCAAGTACATTTAAAAGATTGAAACTGCTGGGTGTGGTGGCTCATGCCTGTAATCCCAGCACTTTGGGAGGCTGAGGCGGGAGGATCACCTGAGGTCAGGAGTTTGAGACCAGTTTGACCAACATGGGGAAACTGTCTCTACTAAAAATACAAAATTAGCCAGGTGTAGTGGCACATGCCTGTAATCCCAGCTACTCGGGAGACTGAGGCAGGACAGTTGCTTGAACCTGGCTTGAACCCGGGAGGTGGAGATTGCAGTGAGCTGAGATCGCCCCATTGTCCAGCCTGGGCAACAAGAACGAAATTCTGTCTCAAAAAAAAGATTGAAATCATGCAATGCCAGAGGTCTCCGATGTGTTGCTCAGCTCCCATGAAATGCCATTCACAATTTTGGAATGCATACAATAAGAAGGATCAAGGAGTGAAAGGGACATTCTCTAGCCAGCCTATTCAGTCTGTATGGATGAGAGATACCATGGTCAGATTATCTTTAGAACTGGACATGTACAGTCATTTTATTATTATTATTTTTTTTTTTTTTAGATAGAGTCTAGCTCTGTCACCCAGGCTGGATTGCAGTGGCACCATCTCAGTTCACAGCAACCTCCACCTCCCGGGTTCAAGTGATTCTCCTGCCTCAGCCTCCCAAATAGCCTCCTGAAGTGCTGGGTTTACTGGTGTGAGCCACCGTGCCTGGCCAATTCTTGCTGTTATGAGTAGCTCTGTTCTGTAAAGTTGCCACAAACACTGAATTAGTGAATACTGAGCCATTTCTGCTGCTGCTTTTTTTTTTTTTTTTTTTTTTTTTTTGCAGGTTTCAAAAGCTCACTTTATTCCAATGTGAAACGAAGACATGATGGTTTGAAAACAAGAAGTTATTGATCAGCTGTGAGGATGCTTTGCTTGCTAGCTTAGGCCCACCCGCTTTGAAACGACAAGTCTGGACAGACCGTACCCATAAGCAGCTCTCTGCAAAGACCCAGGCAGACGCCTCAGCCTCCTCCAGCTCACAGGTCGGCCATCTCCTCCCCAGTCAGGGCTCTAAAAGCTAGCACAGAGACGCAGCATGGGTGGGGTGGGGGGGTGGGCAGCGGGGTCTGTGTGGGACCCCGCCATCCACAGAGCTAGTCTCTGTAGAAGGTGCTGTGTGGCAAGGACCAGGAAGGGAACTGCACTACAGAGAGCTGACATCATTTCTGCATCTGTAACTTCCCCCAAATCCATGATTCAGCCCTGCTCCCACCAGCCCGGACCCTGCCCTGCTGTGTGTTAGGCCCCTTAGGTTAAAATGGGGAGAAGGTGAACTGTTGCTTCCAGATGAATTAAAGTTCGGTTCCCAAGAGTCTCTGGTCACGACATTTTCATCAACTGATTGAAACGTAACTTTGCTTTATGTGTGTTTCTGTTTAAAGTCACCTTATTTAATATGTAGTTGATGCAATAACGTTGAAATAATAGCCAACAGCACTATAACTCGTGCCTGAATAAAGCTTATCTAACACATGTATTTTCTCAGTAGGGCACATACAGCCTTCCTGTGCTTAGGAATACTAGATAGCACTTCCACTCTACACTCGGGGGCCATTGTACTCTGAGCACAGCTGAGTGGAATTGTAAAACAGTGACAGAAAAAAATTGGGAAATTCACAAATATGTGACAATTAAGACACTCCCAAATAAATATTGGATCAAAAAAGAAACCACTGGCCGGGCGCGGTGGTTCACGCCTGTAATCCCAGCACTTTGGGAGGATAAGACAGGTGGATCATGAGGTCAGGAGTTCAAGACCAGCCTGGCCAACATTGTGAAACCCTGTCTCTGCTAAAAATACAAAAACTTAGCCAGGCATGGTGACAGGAGACAGTAATCCCAGCTGCTCGGGAGGCTGAGGCAGGAGAATCGTTTGAGATCAGGAGGTGGAGGTTGCAGTGAGCTGAGATCACACCATTGCACTTCGGCCCTGGTGACAGTGCGAGATTCCATCTTTAAAAAAAAAAAAAAAAACCAGAGAAATTAGAAAATACTTTGAGATGAGTAAAAAGGACACAACAAAAAAAAATTATGGGATGTAGCTTAAACAGTTATTGGGGGAAATTTACAGCTGTGAACACCTACATTAAAAAGAAAAAAGATTTCAAATCAATAGCTTAACTCTACACTTTCAGACACAAGAAAAGGGAGAATGAATGAAATCATGTGGGGTCTTATGGGCCATTGTAAGGACCTCAGCTTCCATAACCTCTGGAAACATACAAAAGATGAAGAACTGTAGGGTCCAGTCCTACAGGGTTCTGTGAGCCCCTCCCGGCTGGTGTGGAGATGAGAAATTGTAGAAATAAAAGGCATTAAGACACGGAGATCAAGAAAAGAGAGTTTGGGCCCAGGGATCCACTGCTACTCAAATCGCGGAGATCAGCAGTGGCCCCAAATGCCGGTACCTCTCACTTTGATTGAGTTGCAAATCTGGGAGCAGGTTACATAGGGCATGTATCCTGGTGGTCTTGGGCATCAGAGACTAGGGGCAGGGTAGATAGGGCATGGCAGTGATAGGGTCAAGTACATGACATGTCATTCAGGTAGGGGCTCAGGAATTTCTGGCACCTGAAATGAAGTAAGGAGCATAATACATCAGCACTTTCTCCATACTTACCAAGAAAGAACTAAAACATTATGATTTATATTACTATTACTGATTATCTTTTCTAAGACAAAAGGAACCAGGTGCAGAAGCAGAACATAAGAGTAGACATGGAACTTAACCACTGAAGCACAGCATCACATAGAGACAATTTAAGCCCTTGGATGTCTGTGGGCTTACCTGACAGCCATCAGGCCTTACCACAAGAACTTGGAGAAGCAGAGTTTTCTCCTAACTCCTCCGGGGAAGGAGACATCTCAGCTATTTTGGACATCTCCTTCCTTAGCTGGCTAAACAGTGGGCACTTTCCCAGCGTTGGCACTGGCGCACAACCAAGGCACCCTCCAGCAGCTCTTATGCGGGTGTGACAGGAGGCTTACAGCATCTTGCCTTAGTGTCATTCATTTCACAATGTCACCCCAGGTTCACACTTCCAACCTGAAAAACATTAGTCAAAGAATTAAGATCACCTATGAATAAGATCACATATGAACAACTAATAACTATTATGGTTATATTTCTAGTTGCTTTCTTCTTCGTTGTTTTTGTTTTTGTTTTTGTTTGAGATGGAGTTTCACTCATGTTACCCAGGCTGGAGTGCAATGGCTCGATCTCGGCTCACCGCAACCTCCGCCTCCTGGGTTCAGGCAATTCTCCTGCCTCAGCCTCCTGAGTAGCTGGGATTACAGGCACACGCCACCATGCCCAGCTAATTTTTTTTTGTATTTTAGTAGAGACGGGGTTTCACCATGTTGACCAGGATGGTCTCGATCTCTTGACCTCGTGATCCACCCGCCTCAGCCTCCCAATGTGCTGGGATTACAGGCTTGAGCCACCGCACCCGGCCATTTTTTTTTTTTTTTTTTTGAGATGGAATTTCACTCTTTTTACCCAGGCTGGAGTGCAATGGCGTGATCTCGGCTCACCCCAACCTCTGCCTCTTGGGTTCAGGCAATTCTCCTGCCTCAGCCTCCTGAGTAGCTGGGAACACAGGCATGCGCCACCATGCCCAGCTAACGTTTTGTATTTTTAGTAGAGATGGTGTTTCACCATGTTGACCAGGATGGTCTCGATCTCTTGACCTTGTGATCCACTCGCCTCGACCTCCCAAAGTGCTGGGATTACAGGCTTGAGCCACCGTGCCCGGCCTCTTCTTCATTGTTTATATGGAAATAGGCTGAGGCTTTTTGCTCCTGCCTCGGTGCTTATGGGATCTCCCTGCTAGAAAGAACCAACCCATAGGTTTAAAGAAAACTAAAAAAAAAAAAAAGAGTCAATTCTCATTATTCATGAATTTTATATTTTCAAATTTGCTTACTCACTAGAATTTATTTGTAACCCTAAAATCAATACTTGCAGTGCCTTTAGGGACATGTGCCAAGCAGCAGAAAATTTTAGTCACCCACTGTGCTTGTCTCAGCTGAGGTCAAAAAGGCAACACTCTACCCTCTTGTTTCAGCTCTTATACTGTAAACACATGTCCTTTTTTGCAGTCTGTTTAGTACCACAATTTTCACATTTTTGTTTTGTTGGTGAGTTTGCTCTCAAGTGTAGTGCTGAAGTCCTATCTAATATTCCTAAGCACAGGAAGCTTGTATGTGCCTTACTGAAAAAAAAATACATGTGTCAGGTAAGCTTTATTCAGGCATGAGTTCTATGGTGCTGTTGGCCATTATTTCAGTGTTATTGAATCAACTGTATATTAAATAAGGTGACTTTAAACACGAACACACATAAAATTTAAAAAAGTTACATATCAATCAGTTAATGAAAATGTTGTGACCGGCTCTTGGGAACCGAACTCAACATTTCATCTAGAAGCAGTGGTTCAGTATTTACTAATGCAGTGCTTTTGACAGCTTTATGGAACACAGCTACCCAAAATAGCAAGAGTTGATTGTACATGTCCAGTTCTAAAGGTAATCTGACCATGATATCGCTCATCCATACAGACTGAATGGGGGGCTGGAGAATGTCCTTTTCACTCCTCCATCTATTCATTACAAAATTGCGAATGGCACGTAGTGGGAGATGAGCATTCCTTTAGAGACCTCCTGCGTAAAAGGAGAAACCATGGCTGCTGTCCGCAGTGCTGATATCTAAAGCCAGCTTCTCTCAAGAGAAGCAGCATCAAACTAATCACTGAAATCCAGACAAATGAATCTGAGGATTCTGATTCCTACTCCCCAAAGACCAAAGACAGTAGGTTGTCCCTGAAAGACTAAGTCGTAAGAATTCATGAAGAGAGAGCATTGATCCCATCTTGGTGGGGCAAGATAACATCTACAAGAACTGAGGGACATCATTCTAGATTTGTAGGAATCCTGGAAAGAGTCAAACTTGGGAGCAAGATTATTCATCTCCTCTGGGTTCCCACACTTAGCCAATCCTGTGCCACATATGCCTAAGTCTTAGTAGCAGCTTAACCAAATTTTCTAAGCCGCTTTATATGTCTTTATATCTCCTCTGACTCTATAGAATATTTAAGATCTCCCACTATCTCTTGTGACCAGCCTTCTGAGACCCTGAACCCCAGCACTGATACTCTAAGGACCAGAAACTCTGCAGAAGTATTGCAAAAACGTTTCAAAGGTGTGTAAATAGAATTTCAGAGAAAGCAATGCAGTGGAGAGGCCAAGAGAAGAGTGTTTCATTAAGACGATTATCAGTTGCAAGTGCCAAAGAAGGCAACAGTAGAGAAATTATGCAATATGAGATATTTTTGCAACCCAGAATTTATTCTTACTTGGTTTGGAAAGAACTACTTCTTCCCCATTCTCAGCTCTTGTGTTTTGGGTGAAGCTGAATCTACCCAGAGATGGAGCATATAATCCAAGCCTGAGCCAATCAATGCATCCCATTCTTCTAATCATAGTGTTCCAGTAGAAGTTGAAACAGCCAGGCAAAGTGGCTTGCACCTTTAATCCAGCTACTCCAGAGGCTTCTGAGCAGTGGGAATGAAACCTTGTCTCCAAACAAAATTGTTTTCTACACTAGGAAAATTGTGCTAACTTTTGCCAGAAACATATGTGTATCCTTTGGGGAAAACGGTCCTAGAAAATTAATGTAGCCAAGTGTATATTTCTCTACTATTTCAACAATTGATGTTATTGGCTTAAGCTAAGACTATACACAGAAATAGTATCCATGTCATTGAATTAGGGTTCAATTAACAAACAAGAATGGTCTTCTAGAATGCCACCACCCTTCATCAGCCCAGCAAGAAACACTTTCCTTGCTGATTGCTTCTTGGAATCCTGCAACCCTACTACATAATATAAATGTGACCCTGGAAATGTAAGTCCCATTGACCCCACACTTGACTCATATTAGCCTTAGGTCTTATGAAGATAGTTCGGTAAACTTTGGGTCTTATTGAGGTAGCTGGCTAGCCCACAGTGACTCAAACCTGTAATCCCAGCACTTTGGCTGGCTGAGGCATGATAATTGCTTGAAACCGGGAGGCAGAGGTTGCAATGAGTGGAGATTTTCCCTCTCAGAGTGCTAATTACCCTGTTATCCCTTGAAGTAGCTAGGGCCTTCCCTGTTGTCATTTGGCACAGGACAATGTTCCCCAGATTTGTAAATCCGAATCATCTGGGACTAGATATGAAATACACTCACTTTAAGAAATGGAAGAAGGCATCACCATATCCAAGTGGGAAGATAGGATTTCTATTCTCTATGCTAGTTGGGACATTTTTTGTTTTGAGTGAGATAAACGGAACTCAAAATGTCTTAAACACAATAGTAAGTTTATTGGCTCATATGACTAAGAATTCCAGGAGGTAGACCCCACGTTAGGTAGTATTGGGTCCAGAGACTTGTAATTTATGATCAGGGCTGGAGCCATCTCCATCTCTGGGCTTTGTGTTTCTTTGTGTTGGTTTCACTCTAAGGCCCCATGTGATATCTCCACAGCCCTTGGATTACACACTTCTTTCTGCTAGAAGTCCCAGAGAGAGAGACATCCTCCTTCCTGCAATCTTCCAGACAAAGTCTTGGGTGGGTGTGACACTCACTCTATTAAATTGGGGTCTGTGTCCACTCCTGAGCAAAAGATTGTAACCTGAAGGCTAGGCATGGTTGCTTATGCCTGTAATCCCAGCACTTTGGGAGGCCAAAGTAGGTGGATCACCTGAAGTCAGGAGTTCAAGACCAGCCTGGCCAACATGGTGAAACCTTGCTTCTACTAAAAAAAAAAAGTACAAAAATACAAAAATTAGCCAGGTGTGATGGTATGCACATGTAACCCCAGCTACTTGGGAGGCTGAGGCAGAAGAATCTCTCGAATCTAAGAGGCGGAGGTTTCAGTGAGCCGAGATCGCACCACTGCATTCCAGTCTGGATGAGAGTGAGACTCCATCTCAAAAAAAAAAAAAAAAAAAAAAAGACTCTAACCTGAGTGACAAAATAAGCTGATTTGCTAGAGCCAGTGATGGGGGTCAACCTAAGTTGAACCATATGAATGGGGTTGAGGGGTGTGGGTAATATTGAATGGTTCTTCAAAGGAAAATCATGTTTGCAGGAAAACGACCAAATGTCTTCTACATCATTGCTCTTGACAAGCAAGTCTAAAATCTTAGTATTTAGGGGACAATGTAAGTCTCATCTAATATTGCTATTTCTTAAGTGGACCAGAAGTGTTTTTATTGAAAACAAAGGGAAATGTTGGTTCACTTGTTTTAAAGTTTTTTCCTCACTAACAGCCACATGATCTGAGAATTTCTCATTTACCAGTAGTGGCGAACCTCTTCAGTGATATTTGTTTTACCAGTGCCTACCTTCATGGTGTTAGCTGATTGGACCAGAAATGAATATACCCAACCCAAAGAAGCTAGCTCATTGGCAGGCCAGTGGTCAATTAAATTCATCTTTGGGACCCACTGAGACTAAGACAACTTTGAAAACTCAAGAAAGCCCACAAAATCCTCTACCAGGCACAGTGACTTATACCTGTAATCCCAGCGTGGGCAGATTGTTTGAGCCCAGGAGTTCGAGATCAGCCTGGGCAACATAGGAAGACCACTCCATCTCTACAAAACCCGCAAAATTTAGTGGGGTGTGGTGGTGCATGCCTGTATTCCCAGCTACTCTGGAGGCTAAGGGTGGGAGG